>NC_092589.1:43370000-43990500 GCF_047663525.1 Anas platyrhynchos
TGCCCTAGTTTCTAAATAAAATGGAAAAAGAACAGACCGGCCAACAGATTGCCTACTATAGCTCAAAAGTATAATCATAACTAGAAAGATTACATTAAATTGAACTATTACCAGAGTGACCTCATGGGAAAAAAAAAATCTCTCCACAGTTATAGCATATTAAATTTACGGAACAAAAAAAGAAAACCATGAAAATTTGCAGTGGTTATAAAAATTAGGTAAGGAGTAAATAAACTCTGGTTTGTTTGATAGGTGATACACTCAAATATTCAGAAAAAAATAACATGGTAAAAAGCTTACATGCTACATTTACAGATCTACAAACTGTTTTCTTTGGGAAGGCAGATGTGGATATGCTGCCTCTTCAATCACTGAACTGAATGACATTATAATAACATCATGCTTTCTGTCAAACTTAACATTTCACTTCAACTTAAGTACTTCTAACAACAGCCTCAGCATTCAAGACTGTATTGTTTTTATTACAAAAGAAAGGAGAAAAGCAACCTTGCCTGAAATTTGAGAAAACCAGTAATCAAACCTTTTTTTCTTAAGTAAGCTTGCTACAAGACAGTTAAAGTTCTATCTTAAAATACTGTTCAGAAACAAATTAATGGCATTTAAGAAGAGTACATCCACCAATAAAAATAGGAAACAAAATTAAAAACCTGTTTTAATGAGAGTAAATCCTCTCCTCCATGTAGCTTATCCTCTCAAGTGTGTCTCAGCAACTAAATCAGGTTTCTAGTATTATTTTGATAAACCACAACTCAAAAGTTCAAAACTGCTGTATCATAAACATACACCCTTCCGTCACTGCCACGCAACAGGAATATAAACTTACTTTTTCCTTGGTCCTCAATTCATTGAATATCTGCTGGATTTCCAGTTTCCAGTCATCTTGCATAGAATGGAAAGACTCTTGAGGCATTTCCGTCATAACTGCCCCCTCAATGGCAGTAAGCTGTTCAAGAATCAAGGCAAACGATGGTCGGATATGAGGGTCCTGCTCCCAGCATTCTAGAATTTATTAGAATCTCATCAGTACTTAATGACTCATAGGCCTTTCTAAAGAACTAAATGAAACTTCGAGGTATTTGTTACTGTACTTCAAGTTATATAATCCATTACCATCATCTGCAAGGCTTTCCTCTTTTCATGTTCATAAGCTATATCTACATACCTGTATTCAGAGAACTGTTTTTGTTTATAGCCAGATTGTTTTTCATCTCTATCTTTAGGATCTTGAATAGCAAAACTAGCAGTACTGCATACAAGTGATACTTATCAAAAGGTAAAGAAATTCATTACACATGAGGAAATAGCCATTAGCAAGCAACATTTATTTCTCTCCTGAGTATTTCAAAAACATTTTCGACGCTCAGAAAAAAAAAAAAAAGATAAAAATGCCATTTGCAGTTCTTCCCATTGAGATTTTCTCATATTTATCTATTTATGTAGTATATAATGTATTTTATGAAGACTTATGCAATTTGAGTGTAAAAAGAAATCAGTAAAAATAGAGTCATAAGCAGACAAAACGTACTCTGTCTCCACTGAAAAGCTAAGTGGTATATCGTAATACTCTATGACTTGCTCAGAAACACATTCAATTGTCTGTAACACCAGACTGCTGTGAAAAGAACAAAATACTTTGGTATGCTGTACATTATCAAATAAGGTGTTTATTTTAACTCCTATGATTATTACAGGCAAGGATACATACCCAAAAACCAAAATTATTTAAATACACAGGAAGAAACAACATAGATACCTTTCATTAGTTTTGCAAACGGTTCAGGACAGGTGGATGGAATGGGCAAAGTGAGCTTATTGACAGCAACTCCATAAGCCACAGCAAGGCCATCAATGCCACGGTAAGGAACTTCTCCTGTAAGCAGTTCCCACAGCAACACTCCGTAACTACAAAAGGTAATTTTTTAAAAACAGTTATTTTCAGAATACTGACACATTATTTACTTAAGAACAAACAAGTACCTGTCCAACCACGTACTGAAATTTATGAGGATTTCCCGTGTCAAAAGTAAACGCCTTAAAGAGTTGACTATTTCAGTCATCTCACACCTTTCCACTAATAGTGATTAGCCAAATTGGATCAACTAAGACTTGCTCACATCCTACTCATTGTCATTTCATAGCTGAAAAAAAAATATTGACATGAAAGACTCCTACTCAAAAATGTAACCTGAAGTCACTTTAATATTAATGCTTGTGTCATGTAAATCTCACCTACGATGAAAGTCTGAACCACAGGAAAACAAGCAACCCTCTCCCTGCCAAAACCAAACAGAATGAGAAAGAAAACCTTGGCAGAGCATTCAGACCATACAACTTTCCAAACCTTTCACAATTTACCTAGATGTACATTAAAAAAAAAAAAAAAAAAAGAGAGAGAGAGACAGAAGAAAGAGAAGACAGTTTTATTTAGAAGTTTGCACTTCTAATATATTCATATACGTATGTATCGACAAGGGATTATATATAAAGGCCTGTTTAACTTTTCCAACAGATACTACAAAATTGAGAAAGGGCTACATAAACTAATTTCTTCATACTAGAAAAAAATACCACTGTCTGCAATGAAAGGTGATGGAAAGAGATCTTTTCTTAGCATCAGGTATGGAAATCAAGAATCATAGGAATTCCTATTGCAGCAACATTAACCGTAAGAATTTCTGCTATGCTCTCTACTCTAGAAGAAAGGCTGGGTGTTGCTTTTACCTTCTTTGGGTTTGTATACCCCATGCTTGTTGAACAACCCAGCCCTCTACAAAACTCTGGGACAGGACACTAGCTGATGTTGTCCTAGAGCTCCCATTCCAATACCACTGAAACTGATGACTTTTACAGTCATTTTTGTGGAAGCAGGAATTACTCCTTGTATAATGTAAGCCTAAAGTAGACTTCTCAATTTTTTTTTTCCTTCTTTTCCTGCCAGGGAACCACTATCTGTAGAACAAGGATACAAAGGACAACCTATTACTGCTTTTGAATAGCAAAGTGAGTAGGCAAAGGGAAAAATTAGAATACAAAGTATTGCTCTTGCAATATATATATTCTCTACAGGTGTGTGAAGAAACCATCTGTAAGTTCTACAGGACTGGATCCAACTCTCCTACAGGAGGAGAAATGCACAAAGCACTGGTGAGGTAAGGGTTATGCACCCCTTAATACCCCACACCCCTTCTTTGCAGCCAAGTAAACCTTAGTACTAGAAATACAACCCCAACTGTTGTAGATGTGACAGGGAGAAGCATGCACACTAGCCAATTTTTTCTTTCACTGTCATCTTAATGAGACAGCCATTTAGCACTGTGTAAGACCTTATATCACTTGAATTAATAAAAAAGCACAGTAATCTAAATACAAACACAAACAGAACTTATGATTTTTTTACACGTATGGTAATTACATAGGAAGCCATTTGAATTAAGTACCAATGCTTTGTTTATCTAAGAAGTTTTGCCTATCATAAAATCTTGTAACTGTGAATTCATTCATTATTTTGTAACAGTTAATCAAAAGCTAAGGAATATGGTCTATTCCTAAAAAATTGAAAAGAAATAGAAAAGTCTTGGGCTTCTTAATTACTTCACCCAAATGTTTTTCAGTCTAATCTTTGCACTTCCTTGTACGCTCAAAGGATGATAAAACCAAAAAGTCCTATTTTGTTTTAAAACAGTGGTACTTTTGACAATATTGAATTTCTGCAATACATACAAGTTTTATATATGATGAAGGAATTCTACTTAACTACATCTCACCTGTGTTTTTAGACAAAGCATTAAATATGATCTTATGCCTCTCCCAGCAAGCACAGACTGTTCTTAATTCAAAGAGTTCCCTTGTTCAGACTATTCTATATGTATTTTAGCATGAATTATAAAGTTAAGCAGAACAATAATAAAACTAACTAAAAAGAAATAATATTTCATAAAAACCTGTGTCGCAACATTACCTTCAGTTATATTTACAATTTTGGCCTTTAATGCTGGGTAACTTTCAACAGTGCCAAAGAAGACCTTGTAAAATTTTAGCAGACCAACACCATAACAGCCTAAAGTACCTCTTTTAATGAATGCAAAGTCTTAACCTCAAGTACCAAGAGCCAGTATAGGGTGGGGAGGAATCTTACAGATGTTCTATTCCTACTGTGGTGGAGTTTTTGGGAGGTACTATCCTATCATTATGTAGGACAACAACTGCTTATTAACTCTTTCAACTACGGATGTTGCTACTTCACGTATTAAATTTCACCTGCCCACATATAGTCATCCTATGTATACAGTCAAAGCTTCTAAGAAATATATATATTTTTTTTTAAGAGCAAAAAACATCTCCTTTTACACCTTCAGGGGAAAAAAAAAACAAACAACAAAACAGGCATGATATGTTTGCATTATACAGTAAGACCACATAACCTAATACACTTTCAATAAGATATCCTTTAAATATTTGCATTATTAAACTTTATTCTCCTGCTGTCAAATGTAATTTAAGCCTTACTATATCTCATTACAGCAATACCTTGCTGTTTTGACATATTTTAAAAGCTGATCAAAACGTAGGTAAAGTTCTCAAAGTTTATTTTACTCTACAACCCATCTTCTAAAGCAGAGGTCCCTAAGCATTACTACACAAATCCCTTGAAAATTATATGAATGCGCAAGGCAAAAGCAGCTACTAGTTCTGCTATTCAGCAAATGCTCCTCACATTGTCAAGAGCTTGTACAATGGAGGCATGAGTTATTGTGAAAATCACTGCTGAAGAACACCATCATCACTTGGAAATCTGTGAATGCCTTTGCACTTTCAGGCTACATACACAAAAACAAGACCAACATACCAAGTCTGAAAAGCATGATAAATGATGGAGAGGTGGGAGTGAAGGAGTAGAATTCTTCTTTGGGAATTTGGAACTATACACCAAAAACAATAAAAATTTATATTTTTGAGTGTTTTATTTACATGTAAGTGTATCATATTACTTACATATAAGATATGTATTATTTTAATAATAATTGAGAAATTATTATTATAAAATTATCTTTTTTTTTTTTAAAGTTATAATTATGGTTTGGGAAGCAAAAGGATACACAAGCAGGGCTCGGAAAGCACCCATTCTGCTACTTAGGATGACCCCTGAGAAAATGCTGCTTGGAAGATTATGCATGAAAACACTGACATAGTAATTCCCATCATTGGCTAATTCTGAGAGCCCACATGCAAGTGCAATCATGGTGAGCAGTCTCAAATGCTCATGAATTCTTCTCCCCTGCCTTTTTTTTTTTTTTTTTTTTTTTTTAAGAGGCATAGAGACATTTTCTGGAGACTCAGTATTTGCAACTTTTTAGAACTTTCCTAAATTATGTTGTGTTACTGCCGTAGAAAGACACAGACTTAAATTTATGATCTGAATGTGTTTTAAAATAAAAAACACTCCCATAACCAGAGCATTACAAGATTTACAATATTCATTATTTGGTTTTCTTTTGAAGAAAGAGTAAAGGTAAGCAACAGAATAGATCAAGATGCAGTAAGCAGAAAATCTTTAGAAGCCAAGGAGGACTAAACTATACTGTACAATAGAGCCTTTATACTTAAAAACCTCTCCTGTTAGAAGCCCATCATTGAACTAAATACTTACATTTTTTACAAGAGAGGCGTGCAGGAGAGAAGGCGAAGAAGAGAAATACTGTAGGTTCCAAAAATGTAAACTAATGTTGCAGCAGAATATAAAATAATTGCACCAAAGCATACCCCCTCAGATACCTAAAATCACAGCAACAAGACTGGACAGGACCTGTAATTAAGCATGGAATACAGCTGATTAGGGAAACGCCTACACCCAACCTCCACCCCACAAAAGAAAAAAAAAAAAAAAAAGAGAGAAAAAAGGAAGAAAGAATGGAAAAAAAAGAACGAAGCCAATGATGTTTCTCAACTGGTCATCAACTCAGACTGATGTAAACAACATGCTGAAAATCAGTTCAAAACAAATGGTTGTCACAAAACAGTAGTGCAGATACAGAATAATCCTGAGAATGCCAGAAACATTACTTCATATTGTAGAATACCAGGCATCTACACAAAATAGGACTCTATTTAAGAGCTATACAACACTAAGCATGAATAAAGGCATAAGAAAACAGATTGAAGTCCTCCCCTCCTTCCCTAAATAGCTACCTTAGATCCTTCGCAGAGAAACCATTTTAAAAAGAAATGTAGACTTTTCAGGGTGAGGCACTGCAGCTTTTAAAGCCTGTTGTGCAATCACAACTCTTCTCCATTCACAAAACTAAACTGAAACTGAAGTCTAAATCACCTTTCCGTGATACATGTTTCCTACGCATCACTCAGAAATAGCATCAGTATTGAGAGACATCATTTATTAATGATCCACCATAATGTCTGTAATGCGAAATTCAAAAACTTAACATAGGCAGTTCCTCATTTCCCAAATTAGACAGTAGGTTAAAATAGTTTTGTGAAAACACTCTCTTTTCACTCCAGTTACTGGAAGCAAAATCCCTATGAACATAAAAATTCAGATCCGTTTACTTTTATGCATAACCACATTCTAGATTCCTAGAAAGCAGCACTAATTTCAGTTAACTGGCAAAGTTCTAGTTTGTCAGCTAGTTTTGTTTATCAGACATGACAAGGTAATAACTGGCTGGTCACATTTCTTTATGCACAATGAGACTTTTCAGACATCTGATACAGAGCAAACACTTATGAATACAAACAAATACAAACATTATGAAACTGATCATGAAGTAGTATATCAAGAGTACTTTATATTAATACTCCAGATAAATTACTTGGGTATCTTAACCAACAGGTATTTTAAAAAGCTTCTCTTAAATGAGACCTTGCTTTCTTTCCAAAATATGTTTTTCCTGCTTATTTTCCCTCTCCTTCCTCCAAATTTGTAAGTCACAAATAAATACAGGTAGATGAAATGAAGTACAGGCTGAGATATTAATATTTTTCTTAGAACAGCTATGCTTGCCATATAATGAGAAAGCAACTTAGAACAACCAAAGAAAAAGTAAATTAAAAATCCATCCAAAACCATCAACATAACTTGTACTGAACAGTCTTCAGACAAAACTTCTTACCTCCAAATATCACTTCCTTTAGAGAACAGGGAGGACTTGATAACTTCGGGCGCCATCCACGCATAAGTCCCTGCTGCACTCATTTTGGTTGTTCTGTGCCATTCTCTAGCCAGACCAAAGTCTGTAATCTTCAAAGTTTTATTGCAAATGTCATCATGTTCCATCTTCTCTAGCAACAAAACTGCAAAAGATCGAGTTTGTAGATAAGTTGCATTGGAATCAAACTAAAATATCTAGTCTTGTTATTAATTTCACATACACCTTGCACTTTGCAAATAACTGTTTAATACAAATGTTGTTAAATTACTGAAATTTTACATAAAAATAAAAAAGGTTACTGATAATTCTAGCCTACTCTGAGCAATGAAAGGGAGAAATATGGTGTCAAGAGCACTTTCTGCAATTGTGTAAGTACACATTAAGCTAGTATATGAAACCCAGTGGAAAGAGATGTAAAGCAAAGCACTTAAGTGTAAGAAAGCACAGAATGCTACCATCCTACAGATGACGACAGGCCATGAAAATGGTATTCACTTTAGAACAAGATTCTGAAGTAGTAAAAACAGGAGTAGTAGTAAAACAAAGGTGGATATTAAGAATTCTCAACACAATAGGAAACTGTATATCACCATTAAAAATATGTCCCTAATACTATATTCAACCCTGGTTCATCATCTCAAAAAGTGTATCATAAAACTGAGATACACAGAGAAAGATGCAACTGGGGGTGCTCCGAGCAGCATGCCCTCAGTTACAAGGGACAGTTGATAGACCGGTGCTTGTGAGCAGGGGAAAGAAACAGCTGAGAGAAGAGTCTCTGATAACAGGCAGGGAATGAAGCAAGCTACAGGTAACAATTGTTCACAGCTTCTCAACACGAGACGTGGACAACATCAAACAAAATTAGCTGATAAGAATCAAACACACGCGGCAGTTGTTCACACAACACTGTAGGTGTACTTTGGAATTTTTGGCATAGCGTGTGAATACTATTATTTTACTTCGATTTAAAATGCACCTACACAAATTCACAAAAGACAACTCCATCAAGAGCAATTACATTAAAAAAAAACAACAGGAATTTAGGTTCAAGAAATCCCCAGGCCACAAATCACTAGAGGTTGGGAAATGATACCAGGGAGGTTAGCTTGCTTTGGGAATACACAACCAGCAGCAAGTCCCTGCACTTGGATCAAATCCATATTGTGTTAGATCCACTGTAACTTCACGCCTGTTCAAGGTGAATTGGCAAATTATCTTTCTTTCTGGTGCTCCCTCATACAGCTTGTGCACTCATCATCTGACCTGTTCTTAACATAAGAGCATTGGCAAAGTTGTAATAAAGCTTCTTAAAAGAGCCTTAAAAGAAAAGAATGGGCTTGCTGTGCTCAAGCTGACAAAGAGAAAGCCAACGGGTGCAAAGGAATCGTTATTAACACACTACAGTTTTAATTTCATATTCAGTGCCTCTGTCACCATCTACGGTAGTAACTCAATTTTAATTTTCTGCTAAAATGATCTCCTGGGCCAAAGATCAAAAGTTGAATTGCAAATAAGAAGAATCAGCAATGCACGTGTTTTCCAAGCATATGGAGTGCAAAGCGCAGTTCAAGGGAACCCATTAAGAAAAAGCAGATGAAAAATGACCTTGCCCTACAGAGGAAAAACCGATGAGCCTGTATTTGCAATTGCAAGAAATCGTTTTTACTGGTACAGATTAATTGCACTCTTACGAGCATTTCAAAAAATGATGTCAAATCCAGATTAAAAAAGACAGAGCCCACATTCCATTTTCAGTAAGCTTCTTAACGCAGAGTGGAAGAAACGAAGGCCAAAATGGTACAGACAAACCCCGAGCTCAAAGCCGGCACCACCAGAACAAGCTAAATTCATGCACGGGTTTTTATAACTTTTATACTTGAATGAAAGACCTATTGTTTGCTCTTCCATTTCAAACATGCTCAGCAGAATTCCTGACATTCCTTGTCAGTCAATGTGACCGAAACCAAAAACAGTCAGTCTTGCAACAGGTAATAACTGGCTGACGGCCAGGTTTCATCCTAGGAAGGGACCACGTTCCTCAGCAAGCCGCGCTTCCGTTTCCTGCAGGGTCCGGCGAGCGGCCCCACGGCGCGCGGCCTGGCAACACAGCGGAGCCGCGCTGCTTCCCACATGGCAGCCTGTGGCCCCTCGTCCTTCTGCGGCCTCACAGCCCTCACCAGCCACCCGTCTGTCCGTCCGAAGTCACTCGGGCAGCCCTGTGCTCGCCCTGCTCACACAGCCCCCACTTATCACTCCTCCAAACCCCTCAAGTTATTCTGCCAGGCTCCCGTGCACCTCCGATGCGGGGCTGGGTGACGGCCAGCTTAGCACTCCCTAGCTTAACGTTTTTCAGACTTGATGCCTTCCACAAAGAGTAAAGTTCAGGCTTATACAAGCAAAACCAGAGACCGTGAGTATTTCCGAATGATTCAAAACCTAAGAGAAGGAGACTAAGTCAAACGTGATAAGAATGCTTTGCGTCAGTCAAACTAACAAAACTTTATCTCAGATTGTTATTCAAACATCGCATGTACTACAGCAAGAAATAAACGTTTGACTAAATATTTTAAGGCCGCATATTTTTCCACCTGGTTACGCTGTTTTCAACTTGATTCTGAGTTTACCACGCCTTCTGTCCTGACTTTGCCCTTCTGCAGATAGATCAAGGAGACAAAAAATTTATTAACATCACAGTACCTGAGGTTTGAGTGCCATACACCAGGCACTGCTTGAATATTAGAGACAGCATGTGCCCAGAACTATTTACAACTGGGGAACAGAAGATGTCACTGCATGCTATTTTCAATAATTCCATGAAATATAAATCAATAGGTTCAAGATACATGCAAAAAAGTCCTTAGAGTTAGAGAGAAAAATGAAAAAATATAATCACTACATGGCTGAGTGGTATTAACATTGGAAGCTATGATATAATGGATGCCCTAAGAATTAAATAAGTTTTTGACAGTGCAGCAAGGATACACAAGGGTTCTAAAAGCATCCCTAGTAAATTTATCTTTAATCGTACAGATAAGAACTTATACTCTTGAGCTATCTAACGTTACTGAAGAAAAACTGGAAATCCAGGCATAACTCATTCTAGACCACTAAGGAAGTAGTTCACAGAATTTTAAATAGTTCAGGTTAAAATGGACCTCAAACTCCCCACTCAGAGTAGGGCTAACGTTAAAAATGTACATCTACTATCAATCCTTTTTATGACTCTGTAAAGTGATGGCAGTCTATGACAAAATAAAAGTAAAGATCTAAATTTGCTCAACAACAGATGTTAATTTGACTTAAATGACATCTTGGAATAGACTTTCAAGAACACTAGTTCAGGACAATAATTAAGAACACTGAGGAACACAGAACAGAACAAAATTACAGCAGAGTTATATTACAAACAGCTCACATCACGCTAATCCCATTTTTTTCCTGCTAAATAGTTTTTAAGAGAGGGATAAGGTAGCAGACCTGAGCAGATGCAAGTGCCTTTTAGGAAGTTTAATCATAAAGACAGGGTAAGAACTAATCAAAGAATTCTATACAATGCCATATAAAGGAAGATCTCAAAAGACAAGTTAGTTACCAGGATGAAAAGAAGTCATCACTGAGTTTATTAGAAACAAGTTTGCTTCGCGTGCCAATTAGCAATCTGAGGAAAAATACAAAGTGCATGTCAAGAATGGACAGCAAAGTCAGAAAACAGTGCCCACTCTGAGGAAGGCCACATTATCATGCTAGGAAAACACGCAAAGGTAGAAGTGATTGATACCACACTCTTCAGCTATAAAGCAGAGGTGAAGGAAGAAGAAAGGTCTGGCTATTCTAGCTAACAGAAGGAGAACCAAAACAGCAGTTGCACAGAGTTGCAGAAGTAGCTCATGCAATTCTAAGAGGTACTAAAAAAAGGCTTTTTCAGGAGAAACAGGGAAGTATCATTAGAGTTGTACAAGGCATAAGACCTCACGTGAAATACTGGATGACTAGAACTGAATATATATGTTCAACAAAAGTAACCTAAACAGGGGCAGGTGCAGAAAATAGAACAATTAGGAGCCTGTAACAGCTTTAATTTAGATAAGTCAGAAGAGCTTGTCCTCTTCACTACACTAAACTATGGCTGAGAACAGAAATCAGCCATATCTACAAATAAGATGCAGGTCTAAAGCACCAGTGCTCTTATCAATACCACGCTCTCCCTGGTGCCCTGCCCAGCCCATCTTACTTGCACGCTCATGACTAAACTTGGTTTTATAACTGGAGCTACAGGGGTGGGAGGAGATTCATACCAGATTCCAAGATATTGCCTCTGTTCTTCCACCAACCCCTTCTGGCTTGCTCCTCAAAAAAAGTCACAAAATTCAACAATCTTCCTGTCAAACCTAATGGTTGCTAAAATAGCAATGCCATTGAATCTGTCCCGCTTGCTTTCTGCATTATCATAGTTACAGCTGAAGTCTCTCTACTCTAGATGACTCTACTCTCTAGAGTCATCTCTACTGATGGTGTACTGCAAATATTTTATGGTGTAGCAGTATGCAGATAAGTTGTTCTGTACTTTTTATAACTGGATCTGCAGAATTGGAAAGCACCGGCTAGCTCAGTGTTTCTCTAATTAAACCTGGACTGGCAGCACCTCCACAGAACTACTATTGTTCCCATACATCTGTCATCCGTCAGGAAAGGAACAGAATTTAGGCTTGAGTTGAGTTGAAAATCTTTCTGAGAAAAAAAACAAAACAAAAACACAAAGTGTGAGGCAGGACATAGATGCTGTGTTCCACGGAACAGAGAACTGGAAGTTGGGTGCAGGGCTCTGCTACATGCTAAAAAAAGAACAAAGAACATGAGAGGAACCAACTGGTTACACAAATGGGGAGACGGGACCCAGTTCTTTTTTTTTTTTTTTTTTTTTTTTGAAGCACCAAATATTACTGCCATCAGATACTTCCTGGCTACAAGATTAGCTGTAAGCAGTTAAGAAATAATGGGAAAGAGCACATTTAGACAAGTCAGATTCCTGGGGTGCATGCAAACTCAGATCTAGGACAACACCCCCAGTGCTACCTCCAGTACTGAGCTGAAACTCTAAAGAGTAATTGAAATCATTTGTTTAAATCACAAGAATTTTGTTTAAAGCACAACTTGACCAAAAAAGCTCACTTTCTCCCCTTTCTATTTTTTTAAATTCACGTAGTTTAAGTAACAGTATTTAAAGCAAGCCTGAGGGAAGTCTGGACAGACCTTGTAGTTGGCAGCATAACTAGGAAACTTCCACCTAGCGCTAAGATCTTCAATGCTATTCTTTTAATGTTATTTCCTACAGTGTTAGTTTTTTTTTGATACTAAACATACACAGATCATTATATTTCTCCAACTTTGTTAACTATCTGAAAGTCCCTGTTTAATACAGTCTTTGACAAGATTCTTGAAATCCAAAGACTTCATGCAATTAAATCAATTTTAATTTCATAATGCATTCCAACACTTTCAGCAGACCCTTTTGGGTTACACAATTGGTTTAAGGGGCTAAACAAAAAGAAGCCAAGTTAAAGGACTGAACACACATAGGAAGCTTAGATGCATTTTTAGTGCTTAGATTTACAAAAATTAACCTGAAATGCTCAACTTCTTTGGATTACTCCTATCTTTACCGTCTGAAGTTTCTACTATACTCTCTTCAACATCTGTTTTGTTGCTATCAAGAATACAATGCTAAGCAGTCTTACTTTCTTGAATTAGTAGTTACTTGCCACCTTTTCTTGCCAATTTATCTACAGTTCTCTGAAGAGTTCATTATGCGTTTTGCAAGTTATTTAATAGTATAGCCATTTAACTTAATATGATTACAGGTTGAGTGCCTACATGCCATTATATTTACCACCAATAAAGTCATTCCTCAAGAACACCAAACAGAAAATAAATAGGTTACAGTATACAGCTCTACTTGCAAGTGAAGATTGTGTAGACAATGCTGCTACTGTCATCCCCCCATGCCCCCAGTCAGTTCCCTCTCCATCTGTTTGTAAATTAATCCGGTTCCTGTTAATTCACTAAATCAACATGCATCAAAACCAGCAGGGCAACCTTGTATCTTTACCTGGGAATTAACAAGCAGGAAAAAAACCTGATTAATCACGTTGCATATTCAGCGTATGAAACACACTACCTTGTCAATATTAAGAGACCCACCTCCATTCCTTCTAGCTGTTATTTGGTTCCAATTGCAATTTGACATTAAAATTTCAGCACCGTTTATAGAAGCCACGTCCAGCTCTACTGAGTGTTTCAACCGCAAATTAACTATCAGAGTGAAAACATTAACTGATCAGGATGTCTTCAATGCGTACAAAAGGTGATCCACAGCACTACTTCTTAGACATCTTGCTTTTCTCCTGCGAGTTCTTAATATAACAGTTAAGAGCTGAGCCCCTCACCTCTGCAGCCAGCATCAGATTGTGATCAACTCACTGGATGAAGTTTAGAGCTCACCATCAGCAAAAGAATTTCATCCTTTACATAAAGATTACATATGCAGGAGGCATTCCTCTACCTCTTATTGTGAGGCTTCACCTGGAGTACTGCATTCTGCTCTGAGACCCCCCCCAACATAAGAAGGATGTGGACCTGTTAGAGCAGGTCCATGAGGATGATCAGAGGGCTGGAACACCACTGCTATGAAGACAGGCTGAGGGAGTTGGGGTTGCTCAGCCTGGAGAGGAGAAGGCTCCAGGGTGACCTTATAGTGGCCTTCCAGCACCGAACCTCCAGGCTTACAGGAAAACCGCGGAGTGGCTTTTTACAAGGGCATGTAGTAACAGGAAAAGGGCTAATGTTTTTAAGCTAAAAAAGGGTAGATTTAGTTTAGATATTAGGAAGAAATTCTTCCCTTATAGGGTGGTGAGGCCCTGGCACAGGCAGCCCAGAGAAGCTGTGGATGCCCCATCCCTGGAGGTGCTCAAGGCCAGGCTGGATGGGGCTTTGGGCAGCCTGGTCTGGTGGGAGGTGTCCCTGCCCGTGGCAGGGGTTAGAACTGGGTGATCTTTACGGTCCCTTCCAACCCAAACCATTCTGTGATTATAAGGATACTGTGCTCCACTATCCTATATGCCCTTTCGCTACATACATTCTTTAATTAAGAAGTTAATCACTTCTTAATTTTCATACTGAATTGAAAGCAGCTCAACAATTTGTTCTTAAGTATATTTATTTAAAAACATCTAGCTTAGAAAAAACCCTACCTCACACAAGCCAACATATATTTAAGAAGTCCTGAACAAAGTGTTCCTAACTGGAAAGCCAAAACAAGACAAGACTTGACAGAAAATGTCCTTGATAGCAAGAATTTACAAATACACACCAAACACATAAGAAAAACATATCCCATAGTGGGACATGTGGCACAGAAAAAACAGGCAAAACATTAGAATGACGAAGACTCGCCTGAGTGTCTAGAAAAAAGGAGAAAAGAAGAGAGAGGAGCGATTTCAACAACTGCAACATACCTTACATCACCATTTTTTTGCTTCCCCTTCACTTCTTTAATAACCATTATTAAAGCAACTTTGGGCAAATGGAAACTTGAGAGAAAGAAGCAGTTTTAACAAGTTATTGGCACACACCGCAGATGCTGCAAGTTATTTTCCTGCCTGCCATCTGTACTTTACCTGCTATTCTGATAGTTCTGCAACACAAAACAGAAATTTCTGTTATGCCTTAAGAGGAAGTACCAGAGGTAATGAGCATTTATAATTAGACATTCAAATAATTACCAGTTTAAAAAGTAAATTCTGAAAATTGAGGATTTGGACGTTGCACTAGAAAAAAAACAAAAGCAGATTGTACGCTAAACGTTCAAGTCCTTTGTTTAGTAAAATACCAGGATTAATTCTATTTAAATTTTGCACTTAAGGGTTACCACACTACAGCAATCCCTCCACAATTTTACAATTCAATAGAAATCAGTCCACGCTGAAGCTTACTTTTAAAACTCACAGCACTCGTTTACACTGTACCTACCAGGAAATTCCATAGTTATTTGAAACACAGCAATTACTTTGTTTTCAAGTGAGCTTTTAAGGTCTTTCTTCTTTGCTTGTTACTAGTTTTTAAAAGGCAGCTATGCAATAAAAACAGTGACCAAAATGCAGGGAGATTAGAAAGAAATGCTAAGAGCAACTAGGAGCAATAATTTGGTGGTAAATCAGTCATTCCTGACTAAAGAATTCTTTTAGTTTCAAGCTCTACAGAGTAGAGTGAGTGCTTATCCATTCCTTAAAGATAATCATCTTTGTTAGGAAATAGTGAATAATTTATTTTTCTTAAGCAATTCCTTTCTATTCAAAAAAAAGCCAAACCAGAGCTATTATACTCAAACTGCAAAAGGAGAGTCATAGCCAGTACTGAATTCATGAGGTACAATTTCCTCCAAAATAAATTTTCAGAGAATGTGCTAATACCTCCCTTACTCCAAATTCACAACCTGGACATTTTCTTCAAATTAAACCAACGTATGCTATGCAGCATACCAAATTCACAAGGCCAATGCAGCTGAGGTTTATAACCTCAGAAATGACACCCAGAAGCAAGATGTTACCTTCCTTCGGAACCAAGCTACCAAATTAACTTTGCTATCCTTAGTCAAATCACCTGCACAATAGTTAATTTTAAAAAGCAAGAATATTTAATTCAAATTTCTTTTGGATTTAGATTATCTTCTTCCAGTAAATAGAAAATCACTTGCTATATTTTTTATTTCAAGCTAATCAGGAAAATACACAGCTTCTGAACACATGAAAGTATTTACATAGTTGACATACTTTTCCTGAGTGTAACACACTGTACTTGTCAATTATGTACTTCCTTGTTACTTTACTTTTTGTGGTCCATATCAAGCTGCATTTGTTGTGCTTGTTCTAGGATACTTTATGCACAGAAGTACCACTTTGAAATCAAAGATAGGTTAGAAAAGTTTTAAGTAAATGTATAGACATACACACTAAAAAATTAATTAAATCAAAACACATTCTACCTTTGAAGGTGACTTACTAATGAAACTGAAGTATAAGGGTGTAGGCTGATGTCAAAACCAAGCCTGTAAGAGCTACCTATCACTAAAATACATATCTTAAACTCCTCTTCAGTTATGGCCCCTCACCTATTTCAGTAGATCAAACTCTTTTACAACTAGGTATAAAGATGGAAAAAGCAGCAAAGCTGGAATCTATTATAAAATCACCTTTGATGAAATTTACTATTGAAAAGAATCAGCTGAATAAACTCAAGACAAAAGAATTTTTTCTTGTCCCTTTGAAGATGCCTACACTATGAAAAATTAGTCCAAGAACCCAAACAAACTCTGGTTGTAGACACTTTGTCAAGTGTAGTCACATAGTTCCCTGAGAAACTCATCACGACAAATGAAACCCCTTTAACATCATTTCTATGGGAGATTTTAATAAGCTACATTCCATAAAGGTCTTCAACTTTGATCATCAGTTTCATCTGAGAATTAAAGCAATTTATTTTAAAGAACATTTAAAAGAGTCTTGTTGTTTTAAATTTTTTTTTTTTTTTGCTAAACTCAAACTGTTCCAAAATAAATCAGAAAAAAAAAAGACAAATTTTGAGCCCACTTCTTTGTTTTTCTAAATATTTTTTTCTGCCAAGTTTTGTATATCAAGTTTTTGTTAAATCCTTGTGGCTTCTTCAGTAGCTGAGGAGCAGCCTCTCGCAACTGTGCGTTTCCAAGAACTCTAATCTTCTTTAATAGCAAAGGCAAAATGTGTCATTTAAAATGAGTACTTTGCAAGCTTGGCAGCACTCTTGGGAAGAGAAAACCTGCTCTTTTGTCTCAATTAGTGTAGATTCAGCAACAAGTTAAAAATGATAACTTTTCCTTTTTATATGATACATTAGGAGAAAAGAAATACAACTAGTTTCAGGAATAACAATGACATTAATCCTAGTAGAAAAAAAAGAGAGAAAACAACCCAAGCATACAGAACCAAAACACATCCAGTTCCAGGAGTTACTTTGTCCCATAACAAACCACAGAAATGAAGCAGTTACTCCTGCATTTTTCAGAGGGAGGGCCAGCTTATCAGCTCTGAGTTAATAGCACACCTGCCAAAACACAGATTTTAGTAGCTATGAAGAGAACAAAGCATGATTATATAGCCAACACTGGCATGTCTAGGATTGATTTAACTGGAGCTATGACCCCACACAAAAAAGGTTAAACCTGGCAGGAAGAATACTTATGTGCTGACATTATACACTATTTTTTATATATACTTATATCTAAATTTGTTTTATATATAAACCCATGGCTTTCAGAGGTGCTAAGTGGGTCAAAATTTATAAAACCACTTACTGGCAGCTACTGATGTGGGGTAAAGCTCTGGTAACATGGTAAAGTGAGGTAAAAATGGTGAAATTAGTTTTAAATGGTCAAATCAGGAATGTAAGTTTATGACACCAGTTATTAGCTTGGTACTGCTACCATAAACAGTTTAAGTCACTTGGTCTTCAATGTACTTCTACGTATATTTTTATTGACTTCAATACCATAATTTTACCTCTAACAAGAAAAAAAAAAGCTTAAAAACAAACAAATCTGCACTTTTTATAAGCATTACTACTGAAGACCACTGAACTGAGGTTCAATGTTTCAAATTTAAACAGATCATCAAAAATAAAAAAAATCAAGGGCAGAAGTCATCCATGCTGCAAATACTCCTTGCAAACATTCATTCTACAAGGCCACAGAACTTGAAACACTGAAGCATGTTTAGAAGAAAGTTTATGCTTACTGATAAGAAAAATAAAAGGCTGAAAACAAAAAGCCATTATCTTCTAAGGTCAAAGAAACCACAAAATAGCATTCAACATCCAAGTACAGTTCAATGATGTGTTACTTCTTCATTCTTTTAAGTTTGCAGAACATAACTATGAACTTAAGATATGTAATTGGAAGGTCCAAACACACGTACTGTGCTTGCAGTCCCCAAAAGCGGTGGGGAGATACACAACTGGAGCTGAAAACTCAATTAGCTCTCACATTTTTCTAATGTTGGCTAACACTATCAATGCCCAAATCGCAGTTATATTTTTGTGTTTTGTTTGTTTAATACAATACCTCATCACACAAGCCTTACAGCCAGCATGCAAATTTCTTTTCTCAGTGTTTAGGGGAAGGAACAAAATTATATGATTATTTTAACAACATAAGGGAGCTATTTAGCTGCCTGATTTTCCACCCCAAAACTGCCATTTCAGAAAAAACTGTCAGAAAATCTGAAAGGTGCAGACTAGGATGTGATCACCCATGCTGGGCAAGAAGAGGTCTCCAGAAACCTTGGCCCAAATGTGCCTCTTGCAGAAGCCTCCCAGGGAGGAGTCCAACAGGGAGCAGGAGGAGACAGACTTCCAACAGCTGTAAAACAGCTTATTTGGTGTCTTACAGGAGACAGAAAAAAGACAGGGGGAGGAGAAAGACATGAGAGATGTGAGATTCAGAATGAGATGTCTCTCTCTCTATATGTATACACACATATATATACATACACATATATATATTTATTAACTATACTACCTGTTTAAGGACCAGAATCTTTACACCAAATAAAAGAAACATTTTTAAATGCCAAAACACCTCCTTCCCTTGGAAGTTAACCTCTATGACATTTTATCACTAGCTATTTCTACTGCAGATGGTGAAAGCCACAGCAACCAGCTATTTAAAATTGTTCTTCATTGAATTCTAGTATCTCTTTCTGAACACAAAAGATAGAAAGTATTTACATGCAGCAAGTAAATGTATCAAGTGAAAATATAATGGGCATAACACAAAACATTTCTTTTGATACACTGTGTCTCAAGGCTGCTAAACCTTTGCTGCTCCCACAGAATCCAGCAGGCTGTCAGGGCCTCTAAAAATAGAGAAAATAAAATCCCTATCTACAATAGTCAGAGCACATCGAATACTGGGAGCAAGGTTTTATGAAACAAAGCAGAACACTTTCAAGTGATATAACGATACCGAAGAGAAAAACATACTTGAATTCAATGACATGCTAACTTTTATAGTTCATAACCTTCAAAAGAGATGCTGTTCTCCAAGCTGATGAAATCCGGCAATCCTACAGTTTGCATGAGGGTATTTTTTAAGAATACTAATCAGACAAGATTGCTAAAACCAGAGCTCCTTCCTGCTCCACATACCCAGGATGCACGACCAGTTTTTCTGTTGCAATGCAGCAGCATTATCTTCACAGCACAGCACAAGGCAGGGCTACTTAAACTCATAGAGATGGGCTAGGAAGCTGGTAGACCTGGAACAGTTTCTAAGCTTTATGTAATTTAAGTAATTAAGAAGAGTAGCGTTTAATTACCATGACTTCCTATATGAACACAGCACTGAACACTAAGGCAGAAGAATTTTAAACTGCTAACAAATAAGTGGCTCATGAAACATCTACAGAATTATCTATGGACAGAGCATCTTCCTAACCAGAGGACAATCCAGCACATAGTCTAGGATCAGCGGTCCACTACCTGTGGGCTAAGGGTATTCTTTAAGCCAGCCCTCCTGAATTTGGCCCCACTATTTTGTCTGTCTGTCAGATGAATTACTGAGAGCATAGCCCTGTTCTCGGAGCTGTCAGGTTCCTTCGGGTTTCATGGAAATCAGCCATCTTACAGAAGAGGACATCCATCAAATCCGCCAGAGAAATGTTCTTTCCTCTCCAGACCTTAGAGATGCCAGCCAGTATTGCCACCTGAGTGGGGAGCAAGGCTACATGAGCTGTTTTCAGACTGATGACAGCAGATGCAGGCTGCTACAGGAGGCAGCAGGAAGGCCCTAGTAGTCTGTGACAGCTATGGCTAGTCTGGCAGGGGTGCTGCGAACATCCCAGGGAGCAGAAGAGCAAAACTATCATGAGTGACAGCATCACAGGGAGGTGAAGAAGATGCAGGGCATGTGCCCACAGAAAAATCAAAAACACTTTTTTTTTTTTATTTAATGTAATGTATCAGGTGAGCAGTAATTGGCTCATGGCTACAGAAAGAAACAACTTTTGCTGCCATTAGAAGACATCTTATGACTTTATTTCCAGATACAGAAAGTTAGGTTGAAGCTCAAATTTGCAGAAAAAAAGAGTCCTCTTCTCCCTCAAAACTACCAAAACCAACTGTAATAATTTCATTTTGATTTTTCTTCATAACTGCTCCTTAGAAAACACTGCATATTCAAGCACTCTAATGTACAAGCAATCCTTACAGCTTTACTTGTGATGTCCTAAGTCTTCCCTCTTCAAAACAGAGCTAGAAGACAAATTCTGCACCCCAGTGATTTCAGAATAAAATTGGTTAAGATACCGAATAGAAATTTGATGTAAAACTTTTCATCCCCTCACACAACAGCTAGCATAATGTTGTTGGGTAAAGAAGTTAGAGGGAAAGTAGATGTTACAGATCCTTGAGAACATCTCCATCTTATTTTAAGGGAGTTTTAGCAGCATGACGTGAGCAATTTTGCTATAAATAACCTATAACAAAGAACCAAAGGTTATTTGTCCTTGCTTTTCCTCAAATTCCAGTACACCTTCCCTCAAATTTATTGTGTGAGATTAGTTTGAAGAATGCTACCTTCAAGTGAATTGTCCAGTTGCAGTTTCACTATTCTGTTGTATGCTTGATTCCTTCAGATTTCAAGTATTGCTTTCATTAGCACTGTCACATCCACAGCCGTATTCAACAATCCTTGCAAATCAAGCTGTTCTTGATGATATCTAAAAGGAATACAAACTCAGCACACTTCAGAGAAGTGAGGGCTGCAATGGACCCTGTGATGCTGGAAGAACTAGTGGAAGTCACAGCAAACCAAAGCCTGCTCACATATCCATCTCTAACAAACGAATACAGAGGACTTATCAGTATTATGCCAGTACACTAAATCTGCACCTAATCAACTTTGTGCTTTACCTTGTACTCATGGATGTGTCCACGCCATAAGCAAAACATTCTGAACTTTTCGTAATGGTTTCTGCAAGTACACAAAGCTGCTGCACTAGAGATAAAGCACATTTTTAGGCAGAAGTACTGCACAATCTGCAATCAAGCCCCAAACCACAAACTTCTGCTTTCTCTACACTAGACTTCAGAAGGTGAAGCCTAGCTCGTTTTACCTGAACATATTAGTAGCTTTATTCAGACTCCAAGAAAAGCATCAGAAGAGGTGGCAGCAAGCCCCTAAACCACCCCAGTTAACAAAAAAGTTGCCCTTTGAAAGAGTCAGCAAACCCACTGAGAAGTGCACCCCCCCCCCCAGAAAAAAAAACTCATGTTATTACTAGCATCCAGTCTTGTACATGAATGATTTTATTTTCAGTAAAGCAACTTTTTCTTGATCAACTGGCACGCTTAATTGAGATTATACTTGTACCTATGAGATGCAGTTAAGAATGTTAAAGTTTTTTGTATTTTTCACACCTTAAGATACCTGCATTTCATTCACATTATTCTTTAATTCAGAATTCCTCAACTATCAATGCTGATTTGGAAAAACTCAAGTTTTCTTTTAAATTTTTCTTCAGATTTTAGACAGGTAAAGTCCTCCTTTTCATCCTTCTTTTAGATCATCTTCTTAACCTGTAAACTGTATCTAAGAACATAAGAACTGCTTGTTAGGAAGATACAGACTATGTTCTCAAAATAGAGTGTGTTCTTTTCCAGAGAAACTTCTCACCTCGTCACCTGCACAAGTTTTTATAAAGCACCCACAGCTAATTTGCAAATCACCATTAACGGCCATGTCTATGCTTACTATATTTAATTTCATCAGACCTACTTAAAAGCTGAGTGCTCTTTACACCTTTGTTTTGTCTACTTCTGAATAACCACTAAGTAAGGAACTCCAGAATTGAAGAAACTCCAATACCAACAAAAGCCAAGAGTAACCCCCTTAATCCCTTGTCCAGCCCTCATAAACATTGTTACTTTTTCTTCCAAATATTGAAAACTTTTCCATGTGTAATCATTTATTGCTTTGGCAGAAACAAAACCTTTTCCCACCTCCTAAAAGGAGCCCAAAGAAACCTGTGCATACAAACCTAGCTGGCCTCTAATGTCCACAAAACAATAATAATAAAAATCTACTGATTTTATTACTACTATTCAGTTTGTGGCACCTTCTCTAAACTGTCATGTCAGTGAACAGCACTACATATACTGTCCTACAGATCCCAACTCCAGGGAATGGCTTGGAGAGAAATCACATGCTTGCCTTTGTCTATTGCCTGCCAACCACAAGTCCGGACATATATCCTTTTTGGATCAAATAAGCTGATGGAAGGGGCTAGAAAACAGTTCTTACTTATTTGTTACGGAAGAAGTTTGGTGAGCATCCTGTAGCACTCCATATTAAGGGAAGTAAATTTTCCAATTTCTTGTCTAAGGAAGAAAAATCCCTTATCAGTGAAAATCAGTAAGCCAGCACGAAACGGACACATTGGCATAGTACCTGGCATTGACTAATGGAGAGCAGTGAACCCCACGGCTAACAGCACATGGATAGCAGCAAGGAGCAGACAGATCCTGTGGCAGAGCCCTGTCTGTGGCTACAGCCATTGCTACGCTGCTGCCATCCACGCTAGCAAGTCAGCCAGTCACCCCTGCAGCGTGTAAGGCTGGAAAAGGCAGCAGTACCAGAATGAAGGGAAGTCCTGGATGAGTGGACAAGGACTGTAACAGTGCACACTGTCAGGATTTGCAGCCATTTTAAATTCATGTAAAATTGTTGAACTTAATGACTACAGCATCACTACCGTATTACTGACTTCCAATGTTATCTTTTAGTTGGATGATCAAGGCTGTCTGCAAGCTTCACCAAGATAAAGAAATGCGGGTGAGAAAACTAAGTGGCTAAAGTTAATTGCATGTGCAACAGTGGTTAATAATGAAAGAAGTGAATAAGCACATGTACTGAGGTTGTAATTAAAAGCACATTTTTAAAACGCTCTGCCATTATCTACATGCACAGAGGTGATAATGGTAATCAGTTCACAGCAGTCACCAACTCAGCTCTAAGCACTATGCTAAACCACAGGGTTATGAATTCATTTCAGATATGGACTTTGCCACCGTCAGATGAGGAGGGTAGCATATTCTGTCTAAGGAAAGGCACACGTGCTAAAGGTGAAGCAGCTCAGTCTGCACAGAGCAGCAAACTAGGAGGACACAAGCTGCCTGCTGTCAGCTGCATATGATTTAAGGCGTTGGTCGTGACGTCTGCCAGGTCCTAAAGCAACGTTCCAGGAGTTCATCATCTTGCACTACAAACAGAACCACAAATACAGCTGAGCTAGGTCCTTTCTTTATCAAACAAATAGTGAAAGTACTCTCGGGAACAGTCCCATGACTGAGCCTTGTCTTAACAACCCATGCATGATGACCTTCAAGGCATACTGCAAAAGCCTTTTAAACAAAGTGCTTCCAACTTGAATGAAGCTTTTTCATTTCGACTTAACTACTTAAGGATGCCCAACTGAAAAAAAAAAAAAAAAAAGCAACACCGCTGCACATTTGGGCTGTTCAGAACAAAAAGGAAAGGCTGCAGAGACTGCTTCAGCCATTTCTGTATGGACTGAGATTTCTACTTTCTGGTCACTAATTTGAAACAACCGCAATGGCAAGCCATAAACACCTCTACCCCAGCAAACCACTGTTCAAGCACAACTCGCTTATATGCTCCTGTCTCAGCTCCAGCAGCTGGATGAAGGTCTCACTAAGCATGAACCGAGTTACTCCCTCACTCTTTCAGGCGCTCTTGTCCATGCCAGAGGCTGAAAGCCAACCTGGCAACCGCACACAAGTTCCTACTGTTTTTAAGCTACTGTCTTTTCTGCGGCAACGCTCCCTATGCAGGTGAGCTTCATCAAAGCTAGAAACACAGAATGTAAAACAAAAACACGTGCAAATGTTCACAAGTGATAACTTTGCGAAACCTGCCTTCGGAAGTCATAGCAAGCCAAGGCCTTGTGAAAGCAGAAGTACCGAACGTGTGCGAGCGAGCAAAGGAGTCTCGTGAATCTGCAGCCGTGACTGTGCAAAGATTTCATCCCGCTTCCCTTCCGAGCGAGCTCCCGCCCGAGAGGCCAGGACTTTGCTCCGTGTGTGTTTTTCCAGCGAGCCCTTCTTCTCCCCAGCCTACCCGGCTGTCAGCTTTTGGGACAGCACTGGGCGAGCCCACCAGGCTGTGACACCTCTCTGGGAGAGGTGGGATGGGGGCACAGCGCCCAGGCCGGCTTGGTGGGCAAGCGGCTGGTTTTTGGGCAGCAGCGCCGTGCCCGGAGGCCCGTGGGCAGCGGGACTCACCGTTGCTGGACTTGAGGTCGCGGTGCAGGATGGGGACGATGGCCTGGTCGTGCAGGTAGAGCATGCCGCGGGCGATCTGCACCGCCCAGTTGACCAGGACGTGCGGGGGGATGCGGGCAGCCCCGGGCCCGGCCGAGGAGGAAGAAGAGGACGAGGAAGAAGACGAGGACGCGGCGGCGGCGGCGGCCAGGGCCCTGTTGAGGGACCCTCCGCGGGCGAACTCCATGACGAGGCAGAGGTTGGGCTCCCGCAGGCAGACGCCGTGCAGGGCGATGATGTTGGGGTGCCGCAGCATGGCGAACAGCCGGGCCTCCCGCCGCACGCTCTCCGCCGTGGCCGTGATGTCCTCGTCGGGGTCCCGGCGCGCCGCCTTCACGGCCACCTCGCGGCCCCGCCAGCTGGCCCGGTACACCTTGCCGAAACCCCCGACGCCGATCACCTCCCGCAGCTGCAGGTGCTCGAAGTCGATCTCGGGCGGGCTGCCCCCCGCCGCCCCCCACTCCTCCTCCTCCTCCTCCTCCTCCTCCTCGTCCTGCTGCTGCCGCTCCCGTCCATCTCCGCCGCCACCGCCCGGCCGGCGGCTGGCGGTCACGTAGTTAGCGGGGAAGATGCCGAGGCGCTGCCGGATCTTCCCCGCCCACCACCCGTCGTCGCCGGACACGGCCGCGTCCTGCGACAGCACCTCCACCACGTCCCCGCGCCGCAGGCTCAGCTCGTCCTCGCCGCTCGCCTCGTAATCGTACAGCGCCGTCCACAACGGCGCCGGGGCTGGGGCCGGCTCCTCTCCGCCACCACCGCCGCCGCCGCTCCCCGGCGCGGCCATGGCAGCGCGCTCAGCCCCCGCCGCCCGCGGGGCGCCCGCCCGGCCGCATCCCCACCTGCCGCCGCCCCGCCCCGCCCCGCCGCGCAGGGAGGGACGGAGCGAGGGGAGAGGGGCGGGGACAACGCGGAGGGGGCGGGGCCCGGCCGCTGATGCCGCCGCTCGGGAGGGCGCAAGCGCCGAGCGGGGAGGGCGGGGTGGATTGGCCCGAGGGGAGCGCACGGCTGAGGAGGGGGTTAACGGCCATAACGGGCGGGGAGGGGAGAGGGGGGAGTGTGGTCCCCCTCAGGGGGCTGCCCGCTCGTCAGTCGGGTGCGGTGCTTGGGGCTTCGCTGGAGTAAAAGCTGAGGTGGTTCTGAGGAAAATTGGCTTCTCTAATGCCTAAAGGGGGGACGGGTGGGTTACACGCGGAGAGCTTCCTCCTCCAGCCCCGCTCTGCGCCCACCCTGTGAGGTCCCGCGTGGAAAAAAAAAGCCTGGAAACAGCACCTTCGCCACACCTGGTCCTGGGTCCAGGTTTTTCTCCACACCTGCTATTTCTGAGTCCAGATTTTCCACGTCCCATCTGGAAAATAATCATTTTCGAAGCACCAGTACTTGTCTTGTTGGAAGCTTGAAGGAAGTATGCAGGCTCAGGGACACCAACACTGTGGGAAGCGCTGGTTTCAAAATTGAACAAAATTTGTTTTCATCTCTGGAGCCCATCACTTTGTCCCACCAAGCCCAACATCCTGGATGAAGCTGCAGCCAAGGGATGGTTTCCAGAGGTGGAAGCCGAGGTGTCTAGAAGAGGCTCGGGGAAGGTGCCAAACCACATCACCGGGTAGAATTAGCAGGTGTGATGGATGCTGCTGGAGTTTTCACACCAGAACCCGCACCCCGAGTAGCGCACGTAAACACAAAATTTGCAACTGGATATCCCAAGACTGAGGTTCCAAAATAGGCATGCAAAATTAAAATTACACAAAGTTCATAAATTCCTTTTTATCCCACAGCCTAAACCATGTCTGCAGCTCCCCACAAAAGGCGAAAATTAGACAGTGACTTACTGAACCGTGCTAACCAAAAAGAAAGAATGCAGAAGCAGCGTGTCTATCGAGTCTTTTCCCATTTCCTTTAATATAAGAGAATGCCTTGCAGCTATTCAGAGAGATAATTGCAAGCCTTTTCCTTATCTGCATACTTGCCTTATTATAAAAGCCATAAAGCATGTTGTAATACAAGCCTTCTGCCACACCAATTCCACCTTGAACTTTATCTGTTATCCGAAGGAATCTGCAGGAACTAATTAACTGAGGAATGTTTTGGGTCAGGCGAGGTGTTGGTTGCAGCACAGCAAAGAGTTTAAATATTTATTTAGAGCTGCCCTTCCAAAATTTGCTCCCCGAAGTACCACGATGCACGAAGTCACGCTCCTTGTTTCTGCAGCACCGGGCACTCCGGGCTCTCGGCATGTAACTGCTGTCCCCAGGTGCTCTAATGATGGAAATTATTTTGCAGAGGACGGCAGGAGGCTCCTGTAACCTTTCCCATGGCACCACCTAGTGGAGTCGCGGTTCCGAAGGAGGCACCGCGGACTGCTGAAGGTGAAGGGCGCTGCTCGGGGACTCTGCGGTCACGGTTTTCATCCTCCTCACTCCGCTGCAGCTGCGGTGCCGTGCAGCTGCGCCACGGGGACACGTGCCCTGGGCTGGAAATGCCGGCGCCCTTCGTACCCGCAAGTACCAATGCACCAGCAAACGCTCGGTGCCAACGTGAGCGAACATCAGATGAAGGAGAGGGGCAGGATTTGAGGACGGGATGGACAAACCGCCCTAACGGGGCACAAGCTGCATCAGCTGCAACGAAGCGCTCGCCACCTGGGGCTTCCAAATCACGCCCGACATGACTCAGCTGTCTCAAAAAAAAAAAAAAGAGAAAAGTTGGGAAGAAGCTTTCCAGTCCCGCCTTTCTCTCCCCATCTCTGCTTGTCGGAGGTGTGCGCGTTGTCATGTGTCAGGATGCATAGGGAAAGCAGGCTTTTTTTTTTTTTTTTTTTTCTTTTTTTTCTGCCAAGCCAACCGCGTGAGCTGTCACGCCGCAGAGCCGGTATTTATAGGGGGCTAACCGCAGATGCGTGCGAGGCAGCGCCGGGACTGCGCCCTCCTCCCCGCCCGTCTCTTTGGCGAGTCCCCCGACCCCCCCCTCCGGGCGTGTCCCCGAGCCCCCCTCCCGGAGCATCCCGGGGGCGGGCTCGGGGCGGGGCGGGCGGGATGCTCGGCGTCGCGGGGCACCATGGGAGAATCCGCGGGCCCCCGGCATGGCGGCGGCGGCGGCGGGGGGCGGCTGAGGGGCGCCGCTGGCGGTGGTGGTGGCGGCGGCGGCGCCGGGGGAGGCGGGGGGCGGCCATGGTGTCGCCGGCGGCGCGGCTGGTGGTGCAGGGCGTGTGGGCGGCGCTGACCGGCGGCTGGTACCACGACCCGGAGCTGGGCGCCTTCGCCAACAGCTGCCACCTCTATCTGTGGCTCTTCCTGCTGACGCTGCCGCTGGCCATGCACCTGGTGAGCGCCCCGCCGCCGTGGCGGGACCGGGAAGGGCGTCCCCGGCCGCTGTGGGGTGCGGGGAGGGGAAGGCAGCAGCCGGGCCTGTTCCTGGGGTGACCCCCGCGGGGACAGCTCCAGCGCATCCCCACCTAATACGGGCTGTGCTGCTGGGGAGGGAGGATAAATGGGGGGGCTGGGGCCGAGCGGTGTGCGCCTTGCTGAATGTCACCCCGCTGTGTGTCACCCCGCTGTGTGTCACCCCGCTGTGTGTCACCCCGCTGTGTGTCACCCTGCTCTGTGTCACCCTGCTGTCACAGCGCTGCTACACACAGCCCTTTGGGCTCGACGTAGCAAGGCGGTAGTTTTATAACTGGGGTGCTTTTGCCTAACTTTTAGTATGGCTTTCCTTGAAAACTTGAAAGTTTACTCTAGGTGTGTTCTCCTCCTGTGCTAGGAAAGCCTAAAAATAGTTTGCTGGATCATTGCATCTGTTCATTGGTGTGTTCTTCAGTGACTGTAGCTGTGTACTGCTTCTGTTGGTGAAAATTGCCATTCATCTCGCATTGACTACTAAATTCTTAACAAGTTTGTAGGTTTTTTTTTTTTTGGGTGGGGCAAAAATTCTAAACAGGTCTCATCACCCTACATAGTCAGCTATAGGCTTCATTTTCAAAAGCAATGAGCATTCACGACTCCCTCTGCAATCCCAGGGAAAAGTCAGTCTTGTGTTTTTTAAAAATCAATCAGTGTACTCTATTTTGTGGCATGGATTGCGCTCACTCCCTGTAAGAATGGTTCACGGAGTTCTTGCACCAAGGTAACAGTGTATTTTCTTCTGATTAATTGCACCTCTGCCTTCTGCAAGCCAGCAGGAACCTGAAGTTGTAGGATTTACTGCCAAAGTGGTATGTGTGATTGTAAGAAGGAAAAAAAAGGGGGGGGGGGGGGAGAAAAAAGTAAGGGTTAACTTTTCCAGTTGGTGCTAGTAGGTTTGCATCTGAAAGAATGTGTATTGCCTTGTGGGTAATTTCCATGCTAATACCCTGGAAGAAGGCATGCAGGGTTGCACAAAAGAACACTGGACCTAGAGATTCTAGGTTAGATATAACATAGGAAATTAGTTAAAGAGAAAGAAGGACACCTAACTTATCTACTGAGCTTCTCACTTTCTCTCTCCTGGGTTTCATCATTGTCTATCCTGATGGACTTGCTTTTTCTGCAAACTGGCCAACTTTGTGATGAATCATCCGGTTAAATGCAGGACTTATGTTCTTGAGCTAATGTATCGCAATGGGAATTCTTTATCCTTGATAAGAATAATGCATTTATTATGCTGCCTGCTCAAGTAATGATGTCCTCAAGTATTTGTTTTCCTGCTTTTAAGTGGTTGGGCTTTGTAAACTTTGTGCAAGCCACATATTCTTGCCACTTAGAAAACTGAACCTGCCATTTAATTAAAGGTTTTCTTTGGGGAATTTTATTTATAATGTTTGACATTGTTTGGGGTGGTATTTTTGTTACACACTTACCATTAGTAGTTTTGGATTCAGCTTAAGCAGTCACAGATATCTCTTGAAATGACAAAGTCAGAACAAAATAGAGTACTAGTACTAAAAATTTTCCTTTGAATTGGATTGACTCAATCATTCCTTTGTCAAAGTCAGAAAGTCTCTGTGGAATGGTTTGATTTGAATGAACTGGCAAAATTCATCCGTCTCCTTTTAGGTTTTTCGCACTGGCTCGGGTGAGATATGCTGACAGTAGCATCAGGGAGCTTATAGTATCAAGTTGTTTCTGTTGTGTGGATGGAGGATTTCATTCTCTAGCACCGTCAGCATAGCTTACTTTGCTTCTAATTGTTCCAGTATGAACTTCCCCATCCCTGAAAATGCATATCTTGGTTTCCATCTCTCCCTTTTCTTTCTCGGTTTTCCTTTGTAGTAGTAAATATACAATTAAAAATGTATATTGAAAACTCTTTGGAGCAGCATTGCTGTTAAAATCAACTTTCAAAATCTTAGTGAGATCTCTTTTTACCATGTCGTGTCAAATCTCATAGCAGATTATGAATTAGTTATCTTATTCCACCGAATAGCCCAGGGTTCCCAGGTGTCGTGTGCAGGAAAGAAGAGGTGCATGTTAAACAAAGCCACAGGGCTGCATTCAGCCCCAGTGCAACACCACTGAAGCGGAGAGATGGCTTTGGGGATGCTTGTACTGTAGCCTATTGTACAAGCTGCAAGGCAGTGTTCACGTTTTGGTGAATCCCTGAAATGGTGAGAGTTTCTTCTGCCTTTTGTTGGACAGAAAGCTCTTGAACTTAAAGGGCTGTGACTTCTTATGCATTAGGTCTTCAAATCATGCCATGATAGGATACATGCAACATGGCAGTATAAGGGTGTGGGCGTGTAAATGAATTACTCAGAGGTAAACTGTGATAAAAGTTGCAGCGTGTTGGCTGCTCCCAGTCCCTACTTTATCTCTTTGTCTCTCCATAAAAGTAAGGAAGTGTGTGCCTCTGGGACAGAGAGCTAAGCTACACCGTTCTTACCCTATTTACTGTGAGGTAGAATGCACACTGAAATCTGAGTTTACACCCCTGGGCTTTGATGTGCTACCTGTTTTTCCATGCTCTATACTGCATTATGGACATACCTTAGTTATTAATTCAGCTAAAGGAACATCAAAATATTTATCTTTGGCTCCAATGCTATTATCTCCCACTCTTTCTTCAGCAAGCATGACTGTAGTGGCTGACTGCACATTTGTTTGGCAGTTGACTTGTTTCAGTTCTGTAGCACGCCGAGTCCTGGGTGCAGCACCGTGTACCTTTAGATGCACCAGGTGGGTTACATCTGTCTCTAACCAACTCTAAATATTCCATACGATTTACAAGGTGTGGTAGTTTGTTCAAAGGTTACATGCCTTTAACTTCAGAAATACCTCAGTCACCTCTACCTTTGTGCTACCCAGATAACGTTAGCAGACACATGGAGGAGTTGGCCATTCCTCCAGGAGTGATCTCTGGGCAGGCAGAAGCCTCTGGCAAGCGGCCTGCCTGCACAGGCAGCACAATCCTGCTGCATTTGCAATAGTAAGGTCACGTTTTGAACATGTGAACCTGTATTGCTGGCCATGGCCACACAATGTTCTGGTTTGGGGAACTATTGGAAAACAAAAAGCATGTTATAGTGGAATGTTTAATTGTGCGAGAGGAAAGAATGCTACCGCTTCCACAGAAAGTGGATGCCATAAGATTGCTTTCTGATTAATTTGTATTTTTGGTAGATTTCTTGGTATATTTCTAGCTTCTAATAAGATGTCAACTCAGCTGAAGCTTTTCCTGTCATGGGGACAGCATTCAAAAGGCAAGAGAGCCATACGTGTTCCTGTTGCTAGCATGGGAGGTGTGCTGCTGGGGCCTGGTCCTGGTGGGGCTGTCATCTCTTGCAGTTAGGTGAAAGTACCCGAGGAACTGAAAAGTCATTCAGCAGAGAGGATGGAGAGAGATGATGAATACACAACCACATGGTGTGATTATAAAACCTCGTTTCCATAGGAAATGAGGCTAATTATAACTATAGTACATCAGAAGCAAATCTATCATGTAATTCCTCAGTGGACTATAATTTAATTCCTCCTTAGCTCATTCTGGTAGCTTTCACATAGCTGTACCTGGGAACACCAAGCACACTCCTGACACCTCTACCTTATGCAAGAGGCCTGATTCCAAAAACCCAGAGCTTTCCATTCCCACCTTCATCTTTCTCCTGACTCCCCACGTGGGCTGGGAGCAAGCTGACAGTTTGTAGTACTTAGCTTGCGCCAAGATCCGGAATATCAAGGATCTGCTGGCCGTATTTACATCTATGTATGTGTATGGGTTTTGAGTTGTGGGCTCTGTGGGAAGCACTGTATGCTGGGTGGACCTGCAAGGGGGAGCGCAGGGGGAGGCACAGGATGTGTGCCTGGGGGGTCTGCTTATGAGGCAGGGATGTGGACACGTGGCACTTAGCATTAGCCCAAAGCGCTCCTCTCCTTCCCTCAGAAACTTGGGAGCCTCTGGTGGTTTCTCTCCTGTAGCGCCCTCTGTACAAGCATAGACTGCGTTATTGGAAGTTGATTTTTGTTGTGTCTGCTTGAAGTTATTCATATCCTATTTATTAAGCTTTATAAGTGTCACCTACGAAGCACTTCTTTTCTAATGACTCATTCTGTGATGTTATTTAAGAATGAGTTTTTTAGTCCATGCTTTTTTAGTGTATAGTTGAAGAGATTTCCTGGAAAGTGAACGCATCTCTTTGAAACAAATAGTTACAGGTAATTAGATGACATTGTTTGTGAAACCAAGCGATTTTTAACTTGTATTTTGCAAATATGTTAGTCATACATTAGTCATAAGATTCAAATTCCTGAACCTTATCCACCAAACCTTCTACCTTGAGAGCTCTGGCTTGCAAACGGATCCTCTTTCTGGCCCAGATTCAGTAAATGACTGAAGGGTATGCTTAGTTTTGGTGTACACACAGTGCCATGAAGCGTTCTTAGCAGACTAAGCCTCAACTTGTAGAAAGTCATGTCTTTCTTATTAGGTATCGTTTGTAATACCTACCTGCTAGATAGCTTCTCTGCTTCTATCCAATAGACTCTTTGTATGTGAATCAGAATAGTCCTAAAAAGGACTTGCCTGAAAACTTTCCCTCATGTATTTTGAAGGTAGGAAGTCTTGCCAAGCCAAAAGTGGCAGAAGAGTAGCTACCCGTGCTTACGATAACACAGAAATGATTCAATATACTCATTTCTATGTCAGGATAAATGCAGTGACATGTTCTAGAGATGAAGTAAGTGTGCCTTGTTCCCTTCCCTTCCCCAACTACGTGGGGGTAGTGCGATTCATTTCTGAATCTGAAATTCTTTTTGCATCCAAATACTCCTTGATCTGCAAAGGTGGTACTTAAAAATGATAGATTTAGGGCACAGAGCGAGGATCAATCTTAAAAATTAATTTCAATAAACTTTTAACATGCCCTAAGCATTAGAAAACTTCTTTTTAGTCTCCATGACACATTGTGCAGAGATATAATAATGCTCTCTTAAAAAAAAAAAAAAAAGAGAGAGAAAGGAGATGAAACGTGCTGTGAGAGTGCAGCTGGATTAAAACAATATGTAAGGGTGTTTCATGAGTACAATGATGAAGGCTTTGGCCCTTCAAATGTAACTATTGCTGTGACTTTCACTTTACGGTAAGGAAGTATTTACATAGGAAAGTGCTGTTAGTACGTCATGTCTGTGCAGCACCAATGTCTGTAGTTGAACTATAATTCATTGTAATGACTAAGAGAGAGGGTGCCCATCACGGATCAGCAGGCACAGATCAGACAGCTGCGAATTAACAATTATGAACTTCAAAAATAAAAATAAAAAATCAAAGAGGCTGCCTTTACAGCTGCATTTTATTCATTTGTGATGACTAGTTCTGATTAATTATTTAAAATTCTTCAGAAGTAAAGATAAAATAGGAGACATGCTGTGAAAAAGCAGATGAGACTACAGCATTTTACTTCCAAATCATAGCTTCGAAGCAGGGTAAGATGACAGATTTTTTCAAAAGGGGGTCCCCATTTGTGGGTAATTAATGTTTCATTATGCCTGCATTTCAGGAAAGTTCAGGAAAGGCTGCATTATCCTGGGAATGGAGTATTGTAAGAGTGTTTCAACAATGTTTGTTAATTGTAAGCTTTTAGTGATTCTGTTCAGAAAATAATACTACTCGTAGCTAATCAAAAGAAGAATAAATCTTCCAGTATGATTTGGAATTTGTACAAATCTTTAGAACTTCGTGGTGAGCAGAATTCACGTCTGCTGCATGGAGATGCAGTACTTCTTGTGTCTGCAAAACTCAGTAGGGGTACAAAAAACAGATAACAAGAACTAAAGATTTTGAAAATGACTTTAAAGATTCTAGTAGCATCTTCTTAAAGTAAACTGTTATGATGATGTCTTTATTAATCCTTTCTGTAGGCTTTTCCAGCAAATGCAGTTACGGCTTTCGCATACTGCAGCTCAGTGACGGTGTTCTTCACAGTAATTAAGGTGGTCAGTTACCGTCTGCACCTGATGTTTGATAAAGGAGAAGTAATTCAACAGCAGATCTCAAGAAAAAATGGAAGGCAATGTAAAGATGCAGAGGTCCCAAAAGGAAACACAGTTCAGCCCTCAAATCGTAGGTAAGGTTTTCGTTGTACATTAATGATACACTTTATAAAACTGGTAGGTTTGTGCTATGGTTCTGCATAGCAGAAATGCCTGCTGACTGCAAGAAAACTCCTTATGGTTTTGTGAGGAATGTCACTTAAAAACCTGCTTAGCGCTTGAATTCTCCGTGGCTCCAGCCACTGTGTTACAACTACAGAACTTCAACTGAGAGCTCTATGTAAATGAACTTTTTGTTTTGTTTTTTGGTGTCTTTACAGTTGCTACTGAAAGCTGTGCTGCTGCTCTGTGCGAGCTGTGTATTAGAGGATTTGTTCTTGTACATCTGTGCTGCTGTTCTTTTGTGTCTTTACATACATGTATACATGTCTGTGGCACGCTCCTAGCAGTGACGTTGCTGGGAGTGTCGAAGTCTGCCTGCACAAAGACTCTTCTGAGAAATGCTTCTTATGAGTCAATAACCATACAGAGGTTTTGATTTAGTTGAAGGATGCCTTTCAGGCTCTGTTTCTGTTTAGTTCTCACCAGCCCGCAAAGCTATTCCCTGTTTATGGGTGTCTGATACAGTAATTTAGGAGGCTCATCTGTTCTAGGTTGGCTCAAATTTAAACAGAACCTCCCTGAGTGTTTTCCTTTTCGTTGGCTAATGAAATAAATGTAAACTTTCATTATCCTGTCATTGTTTTGGTTACAAATTAGAGGTAGCACCCCTTCAAACCTGCATGTTAAGTCACATAAGGTGTTCCTTGTAGGAGGTCACAGGCACAGCAGTATGTTATCTATCTCTTGATCAGAAGATAAATGACTTAATTTTGACTAGCTGGATGACAGAAGTTTTAAAACACGCCTTGGTAGCAGGCAGGTTGGTTGAACAAGTTTTTGAAGCCAGCTAGCTACAAAAAAAACTTCTGGGGAAGGTGACTGAACTGAGACCCCAGGGAAATAATTTCGTAGCTGTAGGGTCTTAAAACTAAAATTGGAATAACAAAAAACACTTTTTGATGTTTTGTCATAGTGGTGATTTTCTTTTCCAACTAAATTTTTGTTGCATTATACCAGAGAAAGAGAACTTATTGGTTCTCGTTAATAGGTCTTGGTCAAAAATACTTGCTTACATCCATGGAAAATCTAATAGAAAATGTGTGAAAAGAGTAATGAATAGCTGAATACATCCACCAAGAAAATGATTAGCAAGTTGCCTGTAGCATATATTTCTCTTGCTGATGAGAGGAACATCTTTATTTTGTCATCTGATGGTTATATTAATGCACAGTATGCATTGCATTTCAAACAGTTGTTTTATGGGGGATTGTAAATAAGTAGACAGATAAAACAGTATGTATTCAAGGGTACAGTAAAAAGATGTAAAAACCAGGAATTACAAAAGGAGTAGCAAGGAATTGTACATTTAATAAAAAAAAAAATAGCCTTTTATGCCAATAAGTCTGTGCATTTAGCAGGCAGGCTGAATGACACTGTATGCACATAGGGAGTTTGAAGAGATGTCATATTTCTCATAGCGATGTCCTACTACTTGCGAAGGCACCATGAACATTCTACATTGAGTGACTTATTTATTTATTTAGCAAGCTCTTTTGGAGAGGGAGAAGAGGCAAAATAAATCACAGCATTTTTCAGCCTTGTACTTTTAAACTGGAGGGGGAAAAATATGCTGGCACTTCATCACATTGTGCTGTTCCTTCCTATTCCATTGTTATTCCTTAGCTTCTCAAAACTTAGGGTGATCTTCTGTGGTTATAAACATTTGGTTCCTTTTCCCCTTTTTCAGCAATAACACTAGGGATAATGGTGTAGTTGGCGAGATCAACCAGAATGACTCTACCCCGACAACTCACGAGAGTTCAAGGGTACAGGATCTCCACTCGCAGAACTCATCTGGACCAATGGTTAGTATGCTTCTCTGTACTCAAGTTTTCACTCTGTGCATTACGCAGCTTACCACATAGACTTTTTTATGGTCAGGTGCTGACTGCTTGAAGCACATCTGCCCTGAATTGGAAGGGTACTTCCATGAATATACTTTGTATAGCCACTGCTGTTGGCCAGCCTTGGCTTTGTCCTAAAAGTTTGGGTTTACAAAGGCATATCTGCTATAGATAATTCTGTAAGTCATTAGAAACCTTTGAAAATCTTGCTAAGAGCAACTAGTTTTCATGACTGCTTTGAGAGAAGGGAGAAGCTAATGCAATCAGTGCGGTCTCTCGTAACCTCAGAACGAATCTGCTCCTGGAGTATTAATAACTTGTTTTTGTTTAACTAGACTTATGCTTATACAATAAACACTCAACATGTACCTCCGGTATTTAAACAAAGCATAAAAACAGATTTTAATCTAGGGGATGTCTATGTGAGTTTAAAAATGCATGTATTCTAAGCCATTGTCCATACTTCTAAATCAATTAGTGTATGAAATAATGGATGTGATATTTGTATATCTTGTTATTAAAGAAAAGAGATATCCTTGAGAAGTCTGAAAAAGGAAGTATTCAAAATTTAAGAAACAGAATGAATACTATGTGTGTGATCTTAAGCTACTCCCCATGTACACTGTGATAAAATCTTTAATTATGTGATCCCATGCTATTTTTTCCTACAGGACTCCTGCCTCAGTCAGTACAGAGGATGGTTAGTGATCTCTGAATAAGTAGCTATTTGATACTTCATTCTGTCTTCCTTTTTTTTCCCCCCTCTGTGTCCCTATTTATAGCAAACTATTCAAATCCTGGTTTGAATCAAAACTATATTCTCATTTTCCTAGAGTGTTTTTACCTTTCTGTAGCATCTGTTTGATTTAGAGACATTAACAGTTTTTCTTTTATGAGGTAAAGTATTTTCCACCTTGTTTCTGTCCTAGTCCCCAGTATTCTGGTATTTGTCCAGTCTGCAAACCCATTTCTTCTGGGGATCTTGTCCGATTCTCCCATTTCCAAACATGTAGGTTGGATCTACTCAACTACTCAAGCCTAGTTTCCTCTTCTTGCCTACAGGATACCAGCATGAGATTTTTGGGAGATAACAGTTGTTTTTTCTTGGGTTTGGTGTGTATTAGCCTGAAGAAATTCATGCTATTTTTTCCCAATAACTTTTATCTAGTTCTCCATTTAGGCTGTTGAATTTTAATCCCAAAGTGTTTATCTGGAGTATTGTCTAGTCTGGGGCTTTGCTGTGCAAAACAGACATTGACCTGCTGATGGGAATGCATCAGAGACCACCAAGATGGCTGGGGAGCAAGGTGCATGATGAAGGAGGACAGGCAGATGTATTTTATAGTAAAGGCCAAAATCCATATAAAGCTAAAAGAAGAGCTTTCTGTTCTCCTCAGCTTGCTGATGGAAGAATATAGAGAAGATTGAGCACTCTTCTCAGCAGTGTGCTGAGATAGAATAAGAGACAATGGACAAACGTAAGGACAATTGAAACGTAATGGACAATTGAATGTAAAGATTTTATTTATTTACCAAGAGTGTGGTCAAATACTGGAACAAGTCCAGAGAGGTTGTGAAATCTCCATTCATGGAGATATTCAAAGCTCTGCTGGAGGTGGCCCCGAGCAACTTGCTCTAAATGTACCTGCTTTGAGTGTGTGTATGTATGGGGGAAAGGGTTTGGACTAAATGACCTCCACAGTTTCCTTGCAATCTGAATGACTGTAGGGTAATTCAATGGCTTTCTTCTCTAGTTTTTCATTGAAAAATTGCTGGAGATCAAAGTTTTTCAGCTACATGTTTTCAAAACAGTAAAATGAAAAGTGGAACAGGTGAATGCATTGTATTCCTTAACAATTAAAAAATCTAGAGTAGGCACTGCAAAAAAAAACGTTTTTTAAAGATCTTGGATATTCTTTTTCCCCAAACATCATGCACACAATTGCAACGATGCAGTTTGGAGCATGGCTGTCTTATAACCATCTCCCTCACCCACTGTTTGCATTTTGTGTAAGGTATGCATCCAAATTTCAGTGATGTTCAGCGGTAATATCAGTGCTGTAAGTAACCTTTGATTAGATAACTGTTGCATTGATTTGTTACATTGCATCATTGTTTTATTGCCTTTTTTCAGCAGAACTTAACATGTAGCCATACTAACTTTGTGGTTTGTTTGTTTTTAGGAACTGCCAACACGGGAAACTATTGAAGATCTCAAAGGTACATGTATCTTGAAGGCTTTATAAACTCCTTTAAACCTTTGTTTAATTGTTGCTTGGCACAGAAGTCCCCACAATGGGTTCTATCATGCCGCATGTCAGGAGCTGAGTGGAAAAACTCAAGACAAAATCTCAAGCGAATTCTACCAGAATAAGCTCTCTCAGCTCTCAGTTGGGCTGTTAGGGCCACAGCCTTTTCATGAGCGCACGGATAACTTCCCCACTTCTGACATGGGGAAGTGAAAGAGCCTTCTTCACTCATTCTTGGGGAGCTCTGTGCCTCTGGGAAGTATTAAAAGAGGAAGGCAATATTCAGGTTACATCTTAAAGCCCTCATACATCTTCTAACTGTATACCTTTGCAGTTATTGACTTTTAGCTCAGTAGGGTAGACTCCAGCACACCTTGCTTTGCCTGCAGTTCCAGTGCTTGAGACGTCTCAGTATATTTCAGTTTATCTCCTTTTGGTTTAGGTTGATCACCATATCCTATGGAACCATTTAAGAACTGCCTGAAGTATTACAATAAAATTCAGCCATGCTCGCTTATACTTTCTTCTCTCACTAAGTAGGGATAATTCTGTGTAAAATATTTATTTTTGGTATTAGCTGTTTCTTGAGCTAATTTTATTATTTAAATAAAATAGACATGCTGCTACACCTGTTCTGATCTGAAAGGATTCTGGGTATAGAGTAGAACAGCAATTTTTCCACATGAGCCCTATTTTAATCTTCAGACACAATCCTACTAGTACAATTTATAATATGCCCGCAACTATTCATAAAACTAATTCATCTTTATCATCACAAAAAAATGGCTCGTTTGGTCATTCTGACATTTATTCTCATATAAAGCACTATCAATATTACTGTACTTGCTTTTGTAGTATTGCACATGCAGCTAACCAAAAGGATCCTTGCTTAAGAACTGCTGTAATCAGCTGTGCCACCTGTGCTTCCATTTGCTCTGCTCTGGAGCAGTTTTTCCTGGCTAAAGAATGGACCTTGATAATACATAGTCATCCTTTTTTTGTGAGACCTAACTTTTGTTATGTCTTTGTTAGGGGTTATGGTATTAGAAGACCAGGCTGTACCACCAGTTTCATCTACCTCACCCTATGTCAAAGCAGATACATTACCTGTTTCTACAGCTTCTGCTTCAGGTTCTACTGCATCAGCAATAGCAACAAAACCAGCTGCTATGGAAACACTTTCTCGGAATGAAATAAACGAAAAAGGAGAGAATGGACACTCATATGGAGAGCATGGATCACGAGGCATTCTTGTAGACAGAGATGTAGCTAAAAATTTCTCCAATGTTTCTTCATCGCAAGGTGATATTTTAAGGACTGGAGTATCTTTGGAGCCGTGGGACAGTGAAAATTCAATTATTTCAGAGCATTTGAGTAATCCTAGAAGTCACAAAAGAGAGAAATTGCTAGATGGCTCGCTGCAGGCGAGCTTTAGCAGTAACTGCCCACAGTGCAGTGCCTTTACAACCAAAGATCCTGAGCACGTGGAAAGTTCTTGCAATGCTGGTAACACCAACGAGGACCTTGACTGCTCGGACAGTGAGACTGCTGTTGCAGTTGTTGACAACTCTCTTCCCGGAGACCAACTCTGTGAGCCCATTAAAATTGTCATCACGATGAGCAGCACGCCAACCACCACCCTCAGCGACCTAGCAGGCTCTGTCCATCTAAAGGGTCTGGGGACTGACAGAACGAGCTCAGCCCTTGAGTCTGGTATAGTTACTGCAGATTGGCAAAGTCAACAAACTAATGAACAGCTCAGAATTCCTGTTATAACTGTTGATTTGTCTGATGACAGTAAAGGTAATGCCTATCCAGAAGTTAGTGAAAGTGATAGAACTCCAGAAATTTTAAAGGCAGATCTGTCGTCCAACCATTGTTCTGGCTATGAATCTGGTGATGCGGTGAAGGAACACAGCAATCCAGCAAATAGTCCTTTAGAAACTAACACTTGTTCAGATCCAAATCAGAAGAATGCTTCGGAAAACATCCAGAAAGTGGATTTAAATCCTAAAGAAGAGCCGCAGAACCTAGATCCGCAGTCCTGTAGAACTGCTCATGAAAAGAGGCATATGCGGGTGCTGAGCGTAGACAGTGGGACAGATGTGCTTTTGAGTAAGAATTTCATGGAGGTATCTGAGAAAGAGAAGACCTTACCAACTTCTAAATCTGATTTAGAAGCTAAAGAAGGACAGGTGCCCAATGAATCTAACTTTCTGGAGTTTGTCTCCCTCCTGGAATCCATTAATACCTCAAAGATGAAGGCATCTAATCAATCCACTGTCAAAACAGAGACTACAAAAGAAAATGTGCTTGTTGGAGGTATGGTGCATGATTTACAACCCTTGGAATAAGGCAATTGCGACTAGTTACATTATTTATAACAACATTGCCTGAGATTTGCAGTACAGTGAATGCAGAGGAAAACTGGTTTTGTTAATAGGGTCAGGGAAGGGCTGGGCTTGGTGGGATAAGGTTGTTTAGTGAAAGTGTGGTAGTGCCAGCTGCAATTTCTTGAATACTTAATTTTCTTAAAGATTTCTTTTGAAAAAGCTAATGCTAACCTCAGCAGGCGTCCAGTATGGATCTAGTGTTCCATGCTAGAATAGCTTGCATGTGGCAGGCCTCAATTGCGGGCATACCAGAAAGAGTTCTTAAATTGTGCATAGCTACAGCATTACAGCTGCCTTTGCCTGTCTTACCTGGTTCATGTTGCTAGTGATCTGTGGGTTTGTAGAAACTTGAAGTGTCACTGGTGGTAGTTCAACTTCTATCTAATTAACACACGTGCACGCACGTTCCTGAACTTCCTCTACAGTTGTGGGTTGGTTTCTAATTAAAAACAAAACAAACATACAAACAAAAAAACACATATATTTGTTCTCAGTAGGTAAGAGTTCTGATTTTTGGTTGCTGAAAACTAATATATTTGGGTTTTAAGGAAGAAAGTTGGAGGGATGGGGTCATTGGAACTTTCCAGTATTTTGATGAAAAATGGTTTCTTCTCATCCAACTTGTCCACTTAATTAAAAGGTTTTAATTTCTTTAAACAAAATCAACTCATTTAAAAACATATATGCAATCCGATTTATAGTTCTGATAAAGAAATAAGTGTTTCTAACCAACGTTTCCATTGCTGACACCTAAATCTGTGACCCTTTCTGTTTTGAAGAAACAGTATTTGTAACATCTTCAACTGCTGTGCAGACAAACCTAGCGAGCCTGTTTTGTGAGTGTGTGAGATGAGGTGCAGTGGAGCTGTGTGGAGTCTGGAGGTACTTGCCAAGTGATCTGTAGTTCCCTGGTTTAGAAGATCCGGGCTAAAGTCAAATAAGACAACCTGTATCCTCCCCTTCTCCAGAATGTTCTGTTCACCTTAGATCCTGTAACAGGTTGTTCTAAGATAGCCTAAGAGGAGGCAATCTAAATGCCTGCTTTGCATTGAATTTGGCTAACTTAGTGGTGCTCAGCAGAGCAGCTCCTCTCCCCCGTTTCAGAATGACATCTCTTCCCTAGACTGGCCCTCAGCAGCCTGAATTTCCCTGCCTCTTCCCCCAAGAAGCCTCTCATTACATGGAAAATGTACAAGTGATATCAAAGTTGTCAGCTTCATGAAGGCAAATATGAAATTCACACTTTTAGCTTAAAAATGGTAGATATTTCTTCTCAGTGCATCGTTTCCTGTTGGTTGCCTTTAGCCTTCACTTTTCCTAACTTTGTTCTCTTCTCTGTCCTATCAAAAGCATTAGACCCTTATTACAGTTTCCCTTTGTGCTTATTTCTCTTTCCACTTTTATATTTCCCATCCCCTATTTATCCCTTTTCAGCATAGGTGCTTGACTTCCCTCCTGTGCCACCTCCTTATTGTTTCATATTATTCTTTCTCATCTTTCCCTCTGTTCTTCCTAGCATTCCACACTGTTGCTTTTCCACTGTCTTTAGGTTACTTGAAATCATTGCCTCCCCACAACGTGGGGGAAAAGCCGCATGGTAATATTTCAGAGGTTAGCTTAAAACAAAAAGTGCAGCTAATTTATAAATGGCTTTCAGACAAGCACCTTCAGATAACATGACTGCCTTCATAAAGGAAGGAATAATGGCTGATCAGAATAAATCAGATAATCCATAAAATCCCTGGTGACACACACAAAAAAAAAAACAAACTTTATTAATGTGTGTATAGTTATTAGGCTTTCGATCTGGCAAAGTAAGTGCTTCTTATTAATATCCCAGATCCTCAGGAAACATGAGGATTCAAGACCTTCCCTCAAACCAATCTGATACCTGAAGTGACCAAAACTGAATCCCCTACTTTCCTGTTTCTGTAAGCCCACGTGTTTGAAAGCCAGCGGAGCTGAGCATCATACATATGTGATTAAGCTGCCCTGCTCATGTCTCAGGTGGGAGTGGGATGGGGGCAAGCAGTGGCTGCTACCACTGCACGGTGTCTCCCAGACCTTGTGTTGGTGCTGTGGGAAAAAAGACTTTCAAGCTGATTTTTTTTTTTTGTTTGTTTCAAGCTAGCGAGAGGTAGTTCAAAGGCTGTTACCTTTATGGGCAAGAAGGCTTTATTTTCAAGCCTAGTCAGAATGAGCTCTTTGCTGAAATAAATTACTGTCATTGCTGGCAGCTTCCCCACAGTAAGACTTGATTTTAGGACTGAGAAAGCCTCTAATTTGTTTACAGCCTTGCAATTACGAATGTTTTTTAACAAAATAGCATTTTAGAGTAAATTTGAATAAACATTATTCCCACATTAAAGTGGTTGTTCAGAAAAATGGAGGGGAAGGAATATAGAGCAAGACAAGCTATGCACCACTTGTTTTGAGGGAAGAGCTTGTTTGCCTTTTTGTTTCTTTGTTCTTTTGACCTTGCAAACCACTTAATTGGCAAAAGCTAATAATAGATGCCTGGTCCAAGCCATCATGAAATGCACCGCACAAAGGTATTCATTAGGAAATGTGAGAAACTTGGCGAATTCCTGGAAAGTCGTGTGTTCAGGGCTGTTTGTAAGAAAGATGACATTTTGCATAATTTGGAAAAGGCAGGAAAATGTGCTAATTGCAACAGTCTTGAAAGTGAGCGAATGTCATAGATGGTTCTTTGTTCACTGTCTGCTCCCTCCACACACTTGTGAATTGTGTGAAAGCAGAAGATGCATCATCTTCACCCAACAAGCCCTTAAAACCTTAGAATCACCGAACAGTTTGGGCTGGAAGGGACCTTAAAGACCATCAAGTTCCAGCCCTCCTGCCACGGGCCTGGACACCTCCCGCTAGATCAGGTTGCCCAGGTCCATATAACCTGGTCCCATCCAACCTGGCCATGAACACCTCCAGGAATGGGGCATCCACAGCTTCTCTGGGCAGCCTGTGCCAGTACCAGCTCACTGAAATGCAGTACAAGAAAATAAAAGCCTTACTTAACACTAGCAGGGATGCCAGATTTAACATGTTAAAATACAGGATGTAAAAAAGCTGTCTCTAAAAAGCTGTTCTGTTGCCACCCCGTCTCTTCTAGATCGTGAGAAAGTACCACTGACACTTGCTAAAAATGGCTTTGGGCCTGTGTCCTTTCAGTTCCGAACCAGACTTTCACCACCCGCGTAATGAAATCCTGTGGAAGGGCAACTGCAAATTTTCTATATACTTTGAGATGCATAAGGAAAGGCAGCTTTGTTGGGTTGCTTCGAGTTCCTCTGCCATGCCTGGAGCTGAGGAAGAGGAGCTGTACATCTGATCTGTGCAGGACAAGGACTCGTGTGTGTGCTGTCCCTGCTGACACAGGTGACTCGCACTCTAGGGCAGGTAATGTTATCACCTGGGGAGCAAAGCTGGCCATGGGAGTGGTGGGGACCTGCACAGAAGAACCTAAACCAGGACTGCGTGGCCTGAATTTGGATGTTTTGCAGGCTCTTTTTAGAAAAGGCACTCATCATCCTGGGCAGTGCACAAACCACAACCTTGAGCAAGTTCTGGATCCCAAGCAATTACCCTGCTCCTATAAAAAGCTGAAACATACTTAGGTCGATATTTTTAGACTCCTCTTTTTTTTTTTTTTTTCCCCCACATGTAAGAAAGAAAGCTACAACGTATAATCATGGGGGAGAAGGATCTTGTGCGTAGAGCCACCAGCCCAGCTAGCTGCTGCCCTGGGAGGGGCAGGGGAGCTTCCCGGCAGAGCAGCTGCGTGCAGGAACCACGTGGAGTTTGATGCCCCTTTTTGGCAGGGACTGATGGTGTGCAGAACTTGATTTGCTAAATCTGATGCTCAAGGTGCATCGATGCACCCATCAGTCTTATGGGTAAGGCTTGACAGGCTGTGATTTAAGAAATTCAGGCTTGAAGTCCCAGTGGTGCTGCTGTGCTCAAGGGTAGAGCTGGCACCTGTAAAGAAATCATGAGGTTGTTTCAGAGGTTGGTCTTCTGACATAATTGTTAGGTTTACTGTTCGGTCTATTTACCTGAGACCTCAAAAATGGGGCTTTATTCCCTGCTCCGTTACTGGCCTAGGTGATTATTTTGAGCAAGTCACTTCAGCGCTTAAGTTTCCCTGTCCTGTAACAGATAGAGCGAGTGCCATTGGTTTTTCCTACTGCTTCAGGATTAACATGGTAATCCTGATTAATGGATAGATAATCCCATGTGCTTCTTCAGTGCCTGTGGTGAAATTTTGTAGCAATTCCTGGACTGCATCAGGTTCACTGGGCACTGCTCCTATTAGAGGGTGACTGGCTTTTATATTGCTTTTCTATTTTAATGTAGTTGTAGCATAGTAGGCACATTCGGATCATGAATAAGCTAGATGTTACTGCTGAAGCAGAAAGAGTGAAGAAAGGGTTGGGAATGGCAATTAAAGTGTCTTCTGTTGGCTTTTATGATACATGCTCCACAGATATGAATGGGATATTTCACAACTCAGACAGTTACGGTTTCATGCTGGGTACTTACAGGAGCACAGACTGATTTGAAATTAGTTATCTCTGCATCCAAACAGGCAACAAATATAGTTCAAAGTGAAACCTCCTGTTTTGGATCATAGCGTTGTGGGGAGAGGTAGATTCTGCAATAGAGCAATTAAAGAACAGAAGAGACTCGGGCTTAATTAGCTTAATTCTGTTTGACCAGATTTCAAAACAGATGGCATTTGAAATTATGACAACTGTGGCATTCTAACTCACAAGAGTGTGTCGTGGAGATTGGGATAGGGATATGTAGATAAAAGACAAGGGAACAAGGTCTAGGAGACGGGGAAAGGGGACAAAATAGTAAAGTATTTTGGAGGAAATTTACAGAATGATAACATTTCATTCTAATCACCTGATGAAACAAGGCATCTTTAAAGTTGTGATAACTAGCTGTCAGTGTGTTGTGCCTACATGTACAAAGGCTGCTCCACTTAAACTGTAAAACTTTTCCCAGTCTTTTTCCAGTGTGAAGTAAGGGCATATTGACAAAGGTGATTTGTGATACCTAAAATCTCTTCCACAAATGAACAAGTTGCATGGCAAAGGCAATTGTTGATAGTGCAGCTGCATTTAAAATAGGAGCTCGTTCCTCAGTTTGTTATATCCCTAAGTAACATCGCTATGCTGCTACAACTCTTCAGTGCATGGAGTATCTTATTCCCCAATGGGACATACGAGAATGTTTATTTTGGTAAGGATTTTGCCAGGATGACTAAGGGATGTGTGTTATGCTCAACCAAAATATGAAAGCAGTGTACAGACCAAAACCTAGGCGTTTGTGCAGGACTCTTCTGCTCCACCCTTCCCCAAGCCTGACGTGGCTATCAAGCTTGATAGTTTGACCTCGCATGCTTAAGACATGGTGTATAATTTCCAGATACGTGACCAAGTTACTTGTTGAGCCCACGTCTCTGCTTGGGGCTTCTGCTGGCCCTGCTGCTTGCCCATCAGAGATGTGGAGCAGTGCCGCTGGCTCGGTGGCTCTGGCTGAAGGCCATGGTGAAGGTGCAGACGTACTCAAGTGTTGTGCTTTTGCTCCTGTAGAGTTTTCTTCTTGTAGCTTAAAGTCAAGCTTTGCCAGCAACATTTGCACGCAGGGAGCGTTTCAGTGATGTAGAGCTCATTATGCAAACTGGCAGGACACTCCCTGTCTAGACACCTCTATCTCTGCTTAAATGCTGAAGGTGTAAGTCACTTGGAAGAAAAGGAATGATAATTGTGACAAACAGTCATAAGTCCATTGCAGCCTATCTCTTCAGTGCTGGAAATAGTCATCACCACGGTGTTGTCTGATCGGCGTATACAGCCTGTAAGAAGCAGTACTGTTTATGTTTACATTATTCTGACTTTTTACCACTGCACTGCAGGGGAAAAATCTGAAAGGCTTGTGGTTTGGAACGGGAAAGAGAGGCATTTTCTGAAACCACTAGATAATCAAATTAAAAAATATTTTAATTGTTCCAGCCCTAGAGCCAGTTTTGGGTAATATGGGGCCAATTAGATTATTAAAACCACAATTTCTGATCACTATCAATTATTCTTATTGCTTGGGACAGCCCAAACCTTTGGGAAGATAGTTTTGATTAGGTATCTACAGCCCTTTCACCTATTTCTGGTAGCTGCATGATTAAGGGGATGCTTCATTAATGCCACAGTTAAATATGATACAGTCACTACTTTAGCTGAAGTTATCTTTAAATAGGAAGGAAAAAAAAAACCCACAAACACCCGCCCCTTTGTTTTTTAATAGGAGAAAGTAGGTCTGGAAGGCCCACTGAAGATTGTCTCCATATCCAACAGATGTAAAACTTTTCCCTAAACCAAACTCTTAGTATTGCACAAGAAGTCAAAATCCATGGTTGTAGCATGCTACAGAAAGAGAGCAAGAGACTCAGAACATCGTCAGTATCATAGTGACTTTTTAATTTATTTTTTTGTAGAAGCTGAAGGAACACTGCTGTTTCAAGCAAGAGTTACACGGTGTCTTTATTTCTACTGCCCACTCTGTCACTTTTGGTACCCCAGCTGGTTAGACCTGTAGTCATAGTCTGTTGCCCTGGTGAGGTTCTTCAGGTGTGGTGCTGCTTGTTGTGCTTCACCTGCAGGGCTGAGACCTGCTGGGACCAAGATGCCATGGGACGATTAAAGTTGTCCATATACTTCTGGATTTTATTTATCTTAAGAAAAATAAGTGAGCACAGTGTCATATGTGATTATGAGGCTGAAGAATTTGTGCAGGTGTCTGAGGCTTTAAGATACTCTAGGTGTGTGCCATGTGAACTGAAAGTGGTGTAGAGATGTCCTAACTCCTGAAGGTAGGTAGGTTTGTAGAAGTAAGGTGTTACGAGATCAGCTGACATGGCTGGAAAAAAAAAAAATTGCAGACAGGTGATCTAAGAAGTCTGTGTATCCAAAAGCTTGTCTGCTCAATGATATCAGTTGGCTGAATAAAAAGATATTATGTTCTTCTCTGGAAGCCTTGAACCTGCTTTATCCTCAGACCATCTTAGCTATAATAACACTATTTCTTGACTGGTGACTCTTGCAGGTTAGGATGGTAATTGTATTGGCAGGAAGTGCAGCTTAGCAAATGGAATTTTTGTGAGGGGATTTTCTGCTCTTTTTTTTTTTTTTTTTCCCTTGATGATTAAATTTCTATGGCACTTAAACAGCATGTATTGCAAGAGACCTGGGTAAGTACATATCAATGCATCTTGCAACATGCAAGAAGCTACAGACACACTGCAGCATCTCTAGCGAGCAAAACAAAACCTCTTTTTTCCTTAAACATTTAATTGTGTGACTGCTCATGGTGATGAAACCAACATATGTTGCGCTTCAAAATCCCAACAAATACATTTTTTTAGTTTACAGTCAAAACACAGTTGAGTTGCAACATATTTCACAGTTCAACATGAATATCAGTAACTAAAAGAGATCACTACTTGAAAGTTGTATGCATATGGATAAATGATATATATGAATGGTATATCTGTAAAGAGGTAATGCGATTGCTAGGAACTGAACATATACATTGTGTGTATTTTAAAATCTTTGGTTTGGTATTTTCTAAGTCTCAGGAAATCTACTGAGAAATTGTTTAGCCCCTTTGTCCTTTGTATTGTATCAGGACCACGGCTGGTAGGGAAGAGAGATTAGGCAGCTTCCTACTATCCAGTGCAACAGCTCCCTTTCCTTTGAAGGTACTGCCTGCCTTTTTGTAAAAGGGGAATGAGCCAGTGCTGCTGCTCTTCTACTGTGGGTATGCATGACTAGGGAACAAGCTGTGGTCCCCAAGAAAGCTACCTATTACTACTGTAGGGTAGGGATAGATTACTTCTCATCTTCATCCAGAGGGAAGGAAAGCAGAAATTCCATTTGTAGCATCATGCAGGTGGTTCTTGAAACAACCAATTTGTTTGTCCTTCTCAGGTCAGAGTACCTCCTCATCCAATGTTCTGTTGAAGTTGTTTAAACAATATTGTTTGTCATGTTAATGTTTTTTGTAACACAAGTGTTGGCTGTAGTGTTTTAGCTTTTCTTTTAGATGTTCTTACCCAGTCGTCAATGAACAAAGTTCCTGACAGTCATCTGTGGAGAGTGGCTCTACTTCACTGCCCTGTTTTCCAGATAGCCAGACGACAGAGAGAAAAGAAGAAGTGGTGGGAACAGAAAAGCTCCGTGAGCAACTTCCTAAACAGGAAAGATCAGATGTACAAAGCCAAGATCGTGCTAGTACTAGTCCGGTGCTACCAGAGTCTGCCAAATTTACAGCACTGTAAGGCCAGTTTACTTTACAATTTTGTACTTCAAAGATATGATGTAAGCTGTTTTGTTTCATTGAGTAGAAATGACATAAACTTTTAATTAACCTCTCTTTCTTTTTGTTTTATTGAGAACAAGAAAAAAGTTCCTCATAGTAGTTTTGAAACATTTTTGTGTCAAGTTACCAGGGCAACAGGCAAAGGCAGATAATCTACCGGGTAACTTCTCAGCAGGACAGTTCTGTCTTGCAAGTAATAAGTGGACCTGAAGCATCTGTACAAGATGAGCTGTCCGTGGATGCAATGCATGTGTTCATAGATGAAAACGGTGAGTTTCTCTAGTTGGAATAAGTGCAATATGTGAAACAATTAATTCTGAAACCTTTAGACTCCCTAGAATTGTATTTCTCTTCTTATCTGTTACTGATTGCTTGTTTTCTGTGTGTATGATAGAAAATGGCTTAGTAAGATCAGTAAATTTACTGATCAGCAATAACAAGAGAGTTCAAAATTCAACTAGCACAAACCTGAGGTATGCACAGTGCTGTATCTGCCAGAAGTTTGTCTTCCAAACATTACCCTCGAGAAGTGCAGGTTTAGCTTTGCTTTGCAGAACCTCTGGCACTTTCTGCCTGGGGAGGACGGGGGTGTGAAAGGAGGAGGGTCTGTACGAGGATGGCAGGGCAAAATGTTCCTCTTCTTTACTGTTGTGTTCTTCAGCTGAGCATGAGTAGGTGCTGACTCAGGCTGAACTCTGGTAATGCTGTGGTTGCTCCTGTTCAGATTCGTGGTCTGCCATCTCTTTCAAGTGAATTGAAGAGTGAACTAGTTTCTCTCAACGCTTGTGCTGGAGCACAGTTGCTCTGCAGCTATTACTGGAGGTTGAAGCTGTAATATGCGTGGTGGTGGTTTGTTTGAACTCCACGTGGAGCCCTGTGAGGTCCTGGCCAATACCTCTGAATGGCAGCCATCCCAAAAGCTGTGTTTCCTTTAAAGCTGCCTTCAAAACCAGTGTGGAATGAATACTCCTCATAGCTGGGATCCTGATCCCAGAGTTTTTTGGTTTTCTACCGACTCCTCATGGCCCTGCTCGCAGCCCTACAGCTGCTCCTGATGTGTTGTGTGTCTAAGAGCAGCAGAACATCATGGCCTCTGGCTGAATGAACAGTGACCCTTTGCTTCTTGCTGGGTGTGCAAGGAGAAAGTAACAGTGGCTATGCTTTTAGCAGAATTTTTCACTGCTTTGTACCTCCTGACCTCACCTTTGTGAACATAAAGAACAATTCTGTTTTGTAGTGAGCTTATGTTCATATATAGGCTTTTTACATTTACTTCACGTACCTTTTAATGATGGTGTAGTCCTTAAGACTCTGATGAATCTGTTTCAATGGATGCTGTTTTAATTTGGCTTCACATCATTCTTGTGCCCAGCACTGGAAAAAGAGGTCAAATCTTCACTGTAATCTGTGCTCTGATCTATCTGAGGTTTTTAGTTGTTCAAATGTTAATTTCATTTCTTCAAAATAAGCCTATTATGAAAAACTATATTTAGGTTTAGAAATGTGCCTGATCTAAGATATATTTTGATAAATTTTGATGTGGAAAAAAAACATCATATAACTTAACTGTTTTTTTTTTTTTCTGTTTATTTCGTAAAGGGGAAATTAGATCCTGTTATTTAAAGGCTGGATGTCAGAAGGAAGGAAATTTTCGACATCAGATATCAAATTGTGATTGTATTTCAAATGCTCAGTAAGTAAGCCCTTATTTTTAGAAACGTTAAGAGCTTTCATTGCTGGAAGCTATGAAGCAGATTGTAACTGTGAGAGATGCGTGTGAAGAAGAGAGCTGGAGGATAAATGTGTTAACCTATTCGAGAGATGTCAAAACATGCAATTTTATTCTGTACTAGAACAATGACTGCTTTATAAGAATATCGATAAGGAAAAGTGAAAAGGAAAACCAGCACAAGTCAGTGAGGTTTTCATTACTATCTGGGAAAAGCCAAAGTCAAGTGTGGTGATATAAACAAGACAAGACAGTAAATAAAACAAGGTGAGAGACTGTTATCAGGTGTTCTCTCAACTTGAATTGTCTTGCTCATTTCCCTTACCTGTTGTGTTCTGTCAGTATCAGCCCGTGACTCTATTTCCTCTGAACTTGAGCAGCAGAGCCTTTCGTCTTGCATGAAATCTCTAATGATAATTTGCCATTCTGAAAAAGGTATCTGAACAATTTTCAAGGTTTTTTTTGGAGTGATGGCGTAAATCCCACATTCACTCTTGTGGTTTCTGTTCTCTGATGTATTATGTTGTTACGCATGTTTGCAAGAAGAATTTTAACTATTGGTAAGTATTTTTATTAAATTATATGTTTTTAATATTGTTGTAGAGAATTTGGAACTGTCGAGCTAGGGGGTGAGAGGGGTTGTTGTTAATAGCAAATATTGTTCTTAAAATGTTTGGCTTTTGGTGGAGACTTCTGAAAAGCTCAGGAGTATGTTAAGAACATGTTAACATTTTAGATAGAATGCTGTTAGGATAGAGATGAGGATGTTTTTTATTTTCAGTAGGTGAAGACTTAAAAAAACTAATTAATAAAAAACTGGTTCCATCCACAATATGTTCCATTTCTTTAGCAAAATGGAGGGACAAAAAAAAACCAACAACTGGTAGAATTCTGTTTTGATTAAATATCAAACATTTTGTTTTGGGATTATTTAACTCTTGCGACTTCTTTTTTTTTTTTTTTTTTTTGATTGACCTTGTACAGGATAATGCCCTCCCCTCCCCAGCCCCAACATAGTTACATGGATTGAATCTGTCCTAAATTCACAAATAGTTTAAGGTCCCCTGATATCTATCAGTTAATCTGCTTTTTTGAAAAGAGAACAATCTTCCTTCTCTTATGCAAAGTCCTTCTAAAGCTGTCTACTAGATGTTTATGTAACATCTGTATCTTGCCATACCACATTAAATGCAGTTTTTTAGTTTGTGGTTTGCAGACCTCTGGAAATGTGAGTTACTTTTAAGGAGTCTGCTAAATACTATTAGCAAATGCAAGTCCAGATGTTCTCTGCAGTCATTTTCATGCATTTAATTTATAAAGACCAGTACCTTTGCTGGAAATCTTGGAGTGTAGTAGCAGTTCAGACTGAAACAGAACAAAGCAGCAAAGTTCAGTGTGTTCCCAGGACTGATTTTGTATACGAATGGGAAGGGAGAGCACAAGAGCTTTTCTAAGAACAGAGCAGCATGAAGGAAAGTACAAAGCAGAAGTTCACATGAAAAACAAGGAAGGAGAACCAGGAAGCATGAAGCATGCCCAAAGCTGTTTTTGCAAGGGCAGTTAGTAATATGACTAGGCCAGAGAAATTAATGAGAGCTGTTTGTTCAAGCGGCAGTTCCTACCATCTGTGCATTGATTTAAGGGTAGCATGGGAAAGAAAGAGTTTTCATTTTCTCCTCAGATGCTCACCATCAAGTAAGCTTGTACTTAGATGTTATGGAACATTTCTTGCCTATAGAAAATAGAGGGGCAAATCTGATTAATCGTCCTTAAAAACAGTTCAGGAATGAGGCATCTTACTTTCCTTGTTCCCTCCTACCTCCACCAGCAGGTATGCACACCAGTTATGTCAGGTTGGTTTCTTGGCTATGGTTAAAGATAAGCCAAATAGTCACAGTTATCAAATAAAGATATTTTCATTACTACACAAAAAGGCAAATATATATAATAATAATAATAATAGTAATAAAAAAGCTCAAGGCTTAATCAATGCATGTTTCAGTTACAATCTCTTTTGTATGTCTCTGTGGAGAGCTCTCCAGAGAAATTATTCACTTGAGGTTGGCCTTCCTTTGATAGAAATGTTCGGTATTAAATAGATTAAGATTACAGTATACATTTCCCCAAGCCAACAGCAAGCTATCTCTTGTGCTGTCATTGTGAAGGATAGGAGGACTTCCTGGTATCATTTACATACCCCCTGTGTTTTTTGCGTTGTTTCTTATGAGAAGTCCATACCAACAGAAGAGGCTGCTGTTATGGAAGAGTAGTGGAAAATAACTTAGCTTATCTCCCAACCCATTGGAGAGTTAACTAAGGAGAAGACAATGGCTCTGCAGTGCTTCTTCATGAGTATTTGAGGTGGTGTAGAAATAACAGCTTTAAAATTTGTATATGAATGCAATGGTGAGCCATCCAAATTAAATTTTATGCGCTCAAAGGATGTGGGAGAAAATTAGTACCTGGACATAAGAGGTAGCATCCTCCTTGAATAGGAGGGATAGGGTTTTGATCTCAGTGAGCTCAGATTGCAGAAGCTAGAATAAGATGGTGGAGAAAACATCTAACAAATCTTCAGTAGAAGTGTATAAGCTTTTAAAACACTTATCACCAATCACGTTGTCTCTACTATGAAGATTAAGCTGCTCCTAAAGCAAAAACATCAAACTGAGTTAAGCCAGTGAAGTAACTGCATGGATGTACATGGGCTGTGCCCTGATGCACCTCTGTGAGGTGGAGAACCAGGGACATTGCTCCAAGCTGGTGGTGGCAAGAGGCCCCTGGCTTTGTGGCTGTTTTGGGGAGAAGCGGTAGAGCACAGGTGCTGTCACTCCTGGGGCTGTGGGACTTCTGGGCAGTGCTGCAGCTTGTGAAAGGGGAAGGGGTTTTGACTGAGGAGGGTGTGAACCCTGACTGGTCTGTCGAGAATACAGTAAGTAACATATGAATTGGCCGAAGGTAAATATACCTTTTGACTAAGTCAAGCAAAACTGGATAAAGTATTTAAGTCTATGAAATAATATTTAAATATGACTTGAAAGAAACCATTAAAAAGAGCCTTGAGGCAGACTAACTAATGATTAACAATCTTAAATTCAAATTACAACTCACTGTTTCTGTCTATTGAATCCCACTGTTGTCTGCTCCAGGAGTAAAGTCTTAACCAGTCTGGCATTTTACAACAGCAATTGTTAGGAACGGAAGTGGTATTTGTATGGCCTGTGAGCAGTTTAGATTAAACTGCTTGGCATGGCTTCTGAAATCCAATTCTCTCAAATAATGCAGAGTCTTAGCACTGCCACTTTCTCACAGAAGTGATGCTGTGTTATGATTTCTTCTGTTCTTCACTAGGCTAGGTGGATAACCTGAGAGAATAAAAATGGATTAAAATATGCCATAGAAAGCTGATGTCCAAGTTTGAAGAAATTAATGCTTTCATCCTGAAGAGGCTCCTTGACATTGGAAGCAATCTTGTCTGAAGGGATTGGCTGAATTCAAATACCAGCTCTCATCACCTCTTTTTGGCTCTACTCTGTTGTGAGATGGTCCTTGGAGTATTCTCCAGTTTATCAGCGTTAATATATATTCTACCAGATGGTATAGTAGTTGGCCTAAAAAAAGACATTACCTGTACCTGCAGTCCTTGTCCTGGAAACTTTCAGAGCTTCTTAAAGATAGCATAAACACTCATTAGTAACTTCTAAAATTATCTCTTAATTCTGCCAGAGATTGTTGAAAATTAGAATAGTTTTACATTAACTTCGTATTTGTGTCTCACCAAATTCTCTCACAAGTCCAGCTTCTTAAATATTTAAATAGTTAAATTTAAAGTTCGTCCCTGCATTGTAATGATCAACAAAAAAAGATGATGCCTTTTTCATCTCTAACCTCACTTTGCCAGTGATTCTTGTTAGTGAGTTTGGTGAATTACTTCAACATTGGCAGGTAGCTAATCAATTCCCCAATTGTCCATGTAATTACCTTGACCCAACTTTTGTCTGCTGTCTTGCCAGCAGTCACTGGAATGGATTCCCTGTGGAGCTAATTGCCTCAAACTTTGATGCTCCCATTTCCTTGCCAACTTCACCTCTAGCCCTTAAGTGCTTTGTGACAGACTTTGACAAGACAGAAAGTGCTTACTGTATTTGAAGTTCATGGATTACGTCAGAACCTAGTTGCAGAAAGACCTTTTGGATTTGTTTTGGAGTGGGAAATCTGAAATAGCTTTCTCATCCTGAAAACCCTTCTTCTGCCCCATTACATTACGCTCCTTACCAATCTTTGTCTCTTTTACAGTGAATCCTTAATGTTTCCGTGCCATGTGGCTTAGGTATATGGATGGCTTCTGGGAAGGTAGAGGAGGACAAGAAAGTTTGCATTTGTGTAAAACTGGTGCCTAGTATAAGCTCAAACAGCCTTTTTGTATGGTTAGTTTCTTTTGATAAAATGGTTGCAAGGTTTAAAACCCTACCTGTATACAACAGTTACAATCTCCAGTTAAAAAAAAAAACAACACACAAATCTTCCCATTGATTGGTGATACAAAGTAAAACCTACTGTCCTTAGCAATAACACATCCTTAAAAACATGGAGTGAAAGGATGTCCAAGTGAAAGCATTGTTAGAAGTGTATAGCTGGTTTGGAGGTTAGTACAAATGCATTGGAGTTGGGAAATGTCTTACCAATTAGGAGGTGTCACTCTGATGCATCTCTTCTGTCTGTCACTGTGTGACAGAAAGCAGATGTTTCAAAAGAGCGTCTTTTAACTACCTTGACTGTCTCTTGTAATTAAATAACTAAATTATTAAATAATTAAATAACTGAATCAGTTTTGATTAGCAGTGAAAAAGATAAATGCGAGCTATCATGCTATCTTGGGGTGACATGTAAAGTGGCTAATAAGTACCAGTAAAAATGTAGCCCCCCCCTAAAGTTACAGTAATCATAATAATAGAATTAACATGTTCTGCATCAGCAGCACACCCTGTCCCCAGTACGGAGGTCAGTAGCACCATAAGCTACCAACGTCAATGTGTAAATTATAGTGCACTTGTATACTCTGTGTATACTTGCTGTATCAGGCTACTCTTTTTTTTAACCATTTGATTATTTTTCTGCATGTGCTTTCTTTGCATGCTGCTCTTCTTGTTCAGAAGATCATGCACCCTCTAGTGTGTTTGTGTACATGTACGTATTGGAGAAAAATGTATCAGTATTTGTAACCTCTCAGTAACACAGCTTTCCTCAACGTGTTTGAAATACTGCCCTCTAAGAATTCTGTCTTTCTAAATGGCTTGGATGCCAGAGGTTGATAGATAGGCATGTTATCCTTCCTAGGTTTAGCTGCCATTTTTTCTCTCAAGTACCAAGTGCTAAAATAATGTACTGTCTGAATCTGTAGCCTAAAAATTTGAATGAGCACTCTTTTTGGTGACGAATAAGTGAGACAGTCATTTTACAATTAAGTGGTGGGACTTGGAACCCTGTCTGCTTCCTTAACTTAGGTTGAAAAAAGACAGGACAAGTAAGCTTACATTAAACTTGTGGGCACTGATGTGATACGCTTTACTGTTTTGATAGTTTCTCCTACCAAAAAGGTAATTCCAGTGTTTAAAATTGTGTGTAAAATTGTGTTCTTAGTGTTTGGAGAAACCTCGAACACAACATCTTACATTAAGATACAGTATCGTCAAGTATAATGTTGTTAAATAGCTGTGACAATCCCTGAAATGGCCTAATGTTTATACATTCAGATTATTTGTTCTTCCTGCTTTGCCTTTTAAAACAACTTTGCAGATATTCCTAGTTAGAAAGAAACTATCCAAAGCTTCCATGGTACTGCCTGAAGCAGTTCACAGACATGGTAGCATGGTGGCACTGTAGAACTTGGTTGTTTTCCTCTGTAAGTTTTAGTAATGATGTATCACCATGATTTTTATCTCAACATGTCATTTTGACAGTTTAAGTGAACAAACTCAGTTTCAGGAAGGGCTGGATTAATTTCCAGAAAATGTCACATTTTTCCTAGGCTGTTTTGCTCAGGTATATTGCAGTGCATCCCTGGTATGTTCAGATCTGAGATGAGTACAGATCATTCAATATCCCTGAAGAACATGCCAGTGTAGGGTCACGGTAGATACTCAATAGTATCTACGGCTGTTTGAGCATTTTGCTATGCTTCCTTATGTTTGTTTCCATTTAAAGCATTGAGCTTTTTTAATGTGTGTGCAAACATGGATGTGCTACGGTTAACTACAGTTCCAAAAATACAGAAAGTGGACCACACACAATCCTGATGTGGAAATGTCCATACCAACCTGGCAGTGCTTGCTGTGTGAAAAACAGATGTGTGTAGCTCCAAGGAAAAACATTTTAGTGATTTATTTATTTTTTTCTCAAGTAGAATAAAAGTGAAGAGCTACTTTTTAAGGCAGGGCCAATTTTCTCTCTCAAATCAAGTATTAGCTGTTATAAAGTCAACTGGAGTTGTGCCCAAAAAAGCTATGGAAGCATGATACTTATATTTCCATTTATATTTCCTTTAAGAAATACTTTTTTTTAAGAGAATCCAATTTATGAGAATAGTGCTTGTATTCTTGAGCCCATTTCCTTCTCTCCTGTATTAAGCTCCTGAAAAGAAAACAAACTCCCAAGCCCTGTGCAAGATGGTAACATCATATACCTGCATTGGTTTTGAAGTGATGGAGCTGTTTAGAGCAATCCAAATGTTTACTGACAGCAGTTCAACTTGTGATACAAGTGTTTGATTCGTTGAAATACTTAGATGGGTTGAAGTGTTGTCCTCTTGTTGAAGTTAATCACTTTGAGTCTGGCATTAGTCAGTAGCAGCCATAAATTGCATTAGGAGGCTGATGTGCTGTATGCATGTAATATAAACTAGAGTTTAAAACAAACATGCAATGCTGCAGAAATGGATATATGGCATGCAACTGAAAATATCTGAGAGATGGAGCAGAAAGAACTATTAGACCTGCCCAGCCCTAAGGGAAAAAAAAAAAAACAACACATCTTTATCTTAGCCGCAGTTTCCCCCTCCTGCCTGGATGACATCTGGGCAACATGAAATCTGTTGTGCATATATGAACTTAGCTTGCTATATACCTCAAAAAAAAAATAAATCATTGTCTGCTTTATTCATAATGTGTGTTTTGTCATTTACATAGATAATATTACACAATAATTTTATGTGTAATATAAATGTAACCCATATCATTGTAGTTGTTTTTTACATATGGTTCATCCATACCAGTATTCATATTGTACTTTGCATGTTCTGAGCAATCAGTCCATCTAAAATGGTGAAGCATTTACAGAAGCTCTGGCACTAAAACAAAGCTTCTCAGAAGCTCTATTATTTTTTGATTTTAAAATGCTTTCCAGTATAGGTAGAGAAATCCTTACAGGCAAAAATAAATAAATAAAAATCTGCTTGTTTCTTTGAGAATAGAGCATTTTTCAGCATTAGCTGGGCCAATAGATTAAAAAGAATAGCAGCAAAAAGGGGACTAGCAAGTACTAAAAAAAGTAATTCAAATTACCTGCCAGTATAGCTTTTATGTGACACAGAGTGCAGTGTTTCTGGCCCTGGGCAAAAGAGAGCTTCCAATCAACGAGTTAACTTAGTTGATTTGCAATCATATCCATGAATAAGCTGCTTGAGTGTATTATACTCTGTGAAAGCACCTATCTGAATGCCTTAGCAGTACTGTATGTCTCCTGTATAAATCCATTAATACTTCAGTATGTTCACCACTGGAAAATTCTCTAAACCTATGAGGAATAAGCATCATAGGAGAAAGTACACTATGATTATTTTTTAATCATTTTTTTTTACTGTTAACTTTTTAAAGTGCCATTTTAGAATGAGAAAATACTCTATGACTAAAACATCTTTGTATTTCTCAGTGATGTGACTGAAATTACCAAGACAAGCTCCTGCTCTGACAATAGGCTGCTGACTTAATATGAAGGACTCTTAAAGCTGCTTAGCAGGCTGTGAAGTTCTGCAACTGGGCACTTTTTAAAATGGCTTCAACAAATATTTTGTAGCTTCTTTTGGGATTCAGTGCTTTCAGATGAGCTGGTTGCTTTAAGTGTAAAATTGCTTGAATGTGTTATATATAAGTATAGGGTATGTGCGTGCACTGAAGACAGTGATGTTTGAATTCTGATAAAGCTAATGATTTTCTTAAAAAATACTCTTTGAAAACTCAGTAGCCTCTCCTTTTTCTGCTGGCTTGCTAGGTACAGGAGAGAACATTTGTGTTAGTGTGGCCACTTCAAATCTTTTCCTGGTTTTATTTTATTTTATTTTTTTTTCATCCCCCCTATCACTCTTTTAACACAGAGCAGGGAAGTGCTTTTGACAGAATGGGGAGGTGCTGCCACATGATGGCAGCAAAATCCTGCTCAGGAATGGGAGCTTCAGTAGTCTTGTAGTTTCTGGGGCCTGTGTCTACCCCAACTTTCAGATTGAGAGCTCAAGAGGATCTTCTAAAAGACTGGAGATAATGGTGCAGTGGGTGCTTGCTAATGCATTAATTCCAGTAAAGTTGCTTCTTCTCATCCTCTAGTTTAACTAGTCTGTGCTGTTTGTGTTGTCAGTAATAGGCTTACAAATTACTGATTTACCTCCTTGATACAAAAATTTAAAAAATAAAATCTGAAAAGAGAGAAACAAGGGTGAACCAAGCAGTAGTGTCTCACTTAATGAATATGATGTGCGCTGCTGCTCCTCTTGTAGTACTTTACAAGACTTTAACAGTGGCCTTATATCATTTTCTGTCTGTTATGTCAGTAAATTAGTGCATCCAGCTTTCCCATTCTGTAAACTTGTGTACTGTATCTTATTACTGTTAGGGGTGGTATTGTTGTTAACTAAACAAATAATAAAAACCACTCCTGAAGTCCTGTTGGATGAGTAACAAAATGTCAACAAGATTTAAGAGAGACTTAATGTTTAGCTTGTACTCCCCTCAGCTGTAATCACTAAGGGAAGTTAAAGTATGCATTCTGAATTAACGTTATTCTCTTTGAAACTGCTAATTTCTTTCCAAAATAAGTGAAGATTGCTGCTGCTTATTCAGTTTTTCCCTATTTGCTATGATTGGGCTTCTCACACAATCATCCAGTCTTAATGCTGCTCTTGCTTTTGCATATTTCAACTTGCTTATATAGTTTATGTTGCCTTTTAGTTTTTAAGTTGTCTTTATGTCATAGGACAGTTGGCAGCTGTAAATCACGGGCTGCTGGAAGAGGCAATTCCCCCACCCAGTGGATTTGGCCTCAGTGCTGGGTTATGCAATAGTCTGGCCAGGTTAGTGCTGGCGGTTCTGCGGTGGAGGCCAGGCGAGTGGACTTGTAGCAAGAGGTCTGGGTGGTGAGGTGTACAGACGATGAGGACATAAAATGGTGAGGAAGGCATTTTAGGTGAGAAGGAGCAAAGCTGCTGAGGTGACGGTAGGAAGACGTCAGCAATGGGATCAAGTAGTGGAGGTGCTGTCAGGGAGCTGTGAGCTGCTATCGATCCGGGACTTCAAATCTCATTTCAGACAGCTGCATTTGTGCTTTCACGTCATTGTGACGGTATCAGTTGGAGGTATTTTGAACGCACCTCAGATGAATACCTTGGAGGTGATTGTTGTGCTGAAAGGGAGCTTCCCACCTCTGGACTTCGCCCTGGTTCACAGCTATTGCTGCTTGGACTTAAGAGTGGCGTTTTAGTGGTTATTACAAATGGCTTCAACTGTATTATTATAGCTGTAGATATTTATGTGGCATGCTGTTACACTTAGTAGGGACCTAGACAGCTTCCTGAAGCAGTTTGATGGGATCTTGATGTTTTTGTATGCAGGAGTTCGGCTGTTTGCTATTGCAACTGTTGTGACACTGGTTACAGGGTTGCCTGTCCTAATTTAACTTTGTCCTATATCGAGGTTAAAATGAAAGTTAGCCAAGCCCTGCAAAACATCTTTATTAAGCAGGGAATCCTTTGTAATTGTGTAACGTGTCTTTGTAATGAGCTTACCTTGAGAGGTGTTCAGACTCGAGGTTAGCTAATCCTTAACGAAGGGGATGACTCAGGCTGGGTTATATTTGAATAGCTTGAGCTAAATTGACAACAGTATAAGGCACACGTATGTCCTGTCAAACAGTGACCCAAAAGGGAGAAGGAAGATTTTTCCAGTGCTGTGTAGTGATAGTAAAACACTTCCACTGTTGTACCGTTGCTCAACTAGCTTATGTTTATTGTGTTCTTACAAAACTGAATTGTGAGCCAGGAAAAAATTCCTGGCTTTATGACCATTTATCAGTAGAGGGTGCTATGTATCTTCTGCATTGGATCTGCATGGGTTGTATGTTTACCAAAGATATTTTTAGTTATTAATTTATTATTCAAAATTTGGTTCAATTATACCTTTGCTTACATTAGCAGTATGGTTTACCATAGTAGATCTTGATAACGTTAATTTGATTCTGCAAACGAACAGATTTTCTGTTTAGTAAGGTTCCATGTTATACTGACATCAGCTTTGTTACAGTGATTTTATGATTAGAGAGTGCCCCTATTCAAGTATGGTAATAAATCTATGGAATCTACTTTACAGGCTTACAAAAACACAAATACCACCATCACATTTCTTTCTGGTATTTGCTTTCAGTGTGATAATGTCATCAGATGAAATATGACATTTAAGTAGCTGTGTAAGCATCGGGGAGTTAGCAGGTGAATGTGAGGAGGAGGTTGTGTGGAAAATAAGAATAAAGAATAAAAAAACTAGCAAACAGGAGTTAAGGGGAACAGAAAATGAGGGAAGAGTAAGAAAAGATACAGAGATACGAGGCTGATTAAATAAAAGGCATAGGAAGGAGACAAATGCCAGAAGACAACTCCCAGTTTTGAAATTATTGCTTTGGTGGCTCTGTCTTTCCATCCCCAGTGCCCTGATTGCCTTGTCAGGCATCTAAAGTTTCAGCTTTTTCCCACAGTTAGTGTCCCAGCTGCTTATAGCTCTTCTGCCAATTGCTGGTAGGTGGAGCTGTGAATTTTGCTGCTGAAAGCAAACAAAACAGACTGTGGGCTCTCCTGGCTTTTCAGTTATCTTCGAGTCTGGTGGGAGAGAATTTGATCTCCAAGATTATTCTTGGAAGAAGTCTTACGAGTAAAATGATTTTGATTTCTGAGAACTAGTAGAGGATAGTACCAGGGGAATATCTTGGCGTATCCATCCATCACTCTGCCAGTTCCATTCTTGGTAAACATGGAATAGAAGACATGGGCCAATTAAAAAAAATGCTCTTGACTTTTATTTGGCTTTTGTAGAAAGATAACTAACAATGCAGTAACTTATTGAAGATAACCCTTCTCTTAAGAAGATATAAGGAGACACTATTCCCTTGCTGTGTTTAAGTCACATTTTTGGCAGGGATTCCTGAAGCAGTGTTCCTGAACGCCCTGAGCTACGTTTGCCTTTTTCCTGCTGTGAACAGGGAACCCCAGGATTGTGCTCACAATGGCAAGGAACAGGACGGCTCATCTTAGGGAAACAAGGCAATCAAACTGGACAAGGTCACCCTTCAGTAGGGCACTTCCAAAATATGGAAAAGGCTTCATTCATTAGCTGTTTTGAGAAACTTTTTTCCTGGGAAGTGTGCCTTTAGGCTTGCTCGCCTCTTTGCCTCCCCGAATCTGTCGGTTGAGACCAAGGCTCTTGGGTCAGTTTGCATCACTTCTGTACGGTTTCATTATTGTCTGTTGGCAAGGTGCTGTACAGAACCCATAAAGGAGATGCATTCTTATGGAGGGCTGGGCCATCAGCTGGGTCGAATTGAGCCAAGTCCTCATTTCCTAGTACTGCCCACAGGGAATGTGACAGCTGTCCTGAATATGTGGAACAGATCTGCTTCTGCCTGTAGCAGGAGGAGTGGAGAGTGTAGGGGAAGTCATTAGGGCTAAGAACATGGGGAGCGTTCGTGTCTGCTTGTCTGGTAGCTCTGCTGGAGTGGCAGCTGGCAAATATTAGGTCTGGCATCCAAACCTGCTACCAGTCAAGGCCTTGGTTTAAAAAACAAACAAAAAACCCACTGTGTGTCTCAGAGACCAAAGGCAGGATGATTCCTCTAGTGACAATCAGGGCTGCTGATATTCCTGTTGGTCCAGATAGAGCTAGCAAGTCCTGGTGCAGAGAAAAAGAGAGTATGTGTGTTTCAAGCTGTTGGTGTGATAGTTCAGCCCTGCTTCTAAGCAGTCCAGGCACTGAACCTTGTCCTAGCACAACACTAGCCATTGCAGCTTAAGTTAACACCCAGGTATATTCAGGGCAGCCACAATTGCGAAGCTCCTTTTGTTGGGCTTAACAAGGGTTTCAAGACAGGTTTTGGGAATTGTCCCCAAAAGCAGGGAAGGTTGAGTTTGCTAAAATTAATAAAGTTTCTTGGGGGCAATCATAGGATATGCGAGATGAGTTTTGTTTTTGCCCTGGCACAGACTTATTGGGTGACCGTAGGCAATGACTTTGTTTTCTTCCTGCTTGTCTTTCCTTTATGGCAAATGGGAACAGTAGATATTGACTACCTTGCATCAGGTAAAAGCTCTGAGCTGCTTGGATACAGAAGTAGTAAGAGCCCAAGGCAGACGAGTAATGAGCTCTGAGCAGGGTCCCTAGTGTATCAACCCCACTTAGAACAGCATGAGCAACAAGTATTCAAATTAAATCTTTTCCACAAGTAACCATGATCTAATTTCAGTATAGCTCTTGCTGAGACCAAGTCAGTCATGCCATAGTAGCTTACCATTTTTGCAACCCAACAGGTATCGCTGCAGTAACTGCAGAGGTTTTCCTAAAGTAAACTATTTCAGTGCTGTATCTATAGCATAAAGCAGTAAATGTGGAGGTGAGGGGGAATCATCTTGCTCAGGGCCCTCCCAGGGTGAATTTAAGCTTGGTGCTGGGGATATCTGAGCTAGCCTTATGTGACTTATTGATGTATTGACATCTTGTGAGGGCAGAAGGAAGTTTCTTATAGCCTGAATTCTCAGTAGGTAAATTATTACTTACAAAATTCTGTGCAGTTGGGACATAACTGGTTTATTACCTAAATAAACTCGGTTTAAAGCTAATCCAGTATCTCCATAGCAGCTACTCTGTGGTTCTGCACTGGGGATACACAGCTTTTGACCTGAATTATGAGAGCAGGTAAACAAGAGGGAAACTTTGACAAATAATCTATTATTAATAGTAAAGTAGCATGCTTGGGAGTAGTAGAGATTTGTAGACAACCAGAAAAAGGAATGGTGTTTTTCTTCCAGAATTTTACGTCAGTATTAGTGGTCTTAGAGTATGCCACACTGATGTTTCTGGAAATAACTCCTGGACTGGGAGTCACATCAGGTAACTTGAGGTGTTTATTGCACAGATACCCAAATCTGGACTTAACGTATGGCCTCTGTTGCCAGTCAGAAAAAGACACTTCTGAAGTGTGATTCATTGTAGGTATTCATCTCAGGATGAGAAAAAACATGGTTTGGAAATGTCCATTTCTCTGCAGTGGATGTAGAGAATGCATCTAAATTTGGGTTCTAACTGCTGTGGGCCTGGGCTAGATTTCAGGTATGGAGGTGGAAGACTCCATGTCCTTTGAGCCAACCTGTCTTCCTCCGGTAATGTTTCAGTAATACTAGGAAAATGCTGCTTTGTAAAACAGTCTCTTTCTGTTCTCTCCTCTGTGTGCAGTGAGATCCAGTTCAGCTCCTCCAGCACTACCACTTCAGAGAGCCAAGATCCATCTTCGGGGGATCAAGCAGCAAGTGCGCTTCAGCAGCAGCTGCTCCTCATGGTGGCACGAAGGACCCTTTCAGAAACCCCACGGGTACATTGTAATATCTCAGTTTCTAGCGTTTTGATAAACTGCTTTATAAACAAATGCTGCTGCAGGCTTGTTGCTGAGCCAGTTTTGTTGCTATCCTGTGCTTTTTTTTGCCTGGTACAGCTCACGTGGGAGAAGATTTATTTTTATGCTGATAGATGCAATTCAGCTGCTTTCTACTGACACTGAGGGGTGTCCTAAGAGAAGAGTGGTATTACTGGTTTAAGGGGCTCCTTGTAGAAAAAGAGGGTAAGCAAGGGAGAAATTCCTCTGCAAAATATAGATCTGCAAGCTGTACTAGAGACTCCATCACCTTCAAAGATGATCTTCTGCCTAACTTCATTTGAAAGCAAGAGCACACAGCTGTTAGGTTTTTAGATGCACCACCAGATTTTAATAGTATGACATGTTTACTTCAGATTCATTAGTATCCTAAAACCTTATGTCTGGTTTCCCTTTTCTGAAACTGGCAGCCAGGCTTCTGGGTGTCTGTTGCGGAATGTCAAAGCCACCTCCCTCAATGCAGTTGCTAAAAGAAAAAGGCCCTCAGAGTTCAGTTTGCATGCTAATATTTGGACATATTTGAACTTTACAGTGCTTGGGGTCTGTGACCAATGGCTTGAGGCTGTGGTCTTGCTTTTACTGTTCCCTTTTTGATAACTTTAACCTTCTCTTTTCCTCCACAGCAAGTTCTAATTTGATATATAACCTCAAAATGCCAGTTAATTATCTTTCATCTTGGATTTTGAACAGAAACTTTAAGCTAGATACAAATTATATAGAGGAATTATTTTAAATTAAAAATCTGGTAATTGTCTCTGTTCGTTATGTGTTTCAGATTTGGACAGACTTCTATCTAAAGGCTAAGATATTTTCCAGATATTTGTAATCTTGTAAAATGCCTGTAAATTAGAGAACAATTATCAGTCTCTTTTGCTTCTAGGAAAACAGCGTTATTAAGAAGTAAGGCATATTGCTCAAGATTACATAGCAAGTTCGTAACAAGGTCAGGCAGTAATTTCAGAACTTCCTGTTTTATGATTTATTATTAAACGTGAAATCCTGAGCCTATGCAAGTCAGAAAAAGTTTTGTCGTAGATTTCAGTGAAGCTAGGATTTCATGCTGTCTCTGACACTATATAAATTTATGAAGTTTTACAACTTTTTTTTTTTTATATGAGGCACAATTACACTTAGTGAGTAGCTCAGGGCTACTCAGTTTCCCAAATGCTGCTCAAAATTCTGACTCCAGCCCCAGTACTGCAAGCCTCGTGTAATTGACTTTATCCAAATATATTACTCCTCCTAAGGAGCCAAAACTTTTCACTTATGCACTCAGTTTAATACATGTTAAAGTGTTCTGAGGAGCAAGCAATTAGTTCTTCAGATCTTTTTAATAGGCTCTTTGCCACTTTGTTTTATTTTGATTTAGTTATAGTGAACAATCTAGATTAGAAGAGTGGAGCTAATTATTGCAGTTGATTGAATTTCATGTTACTTTCCGTTGGGACAGAGAATGAAGAAGGAACAAGACAGCTAGAATAAGCGAGTGTAATACTTTTAAGTAAATTTTTCCTTAAAGAAAGTAATCTAGCAACTTTTTTTGAGTGATAATAGAAATACTAAAATTTTGCATACCTAAACTATTTTAGAGTTTAATCACCATGATGGAAGGATTGCAACTTGTCTTATTGCTTTTGGAATTACTGGAAGTTATTTAAAAACAACAACAAAAAAGTGCTTTGCAGTCTGGCATCCCCTTGAAAGTCTGAATGTTGAGCAACATAAGTGAGTTACTGTTCTTTGCTGTTATCAGCTGTGTTACTAGGCGTTGTGTGGATGTGCACTTTTAGACAAGGGGGCATGAGATAAAAGCATAAATTTGGATTTTTCTCTGAATCTAGGGCATTTTACCTCATTCTTGCCAGCAGACTGAGGGTATTAATGAGTCTATTCCTATGGCTTGGCTGACATACAGCCGTACATTAAACCATGTGTAAATTATGTATAAAATTCCTTTTTCTGGAAATGGAAGAATATAAATTATTCCAATAATTTAAAATAAAAAATTAATAATTCCTTTGTGCAGGGAGATAGGTCATTTAAAAGTCTGCATTTTGCTAACAGTTACAATTCAAGATGGTGATCAATTATTTCACACAAATTAAAAGGCATGTTGAGATTAGAATGGGGAGGGCAAGCACCAAGTAGTTGACTCTGGAAAGTGATATTACCTAAGAGACCGCTTACAAGTTAGAACTACTGATTGTCTTTAGGATAGTATTAACCTTCCTGGTTAGAGAAGGAGCTCTAGCATAGCGCAAATAATTCTAATGTACACATTTCATGGAGATTCATAATATATTTATCATCTAAGTTCCTTAATTATGTTTAACAACAGCGGTGGCTAGAAAAAGGTTGAACACTTCTGGACCTTACACTGATTAGAAATCTCAGATAAGTCCTCGAAGGCAAAATAAATGATTTTTGTTTCATAAAATCAATTATCGGTATGCTCTGGAGTTTGCAGAGGTTTTTTTTTTTTTTTTTTTTTTTTTTTCTTCCTGCTGTCTAGCTTTGCAGACTGGCTGGTGGTCTGCAGATAAGCCTTCTTCCTCATAACTGCTGGTGAAGCAGTGCAGTTGTAGGGTTAGAGAAGATCTGAAATGTTCTAATTCAAACGGGGCAAGAAAAAAAGATGTTGAAATATAACAGAAGCAATATTCAAAAAGAATTACTTATGATTATGTTGGTAAGGTTAGAGACTCTTAAACTAGTGGTGAGCAACGTGATGATGCTCACCTGATGTGCTGTTAGAAGCATCTTAGGAAAGATAAACAAAGCTGTGTTGTGTAAGGAGAGTTAAGTCATGGCTCTAGACCTTAAACCTTACTTGAATTTGTTGGTTAAAACCAAGTATTTGTCCTATCAGGGGTAGTTTTGTGTTGTGCTGTAATAGGCCTGACACGTGGAAAAAAACTTTAAAAACGAACTTTAGACAAGAAGTTGCGAGTAAAGGGGACATTTTAAAAGGAACATTTGATATTTATGTTTAAAGTATATATCACTGTTGAGCTCCACAATTGATACAGCTTCTGTCCATCTGCAAGAAATTAAGCTGGTGTGATATCTTTGTTTATAATTTGAAGTGAAGAAAATAAATATGTTCTCACTATCCCTTGTAGGAGAAAAAAAATATCTGAAACTTCATGTAAATTTGGCCTTTTAAGCATGTGTTTTGCTGGCAGCCATATGTCAATGTGAAAGAATGTTTTGTGTATTTCTGGTTTGTTTGTTTTTAAAGCAACCCAGTCAGGACCCTGAGGATTCTTCATGTTCTTCAGCACAACGGAAATTGAACAGGCAGTTTTACAGATTTATTATATTCCCTGGTAAATGGATTAAAATCTGGTATGATCGGCTGACCTTGCTGGCGTTGCTGGACCGGTAAGCTTTCCTCATGCAATTCTATGTAGTATTGCAGTGTGGGGCACTGTGTCTGTAGAACAATGCCGACCACTGAAGAAGAAAAAAGTGAGCATAGTGTTAGTTTCATATTCAGGTTGAGCAGGTAAATGTTTGTTTTCTTTAAGTTTAAGAAAATATTTTCCTTCAGAGTTGTTTTTGGTGGTTCTCACTACCCTTCATCTTCAAGAGAGGCTTTGATTCATGTGAGCACCAGGTCTACAGAAGAGTCCTTAAATTTGTCTCTCAGCTGTAGGATCCAATGATTGTGAGCTTTCTATGGAGAAAATCAGCATGTTGTGCAAAAATGTGGAACTGTTGTAAGCCAAGTATTCCAATATGAAATTAAAAAATTGAGTGGTATTCAGAAGAGAATCTTTCAGTGACTGCTTCTCTTCTACTTCAGTTTTATTTGTTTAGAGAAAATTTCTTGTCTTGGCATCTCACATCCTTCCAGTCCCTCTGTTTTGTATCAACACTTTTGGCAGCACCTTTTGCTAGAAGACCTCATGTGGTAAACTTTTGGACTACTAAAACCTTCGGACATATTAACCTGCATGCCTCATAGTCATTACTCTCCTATCTCTGCTTGATTCTTCATTTTGGGCTTGGGTTTTGTTCTACCCTGTATAGTAATATGGGTTGCACAGCAGAAGTCTCAGAAGACAGCTTTTTACATGCTGAAGAAATCTGGCTATATAGTCAGGGAGCTTGGGTCCAGAGCAGATATTTTTTTTTAAATCTGTGGTGTCTTACCACTATTTCAACTGCAAGAAAATTGTATACTGATAAATTCTGTTGTAAGAGCCTGAATATTAACTTTGTTCTTTCAGTCAGCTTCTATGTTCTAATGGAACAGATAAAATGAATAAAATGTAAGGTGACAATTTTGGTCTTTGATCTAATTCTTTGTTGTCAGGTGTATATTTTACCATTAAATGAATGTCCTATTTCCTTATTTATTTATTTATTTTGATAATGGCATTTTGAATACATTTAAATCACCTCCATTGTGGAATTCTATCTGGGAGGTGAGGTCAGAGAGTGCTGATAGTCTCTTCTGGGCTTCAGTGCATGTCTTATCTACCCATTTTAGCTGTCATTATGGCTTAGGTCTTTGGAACAGGGGTGAGTACTGTTAAACATGGAGATGTAGGTTTGGGAACAAAACCTCAGGTCTTTTAAAGTCTGATAGCTCCAGCACTGCCAGTTTATACCAGCTGCAAATGGACCTGCCCTGCTGTAATGACTATATGAATATATATATATTTTTATTCACATAGGACAGAGGATATAAAGGAGAATGTACTTGCTGTCATCCTCGTAGTTCTCGTTTCACTTCTTGGATTCATGACTCTGAACCAAGGCTTTTGTAAAGACATTTGGGTTCTGTTGTTCTGCCTTGTTATGGCCAGTTGCCAGTATTCTCTCCTCAAGGTAGGAAACAAGTTCATATCCAATGCTGACTTCTCTTTTAACTTCTTTGAAGGCAAAATCCTGTAAGCAAATTTTTTTCTGTTCTGTTTTCAGAGCGTTCAGCCTGATCCTGCTTCACCAATACACGTAAGTCTCTGCCAGAAGAACAAGTCTTTCTCCTTTGTTATAACATGTATTGTAAAACAGTCAGTTGTTTAGTGAAACAGAGGAGTAAGTATTTTGCCGTTCTAGGTGATTTATGAAAATGAACAAGATACCGCCTTAAGTCATTTGAATTTGTAACTGCAATTAGAAAAGTGATTTTTCTTTAATCTAAAATACATGGTTAAAGCAATGTATCTGGACCAGTTTTCTGAAATCCAACATTGTGGCATCAGGCAAGCATTTTCTTCACTTTGCTTTGGAAACAGTGGCTGAACACAGCCATTGTTCTGGATTAGAACCTTGGTCATTGGTCGGTTGGGACTTTTTGAGATAAGGGATTTTATTTATTTATTTATTTTAATTTGGTATTGCAGTTGTAAGTTTCAATAGTATTACTAGCTCATCAAATGGTGTAGATTTTGCCTTTGTTACAATATGGTCACTGCTTCAATGCCTGTGTCGTAGAGAAAGGACCAAATCTGTGGGCAAATGCAGGCTCTAAGGATCTGTTAAGTTTGTCTGCTGAGTATATTCTGAGAAACTGAACTCTGACAGTGACACCACCCTGAATGGAGCCAGTTTCTTACTCAAATCTATCTTCATTATAAGACTGATTGGAACATCAACGTACTGCTGAAACCTGACCCCTACATCTGTCACGGTTTCTCAGTTCTTTTGATTTGCTGGTCTTGGGACACATTCCAGTAGCAATGTGGTACCTCACTTGCTTTTACACCCTCTGCCCAGATACTAATGTTTCTTACTTTGCTCTTTGAATGTTTTTGAGGAATCCCTCTCTTCCCTCAGGGCTCTAAAACAGCATGTTGAAAACTGCAGGTCTGTTGGATTATTTCCCTTTGGCAAGGAGCAATTATTTTTGTCAGTTTAGAAGCTTGAACTACAGGCTGAACTTGAAATTGAGGTTATTTACAAGTGTATGCTGCACATCTCACTAAGATGGATTTTAGTCGATTCTTAGTTTCTCTTCTATGCAGTTGTTATGGGGTGAACTTACAGTATAGTTGGCTACAATGCATCCACAGGAAATTCATGTCTTTGTGAAGAGTAGGGAAGGCTAATACACAGCAACTTATTTACAGATTCACTGCATTCATTATGGTGTAATATTTTAAATTAGTTTAAAGAAATACTCCTATCTTAGTCAACAAAAAACAGCTTTACACTAAAATCAATTTGTCAGTTCAAGTAGCACGTGTGAAGGCATACTAATGGGAACCATAATCAAATAGTTTGCACTTATACTGACATTAGTAACATACACATTTGCTTAAAATGAGTGGCAAACCTTTAATCAAAACTTCATTATAAATGTACCTAGCCCACATTTTTTATGTATAGCATTAAGGACAAAGTAGCTAATGAAGTTTAATAATAATATTTTTTTGTGCAAAATCTGGGTTTGCATTTCAGACTTGCACAACACTACTGTTAAAAGTATTATTCATCATATTGTATTCTGTTCATTGCATAACACTGCATCAAAGTAACAGACATATTTCTGTCTTCCATAGGCTTCTCTAAAACTTATGGACAGTTTCTTGCATACTCTTTAGTGCAGTATAGAAAGCCAATGAAAATAAAACACATTTTTTTTCCATGCAGGATTTAAAGATGGAAGGCATTATAGAATAAATGAAAATAGAAGATTAGCTATATCTACGTTATATCTTACATCTCATTATATAATACGATATGTACTTGTAAAGGCTTGCTTGATCTAGTGACTGCTATGAAGAATAAGAGAACAAGAAGGCAAGAAAAGATACGCCTTGTACTGTTTCATGATACATGTGACTACATTAAAATTAAAGAGAATAACATCTCTTGATGTTAATGTGAGGATGCAGATCAGCATGGGGATTACTGAATGATCAGTACCATGTCCATGAATGAAAATGCAGATGAGATTTTTCAGTGTGAAATGAACTATTGGCAGCTACAGATTCGCACGCTGAATTAGTTTATAGTCTTGGAATCATGAGTAGCCTCTAGTGCCTTATGTTACCCTTGTGTGCCCAGGAGGTTCGAAATTTCTTCTGGGTCTCTCACAAGCAGGCTTTCTTACTGCTTGATGGGACTTTTTCATCTTTAGCTTTATACCCTTTTGAAAGACTTTTTTTTTTTTAAAGACCACCCGGTGAATTCAGAAAACAGTGTTTAGGAATGCATGAATCTTTAGCTAAACTCCTTCCAAGTGCCAGTGTATTCACGTCATGGTATTGAGGAAAAGGTTGCTGACTAATCCTTATGAAGTCTGGTACATTTTTTTTGGAGAAAGGATCTTTTGTCTCTACTGAAACTCAGAGCTTGTCATGATGACAGTATTAAGACAATAATCAGTGTTTAAATCAGTGACTGTAGCTGTCACAGCATGATATGGGGCAAGAAATAATTCTAACTCAGCTAATAATGTGAATTTTATGTTGTTATCACAATTCAGTTAAATGTATATAGTTCTATTTTGATCAACCTTAGTGTTGAAGTTGGAACTTCTCATGTTGTACAGCACCAGTCCTACAGCTTATACTTGCTACCAGCATTTATCATAGCAATAGGTTTAGGAGTGTTTCCTGCTGCAAGATGAGAGCATAACTTTCCTGTCACCCTGTGCTTTAGCCTCTTCAGGTCTGGTTGAATGGGAGCTGGGAGCTTTAAGGTTTCTCTTCACACAGAGGTGTGTGGTTTTGTGCTGGTGAAAGTCTGGAATAGCCTTTTCACTGGAGTGATGGGGAGCAGAAAATGAAGTCAATTTTAAATGTGAGTTTAACCACTTTATTAACAGCATAATGAAAGGGAGGTATCGATGACTGCAGCATATTGAATTCAGAGATCCAAGAGATCCTAGCTGTGTGCATTTCAAGGTTATAGTCAAGTGGCTTTGATAACTGCAAATTTCTTGTTATTGTTTAGCAGCAGCAGTGGCAAATTGGCCAATAAAGGTTGTGTCTGTAGTAAATCGCTATATAAAAGGATCATGAGAGCTTGTCTGTAAATCCCTCTAAGACACCTGTATAGCTCAGGATCTAGTTCAGGTCTACAAAGGCATTTGAGCTTTGAAGGATTATGATCAAGCTCTTAATAAGATCTACTGAATCACTTTTATAACTTCATTGTCCTGGTCTCATTACCTGCCAAAGCAGTTATCTAACTCAGTTTGGTAACTACCGTAGTCAGTTTAAAGTGCTGTATGGGATTTAGGAAAACTATTTTAAATTTGTTCCTGTATGATTTTCTGTTAGAACCAAGGAGACACACTTTTCTTTTCTATAAAGCTTTCAGTCTGTCTTCTTGCATGTTTGCACACAAGCAAAAATTATTTAATGTCTTTCTGAAATTTCCCTCATCAAAATGCTTTGCAGTCAGAAGTGCTATTTTACTTTGCACTTGAAGTATTGATGAAATCGTTCTACCTTTGTTGAAAATTTTCATATTTTTATGAAAACATGAGATGTATCAGCTCTGTTTGTAGGATATGAATGTGTTTCTGAATTAAGACATGTGACCTTGAAAAATTCAGTGATTTTTTTTTTTTTGGCAGAGTTAAGGGAAAGCAAGAGTTTTCATTGATGTTTCTTAGTTGAGAAACTACTGTTTGGTAAGTTAGATGTAAAATATAAGAGAAACCCAGTTTTATTATTTAAATTCTTCTGAAGGAGGATACAGAACAGAGCAGTTTCACCAAGATGAAAATCATTTTTGTATGTGAAAATTTGAAAAGCTGTGCAGCCAGTGTCTTTCCAAATGCATCAGTGCTCTTTGGTTTGGTCCTGTTGGTCCAAAAGTACCCAGTAACTCCATTTCAGGATTCTATCTTGTCCCCTGGTGCCACCTGAAAAATAAGGATAGTATTTACTCACTCACATTTTGCAGACTGTTCAGACAACCCTTTAAAGCTTTTCCCTCAATCCTAACTAGCATTGTTGTTATTAGCATGTTAAGACCGATCTGTTTAGCCATAAGAGTTAAGTACTTGCTGTAAACCTAATTGAGTATGTTGGTGTTCTGCTTGGAACTGAAAGATGTTTGGATCTGAACCTCTGGACTTCTAGTCATCACCTCAGTCTTACCCAACTGCTTTCAAATAACTACCATGCAAAAGTAAAATCTGGGTTCCGTAAATCCAGAGATAAGACAGGACTGTAATGTCACAACAGAAGTCCTTGCTTTGGAATGTGCATCAGGCTGTAAGTCATTAAGCAGTTTAGATGCAATATTTACTAATCTCTTTTCCTAAAGCACAATTTGCATTTAAGATAAATGAACTGAAGTTTAAAAATATGTTTATAATATTATAACCTGTCTGTTTTTAAAGTCAGGTTTTTTCCCAACTCTCCTATGATTTTTTCATGGATGTGTGCAGCATTTAAAAAACAAAACCAAGCTACACACACACTACTTTAGTAACACTGAAACTCTTATTAAACACCAGCTAGCATTTGTCAGTCTGACTAGACTCATATTCCATGAATGTAAGGTGCAATATAAGCACGCTAGTTCCCAGCAATCTGCCACCTTGTTAACTGATTGATCCCAAAAGAGAGTACAGATCTGTTAATAGTTGTGCTAACATATAAGCTTGGCTGGCAGCCAAACAAATACAGTTGCTGTTTCAAATCAGTGAGTAGACTCGAAAGAAACGACCTTTTATTATACTCACTTAAATTACACTTCACAAATAAGAACACTTTCACAGCAACTTTTTGCAAGGCAAACACAAATCCTTGTCACTCTGCTCCTGGCTTTTCACACTGAAGAAATCTTTTTTGACTTGCAAGCATTTGAAATGTCTTATTTACTCCTTAGCTTGCGACCAGAACTATTAAGATTTTTTTTTAAGTGTTTTTTATTCTCTCTGGCCCACAACCCCACAACAATTTTTTGTAGGATTAGTTTGAATCAAGCATACTAGAGATGAGTATGGAAGGTGTAAGGTAAGGATCCTTCCTTGTATTTGGATCAGCATTTCAAAGTGCTGCTTGGAATGGAAAGGCCAGGAGCTGTTGGTGTCACCCCTTCCAGGAACCACAATGGTGTCAAATAGTTGAGATTAAAAAAAAATAAAAATAAAAAAATGTTGGTGCAATGTGTCTGTTTGCGTTCTTTTGCCTGAAAGGTTCTCCTCAGCAGAAGTCTTGTCTTGCTTTCCTTATGCGGGCAAAACGGTACTGAGGAGACAGGTGGCCAACAGGAATCCCTTAATGCAGTGCTGAAATGCAGCTGTCTGGGGAAAGGAATTTTGCAGATGTTTATTACCACGTGCATCCACGCACACAAGCATTCTGTATCCTTGCGGGTGGAGGAATAAGTGTTGCCATAGAATATATTTTTTTCAAAGTAGCAGATGGATAAACAGTGTACCTGCCTTAGGGCAGGAGTGGGAAGGTATTAGCCTCCACTGTCATAAAACCCTGGCTTCATGATGTGCATGTGCTGCAATTTAGTGTGGGACAGTAACCAGTGGCAGTTGACCTCTGCTCTAACTCTGTTATGCACTGTTATGGGACACCTGTTGAAAAGCACAGTAGCAACTTCCATAACTTTTTCAACCTGGCATCTTGCACCGTGCCCAGTTTCTCTAAAGGGGAGTGTGATGCCTTTGAAACCGTTGTGATGCATCTGTTTAATCAAGAGAGAAGAGGTTCTACCTGCTGAGTCACCTCCAACACTGCCCTGACTTACAAAACTACAGTACTGGCCTTACCCATGCCGGCAGGGGGACAAGCAAAGGACATCAATGGAAGGAAAAGTAGTCATGAAAAAAGACCGTCCTGAGAGCAGACTGACAGTTTGTTCAAGGGTTTGAGATGTCTTTTTAACACATTGCCCTTCCAGGGTGAGTCTGGGAAGAAGGCCAAGTCAGTTGTTACTTTAAAATGTGTTTCTAAATGCCTGTAATGGTGAATGTTCCTTTTAAATGTATTTTTGGCCTTGCTGGAGACAAAAGCTTCTCTTTGAAAAGATGCCATTAGCTTCTTCGTCTGGTCTCATGGTGGCATCTGCTGTCAGTGCTGTGAATGGTCATACCAGGGACCATCACTGCACATGTTCTTTGCCTTCACCATGGGGTTTAGTGAAGTGCCATGGAACTGGGAGAATAAAGGTGCCATGGCATTAGGTAGGCTCAAAAACCAAGGTAATTTAAAACCAAGGACCAACAGCATACATATGAACAATTAGAGTAGGATCCTGACAGAAGTGGACACAAGTTCATTTTGAGCTGTAGGCATGCCTGTACAGCTGGCTGTGGGGACAAAGCTGATTCCAAGGGACAGTTAGTGCAAAGGCAGAGGCAAGGGAACAACATGGATTAAAGAAAGTTTCATAGGAGGACAGCATGCCCACAGCTGCCAAAATCAAGTGCCACACCTCATAATACAGCTAGCAGGTGCTCTATGACTTTCTTTTTTTGCTTCCCAGAATACTCTTGTATTTCAAATAGTAATAAGTATTAGCCAAGCTAACTGAAGCAGACAGTCATTAAAATAGAAGAGAAAAAATCTTTCTGTTGAAAAGAAAGGTTCAGACAGATGGAGATTTTTTTCTCCATAGAAAATAACTTCTTTTGTAATTAGTGTGTTTTGAAAGGTCCAGAAGGTTAGATATTCGAAAGAATAAATGATTGCTAGAGTTAGTCTTAACTGCTTTTTGTGCCTTTTGAAAGTCTCCTCTGGAGAAGATAAAATACCTTGTTACATTTTTCTTATTAATTAGTATGTATAAGATATTAAAATATTTTGTCTGACTCCTGAACTCTCTCCAGTTTAATGTAGAGCACACAGTAGGAGAGTGAATACAGAATTCAAATGCTCTTTTCTTTTTTTTTCCATGCCAGGGGCACAATAAAATCATAACCTACAGCAGACCTGTATATTTTTGTATATTGTGTGGCCTTATTTTGCTGCTAGATGCTGGATCTAAAGACACAAATCCTTCAGTTTACACAATGTATGGCTTGAAGCTCTTTTCGCCTAGATTTCTCCAGTCAGCCAGAGACCATGTAATAGGTGAGTCAATATTTTTCCTAAGACTGTAAAAATGAATTAAGTGTTAGCTGGGGAAGTCTGTGTTTTCCCATGTTGGCAATCAAATGCATGTTATGGAGGCACAACTCTGAGTCAAATTGATAGAAACATTTGGAATGACTTAAGACACACGGGGAGGGGGGCAGTTGGCAACCTTCCCTCATGTAAAAAGAGTTCTTAATGAAATGAGGCTCATAGAAAATTCTCTATAGAAAACTAACAGTCACTGATGTTATTAGCAAAAGACATCATCTGTGAAATGCAGTTAATCTTTGTAAGGGCTTGTCTATGTGGAGCAGTTACTGTAGAATAAGTCGAGCTTTAAATTTAATGCCTGGGAGCTAATCTCTGCCAAGTCCTCAGATGAACATTCATCTGCTCATGAAGAACACGCTTTTTCTTGGTTTAGTTTAATCTTGCTGTCCACATGATGTGTTGGTGTGGAACCGCCAATCTGCAGTAGCTTTTCCAACCTGTTTCCTTCTAGAATCGTATCCTGAAGTGGCGAAGGGCATCCAGGTATTGCCCCAAAATAGTACTTATGGTCCTTAGCACTAATTTGGGGTAGCCAGAGCTGGAAATACCCTGTTCTGTCAGGACACTTCTTCCAGTTGTGCACTTTCAGTCTATAACTGTGCTGCTGCTGTAGTTGTGTTACAGGTATGAATGCTGAACTGGACTTGGGTCAAACTGTGTAATGCTGTTAGGTATGAAGTAGAGAAGTTATTAGTCTTGGTATTTAGAACCAGAAAAATGTCCTGTGTTAGAAGAAAAAAACTTTGCTATAGAGTGTATGACCTTTGAGATCATTGTTCACCTGTGACTATCGGACTTGCATTTTGCTATACTTAAGTCAGGCTATTATTGCCTGAAAGGGTTGCTATTTTTAGGAAAAGTCTTCTGGTCCTTCATGTGGGTTCATTGACTCCCAATCCTTCTCACCAGAAACAGGGGAATAATGAAGACCTGCATCTCACTTATTTTCATTAGCTTCTTTCATTACTTTCCTTTGGTCTCATTAAAGTTTCTTCTTACATCTTATTTTCTCTGCCTATCAAAGGTGAACAGTAAAAATGCTGATAAATAATTCAACAAGAATCTTAAATGACTCCTGGGATAGAGATAAATGAAAAACTATAGCAACCAGTATGGAGAGAAAAAAAAAAAAAGCATGGTTATAAATGTGCTAATTTTGACTGGCCTCAAAAGAGATCCTGGAGCAGATTCTTGAAACATCCTGGAGGGGGAGCGGAGAGAGGAAATACAGGCTCATCTCACCAGCTGGCATCTGTTTAACAGGAGAGGGAGAAGAAACCATTTCCCTTTGCTTGTTCCCCCATTATTATTTTGCCAGCTCTGGGAGCTGGCACATCTGCAGGTGTATTTGTTCAAGTGATGTTTGAGGCCACACTCTGGCTCTTCCTTGCTTTATCTCTCTGGGAGTCACAACTTCTGGCTCCTGTGAATCCTTGTAGGTGTTCACAATGCAGCTCTGCCTAAGCTACGGTAGTCTGTCATCTTCCAGCCTCTTGCTGCACTTTGAGTAGATTCCCTTAGTCACTTAAGGTACAGGAGCATTTGTTGTAGGTAATAAAATCAGGAGGGAAGTTGGCCCCACAACATACCAATGATGGGTTGCTGTTCTCTTGCTTTTTTACCCATCTGTTGGTTATTTTTAACAATAACTATCTATATAGATATATGTACATGTATATAGCCATATAACTAATAATAAATAAGTACTATGTTTGTCATTTTACATTTACTTTAAAGCTTGTGTTTTACTCATAATTTATTTTGGTACTCAGAACTGATGTATTGGGAAATCAATGGATTTTTGACTCTACACCACAGAGCACTGAGCAAAGGAAAAATTTTCTATTTCAGGTGTTTACTACGGTAAGAAGTTAGTGATAAAAACTGTAGAAAGGGCTTACCAAGGAACTGGTGTGATGCTGTATAGCATGCTATGATCAAAGTCTTGAAACGAGGTTAAGAAGAAAATCAGTGGAAATGTATTAGATGTGTAACCTAATTACTTAAGAAATGTCTCTTAACAGGTCCAGTTCTTTGGAAGCAATCTATTTAGGATCCGATTCTGTTTTATTTTATAAATTGATGATGGTTCTGCTATTTATTTATATTAGTTGAGGGATCATGCCTTTAATTCACTCTAACTATGGCTTTCAACTTGAATTTTTTAGTTCAGTTGATGTTTGTGGTAGATTAACATATGTAGTGCAAGTAAAGGTGCAGATGGAGGTGCATTGGTCAGTAAGTGCTGCAGTGGCAAAAATCATCATGCACTACATGCACGGTAGTTTTTATGATGAAACCACGTGAGCATTAGAGAGAGGAGTGAAATTATTTGATGGAAATCTCAGAAAAGTATCAGGTACTGGCAGAATTTGGAGGTAGGAAGTCCTCAACTTGCTACTTCCAGTAACTTCGAGTAATGACAGAGTACCCAGATGTATCTTTTTAATGAAATCACCTTCTTGGAAAAAAAAAAAAAAATATTTGCAGTGACATTGCCACTTAGTTATCGTTCCTCTTTTCTCAAAAGACCCAAAGGTTCTCTAAGTCAAAATTTGTGTTTTCCTATGGCTATTATCTGGTTGATCCTCCTTTAGAAGAAACTTTCAAACTGCAGTGTTAAATGCCAGCAGCTCATAATAGCATCTCTTAGTGGTCAAACTCTTGAAGGTGTTCTGTGTGGAAATGTGTGCTGTTTAAACATTCTCTCTGGAATTCATAATGCAATTCCAACTGATTAATCAGCTCCTTTTATTGTCACTTTCCCACAAGAGAAAGTACTGTTCCTAAATTCAATCCTCTTGTAAGTGACAACTGTTTATTTTGCTCTCTGGTGTGCTCCTTCATGCTGGAGGAGATAAACAAACCTACCTTAGCTACAGAAGTAATTAGGATTATTCAAGTTATTATCAGAGAGAGAGTGAGGTGAGGACATAGCTGTAGTCAAACAACTTTTCTCTTCTTGTTTATTCACCACTATTTATTTTGGTACATTGACAGTACCATGTCTCAGGTCTTGTCCTTCCTCTTCCTGCTGTTATGCAGGTTTTTTTGAGGTTGCTACAGCAAGGGCATTCATTTGAACTGTAAATTACAGAATTCTAGAATATCCCAAGTTGGAAAAGACCCCCAAGAATCATTGAGTTCAACTCCTGGCTCCATACAGGACCACCCAAAAATAAGACCATGTGTCTGAGACCATTTTTCAAATGCTTCTTGAACTCGGTCAGGCTCTGTTCCGTGACTGCTGCCTTGGGTAGCCTGTTCCAGTGCCTGATCACCCTCTGAATAAAGAGACTTTCCCTAGCATCCAGCCTGAACCTTCCCTGAAACTGCTCCATGCTCAAGTCCTGTCACTGTCCCCAGAGAGCAGAGCTCAGTGCCTGCCCCTCCGCTCCCCTCGTGAGGGAGCTGCAGCCGCCATGAGGCCTCCCCTCAGCCTGCTCTGCTCGGGGCTGGACAAACCAAGGGACCTCAACTGCTCCTCATCTGTCTTGCCCTCTAGACTCTTCACCATCTTGGTTGTCCTTTTAGTCAGTAGTCTGAGATGAGTTCTGTCAGTTTTGCCATTCCTTTGCCTGAGGAGCTAGTTTTCAACAGTGAGTTTTGGGGATCTTTAGTTGATCGCATGGAGAGGCCATGTGGCCTGCTGGGCAGTTTGCTGTCATGCCATTGCCCCTCTTCAGGAGTCTTTGGTTGGCTTGGTGTGGATTGGTGGAATACCTAAAAGAACAGAGTGATAAAGGAAGATTGATAGTGGCATTTGCATGTAAAAAGAAAGAAAAGAAATCCCAATTTTATATATGGGAGGAGTATAACTCCTTCCATGGCAGGAATTCATGAGGAAGGGTGCGTTGTGAGTGCAAGTATACATAAGTGAGCTGTGTCTGTGTTTAACACTTGAGTATGTCATTTCTTCTCCTGTGTTTGACTTCCTCAGCAAGATTTACAATATTAGGTACTAGTAGTGTATAATAGGATATAGATAAAAGCTGTCAGATTAAACTCAGTGTATTGTTTTATTTTAGCATGATGTGCATTAGTAAGAGGAGCTGGAAGTAAAATGTGAAATTAGCATTCAACAAAGAACACAAATCCTATTGTTACCTTCTTAAAATTTGACTGAAGTGGGAGGGGGATTAAGTAATACCTAGTGATTTGTTTAATTTGCTCTTTAAGAGAATGAATAAGAGGAAACTGCAGCCTTCATAGCCTGTAAACTAACAAATGAATACTTGTTTATGAGGAACAGTGGCTGACACACGTCTCTGTCCTTCAGGTTGGAGAATGTTCTGGTACTAGTACGACAAAGCACCAAGGATATGATTAATCATGTGCATATATCCTTGAAAGCTGATGCTGCTAGAGACTTAGGTCAAGTGTGTGTTTAAATGCTTTGCTGGACAGCTATGCTTAGCAATTTCTAGAGGGGAGCTAAGAGAAATGGGTAAGATGGAGTAGCTGGAAATAAACAGAACGTAAGACTAGAAGCACAGATATCCAAATTATGGCTCCTGCTTTTCATTGACTGTAAGGCAGCCATTTCAATTAGCATTTCTGTATAGGATGAAGCTGTGAGAAGATGGCACAGTGGGTTTAAGTCCTAAGTTTCTTTGCTGTCTTTAATATTCTTTCACCACTGCAAAGTTAAGGTCTACACTTTTGGAAGGTAGAGAAATATTCTGGGGAAGAATGATTGTAGGTTTGTCCCATTTTTACATACTTCCATAGGTCTTTGTTGATTTCTGCCAGAAGAAGGAAGATACAGTGATAGTCAAGATACTGAGGGTCTCAGCTATTAAAATATTTTTGTTTGCTTATATTGAAACTTTATACATGTAGGTGTGCTTAAACCTTTGCAGATTCAAGGAAGAAGTTCCAAAGTTTGCAAATTAAGATATCTTTCTGTATTTTAAATTGACTAAATATAACTTTCCAAGTATTTGAGAAGCAGTAAGGAAGTTACATAACGCTATTTTTCTGCCAATGTTTTTATCCAAAATATATTTAACCTCTGAGCCTTATTTCCTTACATGTAAAATTGAATAATTTATTTAGTATAAATAAGTAAAATATATTAATCATGACTAAGGTTAAAGTATGCTCACTTGTGTAATGCTCAGAATTTATTGTAATGTTTTATTCCAGTATTATGCCTGTTCACTGTTTGCTGTGATGTATGACTGTGTTCTAACATCCACCTTATCTTTTCTTTAGTGTTTTTATATTGCTTTCCTGCAATTTCCCTTCTTGGTCTTTTCCCTCAAATCAACACCTTCTGTATATATCTTTTGGAGCAAATAGACATGTTGCTTTTTGGTGGTTCTGGTAAGTAGCCTGTTGAGCCTGAGCTATCACTTTGAGTGCATCTCCGTAAAGGATATTATTGCATGTTTTAGAGCACAGTGTATGTTAGAGTTCAAAGAGCTAATGGCATTAACTTAACAGTGTGGTGAATACTAATAATTAGATTATTTTTTCTTTTAAATGGTTGTATTCAAATTGTGCTATTGGCTGTAGAATATGGCTAACACCAAAGAGCTCTTCCCTGCCATGCCCAATATGAATCACTATTTTAAAAACAAACAAAACCCCCACAACTTTTTGAATAGAAAAAAACACTCTCAAAACTCCATTTAAAAATATAAATTACTTTTTTTCACATTGTTCAATGGTGTAAGGCAAGTTGACATGACACTGGTTATGATTTATTATGATATTTCAGTCAGAGATTAAGCAAGACCCATGTGAATGAGAGACAGCACATAATTTTTCGGTGGTGGTATTTTGGTTTTCATTATTGCTTAAATAACAGAGAATAATAGCATACATAAGATCTACACTGTCATCTTAGTTTGGATCAGAAACAAACTATATCCTTCTTTCCACTAACCATGTTTTGCATCATGAAATGATGTGTGATCATGCAGCCTGGATTTGGTCTGGATGAAACTTAAAGGGCTCACTAGAAGGTTCACTATTAGGGTTCACCTAATGCACTCCAAACACTAATGAGTGTAGGGTCTGTGGGACCAAATCAGAGATACTCTGCAGTAAAGCATCTCAGAGCACATGTATCATGGATAGGACATCCTCAGCACTTTTCATTCTACATACCCACAGTTACTGCATTGTTACTGCTACTGTAGGCATAGCCTCTGGCAAGTGGTTAAAGCTTGTACTGATGATTTAGGTGTGCTTTGGTTCTTGTCTCATAGATACCAGAGCAGACTTGGAGGAAATAACTTGATAAAGTCCCCATCCCATGATTAATGTATTCTGAAACCCAACTAGAGGACTGTTTTGCAGCCCATGTGTCTCCATTGTGGAGAGTGATGAACTCCTAAGTCTGTCTGAGACTGTTTCCTACCCTAGTTTTGGAAGCTTTTGCAGGAAGTTAGACATGAGATGGCATCCTTCTCTCTCCCTTTAAGTTCATTCACGTATCTTGAATACAGTGCAAATCATGGTTTACTAAGCAAGTTAGGATGCTTTTGGATGATACCAGAGCCTGAATCTCAGGAGCAGAGGGAAGGAAGAAAATTCCACATAGAGCTTGACTAGAAAGTTGCCTGATTTGCATATAACTTCATTCCTCCTCTGTAGCAACATGAAGAAGCATACAGATATTTTGGCAAAACAGCATCCAGTACAGAAAGCAATAGTGGGGGACCTCAGATATATGGAAGAGACAGGGAATACAGTGACATCAAGCTTTCAGTCTTAGTTGTAAAGCTTTGTGAGCTGATTTGGGGCACTGTTTGGGACGCTGTGGTGTTCTCTCAACAAACAGCTTTGTAATATCTTTTATTAATTTGTACATCTATTGTGATGCAAGAACTGGTTGTTGTTGTTTTTTAATGCACTTCCTCATATATGAGGAAATTAGTTATTTTGTGGTGTCTTTATTTCAGCTGCTGCTGGGCTTGTGTCTGCACTCTACAGCATTTCCCGAAGCTTTGTGGTTCTGATTGTCCTATATGCTTTCTGCTTTAGTGCAGTAAAGGTAAGTTGAAACACTAAAAAAATTTGAAGTTTCAAGCTGTAAGTTTTTGTAGTCTAAGAAGATCGAAACTGTTTGGTGGTACATGGTCATCATTATTTATCAAGATAAGCTTTACAATCCATGTTTTATTTTCTGCCTGTTAGCTACACTGAAATACCTTGAAACCGCAGTGGAAATACTAATGTAAATGTTTCACTGATACTTGTGATTGTTTGCCTCCTTGCTTATATAGCATTTATGTCTGAAAAGGGCCATTGAATTTCCAGTTTTGAAGACTACGTCTTCTGCTTAAAAAACATTACTGTTAGTTCCTTTGAGACAGGCTGAATTTGGCCTGTTTTCTGCACACCAGTGGTTGCTGACATCTGTACACTGGCAAGGTTCATACATGGATTTATTGGGAAGCCTGTTAAGCAGTAGGCTTTACCATCATTATTGGTATCAGCTGGTGTGGCCCTTACGTGTTTCACCTGCCATGTGATGAGCCAGCAGCCACATAACCATACAGGCCTGTTGCAACAACTCAGATAGGCGCTAGATCAGCTCTAAATCCCTTCATGCTCCAGCATTGCATGTGCTTTTTGGTATGGAGAATTCACTGTGGCATGTCATTGCAGGCAAGTCTTGGCATACGAAGTTCACAGTCAGAAAATAAGTGTAAAGTGTATAACTTTTATACCTACCCTTCCTTTGGCTGTGTTGAAAAGAAAGTAGAGAAAAATAAGAACTTTAATGTCCTGCTTAGGCAGACCAGCAGACTGTCTAGCCCAGTACTTCCTGCTTCAATAGCAAAGGCAAATGCAATTTAGGAATTTAATGACTACTTTTTTGCCACTCATTCCCCGAATATTCCACCAGTATCCACAATTGTTGGTTTAGGGCTGTTAGTAAGTGCATCTTTGTCTATTTCATTCATTCTGTGTTGTCCATGAATTTGCCTAAACCCTTTCTGAATGTGCTGCTGCTACCTGCCTCCACAGCTTTCTGTGGCAACATGTTTCAGATTTTCACTGTGCTCTGTGTGAAGAAATGCTAATTTCACCAAGTCTTCTCTATTCCTAGCATTGCAGGATTTGTGGAAAAGCAGTTCTGCATTCACCATATCCACTGTCTTGTTAGTTCTGTAGCCCTTAGTCATATCTGCCTCAACTATATCCTCTCTAAACTGGAGTGCCAGCCTTTCTAGTGTCTTCTTGTAAAGCAGCTCCTCCTTGGCTATGTTAGTTGTTCTGCTGTGTGCCTTCCATTATTCCATTATGATCCATAATGGATTATGATTTCATTATGAAATGTGGAGAGTAAACTCTGTATGGTGCTCAGGATGTGAGCGTACCATAGTTCTATATGGTCACAAAATTACTTGCTCTCAGTACCCTTCCTAATGATACTCTTTTTTTTGTTGTTTTGTTTTGTTCGGCAGATGCTGCCCTTTGAGCCATATTTAATCTACAGCGTTTCTTTTTTGGTGTGTTAATGTATATCACCTGCAATTTTTGTTGTTGTCTTACATGAAAGATAATGTTGAAGCTAATGTCTTCAAGTCTTCTGTAAAATTCTCAGTGACCACAGTGAGACCACAATTTCATCCTAGTTTTGTGATAAAAGACTATTCCTTAAAGAATAAATTTTCAGTGTTTCATTACAAGCTAGATGTTGTCAGTGCCAATGCAGGGATGCACCAGAATGTGCAGTGATACACAAGCTGCTCTCAACATCTTGCAGGCATACGTCAGAGGATGCTTTGTGGTGTTACACATCTGCAGTGCACACAGAGATCTTGATATGAGGTTCTGCAACAGCCAAAGACGTATCATGTCACCACTCAGGCTGGTGGTTTACACAGATGAGAGGTGCTATCAGATGTTTGTTTAAGGGATTTCTTCAAGGAACACAAACATTTCTGCAAAACAGCTTTTAACAAATTTTCCACTTAAAATTTTAAATAGGGGGCTAAAATCAAAAATGGTCAATTATACTGCGTTAATTATCTGTCACAAATGAGTATAGTTAGCTGTGCTTGAGTTTTTAACCACTCACAATAGTAAGGTAAAATGTGTTAAGCCGCTGTTTTATCTTGCCCCTCTGTGGTTTGAGTCCATATGCAATCAGAGAATCACAGAATGGTTTGGGTTGGAAGGGGCCTTAAAGATCATCTAGTTCCAACCCCTCCCCTGCCATGGGCAGGGACACCTCCTGCTAGATCAGGTTGCTCAAAGCCCCATCCAACCTGGCCTTGGATAATAATTTACAGTAAGTCACCTGCTGAACAGTGTTCCACTGAGACACTCCAAGCATCTCTGAAAATAGGGTGTAATCTCAGGGACTCTTGGTCACCAGGCTCACCCAGTATATCAGTTCTACTGGTTTGACCTTTGAGTTGTGTGGTGCTAGAAAGCTTAACTGCTTCTCTTGTGCAGTGTCCTAAAGCATCTGGTATTCCTGCTACCATTTTCCAGCTATAGTGATGATTCAGAAACAAGCAAATGGGATAAAGGTGTGTCTGTGAGGCTGAAAGGAGTGAGAAAAATCTATGGTGGGGGTTGGGGAGCTGGGGGGCAGAAGCAGCGAGAAAAACTGAGAGAGCTATATGGAAGAAGGAATTGAGTTGAATGACTGACAGGCAAATACCTGTAAAAATGATCATTTTTCCACTCAGCTTGGCAGAGGACAATTCACTACTTGGGGGCAGAGAAGTTGTGTGATGGATACTTTAAAAAATAGTTTTGTAAATAGTATTAAAGAAAAGCCTCTTAAAATATTCTACAAACTCCTTTCTCAGCATAATAGTTGAAATTACAAGATGCAGGTGGCTTTGTAGATAAGCAATCTCCTCATGGATTAGACTTCAAACTGCTTAAAAATATGCTTTAATGCTACCCTGAAGTTATAGAGTGCTGTGAAAGATTTACAAGATATCTGCTGTAAATTGCCAATATTAAGTGCAGACTTTCTGTTCACACAGAAATTACAGTTAATTTGAATTTTTATGGCACTGTTCTTGTGAAGACACTTCTGAGGAGGTTAATTTAAAGCATGTAAAGATGATTCCACTTGATTCAGCTCATCATCTCAGTCCACTGGGGTCCTTGAAATTTCATGTATTTTTCTACTAGAAAAGAGCATTTGCACTCTCCCTCCTTGTTCTTCAGTCAGGTCTGGAGCTTTTTGCCTTTTGGGCTGTTATAGATAACATGTCAAGGAAATAATTCTGGCAGACTTTTTCTTTCATCAGTGGAAGAAGAGGAAGAATTAAAAGTAACAGAATCTGATCCTGAACAGGGACAACTGTGAAAGGCGGTGTAATACCTCTGTAAGAAACTGGAATTGTTTTGATATATAGTGGGCTACAACTTCTCATCCTAATCAAATAAAGATTTATTTTTGGATGCACTTAGAAATTGCAGAGTCTAATTCAAAATCAAGTAGGTGCTACAGTCTGCCTCACTTAGGTGTTTTTAAAAAAGAGGTAAGTATGTGGTTGTCTTATGGTAGAGAAAGGCATCTCCTCCACACTTATGTTTCACAGCTATTCTTTATTGTATAGGTTTTATTTTTACTCTCTTCACTTTTAATTTGGCAAAAAACAGACTAATGCAAAATTCTTAATAGTTCATGGAGGTAAAATTACTCCAACCAAAAAGATGCAGGAAGGGAAACATGACAGACTATCTTTGATACAGGATTTCTGGGTTGCAAAGCTTGTTCTTTGGCTGAAGTGTAACATCCTCAAATGTAAGCTCTGTTTATTGGCAGAATATCGTATAGCTCAGCAGGTATAACGAGCAGAATTCCATTTCCTGAAGTAAATTGCAGAGCAGAATGGATCTCTATCTAAGTGGTTGTGTGCTTGTTACTGGTGAGCAATTGCTCACGTCAAATGCCCAGGCTGAAGATGCATTCCAGCAGTATCAGGCTTTAGCCTTTCCTTCCTGGAGTGCTTCTTGTGTTCTAATTGCTATATTGCCATGTAACATAGTCTAGCCTAATTTCTCTGTGCATGTTAATTATTCCAAAAGGAAAGATCTTATTTCTGAAGAATATCATTAGAAGAATAATTTATCACATGGCTTTTTTTTATTAAAACAAATAACACAGTTCTAGAAAAAACATTGGTTAAATGAGTTTTTTTTGCTGATGTTTAGAGCTACAGAAACTATATATACACACCTACAGTAGAATGAATTAATTTCTAAATTTGGCTGCATTATTTTAGAGTAGCAAATTCACATCAGTTAATTCTTTCCTCTAGAGCTCTCGTTTTAGGAAAAAAAAAAAATAAAAAAAAAAGAATTGAATTGTTTTGGGGTATGTCCACAAAACAGCAGAAGTAATCACGGTATCTTCAACATGCAAACACAAGCTTTAAGGACTGAGGTGAACAGGCCTGTGTTGAAATCCCGTGCCTTGTGCAGACTGATTTTGTTGTTGAACTGTGTTGTACAAAAACAACTGAGGGGTTCTGTGAAAAAGCAGGATAAACTATAATTAGTTTAATTGTCATCAATTCTGTTTGGAAAAGTCTCCTGAAGAAATCATTATATAATATTCTTGGGATTTTATCTTATGATTTGCAGACCAAATTTGGCTTGCCCAAAAAGTTCACATGGCTCTGAATGACTTTTTCTGAATGACCTTGCAGCTGCTTTGCCATCACATTACCAGAGAGGTTTCTTTGTAAAGGCTAAAATGCATGTAGCACCTAAAAGATGATGGATGGCTCTCAAGTCTTGTGCTAGTAGGGACTGGGCAAGTTGGAGCATATGGCAGGCTGCTTACCTGTCCCATCGTATGACTTGATTAGAAGCATGTGATGGAAGAAAAATTGTGTATTTTGCTGTGAATAGAATATTGCATCTAAAATTGTAACAGTTGCTCCAGAAAAACCCATAACACAAAGTGGCTGGAATTTCAGGTCTCCAGCTGTGTGTCTGAAACTTTGAGGACTTGTCTGACCATCAGGACAGGATGATATTCATTGCAGGTGTCAGTCAAAGGCACATATTGCAAGAGGAGCAGATTTTCAAATTGTGGTTGTGTTCTGGTGAGGCTGGTGAACAGAAATCATGCTGTCTGGTGATGACTGAGTAACCTGCATATATTTTTGGTTTACAGTCATGTAGAGGTGGTTTGGCTACAGCTTTCTGGTGCTCTGACACATCTCTTCATACATCTGATCACATGGCACATCCATGTCATGAGTGATGAGACACCAGCTGCTTATCCAGCCTTACATACAACAATACTGTGTACTGTGACTTTGACTTCAGATAAGAGAGAAGTGCTTTTCAGAAGTGCCTTTGCACTTCAGAAGCAAAGGTATTTGCTTCTGAAGTGCAAAGACCTGAGCTTCTCCTGGTTGCTTTGAGATTTTTTCATCTCCTAGACTAGTGTCTAATGATGTCATCACTCCCTACTCCAGTTCTTTCCAGGTCCACTAAGAACTTTCATTTAGTTTTTGTTTAATAAAAAGCTCTCAATTCCAGATATAGTTTCATCACTTATTTTTTTGTCAGTCCTTGCACTATTACATCTAATAGCATCACTTTTTTTCAGCTTTCTGCTCTTTTGAAGCTATTGGGTAACAGAGTTTAGTTTAAAATTATCTACATTCACTTCAGCCTGGCTTTATTTCTGATCTCAGCTTCAGTCCTGTAATCTTAAACAGAAATTGGCAGCTCTAATAGCTACCTTGGCTTTGATATATGAAAGGGTTATCTCTTTTTCCTGGAGGAGATGTTTTTATTTTCAGATATTATATCCATCAGATAGGACACACAGGAACTTCCATGCCATCTATTTCATTTGAGTAGAATTGCCTGATGTGCTGATTTTTGTCTCCCGCTCAGTTTTGTGTTTTTTGTGCAAATATTATTTTTTAAATATCTGTTAAATAAAATCAGGTATGCCTTTTTTTTCAACTAACATTCATTCTGGAATTTAGTCATCTTTATACCTGTCTTTAGCACCCAGTGTGTCAGCGTATTGCTTTGAGGCAGAGGAGCACATCCTCAAATCTTTCTGGAATTAGTCAGTCCTTCTCTTCCGCCTTCTTCATTACCTTAAATCTGAAGAAAGTATTCTCTGGTAATTTATTTATCACTTCAACGGGCAGTTACTAAAAATCCTGAGAGTATTTTAAGCCATTCACATTTTACAGTTGATGTAGTTTGTTTCCTTGCTTAATGAGTTTTAAACTCATTAATCAGAATAACAATGCTTCTTGATTCCTATTTTCAACAACAAAGGCTCTGTCTGTGTACTAATAATTTTGAAATATGTGTCTTATGGTTTTATAATGGGAAAGTATTACAAGCATACATCTCCCTCTGTCTGCTAAGACTGTCCAAAACATTTCTAAACAGCACTGAATGGGCCCATGTGTATACACAGAATTCCCGCATGCGTAAGTGACCAAAAATAGAAGTATAGGATTATTAGACAGCTTTATTTCTATTTGATAAAATGCTTCCAGCACCATTGGAGGTTTTCAAGACAAGGCTCATCAATTTTATGTACTTTCCAATTTAGAGACCCCTGAGGTTCAAGCAACAACTATTAGGAATGTTAATTTTGGAGAGTTGTCAGATATCACGTATTTCACTGAGTGATGTTTGCAGCTGTAGTCAGACTTGCTCTTCAGTTGTAACCTCAGTAGTTATGCTCTTAGATCTCTGTGTGTATAATAGGAGCTTCTTGTCCAGACATAATAGGAAAAAGTGTATTTTGTCTGCAGAATCTAACGTGGCCTGAGGTTACTTTTTTAGAAGTATGTCACTGCATAGGAATGTAGAAAACTGCGATTCTTGTTTAGGATAAACTCACCATGACATGAAACGTGAGCATTCATGCCTCCTGTCCAAAGTCATTGCCCATCTCACACTCTAGCCCAGGAATTCCAGTCACAGACTGAGAGCCTGTTGAGTAAGGTGACATGTACACTTGCATGCACATCCATATGGATGGCTGTAGCATATCAGAGTGCAAAGAAAGAGACCTCAATCAAAATGGGGAGTGCTGTCTGTGTTCTGGTGGTTCATCACTTTTCAAGGCTTTGGAGGTCTTATGGGGAAGCAAAGTTTTGTTTTCTTTGGATGATGGGAAGATAAGGCTGGTGGGCATTTCTCTCAAGAACATGTTTCTAGCAAGTTTAATGTGAGGACTGTGAATAATTAATGATTCCTGGTCATTAGTGTTCAATGGAAACAGAGTATCCATGGTAACATACATAGCTATCTTACAGTTACCGTGGACTTTTCTCTACAGGGTTATCATTTCCTTAAAACTTTGGGTGCGGGGTTTTATTCCCTTTTACAGTTTCATTCAGATAGCAAGAAATGCTATCATCTTATTTCTGAACTTAGAAAATATTTGCTATTTAACATACACATGTGGAATGGCTGACAACAGCTGTCCTGCATTTTACATAATATAAGCAATAGCATAGATCCATGATGCAGCTGAGGAGTAGAAGTAAAGAGAAGAACAGAAGATCGGTTGAGTAAGGATGAAATGATGAAAGAGCGGGAAATTAGGTCTATGAGCTTTGTGGAGACGAGTTTCAGTTGTTCTTTATAGTAAAAAAAAAAAAAGTCACAATGCAAAACACCTTCACCATTTCTTCCTTGAATTAGCATTTCTGAATGATGCTAATGCTCAAGCAATCTATAAAGTCTTTGAGTTTAGAGGACTATTCTGTTTCAAAGAGAAAAAAAAAAAAGGAAAAAGAAAAGGGTGTGTGTGTGAATAAAAAAAACCCACACATACAGAAACCATGCAACCACAAAAAAAAACACCAAGAATTCTACTTACTACAAGGGTTCTGCTGTGTTCAGAGCACTCTGTCTCTGGAGTAGGACACGTGATTTATTTTAGCATACTTTTCAAAGATAAAGGTTTGCTACATGCATTTTTTTTTTTAAGGGAAGGAAGAAGCAAAAAGGATAAATCATGTAGGACAGAAAGCTACTATCGCCACTTATTTTTAAAAATACACTTTCCTCCCTACCTCTACAAGTGGTAAAAGGCTTGTAAGTTCAAAGCCACCTTTATCTTCTTTTTTAGTGGATTGTTTGGGGATTAGGCAATTCTGTGGTTGAAGTGGAACACCACCCCCGAACACTGTATCTGTTTTAACTCACCACTTTCATCCTTAACCCTGTAAGACCATTTGAGTTGTTTTAGAAATGACTACGTGAGTGTCTGCATCAAAGTCAAAACTCTATGTGAAAGCACTACATGTCACCTCAACCAAATGAGGTAGAGTAGGCAGTCAGATTCATGTCTGGGTTGACAGATAATACCAGTTTCTGAGACTAAAATCTGTCATTCCTGTTTTCCCACTGAGAAGAATCATTGTCCAATTATTGACTATATTGTTTTTTTCATCTTTTTAATTTAAAGCTCTACCAGGCGTCATTAGAGGGGGAGGAAAATGACAAAATGGAGTGGGGTGCATCACTGATGCTGGAGAAATGACACCTTTGTGCATTCTCAGCTTTTGTTAAACGTTGTGTAGCCTTGTTCTGGAAAATCCTGCTCCCTAGGCAGCAAATATTGATGCTTGTCCTGTCTACTTTCCTAGCTCCCTGACAGCTGAGTTTTCAGGAGACGAGGGAGAGGTGCTTTGGAAGTGGAGCCCAGGCTAGCCAAACACAGAGGCTGCTCATAGTATAGAGAAAATTGGGAAGTAAAGAGCTCCTGAGCCATTACTATGGGAATCAGCCGTGTAGGGTTTTACAGTAGAAAGAGCTTGGAATGGTTTCTCAAAATGATACATTTCAACACCAGATATATGGACAGGCTCTTTATTATGTTTTGCTTTTGTAAGAAGTTGCAGGGCAAAGGGGCAGTCACACACTATGTGGTTATGCTGCCCTGGTAGCGCAGTGGATATTGGGATAGGCTCCAATCTAGCCACTTGTGAACATCTTGGCTTCAACTACTTTTCTGCAGTGTCTTGAAGAATATGAATTTCTGACCTGAGACTGAGCATAGGAAAAGCTAAACCAAAATGTATTTGACTCAGTACCTGGGAACAACCAAAGAATAGAATTGGATGGCAAAGTTTAACTTGATCAGGTGGAAGTTGTGTAGAAGCACGGAACAAGCCTAGTGAGTGAAATGGCTATGGATCTGATCCACCAAGTTTCTGTGTCCTTCACAGCCAAAATTTCTGTCCTTTTGCAGCCAGTACTCACAAGTGTTTAAGATTAATTTGTAGCTGAGGATGCCACAGATGAGGCTGGTCATGATAAGTATTCATTAAGCTTCCTATTCCTCCTTTTATTATCTCTAGCAAATTTTAGCTGCCTAAGTCACCCAGAGGTAATTTCTCATCTTGATTATGCTAAGAGTATGCTAGTGAGTGTGTAAATTGTCTCTTTCCCCCCTGCTCAGGGACAGTGGCTAAACACGCAGGGCCTAGATGGACCATATAAAGCAGCAGAAAGATTTAGGAGTGAGTCGCCAGGACTATACCCCAGTTAGGTGGAATGGACATTTGTTGCAAACAGTCTGGCCACAGGTCAAGTAAATCACAGAATCAATTGAGAGTTTAGACAAATACAGTGGAAATGATTTCACTCGCATCTCATTTTAATGAAAAGTTGCCTCTAGAGTTTCATTAAAGAGAAAAGAAAACGTGCTTTTCATGTGCTTTCTTAGCTAATTGCTGATAATAGAGGAATTACAGTAGCATAATCACAAAGCGTGTCTGTAATATTGCTGTCTTTTTCACAATGATAAACTTTGAAAAGATAAAGGATTGTCAAACCTCGGTAGATGGCATATAGACTTAGGTGATGTGCATTTAACGTTACATGCACACCATGGCCTACTTAAAAAATAAATAAATAAATAAAAAATAGTACTGTATTCCTAACTTGTAAATGCTCTGCTTTCTGTCCCCCTGTTCAGGAACCCTGGGATGCACAGCACATTCCAGCACTGTTTTCTGCTTTCTGTGGTCTGCTAGTTGCACTTTCTTATCACCTCAGCAGACAAAGCAGTGACCCATCTGTACTGATGTAAGTTGCCTGCAATTGTTATTTATTGATTTCCCTTTACAGCACAAAAAATGTGGTTTGCTCAGAGTCATATCTGGATTTCAGAACTGTGGGGATTGTCTTCCAAAATTACTGTGGTGAGGTAGAAATTCCTCAGCACGTCTGCCTGCATGGTTCATGTCAGTCCTGTTAAGTAAATGAAGTGCTGCAGTCAGATCAGCAGTAAGGCTGGTGCTCTTTACACAGCTCTTCCAAATTCTTTAGGGCAGATTTTACCCTCTGGGAAATTACATGCTTGCCATATTGGAAGATAGTGATTTAGTTGAGGGGACTTGCAGACTTCTGGAATTGCAGAACATTTATTAGGTGGCACCTTGGCAAGGAGAAAGGTCTTCTGATTTGTGGGGAAGATGGCTTAGGGTGAGCATCAGTAGACAGTGCCTCTCCAAGATCAACCCCTCCCTTTTCTTCTCCAATATACTCCGCTAAAGGTAGCAGAAGAGAGTTTGTGTGTATTGAGAGTGGATGCTGGGAACAAGGGAGATCCAAAGAAGTCCCAACATTGTGATCTGACAGTTGATATGATGTGAGAGAGGCTTCCAGACCTGTAACTTCTTTCCTGTGTGGGAGTTGTGTTATGTGACTGTCATGGGGCTGTGGTTGTGTGCAGACAGCTGGGCATCTACGTGTATGGCTGTGGGGTTAAGCAAGCAAGCAGATTTCATGCTGCCATTATCACCATGTCATCTAGGATTCTGCTTCATAGGCAGCTTGGTCTTATCCTGGCATAGTGCAGAGAGTTTATGAGGAAATCCAGAGGCTCCCTCCTCTCAGTTCTGTGAGGTGTGCTGTATATGTCATGAGGTGAGGCTCATGTATATGTAGTCTTCAAGTATATGAAGATTGCAGTAGGCATGTGGTAAGTCAGGCTGGTTGCCCACACAATTACGTAATGCAGGAGAGGGCAGAAGTGAGATACTAACAGAAATGGGCTACCCAGTAAATCTCACTGAAGAGCTGAGAAATTCTTTCCTCAACATTGAGAAGACTGAGGGAATGTGAAATTTAGATATTACTAGGTCATAGTGTGACAAAGTAAAAAGAGCTGCTTGTATCTACTGTCTTTATCTGAAGCCTACCGTGTCTTGCACTGGCATCAATAAGACCTGGATCAAGTTCTGTGTAGGTAGGTAGCGTGTAGTTCATAGGCCATTACAGGATGGAACTCAGGTACGAAAGTATGAAAGTAAAGCTATGTGCTGTACTGGGAAAGTTTTTTTAGCTTTGGAGTAGAATACATGCAGGTAAATTGCAAATCAGCATGTGAGTGTGAGCTCTTTCAATTTTGGAGTAATTTAAATGTATATTTTCTCCTCCACTCTCCAGGAAAGACACACCAGTTCATTAACTTCCTTAATAAAGTAAAAACTTGTATTTCCTTAAACTTTTAAATCTAGCTCCTGATTCCGTAATATTCTTAATCAAATCCTCAGCAGCTGAAAAGGTTGTTAAATATCTTGTTTAGGTTTATGTGTACAGCAACATCAAATGTTCTTTACGCAATCGTGATGAAAATGCATAATCCTTAAGAAAAAAAAAAAAGAAAAGAGGTTTAAGATATTTTTTTAAACGGCTCTTAAACTTAATTAAAGGAAGTTAAGGGGATTGGAAACAGTGTTTAAAGGATGGCCTGTGGCATAAACTTCAAGATGGAGAAGGTAGCACATAAATCTCGAACTGGGGATTAATATGCAATTTATACAGAAATGGCCTCTCTGGCCTTTCTAATGTGGGTCTAGAGAGCTCTCATATTGGTTTCAGCTTAGCTGAATTATTAATAAAGGGCATGAATACCACAGTACCCTCTTAGCTCATTCCTCTGAATGACACAGGCACATTGATTGGACTGCTCTGGTTGCTGAGACTCCTTGACATTTTGATGAGGAAGCTGTACCCTGATCAAAGGTAGAGCTGGTTTGTATCAATCTCCAGCTATACAAAGATAAGATAGCTACTGCATACATGAGGAAGGAAAATTGAGGCTGTTCTACCTCCTCTGCTCCTTCCCCTGCTCCCCCCACTGCAAATATTCATGTCTGTTAGACATGTTCAGAAGTATCCTAACTAGTTTGTGTTTTTTTTTTTTAAACAGGTCCCTTATTCAATGCAAATATGTGCCTCACTTTCTACGTCAACAGTTTGAAGATTCATCAGCAGATCCGCTCCCAGAAAAGATGAGAGAATCAGTGGTAAGACCTTTTCTTTCATTACTTTCTGCGTGAAGTGCTTTCCCATCCATTTTCCACATTGAGAAATCTTCTAAATATTCTTAATTAGCAATTTAAATATTTAAACTACTAAAAACAGAAAATGGAAGGATATCTGTCCTGTTCCTTTAAATCCACAGATTGAAACTGTGGGAAGTACTTCCAGACCTTCTCTCCAAAGAAGCCTGAAGGGAGAACTGGTACCCTGGAGAGGCTGATCTCATAGAGTTCATGTGGGAAGATCATCAAGTTTCTCAAAGTGTTAAGGGGCATTAGGGATTTCCTAGAGTCATGAACTGTCACGTTCTTAGCTGTCGGCCAGCGATTCTTCCTGATCACATCCTAATGCCTGCTTAGGAGCATTTACAGCAAAGGCAATTATTCCTAAAGTCCTGAATGCTTTCAGAACCAGGGAGTGCTCAGAGTGTCTGAGAGACAGACCGCCTTTTTTGACCTTAAGACACAGCCTGAGAGTCAAAAGTGTCAAGGGATACAGGTCACTAGTATGGTGCCTCCAGGTGTCCCTTTATGTGGATGCATCTCTCTTGTATATCTTGTATCGTGTTTGATGGACATTTTTTAAGGTGTTACATAGCCTAAATTAAGCACATGAATTTAATCCATTATATCAATACTTTCTGCTTTTCATTGCTTTGCTGCTTAGATTATTTCCTACCAAGTACAATGTTAAATTGCTTACTGTAATAAGGCCCACATAAGATTAAGTGATATATCTGTTCCTCCTTGGCTTTATTGAGCTTCAGCTTCTTGCAAACTGAGCCACATTGCAATGTGAATGTAGTAACAGGAATAAAAAAAGGAAAAAACTTTTTCTTTTTTGCTATATTTGGTGCGTAGACTTTTGCCACAAGTCATTGTCAGTCCATTCTTGTACACAGACACTGTATTGCAGATGCAATGGAAAGCTTCTCTTTCTCTGGTATTTATATCCCACTTGTATCTTTTGCTGATAGCACCCATCTTGGAGCAGTACAGAGTCTGGTCTCATCTGTTCTGCAGAGGGACTCTTGCCAAGGGACTGAAGCAGTTAATACAGCTGTCCACTTAGTTGGTTTCATTTCACAGTGCAGAGGGAAACCTTGAGCAATGCTTCAATACATTGAGGAACACAACTACACAACAAAAGAACGAACAAATTCACATCTAAGATCCTGATTGTATTTTCAAAATGGAGTTATGCTGCTAACTCCAGACCTGTTTTTGTGCCAGTAGTATGGATAGGGGTCTGATGTCTTATATTCACACAGTTACCATGTGGGTCAGCTGCACTGGGGCTCTTCAGCCACTGGAGCTGAAGATGGTGACTCCTCAATCTGCCAGGAGACTCTGCCTCCAGCTGCCAGGAGACTCCTCCTGTATCTCAAAGTGCAGTAGTAATATAGCAAGTAGTGAAGAATTGAAGCAGCAAAAAATGCATCTACCTCAAGTTTGAGGGACACAGTCAAGCCACGGTCTCTACTGCCTGGCCTAAGCAATAACAATCATGTGCTTGTCAGGACTCAAGTGACTTTAAAAGCAAATTTAAATTTAACTTAAAATAAAAATAAAAAATATGAGTGCTCCTCTGCAAGTAGAATAATTCCTGCCAGTGCTGTAGAAATGTGCCAGTGATGTTTAAATGCCACACAAAACAGCCAGCCCTGCTCAGGTCTATATGTACATGTATGGTGTGCATAACATGCCATTTAAATGAGGCTCTTTAAAATCAGAAATTCTGAGGCATACAAAACCAATTCACATTGTTAAGCAGCTGAAAGCAAACAAGGTTAATACTGAAAATTAATCTGTTGTATTCTGTAGTGGCTTCATATTAATGTTAGCAGTAATAAATACAACATCTCTAATGTTTAGTTACATGACCTTTACTATTTCCCTTTGCTTGAATAGCTGTGGAAGAATTGCCAGCTTTGGAAGCCTGAATTATAAAGCAGCTGTGATGGATAATTGACCATTCAACTTTGAGAATGGAGCTTCCTACCATTATAATTAATTTCTATAGGCATCCACATGGCTGATTGCTAGATTAACCAGTGGCCTGAGGGTGTTAATGTGTTACATTCAAACCCAGGTTCCTTCCTGGCCTTTAATACAAACATTTAGATAATCAGTGAAAGGCTTTGTACAAAGCTCCAAAAGTGTAATCAAAAATAATAATAAAAAATCCTGCTATAATATGTAAAATCTCTGAGGCATTAAATGCAGTGTTGTTAAGTCGGGATTTTTTTGTTGCCTTGAGTGTAAAATGGAGGGAAAAAGAAAAAGAACACCTGCTTTCACCCCAAACCGTAACACGTGGTAACACAGTGTAATGACTCTCATTGGAGAGATTTTAGCTGTGATCAGAGCCTAACTTTCCTATATTGGATCAAATACAATAAAGGATTTAAGCACCGCATTGTAGGGTGATTCAACATTCAATTCATAAGTGCCCGTGGTTGGGAATGGAATCCAAAGTCCTGCTTTAGACAGTTGGATTTAAATGCAGGATGAAGGACAGAGTTGTGTAGAGGGAGGCATGTGCTTTGCAACAGCTAGCAAGGTCAGGGGATGCCAAGTGCAGGAGAGGGTCCTGTGTCCCATCCATGAAGACTGCAGGAAGATGCTTTCACTCATTTTGAGTTTCACAACTTTCAGTCCCCTCCTGAAAATGCTTTTTTTTTTTTTTTTTCTTCTGGTGAGCTGAACAAGGCTCATTCTTACAAGACAGTCTGAACAGTTGGTGCTATAGTCAGCTCATCAAGCAGCTCACAGTGAAGTGAGCTGTTCAAATTCACATAGAACAACCATTGTGCAACCTACTGAAAAAGCAGTCTAGAAACAAGAACCAAAACTTCTCTGCTTCCTGATCTGCCTCCCTTTGTGTGGCTGACAGCTCTACTGGTAGAGTCACACTCCTTGCATTTCCCACAGAGCCTTTAGGCAGTGACTTGCCTTCAGCAAGAAGGGTGGAAGCCACAGACCCACCCACAGCAACCTGTAGGTGGATGCCCAGGGCCTTTTCCTGGAAAGTAGCTCTGAATCCCCTTTAGGCAGAGAGACAACTGCCTAGGGTCAGCAGTTTGGTGCAGGCTCTGGCCATGGTGCCTTGATATGAGACAAAGTTCCTCCTGCCCAGTTTGTTTTAGAACAGGGGAGGGAAAAATAAAAAAAAAAAAAGTTTCAATGTGTCTGCCACATCAAGCTCCTGCCTCCTGTGTGGACCATTGTGCAAGTCAGCAGCTGAGCAGTACGTTTACATTTCGAAGCAGTTCTGTGCACGTGCAAAGCACATGTGCCTGACATAAATGAAACCTTAGGCACTGCAGATATCACCGAAGTTGGAATGCAACTATCTAATTTGGATTCAAATACCTGGATAGTAAGTCTTGCTCTAAAACCACAGACCTTTTCCTGTATGTGTTGCAATGTGTCAAAAGCAGTGATTGAACCTTACAAAGAGCACTTGTAACGTCAAAGATGGGAAAGATGGGAAATACCATGCAAATACCATGCAGTACAGTCTGTGTAATACAGTTTGCTCTCTTTGGTGAGCTGGCCTGAGCGTGGAATGGAAAGCTTGGATGCCTTTTCCCCCTGCCCTCAATATCTATTATTTTCAGTACTTCTGATTTTATAGCCAAGTTCTTAATGTTTGATGTATTTCTTAAAACGGCAGCTTCTTCAGTCACATGGTTATGAAAACAACTCAGCTGTCATTTTAATAGTAATCCTTTTTGCTTGTGGAGGAGAGCTTGAAAATATGATTGGCATGTGTTTGTTCTTATAAACTTGTTTTAGATTATTGAGTAGTTGGATTCAGCTGCACAGAAAAATGATACTTGATGAAGACTTTTCATAATACATCTCCACAAAAGGGCTGGAGTATGGTGCTGCATAAACCTGGCACTGCTCAACTTTCTCAGATACTGAATTTTATAACCTCAGTACTGCTGCTTTTTATTGGCTTTGTGTGAAGTAGCTTTAAAATTTTGCAAACGTTACAAAATTCTGTCAGTTATATGAGTTAGTGATAATTCTCTTATTGGGGTTTTGACCACAATTTTTCGGTACTGCTACACGTACTAAATCCCCACTATTTGCTAGTGAGAGAAGGTCTAAAACTGACTGTAGAGAGCCTGTGGGGATGTGAAGGGGTCAAAGGTTTGTTCATTGAAGATGACCTTCTCTGAAAGGTCCCTAATGTGTTTTTCCTGGTGCATATGGTGGCCAACAAGCAAAGGACAAGGCCAGCAGCGCTGGGTTCAGGAGGAGTCCAGCCTAACTCTCCTCCTGTTTCCTCCCATCTCTAGTCCTTCCTGAGCACGGTACTGCCTGAAGAGGGCACAGCCTGAGGAGTGGAGTGAGCGCTGCTCATTTGCAAGGATGGCTTTCTGAGCAAACTGAGAAAAGACACAGGACAGGTTTTATTGCTTGAGAATTCAGCTAAACTGGGTTGGAGTTTCATGGGACAAAGCAAAAGTACTTTTTGAGCCTGAAGGCTTTTTAGTCCTGCTGAATTTCAAAGGCCTGCTGCAGCAAGTGGAAGTGCTGATGCTGGTGACCTTTTACCAAGCATTTCTCAAAGCAGACAGTGATAGGCAGCCTAAATATAGTGGTTGCTGCCAGCTTCCCCTGTAATTCACAACCCTTCTGTTCACTGCTTCTACTTTCTTTGTTTATCTCCCTTATTCTTAGGTTTGCTATCGCAGCAGTATTTTATGTTTTCTTTTTCTTGTCTCTGATGAGATGAATGAAGGCTACCTAGATTGCAGCACCAGGAAATTGGATGTGTTTCAAATTCTAACAAAGTGTTGTATTCCATGTGTTGTTTCTAGATGCCTTTGAATTAAAATATAAGTCAGTATTTAAACCAAGAGCTACAAATAGTTACTTAGTTATACTAAGATAACTTAGTGCAAGTATTGAGTACTGAACTTAACCATCCCTCTTATAAATCTCAGACAAGATTTTCATTTACTGGGAAAGATGTTTGAGTGACCTCTGAAGTACAATTCAGAAGATTACAGAGCTCAAAAGCTATCTTGTTTATTTGTTTACCGAGAATGACATTTTAATCACAAGAAAAATGGGTGGCTGGAAAGACCATGATATTTTCTAATCTTTCAAAACAAAATTACTCCTACTGTAGTTATAGATCTTTATATAAATGCAGACTTGTCCTTGCATTATCATTCGCTGATACCAGAAAACGCCTTGTCTGAAATCTGTAAGGTCTTGCTGAAATCTGGCTTCTGATACAGAAAATCAGAGAATGGGACATGTCACTTTAGAACATCAGAAACAGAAGTTATTATATTTATTACAACATTATAGAACAGCATGAGTCATTTCAGTAATGCAAGAAAAAGTAAAACTGAAGCAATTGTATTGCTTGCAAATAGGTCAAGGAACCAGAATTTCGAACCAAAAGACTGTAATGCGAAAGAACTATATTCCTTAAACAGGATCAGACTCAGTATGAAAATGTATTACGTTTATTTCTGCAGTGTTAAAACCAGATTTTAAAATGTATCTTAAAAGTAGGCACGATGAATTTAAACATAGTTACTTTGACAAACATAGCATACGAAGAAATAATTTCACAAAGCAGAGTGGAGAAAAAACTTTATCAGGAAGTGAAGATTAGCCTTAACACAATGCAGACTGCGAGTACTTGGGAAGCAAGTCACTTACTTTGCCTAGTTGAAATAGTATTGGCTTGCTAATTTTGTATTAAATAATTTTCACAGAAAGAAATTTTGAAATCGGATCTCATTGTCTGCACAGCGGCTGCTGTTCTGTCATTTGCTGTCAGTGCCAGCACTGTGTTTCTATCATTAAGGGTATGTATCTGTCCTTTATTTTTTTTCTAAGGTATTATCTCTTTTATGCAAAACCACAGGATACTTTAGCTGGAAGAAATGGAGATTGTGGAAAGAGAAATTAGGGAAAATGTATTTACTGACCATGATAACTTAATGCTTTTTGATTTGCAGTGCAATTAGATTGTGGATATCTGTATTAGGCAAAGTATTACTTATCTGGTGTTTCTTCCTTTAATCCTTTGCATATCTGCACCTCTTTTAGGATATGCAACAGGGGAGACAGAAAGGACAAACCTAATCATTTACCTTTTCTCCTCCATTTAGGGGGAAAAGAAAACAACAATTCAACAATTGTTCATGCAAAATACATATTTCAAAACACATCCACCTGTGTAGTCAGTTTGAACATGAGTTTCTAAGTGCTCAGAAATACCATTTTAGGAAATGTTGTTATATATCTGCAAATTATAACTGTTTTTCTTTCTTTCTCACTTGGCCCAGCCATTTCTCAGCATTGTCCTGTTCGCTTTAGCATGGACTGTGGGATTTGTAACACATTACATACTTCCTCAGCTTCGCAAGCATCACCCCTGGCTGTGGATCTCCCACCCCATACTTAAAAGCAAAGAGCACCGGCAACGGGAAGTGAGAGGTTTGTAATGAAATCTTATCTAAACAATGGATGCAGTGGCTTGCAGCTTGTCTTGATTTAAAAACAAAAATCCAGAAGGAACAGGGATGAGGGGATAATTTATGTTTTATATTTGATAAGATGTCCCATGAGCCTTTTCTTTTCAAGGCTAAACAGTCCCAGCTCTCTCAGCCTCTCCTTGTACGCCAAACACAACAGTCCTTTAAACATCTTGCTGGCTCTAAGTGGCCTTTCATGAGCCATCATTTGATCTGCTTTTTTTTTTTTTTTTTGCTTTTACATTACGATACTGTTACTTGTGTTGCTTGATACACTGGCATTACAAATAATTTAAAAATTTAAATTGAAAGATTATAAATGAAATTGAGGTAGAATTATCTCTACTTTCTGACTTACAATTATGCATCATTTGGACAGCATGGATAATGCAAGTTAGCTTTAATTTCCATCATAACAGTTTTAGAGGAACTTAAAAATTGAAAGAAACTGTGAAAATTTCTTGATGACTTGTTCTTGTTTGTCTGTTGGCTTCAGCAGTGGTGCCCTGACACCAGTATTTGTAAATATTTTAGTATACTGGGGTCTGATTTCCTGTTCTGATTTAGTTATTTCCAGGAGCAGACAGTATACTTTGAGAAGGACAGATATTTTCCCCCAGCTCTCATCTTGTATTTGCTACCAGCCAAAAGCTTGCTTGTCATTTTTTGATGGATCCTGTGCCTTAATCATTCTCAATATATGTTCCTGAGGTGTTTGAAGACAATGTTGTCAGAACACAGTCTGCTGAGGGACTTTAATCTGTTCAGCTAGGCAACAAAAGAGTTCAGATCACTCTCTGCAAAAATACGCGTTAAGGATTTAAATTTTCTTTTAAAAATTGTGTCTTTCAAAATGATTACTTTCCAAACAAGGCTTGGGTATGAAAAGGTACCCAAGAGACTTGATTGAAGGTTGTCTTTTAACTTTTACTGCAATACAGCAAGGAAAGTGTAGTAGAAATATAGATGTTTTTAAGGTTCATGTCCAATTGAAAACATTGTTTGGGGCTTTCTCTCCTTGATAATCATGAAGTCTGATGTGTACCCAAGTTTCGTTGTTGCATTAACTTAATCATAAGACATTACTGTAGGTCTTCTTTGCTTTGTCCCCTATTAAGTCTGTCTTCATTTGTCAGAAAATGTTATTTTCCTAAATGCAATGACTCAGCTTTTGAAAAGGTTGAGGTCTACATAGAGATATGCCAGATTGATCTCCACAGATGGGTTTCCTTCTACTTTGAGATCAGATGCATTTCACATGGTACCTGCTACAGGTGGCAGGCTTTTCTGCTTCCTTTGCAGTCCTCATTTTATATAATTTATATTTCCTCACTTTGGGGTTTAAATATTATTGGAATGCTATGGTCTTCTGTGTAGAAAGCAAGAGTTTAATTTATTTATTTATTTGTCTATTTATTTATTTATTCCCTGGTCCCTCGAGCTGCTGAAAAGGATTTTTTATCATGTTCTGAGATGAGAGGCTGAGGAGAAAAAGTTGTGTAATCCCTTTGATAGATATGTCTGACAGGCTGTCTTCTTTCTTTTACCCTGTAAGAAAAATGTAGAAGCAGAACTTAAAGGTTACCTTTGTGTATAGCAGAAGGAGGTTGGAAAAGAACTGTATTCTATATTTTCAGGCGTGAACAGTAACAGGACAAATACACAAAGCAAGGGGTCTGTTAGCACTATTAACAGCATATAATTTAATTTTCAGCTTCCTAATTTTTGACAAGTGCAGTTCCTATGGTAAGGATGAATGATTGCTAGCAATTAGGTGAGCTGCTGGTAATGACAATTCCACAAGTTTATTCTTGGGTTTGTTTTACAGACTTCAGACGAGTCATTTGGACTTTCAGGCCCTCCACAATATAGCAATTTTCAGAACGGTTCTCATGATGCACCTATGAGATAACTGATTTATTTCTTGTTATTATTTTGTATGAGTGCAAGAAGAAAGGCTGAGCTTAAGATGTGTGAGCTTATGGTACAACAGATGTGTAGAAAGTAACGACAGACTGTGTGAGAAGGCCTGAAGCAAAAGATTCTTAGATTCTTTTCTCCTCCTTCCCCATCTCTGCTCTTATACCCCACAGACTCATCTAAGCCATTTTCAAACCATCCACTTCTTTCCCTGGGTGCCTGCTGAATATGTGCTATTTTTTTCTCTCAGCGTTGTCCATACATGCCTTGCCATGTCTCTTTCTGCTCCTGTGGCTACCTTCCTTTTGGTCTATTTGATATGCACATCTCTTTATTCAAGCTCAAGATCTTACACAGAAATTGGCTTTGGGCAGCCAGATGAAGTCCTGTAGAGCATAGAAGCTCTGAAAGCAATTTGTAGATCAGGAGAAGGAGAGAGCATAGAGAATAAAAGCTAGGTTCCAAAACAGGCATCTGTGTGTGTATAATCTTAGGAGGTAGCCTGTCAGCATGTTGTCGTTCTCTGTCATTGAGAAGGTGGTGTGTGGCTGTGTGTGTGTATACATAATTATTTTAATTTCTGCAGGAAAAAGTGTTGGAGATTCAGTAGCTGGCATTGTTATTTCTGAGTCAATACCAGGTTCTGCCTTCTTGTGCTTGTTGTATTTCTCCAATAACCTTGTGGAGATGAGTTCAGTTAAGAAGAAAGATGCTACTGTTTTCAGTACACAAGTGGTTCTGCACTCAGTTCACCTAAGTTCTCGTAGCACTTTAGTTGTACAGAACATTCCGTTCTTATTTAATATTCCCATTAAACCTGTGATCTTGTTAGAAAAGTCTACTGCAGAAAAAGATAACCTTTACAGGAGGGTGATGTGATCCTGGCAGATAGTTATTACAATAGCTGTTTTTAAAGTGTCTTGAGAAACATCTGTGACAATGTCTTGCTCCTATTACTCCTTCAGTCTTTAGATATCAAAGGGTATTTAGTAATGAGGTCAGTAATACTTTCCAGTCAAATAAACAATATTTTGCCAGTTGGAGAGAGAGGCACAAAGTTCAAATGAGGTTCCTGGTCAGAGCCAGAGCTGGAGAGGGCCTCTCCAGAACCATTGCATTACTAAAGGTGCTGTTTAATACAGTGACTAGTAATTGAATTAGGTAGAATCTGCCACTTAGCATGTGCCACCTCTTATAGTTTCTGAGCATTTCTCATGAATATGATTATAAAAAGCAAAACAGATACTCTCCAAACTCGGAGAGAAAAATGATTTCTCTGAAAAAAAAAAATGGATTTATTTGTGTAATGAATTAGTTGGTTTATTGTATTTATTAATATGAGCTAACTCATATTGTTACTTCTATGGTATTGCAGTGCAAAAATGCAGATAATTTGATGAAATGATGTGTTATCTGAATTTTTTATTTCAGATGCTGCTCATTTGATGTGGTTTGAAAGACTCTATGTGTGGCTTCAGTGCTTTGAGAAATACATCTTGTATCCAGCTATAATATTGAATGCCCTCACCATTGATGCTTTCTCAATTAGTAAATACAAGAAGCTTGGTACACAGTAAGTTGATTTGCTTATAACTCATGGCATGTGATTAGTAGACTATTCAGATTTACACTAAAGACTGAGAAATGAAATTTGTTTCTTAAATAAGTCTGCTTTTCACAATTTTCCTTTGTGCCTGAACTAATACATTATTAGTTCAGTATACAATAATCATTGGCTCTGCTGAAAAAGAAAAAAAAAAAAGCTACCATAGCACATGCTAAGGCATGACTCTAGTGAGAGACAGAGAAATTAAAAGATTAAAGAGCTATATATAGATATATATGGAATGTCTAAATGTCAATTAAAAGCAAGACGATCTATACTAGGCTGCAGGTGTCTGATGGGTATAAACACAGTGGGGTAACTAGAATTAATCAGATGAAAATGAGAAATCGAGGCTGGATATCAGGAAACATTTCCTAACTGAGGATTGTTAAGACTATGGCGTAGCCTCCCAGAGGAATTATCGGCAGCTTCACCACTCAAGTCAGACTAAACTGAATAAAATATTCAATAGCATAGAATGGCAGGTAGTCCTGCATTAAAAGTGGTTTTAGAAAGATATGGATATACTTTTTTTTTTTTTTCCTTTTCCCAAGTCTGTCTCTGATATTAAGCAGAAGTGATCCATGGACTCACAGTATGATTCTTGCAGAGACAGCCTTTTATGGTAAATATTTTGGTTGGTGACTTACCTACTGCAGATATTCAGCAGGCTTAGTGACTGCAGTATCCCCAGTGAGCAGAATTTCTGCAGTCTTTTTATCAGAATGACAGTGATGCAGATGATAAAAACAAAGAAACAGCTTGTGTTCAGGAAGGAAAGTTCCAGTATCAGGAAAAACTGCTGGGGCAGGGAGAAGTTCCTCAGTATTAATAATAATTTAGATTTTTGACTTTAAAAATTAGATTTAAAAATTAATGTACAAATGCATGTTTTGCTTATTCTTCTCTTAAAGAATAACACAGCTTTAAGGACTAATTTTTTTAATATATATATTTTTAAATATATTCTCTGCTTATAGTGGCTAAAACTAGCATAGATTGTTAAACAGATTTTTCCATACATTCCTCCCAGACAGCTGCTTTTCCAGAGAGACTCTCAATAGTCACTCAGATGGGCTGTGTATTTCCCTATTGACCTTTTTGTCCTTGGGAGATTCTAAGGTTGATGTGCTTCAGGGGTTTAGGTGTGTTATTCAGGGTAGGTCTGTGTTGATGACCATCTCTGTATTTGGTTCTGCAGGGCTGGGAAAACTAAAACATAATCAAAATGGTATTTTTCAGTGGTTAGCAGACGTGAGTGAATACATGCACAGAGCAAATATGTGGAGTTTAAAAGGTGCTATTTCTGCATAGTCATTCCTCAAAGCTAAATTACACTTTAAAGTATCACCTCCCTGAAGCCTTCAGAGGTAGTGAGTCTGTCCAAAAATCTTGAGATTAAAGAAAGCAATTACATTTGTCTGCCTCTGATTGTTTAGCCTGTAGGGGAATAACATGACAATCCTTTGCTTCCCCATCCTCCGTGTATATGTGTGATCACCTTGGATTTAAATCTACCTTTTAGCATGCCAATAAAAATAAAATTCCCGACTGCAATTTCAAAGAAGTTCCACTCAGGTATGCCCAGACTTCAATCAAAGAGATGCTGTGACTTAGGGAGCTAAACCCTATGCTGACAGTGGTAAAGCTATAGAGCTGTAGCTCCTTTCAGGCAGTAAAGCCCATGGGTGAATGCTGCTGTGTCAAGACTGCTGCTGACCTTGGTGGTACAAATCAGTTTGGGCTATGTTTACCCTTGTGACAACTGTATTAGTGGACTACAAGGAAGATGAACTCTTGTTTTTTTTAGTCCATAAGGTACAGAACCTGCCTTTCCTGCCCCTTGTTGGCTTTCTCCTGATCTGCTGCCTCTGGTAACAGGAGCACAGAGGCAGGAGAGGATGGAAGTTGCCACATCGCTTTCTGTCTGCTTTTTGTCTACACTGATCCTCATGTCTTTCCTTCTTTTTCTTGTAACTGAGGTTGCAGCACTCCCAGTATCCCCTTCTCTTGCACTCCTCTTTAGTATTCTTTCACTAAGACTAGCTTGTAAATGCCACACACAAGACCTTGTCCTCAGATCCTATCTCTTTCTCCTCAACTCTGTAAGCCCTTGAAGGAGTCCTAGATTCTCCTTTGTCCTTCATATGCCATGTTACTAACACAGAGAAAATACAACCCTCAGTATATAGATAGCTATTTTCTTTTGTTGGAACACTCCTTACTTATTTACCACCCGAGGATCAGAGTGTATCATGCTGCAGAGAAGGGAAGGCACTTCTGTGTCTGAAAATACCCAATGTGATAAGTTTCGTATGATTTGATTTTGGAGTTTTTCTCAATTCAAATCTATTTCTTAAAGTAAGTTTCATCTTGTTTTATGATTAAAAGAACTGAAGTGGTTTGCTTCTTGGAGAGGCAGCACAGCTGCTTTCACAGCCAGAAGTTCGCTACAACTTTGGAGACCCTAATGTGCTGGTTATTAGTGGGATTCATGCTGACAAGCTGAAATGCCTTCTCATGTTACCTGCCACAGAGAGTTCAGAAATAAGCCCTTATTTCTCATTCTCTCTCTCCTGCTTTCTCTCTACTGGGAGTTAAGGCACCGGGAAAGGCATCTTGTGCGACAGTGTCTTTAAAGAAGAGGGATAATGAGCAACTTATTACCTGTTACCCCTTGAGAGCATTATTTTATAAATGTCCTTTTTGTGAAATTTTCCAGGTGTTAACAGATTTGGTAAGGAAAAAGTTGTCTTTTTGCTCTATCATCTCTAAAATTTCCATGTGAAAATGCTTCCACGTTGTAAGAATTTTATTCTTTCTGTGAAATATAAGATCCAAATGGTTTGCACGTGACACATTGGGATGGATTCTGGTGACTTCAGAATCTATTCGATTTAGGCACTAGGTTAGCCCTTCAGGAATTTGGGGAAAATTGAAAACAGCAGCTTTGACAAGGCGAGAAATAAGGTCAGCTTGGTATTTCATTCAAAGAGTGATGTCCTGGTGATTCATTAGAATGACCTGCACTCAGAGAAACTTGTATCTTCATTAAGGAAAATACACAGTAATGAATAAATGCCACATGAGATCAACCTGGAAATGCACAGGCTGAGAGCCTTCCTAGAATGATGAAAACCTGTTTGGAGCTTTCTGGCCTGTCAAATGTCAGTCATGGCAGCAGGTATTCTCCTGGTTCGCAGCAGGATGGAGGAGAACCTCCTGTGCATTTTGCAAATATGTGGCCTACTTTATGAAGTCACTCAGTATTCATTAAAATCCCCATCTATTTTTACCAGCATCAAAACACAACACATCTCCCCAAAAGTGTTTGTGTTTGATTTACGTAGGAGAAGTCATCTGGCTCTCAGTTCACAGGGAGTTACTTGTACATGTCTATTAAGTTTATGTTGTCTTTTCAGGAATAGATCCAATACAGCTCTTAGGCATCAACATGTAAAACTGCAATCTGAATGTACTTGTTCAAGTGCCAGAAAGCCCTGGGGATGCCTAATATCACTAAATACTCCTGAACTTGACTTGATGGTTCATTAGGAGGCTCAAGGTGTACTTCTGAACGTGCCTGGAGCTTTCTGAATAAATCACTTTTACCTTACCCTGACTAGGAAGCAAACACCCAAAGGTTTTGAGCTGAGAGGTGTTACCCAACATGTGATCAGGATTGGGGTCACAAAATACTGCTTCTGTTTCCTTCCTTTTAAAGACTTTGGTGGTGCAGTCGGTGTTTCCTACTTCATTTAATGAAAGTCCAACTGCTGAGCTCCTGCCAAGAAAGTGGAGGCTATGGAAGGTTTGCTCCTGATTCCTCCTGCTTTGGTGGGAAGGAAGTTCTTGTAATGGTGAGGAATCATGGGTTCCAATTCCTGCTTTAAACCCTATCACCGTGTCTTCTAGTGGTTGTTAGATAAAAATACAGGACCATGCCAGTGTTTACTGTGTGGAGCCCAGTACTGTGTCGCATCTCAGGGGAGTGCTTGCCAACAAAGATGTGGAATCTTACTCTGCATTTCTGGTGACAAAAAGCCTTTAACCTTTCTTAGCAGAAGATTTAAACAAATGCAGTTGAGGGTACTTTGGAGGATGGAATGTGGGTCTCAATTCCTCCAGGGCTGGAAAGTGGATGGATTTGGGTTCTTTCCTTCCCATGCAAGAATTCTAGATAGCAGGGTGCTGCAGGAAAGCGTGGTGTCACAACCGCTCTATTGGAAGAATACAGCCATGGTCAGTTACCTTCAAGAATGAGCAAAAACGCTGAACTGTGCAGAAGGGAACAGAAGGAGACAAAGGCTCCACACCTGCAGTCTTAGGTCAGCGTGGGTTAAGATGGGGCATTGTGTTCAAACCCATCACCATCCTGGTGATTTCCTCTAGGATTTCCTCTAGGCTAACTTTAGACGTTTGCTTGTTGCCTGATTCTCCCCTCACACTGAAAGAGGAGCCTTTGGTTTTGATTCTACCTGGGTGATCTAAAACTGATGTCTGAGACCTTTCTAGTGTGTAACCCCCTAAGTGGGCTGTAATTATCAAGAGATCAAAATTGCTAAGATCATCTTTCTAATTCTGTAAAGTATCTTAAAAACAAAACTAAAAAATGTTAACCTCAAGTCTCAGAGTTCTGATATATATCCAGAGACTGGAATGGTTTTCTAAATTTAAGGTGTGCTAACACATTACCTCCATCTTTTCTTCTCATTTAATTCTACTACCTTTTTTTATTGTGTAGTTTTCTGGATAGTAAAAAAAGGAACATTATTGCCTTGGAGATACAGTAGCAAGCACTTTAATTTTTGGAGACCTTCATGGTTTTCTGCATGGTCACATAGCAGTTCTCAGCTTAAGTTCACTGTCTAATAAAGGAGAGTGAAATGCAGATTGCATGAATTTTATAACATGTAGGTACAATGCACAATTTCTTTTCATCTGATGAAGGAATTACTATATAGACTAGATGACCTGCAAAACAATAATATTAAGGATTTCAAGCATCTCATATCCATGGGGGTTTCTATCCATAATTTAGGCATAGTGTGTAATAGGAGAATATTTATAAACTGTGATCAAGTTAAATTTCTAGTAATAAAAATTGGAGTGGGTTCAAGATGTTTTCTTATATTACAGCAATAGATTAATGGAAGCATGAAGATAAATTCTGAAACAAATTTTATTTTAAGAGCTATATATAGTATAGCCTTTTTAGGTTCTTGGATTTTAGTAGCCAATACTCTTCTTTTGGTACCTAATTATTTCTTTATCACAGATTACAAGTGCGTGGTAAAATACAAAGTTGCAGATGGGTAATGTGATTATTAAGAGAACACAGGATTAACATCAGAAATCAATAAGATGTGTAGATTTAGATATACAAAGCAATCTGAAACACATCTGGTGCAGCTATTTGTATTTAAGAGCTTCATAATTCAATGTTTTTATTACTTTGACTTGATTAGGTTTTTCTTTCTGTATTTCTTACAGCTGTGATATTATCCTGATAACAGTTGCTGGGATGAAACTCCTCCGTTCCTCATTCTGTAATCCTATTAATCAGTTTGTTACTTTGAGCTTTACTGTGATCTTCTTCCGATTTGACTATAGAGACATTTCAGAAAATTTCTTGCTGGATTTCTTCATGATGTCCATTGTGTTTCACAAGGCAAGTTTTCTAACTACTGTCATTTCTTTGGAAAAATGTATTTCATAGCTTTGATTTATCTTCTCAATGTCACTGTGCTGATCAATATGTGGTGGTATTTGTTAGAAATGATGCAGACATATATAGGCACAGATGATTGGTATTATAGAGGAGAAAAATCTGTAAGCTAAAACCAAGGTTTCAGTTAAATGTCTTCAGTTTTTGTGCAGTGTTTTGCATTTACTTTTTGTTCACATGTTGTTACAGAAGTTCATAACTATCATTTTCAAGAGCAAAATCCTCAATGAGTTGGAAAGAGCCTCTTGGGTCATTAGTGCAGGGCTGCCCTCCAGATCAATCGCCTGGGTGTTTTTTATCTATGTTTCCTTTGAATGCCTCTTGTATTCAACTCAACAACTTCCTCTGGGAAATTATTCCACTAGATAATCATCCTCAGGATAATAAATGTTTTCCTAATGTCAGACTTAACATTTTTCTTTTCCTAGTTTCTATGCGTTATCTTTGTAATGCTGCCCTTAACCTTAACCTCAAAGCTCCTTCCTCTTTCTCATTGTTAACCCTTGGCTAGTATAGAATGTTTTCTAGTTGCATTAACTTCCAAAACAAACAAACCAATAAAACCAAACCAACAACAAAAAAACACTTTCTGCATCATTTGGATCATATCCTGCCTTGATTGACTATCTATGCTGTTTCACTGGGAAAAGTAGATTTAACTGATACCTAGATAAAACATGAGAAAGTACTGAAGACTGGCCTGAAGCTTTTACCAATTCTTTCACATTTAGCTTTTAAACTCTCTGGTCCCTGATTGTTGTAACATACAATACGGTCCAGAGGTAATTCTGCTGAGGTGCTTTTTTTTCTTGTCCTTTGTTGTTGATTTTGTTTGGTGGGTTTCTTTCACTAAAATATTCCTGCTACAAGTGTGAGTATGACCCAGCTAACATGACTTCTTTTATGAGAGAAGAAAGGCACGGTTCCATATTGACTGTAGTATGTTCTGTGGGAGATGCCTATCAATGCGTAGATGTATTGAGCCCTTCTCAGCTAACACTGCTGCTCCCACGCACACCAAGTTTCAGCCTTCCTGAGGAAAAGCCCAGTTTATTGGTGTTACGTTGGTGGTTCCCAGTCACTCAGGCAAAGTGCAAAGCAGAAATTGAAGGCTTTCTCCTCACTTATTTCTGTGCTGCTGGAAGGGAGGAGGGGAAGGGAGGACTAACAGTAAGGTTGTGAGTCATCATGGCCTTTTTTTTCTTGGGCCACTGTCCAGCAGCAGCTTCACCTTCTTAAAGCCTCCAATCCTCAGTCCTGTACTGTTGCTCTGCTGCACCACCTCTGTGCTGGGGTGAGAAGGCAGGGACTAAGGGATGAAGTGAGGAAGAAAAGGAGCAAGAAGAGCTTCACAACCGTCTTTTAAGAAGCACTGCTTTAGGAAGAACCGCTCCCCACCACATACTATGTGATCCTAAAATAGGGTCAGAGTAACTTTTAAGCTTCTTACCTCTGAGGGAAGATGAGTAGTGAAAGGGATGCAGAACTTGTTTGTGTCGTGGCAGTTTTTCAAGTACTTGTTGCACTACTGTGTTCCCTAGGGAAAGGGTGTGTGTGCGTTTTTACCACCAAAGCAGGTTGTTGATTATGTGCTTCAACAGAAACCCTGTGTCCAGTTAACAACTTATATAGCCCTGAACCTAATTCTCCAAAAACCTCCTTAAGGAATCAAAAAATGAGCATCGAACTTGGAAGTTTCAGGATACATTAATTCTTTTGAAAATGTTGACCTTGTAAGCGTATCACAAAATACTGGTGTGAGCTATTATATATTTTTTGGAAGAGAGAGACGTAGAGGCTTTTCAGTGTTGGTCGGGTGGTTTTTTTTGGAGTTGCTTCGTTAGTCTGGATCTACTGTTCACTGTACAAAGGAAAGTTATAGCAATAGAAATGAGATAATGAAGGATGCATACCAAACTGAGTAGAGATGTGTGCTGGAATAACTGTTCTAATACAGGCTTTCAACCTAGTAGAGATGTGTTTTTAAAATGCAGTTTTAGCATTGATCTGTCATCTTCTCCATATCTCATTAAATCTGAAATTTTGCAGGTCATTAGTTCATCAAGTGGACTTTCCATGCTCCATTTTAAAAAAATGAAATTAAGTGGTTGAATTATTTATATTACAAAAGCACACGCACTGTTTCACAGTGATCATTAAAGCCAATCTGAAAAATAGCATAGCAGATGATAGCAATTAAAGTCCTATTAATTTCAAATCGTAAAGAACATATTTTCTTTACTGTAATTAAGGTCTGAGCCTTTATTAGCTCAATATTGTGGAACTTCTTAAAAGGATATGCTCACTTGGGGATAAAGATGATACGTGTATTCCATACTGTAGGCACTAAGCAAACTACATCCAGATCTGTACCTAAAAGCATTACAGGCCTTCACAAATTCTGTCCATCTGTAGTTCAGTCATTTTTATGTTTGAAGCTATTTTTAAAAAGATAAAGACAAGAACCAGAATAGTTTGTGTTGTCTTCACCTTTGGCTATGCAGAAGTTATCACACAATCATGGCTCTTACCTGCTTGCTTGTTGAAAGTGTCAACTTCCTACCATCAGAATTATGGAACCCTACAAGTGCTATACTTTAGTCATAGTGATGGCAATTTTTCAGCATGGTTACCCCGCAAAAAAAAAAAAAAAGATTTGCATGCTGTCAGAGCAATGCAGCAGTAAGCATTTATTTTCTTCTGCCAGAAACTGGAGAAAGTGTCTAAATTCAACAGACATTCACAACTGTGCTAGTGAATCTTGAAGCAGATTGTGTTGAATAAAACTCTGCTAATAATGTTGGCTGGGATATTTCTGAATATCTGATTGTGCTTCTCTCATTTTCCCCATTGTGCAGTTGATTTAATGTACTTTAGTAAAATCAGATGCTCCAAATGAGCATATTGCCCTCTGAAGAAGTTGAGGCATGGAAGTCCGAATCATGGCACTGAGATTATCCGTTTGCAAATATCCAAACCACCCACACTGGGGTGATAGAGAGAACAAGAGAGTCTATTCAGTTCTATTCCTGAGGCTTTTTTAACCAACATAAATTTTTGGTCTATTTTAACATGATTATTAATACCACATGATTAATTCACTTTTTTTTGGAACAGCTGTTCACGTTCTGACCAGTTTTCAGAATGTGAAAAATTAATGCTGGAAGTTCATTAGCCATATGTTGAGTATGCTATTTTGTCTTTCAAATTACTGAAGGAAGGGAGCAAGATAAACATTTAGAAAAGACGTTATTTTTAATAATGATTACAGCTTTCAAATCAAGTGGAACAAGACTTCTCAATCTTTCTTATTTCAGGACATTCCATGTAGCCACCCACCGTTTGTCTTGTTGGCTACAGCCTCGGATTCTCCTGTCTGAAATTCCCATTGTCTATAGTCTTTAAATCAGAGCTGAATGGCCTTTTTAAAAATGTGATAGTTCATTCAAAAACTGTATGTATACTCTATGGGAAATTGAACTGGATAATCAAGACAGTCTTCGTGGTCTTCATGATTCCATGTAAACTTCTGATATAAGCCAGTTGTCCTCTTGGTCTTTTGAGGAGATGCTAGAGTATCAGTGCACAGGTTAATAAGTATGTTCATACTAGGTGAAACAGGAAAACCACGTGTAATTGCGAATATATTCTTCACAAGGCACATTGAAGATGGAATCTATACAGGGGCTTAGGAGGTTTCTTTGTAGGCACCTAACAGTAAGAACTTTTTTCTGTAGTAGGGTAGAAACCATGGGAATATTAACCAGTTTGGGGGTATGGAAAGAATACACGGTTGTGCAACGGTGAAAAGATGGACCTTTCTTATAATGGTGAAAAGATGGATCTCTGATTTCTACGGAGGAAAAATTCTAACATACATAACACACACAAGAAGGAGAGCATATGAAGTGTGATATAACTCACCAAGTCCATCTTTCTTCAATGCAGTTTAAAAAATAATAAAAGGAATGTGCCCAGCACTGTCCTCCTTGGCAGCTGTGTGAGCTGCTTTTAAAGGGTTTCTGGAATAACAGCTGTTGAAGTCAAGAATGAAGAGGTATTGTGAAGTGTGATTTAGAAATCAATGCAAATAATTTTAAAACAGCCAGGATATTGGTTTGGAACTGGTTTAAGTGTTAACAGAAATGCCTAGGGCAAGGCTTGTCCCCAGCTCTCTTCTGTGTTCTGAAGATCCAGCTTTGCATTTCATCCAGTGCCATGCGCATCTTTTAACTCTTGTTGGTGAAGTGTGATACTGTCTTCCTGAACTACTTTTGGAGCTTTGATTGGTGCCAATGTTGATTTGAGGAAGCAAAGAGAGAAATGACTGGGGAGGAAAGAAGAGACATATCCACTTCTTCTTTGTGATGTTTGTATCTGGCAGTGTCCAAACTAAGGCCAACTCTCCCTCAGTTGTAATATCCAGGAGACAGTGTACATAGTTGCCTGTCTGCAATTAAAAAAAAAAAAAAAAAGCGTCTGGTTTACTTTTCTGCAGTTGCAGACTTCCTAGGCAATGCTGACCATAGCAACAAGGAAATAGCAGCATCCCTCATGCCTGTGGATGGACACCTGCAAGAAGTAACAAAATGGTCCACTGAAAGAGTCACCATGTCTTAAAACAAGGTGATACCCAAGGATCAGTCCATGCTGCTTCCCAGAAAATTAAGATTCACAAGCTCAGGCAAAGTGGACACCAGCAAGCTCTCAGATGGACTTAGCTGGGTTCTTAAAACAGCTTAGGAATGTTGGGGTATTGCTACCAAAGTCACTCTGCTGTTCGTAGTGGTCTGGCTGTATGGGTGAATCCTTTTCAAGGAAACATGCATAGGTGAGCAGTTTGAATCTTGAGCCTGTAGCATTATCTAACTTACCTGAATGGGGCCGCTGGGAAATCAACCTGTTTCCATTTTTCCTGCAGCTGTATCTTTCTTAGAGCCATAGAAAAGATCTACATGCATGTAAATGGAAAAAAGTGATCCTTCTCCAGTAACACAGATGGAGAACTTCAAATTCTTGTCATCTTTTAATACAGAGGGAGAATCTCCATCAGCAGACAAAGAGTATTATAAGTTCTCTTGACTGGAGTGCCTCTTCCCTGCATTCGCTCTCTTACATGATCTAGTTGGTTAAAGAAACTGCCTGCATATTTCATGCTGTGCTACACAGATACCTTTTTGGCTTGATAAAATCATCTTGTCTAGTATTTCATACCAGATTGCCAGTACAAATGGGTGGAGCAGGTTTACAATCCACTTTGAAAATATTTGAGTTTCTTATACCTGTGCTACAGCCATTCACGTAGGCCGGCACTAGGTCTGCAGCATCCATCTGGGCCTGAAACAAGCTGATCATCTTGCCTCTTTCTTTTGTACTGTAATTGGATTTTATGTGCCTGACGGTGGGTTTCAGCATGCAACTTCTTGGCTATTCAAGTTGAACTTCATGATACAGGACTTCAAGGATGGAAATAGCTGCTGCAAGAACAGCATTTATGCCGAGATTGTAAATGCTGTTCTGATCCCCTCAGTCTGTAAGCATCTAAGCTGGCATTGCCCTTGCAATCAGTGTTGGTTGCCCTGTAAACTCTGTGTGGTTGCTTCTGGCAATCTCTGTGGGTGCTTTTGTTGTTGTTTTTTGCCTGTCTGCTCACAACTCAGAGCAAACAGCAGCATGTTGGAGGTTCCTGTATGCCAGGCTGCGGTGAGTTGGTTCTTTTACCTGTAACTTTCATGTGTAGAGCACAAGTGAGATGACGTACCTGTTGAATTCTGCACTTCAGAATATCAGTTTTTGACAAATCCATTCAACTTCCTTTAAACCCCAGAGAAGGAGCCACGCCAAGCTTACACGCTCATCTGTTACACCCATCCTGAAGGGAATGGTAAGACCCACTGCCATTAACCCTCTAATGTATAGGAATATATCTCTTTCAGTGCCTTGTATGCTACTGGCAGGCAGTCTAATGGCCTCTTAATTTGTGTGTGTGGATGAACTAATTAGCAATACTAAAATATGAAATCACCTTATATTTTCTGATAGTCAAATCCACTGAGGGCTCTGAATTTGTCTTCATGCATAAGGCAAAATAATCAAAGAACCAGAGCTTGTTAAATTTGCCTTCATTAACACTGAATTCATTTGCCTAAATACTGTTACCCCTGCTGAGCTCACTTAAGAATACAATTTCCCTGTCTGATGTTTCTTCTTCCTTCCCAGAATACATTTTCCAGCTAATAAGGAATCCATTTTTTTATTCACTTTGTATTTTATACAAACTTTTCTCTTTCTGTATGCTTCTTTTTGCCATAGTATCCAATGTCACATATTTATGAAAGATCATCTGAATGTCAAAGTAACTCTAGCTAAGACACCGGCTTGTAGCAACCTGCCAGACGTGTTGATCAGGCTTAACTCTGTAAGAGCTCAACATCTACAGCACAGTCCTTTGGACAGGGAAGAAATTATGCATGTCATCTTATTTTCCTTCATTTTATGAGAAAGCACTGCCAAGTGCATTGACCTTCTTAGTGCTTTGTTAAGGTAATTAACCTTTGCGGCAATAAAACTATTGGTTTGTCTGAGTGTTCCAGTGGATTTAGGTGCTACTTATAAGTCAAAAGCCTCACTCTTTTTTCTGTCTCCTTCTGATTTTCCATCCTACTCTAAATCTGATGTTTCACTTCAAAGCTTCTGGCATTAAGTTGTTAATTCGTATTTTAATCCATTTCTTGCCATCCAGGCATACTGAAATCCAGTGTCTTAATCAGCTGCACCTTCTTTGCTCACAGCTGTTTCCTCAACTTTTGATATCTGGTATATAAACCCGGTTAAGACACTTTCTGCTGAGTAAAATACCCAAGGCTATATCTGATATTTGACAGGATAATCCCAGTGGTATTTTCTGTAGACTCCTTAACTCTCTTGAGCATTGTACAATTCATGTTTCCTTTGAATATTGGAGAAGTGGTTTAATTGATTTTTCATTCAGTGTTCTGTCTCTGACCTCTTTGTTAGCCTTTACTCCCCAGTGCTATTCCCCAGTTTAATTTTCTCTCCTTTTTTATTTTTTTGGTGTGTTTTTCTTTTAGATTAGGACAAACAGTCTCGGGTGCAGGAGGATGTACACCTGCTCCCTGGATCCGTCTGGCTCACTACATATTGAGGACAATACTCATTTACATTCATGCTGTTAGAGCCTTGTGCTGTATCTGTTGATGCAAGCACTGAGAGAGAAATCTTGAGTATCTGGTGCTTCAACACACAACTCTGTGCATTTTTATGTCTACGTTATCTAAAGGAAATCTCTAGAAAGTTGCAGCCGTGCCTGTGAAGGCTTCACTGAAAAAGCTGGATTGGTACAGCTCCTGGCTGATTTACTTCACTTGTTCAGTCCTCTGCAAATTAAGCTGATCTGTGATCTTGTCCTTTTTGCCCATCTTGGGAAATAGGGGAGACGGTTTCTTTCAGTACCACAATCTCCTTCCCTGGGCTTTTGCTGTCAGCTGACAATGTTGGAAGCAGCAGCCTCTGCCATGAGCATATCCAGGGCTGGTATGTTTTATCATCTTCATATTGTCGTAATCCTCATCATATTTATGCCTGATGTTTAACATTTAACTTAAAATTTAAGGCTTCGGAGACTTGTTACTCCACCTGTTTAAAACATACCTGTTTTGTATACCATTGATGCTAGGTGCTGAACACTGTGTCTCAGGAGTATAATCCTACAAGATTTGGTATCGGAGCCTTGGGCTGATTATAATTTCATCCTCTTATATATGTTGCATTAGACAACGATGTTGAAATTCCGCAATGTAAAGGCTTGTAAAATGTAAGCAGAAGCAAATAAAGACAGTCTGGAAAGAATTTGTCATAGATTCAAACTTAGCTCTATTCAAATACACCAATAAAATGTCATAATGATTTATGCACAAGCATTAACAAGATTTAATATTTCTAGTAAATCTTGTTTTTTAGGATTTTGTAGGTGAAAAGTGTTTCAAATAGCATTAAATAAAAACTAGAAAGTCAATGATTTGCAAAGCAAACCCACAAACTAGAATAAAATTATTTCACCCAAGTTTAATTTCATATCCATTAACATGTGCATACTTATAATGTTTCAATTTTAATATATCTTAAATTTTATTGACATAAATATGCATATAAATGCAAATAAAGAAAATGTACCAGTAGATATCAGAATTTACTTCCAAGACTACTCCAGCTACCAACTGACTGGAATTAGCTTAACGTGAAAAATTAAATGCCTGTGTCATAGTTCCCCCACACACGCACCCACCCCTCAGTATCTGAATATCTTAGTTCAAGGCTCAAGTTCTTAGGATCTAAACAGGAATATAAAGAAATAACTTTTCAAAGTGATGAATAATTGTTTTTTTTTTCTCTCATTTTTGTGTTGCACACAGCGCATGGAGCCATATGTGTATGACAGTTATTTTTGTTTAAAACCAATGTGTGCATATACTTCTTTAAAACACAGCAAAATTCAAGCTTAGCAAGAAAATTTTAATGTTTATGCATTATTTAGTCCCAGTATTGCCAAGGAGTCTGCCCACACAGAGTCCTAACAGATGCTAGACAGATAGACAGGCTGCCAAAGGCTGAAGGCATTGCATAGTCTCCATCTCACATTCAGTGTCTTTTAAATTCAACTGTTAATCTCTGTCTATATCATTGAGATATAACAAGCTGGGAAAAGGAGATGACATTTTAGTGGTGTTTCCGACTCCCAAATCTTTTTTTTTAATATTAATTTCAAGTCACGTTCCTAATTAGTGGTATTATTTAAATTTGGTTAAGAAAGAATAACCAGATTTAAAAGAAATCCTTAAAAAATTAGTCTTTGCTTCTACTTTTTGTATAGACACATAGAAAACTAGTTTATGCACCGGCATTCTGTAGAGGCATCAGAACCCACAGAAGACTTAAGGATGATTAAGGTGATAAAATGTATTGTCTGTATAAAATAAATATAAAAGGAAGATGCGTATTCTGCATTTTCACTTGACAGTAGTAAGAAAGTGGTAGTTTAAATTCACTAAGTATACTGATAATTTAAACTCTTTATCAAAGACTTAAAAACTGTTTAGAGTGCAAAACTGTCATATGAGTAGAGGTATCTAGGAACATTAGAACTTTATACCCTAAAAAAATATATCATTTTTCTGCTTAATGAACCGTAGAAAATACGAAGTTCTAAGAAAGTGTAATATAAATATTCACTGATAAATCATTCTAAACTGGGATGTAGAGGTCTCAAAGAAAAATTAGTATTTTATATGTGTTTAAGGAGGTTATGAAGATGGGAAAAACTTGGCACAGATTTTTTTTAATGTTTTCCCTTCAAATTGGAAGCTTCCCCCTTTTGTAACTAGCACTGTTTGAAAATATACTTCACATCTATCAAGAGCAAGTTATTACCCTCATTCAGAACAAACTTTACTGAGCATAAATTTCATGATTCACAGAATCACAGAATGGTTGAGGCTATAAGATATTCTGAAGTTTGTCTTGTTCAACCCAGCTGCTTAAAAGTAGGTTCAGCTACGGTAGATTGCTCAGAGCAGCGTCCAGCTGAGTATTGAATATTTCCAAGGTTGCACCGCTTCTCTTGGCAACCTGTTCTAATGTGCAGCCACCCTCACAGTGGAAAGTCTTCACATGTTCCATTTCCTATATCTCAGTTTGTGCCTGCTGCCTGTTGGTCCTGTCACAGGCATCACTGAGAGGAGTATGGCTCCACCTTCTTTAGTCCCCTGCATCATACATTTATGCACATTGGTAAGATCCTTCACAAGGATCCTTATTTTCTTGAGGCTAACCAATCCCAGCTCTCTTAGGTTTTTCTCATACGTGATATCCTCCAGTCCCATAATCATCTTCAGGGCCCTTCACTGGACACAACCCAGTAGGTCCATGTCTGTCTTGTACTGGGGAGCCCAGAAGTGGGCACAGCACTCCAGATATGGTCTCACCAGTGTTGAATAGAGGGTGAAATGGTTGCCTTCCTCAACCTGTGACACCACTCATCCCTGGGTTGTTATCTGCAAAGGGATTCCTGAAGTCATCCTAGTAAAGACCAAAGCGAAGACGACACTGAGTACCTTGTCCTTTACCAGGTCCCCTGCCCCATTCAGCAGTGGGTCCATGCTTTCCCTGGTCTTCCTGTTACTGCTGATAGCCGTGTAGAAATCCTTCCTGTTGCCCTTTTACCATCCTCACTCGATTCAACTCCAGATGGGTTTGGCTTTCCTAACCCTTTCTAATTTTAATTGGTTCTGACAATTTAAAAGGTGTTGAAGGCTTTCCTCTTATACATGTACTAATGTCTTATGATTACTGAAGACCAAAATGCGGCTAGTCATTCACTTATTTCAACTACAGCTGTTTCTGAGGATTAGCTTCCTTGTATTTATGTAGGCAAACTTTAGCAGCTTCTGTTTTTCTGTGAGTAAAGCCATAGCACTTTGTCGATCCTTGGAGTTCCTGTATCAGAAAGAGAAGAAAATATGTAGTGAATTGGCTAAAACTGCTAAGGAGCAATATTTTTTCATATGTTTCTAGGAGAAAGAAAAAAAGGGAGAGAAAGTAAACCCAAATCCTGACTTCCTCCTAAATCTCTGTGCTGTAGTCTCTATATGACATTACCTTCAGTAAGTATATTTAGATATGTAAAATGGTGATGGCAAGTTTCCTTTAAGGTGTTTTGCAGAGCATGCCCTGGCAACGGTAATTTAAGAAGTACTAGAGGCACTTGACAACTCTTAATGAAAGCAATAGCTTGAAAATCACACATTTCCAGGCCCTTAGGTGCAGTGTCACAAGGCTCTCAAAAACCAAGAGAGGTTCACTCGAGTGTTCTTACATGCACGTTCTTGCGAATGAAAACAAGCTCCATTGCCTGTTTTGTAGAAGCAGTAGCTCAGAGGCAAATGCTGAAGGAAACAACAGCAAGTTCAAGCAGTGGTGAATGTAGAAATAGTAGGGCTTGCTGCAAGCAGCGGGGAGTTTAGGCTCCATGGCCTATTTTGCAAGAATTTGTAAATATTAAAGAACGATGAAAATGATGTAATGGAACAAGAAGCCAGGAGGGTCTCCTCCTGGATTTGGTTTCCTAGCAAATGCAAAACCTGCATTTTATTTGAGATTTGAAAACCTTTTGATGAACCCTGAGCTTTGAACACAGCTGGGGTGATTTATGACTTTGTGATTTCGATCTGCTGGGTTATGCAGCAGTTCTGAATTTTTGAGGTTTCACTTCAGTCATTAGCTTTTTCAGCCCTTCACTTAAATTGTTAGTGGATATAACTTTTCTCCCAGCTGTTCATTCAGACATTTCAGATAAATAAAAATGAAACAATGCAAAGCAATCCTCCAACCTCCTAAACAGGGTTCAAATAAATAGGAGTCAGTTCTAGTTTCGGTTCGGTTTTACTTTCCCACTTTATCTGATGTTGTAGTTTTTGAGTCACATGTAGTATTTTTGAGAAAACAAAGTTGACAAAATATGAATTTCTCATAGCTAAATTAAGCAGGGGTAACCAGGCAGTGCCTTGAAGAGATCATGCAGCTAGTTTTTATCTGAGCTTTGGTGGTTTTAAATAATATGCTTGTGCAGAGTTAACAGGAACTGTATTTTTGCATATTTTACCTACTTTGAGTTGTGCCAAAGCACAGAATACAGGAGAAGCACTGCGTCCACTGCAATTGGAAGGTTTATCAATTAAAACTGGAGTGTGCTCTGCCTGTGCAATCGTTTGGTGACACAAAGACCAGAACTTTTTAATGCTATTAGTCATTCTGTGCCGCCCTCCCCGTTCATTTGCAACTATTTACAACAGAATTGGTAGGGAAGCTCAGGGAAACATCTTGTAAGTGCGTTACTGATGTGGATACAGATGGTCAAGCATTACGTTGGGGGTGGAAACTTAGAGGCAGATGAAATGAGTTAACCAGTGAAGGTGCATCCTCGCTGGCTGTCAACACGGTAGTGAATAAATTGTGCTTAGGACCAGGTTGTGCTGCTGAGGCAGCTGTCATGGAGAAGCTTGTGTCCGTGCTAGTCAACTCTCCCAGCTTGTATGCAGGTGGAGGTACAGAGCTGCCAACTGGGTGTGTGCCACAGAGGAGTTTCATTCCAAACCGTGCCTGGGAATTGCTTGAAGAGTGCTGGCTGAACTGGCCCAAAACCTTGCTTAGGGACCTTTCTACCAGTTTAAGAATGTACAATACCTATGTCTGGGTGTGTTGCCTGGAAGTGTTTAATATATCAGTATTGACATATCTTCAGTGTCTTTCGGGATACTGGCAATGTATTATTTTTCATTAACTCAGTTAGATTTATTACGAGAAATTCAGTGTGTATTTGCTATGCGAGCATGAAATATTGCGTGTACTCCTGGTTCATTCTCAACTTGTGTGTGTCTTGAGCACTAATGACTATTGATGGCCAAATCTTTCCCAACAGCGTGTCAGGAACTCACGCTGCAATATGAATCTGATAGCCCAGTGCAGGCAAGACAAAAGATCTGTTCTGGCCTGATGCCAAGAGAGCTGGCAGAAAAGAAAAATGTATTCCAGGAAATAAGTACACATCATTCTTGAATCAGAAGCTGCTAGTTGCAGCACCAAGCATATTTTATAGGAAGCAAAAGCAAATTCACTGTTTTCCAATTTGTCCAGTGCCACGATAAAAAATCACGTTAGTGCAGCATGTTTATGGTGGGATGGTTTGATCTTGAAAATGCAGCTACAATTCATGGTTAATGCCAAGCATATGCTCAGACAGTGATAGCATCTCCTACTGATTCAACAAATAAAATTATTGTGTTTGTGAGAAATGTGCCTAGTTTCCATGTGCAGAGCCACATGCATCACACTTCGAGCTTCCTTTTTTTTCTATATCCAGTTTCTCCTGGGGTCTCTTCTGTAATACGCGAGTCTCTTCCTGGCAATGTGATATATGCAGCAAAAATCAGAACCTGTTGTCCTACTTCAAAGTAGTAGGAAACATGTTTTCCCAATGAAAACAGACATGTTTTTGCAGAGAGGTAATCTGGACCTCAGTATGGTGGTTAAGAATATACCTAATTGTAAGTGTGAATTTCAAATGAAGAATAGATTTTTGTACCTTACTAAAGTAAGGCTGGAATGCCAATGAGAGATAACGCAATATAAGCTATTTCACATTCATTCTGCTGCACAGTTTTAAAAGATGTGTTATTTTCAGATATTATTAGTTAAAATTCACCTCAGTGCCTAAAATGTCACTTTTTTTTTTTTTTTTTCCAGCTGTGGGACCTACTGCAAAAGTTACAGTTCATCATGACGTACATCGCTCCCTGGCAGATTGCGTGGGGGTCGTCGTTCCATGTTTTTGCTCAGCTCTTTGCAATACCTCATATCCTTTATAAATTTATTTTTCTTTATTCTCAAATTCCTTTTCATGTATATAATTTAGCTACAGTGTTCAAACAAGGTGTGAAGTTTCCAGGTAACTTGTATTTTAAAATGCGAAAATGCTTAAATCACCTCCTGGGGAATCTAGCTTTCTCTGTTTTTTGACTGTATGGGATTTGAAACCGGGAAACCAAGTTCTGACTCAGACTGCTTTATTTATGCTTGCCCACTTCTCACCTAGTCACATACTTCGACAGTTCACAGCACCGACTTCTGACACGTCTGGAAAGAAATGGTATGGCTGGCATACTCCCTTCAGCTTGGGTAGACTTTTATGTATACAGAAGCTGGTTTTGTAAAAGTGTTGGGCATGCTGCTGATTGAGCTCTAAAATATTAAGTACTTCCTTAGTTGCTTCCAGTTAGTATCTCAGATACAAATTCATGTCAGTGAGCTAATTCCTGTCCTGATTTATTTACTTATTGCGTTTCAGAAGCTGGATTTTACTATTTCAGTGTATGTTTTTCACTGTGGGACTGAAAAGCACTCTCCTTTTTTACATTTTTTTACATTTCCACTGTTTTATAAGTATGTTCATCAATGCTAAAATACTTCAGAAAATGTTTCAGTGCCCTTTCCAGGGCTATGACCGTTGTCACAGAGAAGATTTTCTGAACAAAAACATCTCACTTTAAGGTCTAATTCAGTTAGAATATTGATGTAACATGGGAAAATGACTATTTAAAAAAAAAAACAAAAACACTTAAATTTGATCAGTTAAATTTTATTGGTATGTAAACCATTTTCAGAGACAAGCTTTTCATTTCTTCCTTCCCTTCCAACAAAATTGTGGAAAAAGAGTTGGGTACTTTTAGTTCAGATGTACTGAAGAATTTACTTTGTGCTGCTTATTAGATATATAAGTTTAAGCCTTTGTCCCTTTCATCTCACAGAGAGTATATTTTTTTCCCCCTCAGGTGATTTTTTTCCCCTTTGCTCTTTGCTGTGATATAGTGAATTATATGCTGCATTGAGTAGCTATGCTTTTGTTTAGAGTTAGGAAATATAAATGGGAGTCTTGAACAGAGAGAAGTGAAGCCAGAACAACTCCCAAAAGGAAAGCTTTAAATTGGCTATTTACAAGAGGAAAACACTTTAAAAAGTTTTGATCCATCAGAACACTTGGAGTGATTTGTAGCAAATTACGGAATTTCACAACAGAAAATTTGTTTTTCATCTCCATTGTAGGTATGAATTGCAGGAATGTACATATAACGTTATTTAGCAAAACATCTAAGAACTAAGATTATATTTCAACGAGTTTCCCCTTGGTCATATATTTTGTGCAGTGATAACTTTACTCTTGATGAAAGTACCAATTAAGCTTTGCAAAATGGAAAGCAGTTAACTAAGCAGGATTCAGTTTATGTACACAGTTATTACCGAAGTGATCTTGACTAGCTTTCTATTATTTATATTTACAATCTCCTTTGTAAATGCAAATCTGTCTTTCAAGGCAATGTTGCAATTAAGATACTGGTTAAATGTAAAAGTTAGCATTCCCACAACAACAATAACTCTGCCTTTCTGCACAGTATTTTTATTTGTTGTTACCATAACCCTGCAGACGGTACTAATGAATAAGTATTGCAGTTTGCAGAGGCACTAAGCCTACCATTTCTTTGCAGAGTTAATTATTTGTGGCTCTTAATGGCCTAGATCACTTCTGCAAACAGGACATCAATTTTTAAACTTCAAAGTGCCTCGGTGAGCTTTTGCCATAGAGCTCAGTGATACGAGAAGTTATTCTCTCTTTAGTGCATTTAATTCAGGCGTGCAGGGTACAAAGGGCAACACACCTGGAGCTTTGCCTGGGGGAGGTTGTGGAGTGTCCACCATTAGAGACGTTCAGGAATTCAGACAAACATCTGTCAGGAGACATACAGGTTTGGCTGTGGCCGCTAGATGGTCTAGGTGACCCCTTAAAGTCCCTCCTAATCCTGTGGTTCTGTGAGCCGAAACACCAGGAACAGGAATAGGCTTCTGGCTGGAGGAGAGAGCTGCTGCTTCACTTCCCAATGCTTAAATGGGTAAGATGAGGCTATGTGTCTGTACCCCTTAAATTGTTAGCATACTGAAAAAGTCAGTCTAGTTTGTAGTCAAAGGAATACCTAATAAATGAACAGTCAGATTTGGAAGAAAAAAAAAAGTGCTTGTAGTTCAGATTATTCTGTTTACAAGAGTTTCTGCTTTGGCTGTTTCAGGCTTACAGCTCTAGCATCAGGAAAGGAAGCCCTTTGAAACTTGGTTGTCCCGCTCTCTTAAGTGATTGGTAGTGACCAAATGTCTTGGCCCCTAGTAATGGCAATTAAAAATGTGGGTTTGAGGCATCAGAGGGTTTGGGCTGGGTTTACCCCATAGTTTTGTATTGAAAAAAGGGGGTGGAAGATGTTGAAAACAACAAAATTTCCAGTTGCTTGTTTTGAAGCTAATTTGAATTCAAACAGATTGTTAAATAATACATAATCTTCAAACAACATTTTATTTCACGCTGAACAGTTTTTAGTTAATTCTCAAAATTTTATTTTGGCCACCTTAAAAAAGAAAACCCATTATTCTCAAAGAAACAAGTTCTGTTTCTACAGCATATAACATAACAAAGATGGCACACAGGAGAACCGTCTTGGGACGTAGAACAGGAAAGTATGCCTGTACCTTTTTGGCAGTTATGTATATACATCTGTACACACCATGTATATACATCTGTATGCCACTGTACACATCAGCTGTAGGTAAGTCGGTCTGGTGCTGTTACTTGTTCCTGTGATATGCTTACATACATGAAACACTTTATTAAAACCACTCTTCACGAGTCTAATGGGAAATGGCTTCCAACTTGCATACAGCAGAGCATTATGTCTTTCAGCAAAAATAAAAATGTTGCTACTGCTTATGCCTTTAACACAAGCAGTTCACAGGGGAGTCCTAAATGTCTTAACTCATGATGGTGGCAGTTTTAAAATCAATAATGGCATTAGAACCCTCTTAAGAAAACTTGATTTACTGTCCTTATCTGTCCTCCTTACTCTTTTTGTCTCTTTAGCTTCAATGCCTCCTTCCCTTATCTGACACTTGTAAATACTTGTTCATCTTTTACAGCCAATGGTGGTTATGACTGCAGCATAACATGACAGTTTAACTTCTGATGCACTTGCTTCCTGCTCTGTGCTCTCTGTTGCTTTTTGAACTTTAGACTCTGAGGGCAGCTCATTTTGCAAGTTCACTAATGCACAAAGACACCATTCAGGACCACTCTCTTTTAATACGTTTGAGGGATTCGAGAGATATCTCTTGGCAAATATTTGTTTCTAGATTTTGCAAATTACTTTGAAAGCATGGCTAGTGAGCTGTTTTATGGAAATAGTGTGCTGCAAATGATGCTACGCGTGTAAAGATAATTATTGTAAAGTCTCAGACTGTGGGACACACATTATTAGAACAGAGTAAGCTAAAGGACTGTGGGTACTGTGTGATTTGACAGTAATTTTAGTCTGAGATGCAATTAATTGCAGTACTTTGATCATTGCTCCTTTGTCCTTGGCATTTTTATTTAGTACTTTCTTCCCAAGAGAAGCATAAGGAAGGACAACTGGTCTCTTATGCCGACTTGGAAACTATTTTCCCAAGCTTTTATGGTCCCAGTATGATTTAAAGAAGAGTTGATCCCTAACATTTAATTTGCCTATTTGTGTGTGTGTGTTTCTGTTTTTAAATCATGTTCCTTTTAACATGCATGTTTTTCTATATCCTTGTCTGTCTTCTAAGATGCTTTCCAGCAGCCTGGAATAGGAATTTACATTTAAAGTAAGCCATGAATTCAGGCATTCATGGTGGTGTTTGGGTGATGCTTTTTATTCCCCTACCCTCACATTCTCATTTTGTATATGTTTTAAAAAGCATGAAATGCAGAACACTTTTACACTTTTTTTTTTTTTAACCTTCCAGTCAGCATGGAGTATAAAATGGTTGGTAAAAACTAACCTGAAAGCATAATTTTGAGGTAGCAGGTTGGATTGTATAGGCATAGTTATTTCTCTGTACACTAGGTAATCATAGAATAAGCAGAAACTCACAGAAGGCAATGCTGGATTCACTGGAAGCAAGACTAATGCGCAGAACTAAGAATTTCCAAGAAAATTAATATTAGTGGTTTTTTGTGTGTGTGTGTGAATTAAACCCTTTCTGTCAGGCCTCTCGAAAGCCATTTTGTGTTGAAGATATGCTTGGTTGCTGGAAAAGGGCACTTCACTGCTCTGGCTACAGTCTGGATCTGTCCTCAGGCAGAGATTAGACAGTCACCCTGCTAATACCATACTCTGTTCAGACATGTCACCTCCATTACAGCTGTGTAGCACTGAAAAGCCACGGATTACATGCTGGTAATTGGCAATTTGGCACTGCCTGCCTTCATTTCCTCTCCTCCCTCCACCTCTTTGGTAAAATAAATAATAAAAAGGCAAAAATGGTTTGAAGAGCTGCCTCAACAATGTTTTGATAGTATGATGAAATCATTTGTGTTACCTTAACTTGCAGTTTTCAGACTCTGCTATGCTTTTTTTCCAAACTCTGGCCACTTCAGTCTTTTCTACTCCGCTGAGTCCATTTCTTGGTAGTGTCATCTTTATCGCATCATATGCAAGACCGATCAAGTTCTGGGAGAAAAACTACAAGTAAGACTATTCAAAAGTTTTCTACACTTGTTATTTTTAAAGGTTTTGCTCTCATTAATTTCATTTGTGGAGATATTTTTCTTTCCAAAAATATTCCTTAAATTGTTGTAGGCCTTGAGAGGTTAACCTTTGATCTTGATCCTGGTGCTTTATGATTTCATGGTTATTTAGTTATTTCTGAATGTGTATTTAAACAATTATCAGCGCGCTACAGATGAGGTGTCATGTTGCATTTGTTGTGCAGGCATACAGTAATGAAGCTGTGAAAACAAAACACGGTGAAACTCCCAGTTGTCAGCCCTTTTTGTCTTGCTAGCTAGTGTTAGCAACTAAATCTGTTAAGCCTTTGGCACCGAAGTCAAGCTGCATTAATATATTTTATACTGGCCTGATTAAATGGTACCACTTGGGCTGTGGCAGGTAACTCTCATAGAGAAGTGGTGATGAGTGTGCATTGTAATTACTTGCTACATCTGATCTTAGAGTTTGACATAAGAATTGATTTTGTCAGAATTTAGCTGTCATTCATTTGGTTTCAGAAGGACATAGACTTAGAATATTGAACAGATTGAATAAAGACTTTCTGCTCCTTTTACCCTGTAGGGTTTCAAAGATCTTGGTAACTGGAATCTAATGGGTTCCCAACAAGAGTGGTAGAGGCAAGAAAACTCTGTCCTTTCCAAGCAGAGATAGTTTTCAGAGGGAATACCTGGTAACATGTAACCGGGCTCTGAGTAAGTTGTGGCAGCTGCAGAACAGCAACAGAAGGTACAAAGTAAAAATTGCATTGGCCAAAGCAGGATTTGGCCAGACCAGTGAGAAGTGTTGTACATTTATCACACTTCTGGTATCAGTATCACTGATGCATCTGAGCACCTTCAGAGACTTCAGAACTTGAAATTTTAATAATTGATTCTTCCATCTTCTAGGGGAAATGCTCTTATGAGTTTTTGAAGATTTTTATATTTTTTTTAATTTGATTTGTGTCAGTGAGTGCAGATGTACTCCTCTGTACAGAAACTACTGAGACAAAGCCAAGTTACATAAAGCTTCTGGATATGATGAGATTTGTGAAAGGGTTTTGGGGTGAGCCAAGTTTTGTACACTGGTGTCAGATCTTCATAAAATTATTTCTCACACATCCTTTTCTGGGTCAGCTTGTTCATTATTTCATTGGAGTGAAACTTGAGGGCAGGCTTGGAAAAGCAGGAAGCTACTGCCAATCCCACAGACAGCTTTATGTTTTCTGACAGAAACCTTGAACCACATTAAGTAGGAAGTGGGAGAATTGAACATCTGCTGCATTTTACTTCAGCTAGAACATTTTAATGTGGCATGTGGCTTCTTTTCTAGGTACAGGTTAGAGAATCAAGCTCAGTGGTTGTACATTTCTTCAATGGTATTAGATTAGTGTGGTATCTGTAGGCTACTGTACATGGAAATAGCTGGGACCATTTTCATTTGCTTTTGGTGGTATAAGGCTTTTGGGACAACGTGAACAGAAGATATTCAAATGAATTTCAAAATATAGTGCCTGGTACTTAAATTAGGAGGTCTGGAAATTCTAGTGTATCTTTTATGGTCTTGTCACTTAAAACACAGAAACCACAACCTGGCCCTCCAAAACCTTTCAGAAGTAGTGAACAGCTTTGTAGAAGACTGATAGTTATCAAAGCAAAATAACTGTCTGAACCTGTGGCATTCCACAACGCGCACCTCCTAAATTTATGTTCATTTGATCTCTAGCACTTCTGATTCTCCTTTGCCTCACTCGAGTTTCAGTATTTCGTTCCTCACATGAAGAACTGAAAAGAGTGAGAGAGTTTGACTGAAAAATTCCTGGGTTAGTAAACGGATACAGTAAAAAGACAAAAAGATAGGGGAAGGGAGTAATATTGTATTAAGAATAGGGAAATTTCCTACAAAATGCTTGAAATAATTGAATAAAGCGAGACTAGCATTGCTTTATTGCCTTAGATCTTGACCCTTCCATATCTAAAAACTCAAAGAGGTGGCATGAATGCTTTCTGTCAGAGCCATGGAGTTAAATAGGCTCAGGAACTTGAACTAGAGGGGGAAGTTGTTCTGGTTCCTCCATTGACCTCATCGATAAAGATACTGAAGAGAACCGGCACCAACAGTAAGCCCTGGGGGACACCACTAGTGACTGGCCTCCAGCTGGATTTAACTCTGTTTACTGCTCTGAGACCAGCCACGCACCCAGTTTTTCACTCAAGGAAGCGTACACCCCTGGGTAACATTGGGTGTAACCTAATGAAGCACACACCCCATTCCTTGGGTTTCTGATGGGACGTCTGCCACTCCAGGTGATGTGATCTGGAGCTGAAAGTCTCAGAGAACTGAGACAATAGCTTGTTTTTTTTCAAGGAGATGGAGGAACTCAAGTAGGTTAAAAAGAAAACGTAAAAAAAAAAAAGCTCATTTTGACAGTGAGCAAACTGTGAAATTCCTAGCAAGCTCTTCAAAATTCAGGAATCATACTGTGCCTATTTGTGCTCTGGCGGTGTGTGTGCAGAGCATGGGTGTTCTTCCCCGGAGTCAACACACGCTGTTTGTTTAGTGTGTGCACTTCTGTGGACCTTTCTGGGGGGATAGGGATGGGTGATTTTAAAGAAGAGGAAAAAAAAAAAAAGGGCAATAAGGGGGGAGGTTAAGAAAGAACAACTTGTCATGCAACCATTTTTTACAGCTTTTGCTGCCATTGTTGTTGAAAAGAGAGGGGCGTGAATTCAGAAAGCTGGCCTGCTCTCATGAGCTGCTTGTCCCATGGGAGTCCAACTGTGAGAAATTTTCTCTTTAAAGCAAACAAACAACAACAAAAAAACAGGTTTGATGCTACACTGGGTTTGTCCTGTCGTTAGCTTGGGTTCTGCTTCCCAGTTTGAAGAGTCCTGTTTTACTCTGTATTTTCACAGCTGGTAGAATGATTAGGCCATAGATGGCAGGGAGAGAAAAGGAAATAGCAGTAAATCTTATTTAATGTATAGGCACTTTAAAGCATAGTGTTTGTTCCAATGCTGTTGTTTCATTCCACTGCTTTGCTTTTTTTCTTAAACACTTTGCCTCTCCCCCTCCTTCTGTCCTCTTATCTTGCTTTGTATCTTGGATATGGCAACAGGCAGAACCGAGTAGAAAGTTTCCTTTCATTCCCCAGTGGGTCTAATCCCTGGATCATGCGGAGCAGCCCCTTCTCTGCTGCAGCTGTGACTTGTCCCCGTAAAGAGCACACTGCCAGCAGCAATCCAGAGATTTCAGTGCCTACACGCCTCCCTCTCCTCTGCCCTGCTCCTTCTTGCCTCTGTTCTTTCTTGGTCATCTGGTTTGGTGCCTATTTTTGGGGAAGGCACAGCTTGCGTTTGCTTTGAAGGGTCTCTAGTGAATTACTGTGTAGTGTAACTAATTTAGTTAAGTGTCTCTAAAGAGGCTGTGATTAAGTTGCCAGTTATCTCAGAATGGCACTACCGGATGCCTCTCTGTGTCTGAGACTATGTGAACAAGTCTTTCTTTTCTCCAAGTGCATCAGTATGTTGTTGCTCTGTCATTGTGGTCTGGAAAATAGCTGCTGGTAAGGTTCTTCTAGCTGGGGATGGAGGGCAAGGAAGACCTGCCCTGTCTCAGATTTAGTGCAGTTTCCATTTTCTTTTTTCCGGCTGGCTGACATCACTTGTTCCTCATGCACAGCCTTCAGGTGGAGTGGGGAGCGTTTTCCCAGTGTGGACATAACCAGGATTGACCCCACATCGTGCACGTGTGTGGGAAAAAAAGCTGTGAAATGTGCCCATCTGCTCCCTCCCTTCTTCCCATAAAATAACAAATCTTCCACTTCTAAATGGTTGTTTTTTAACATACCCTAGTGCATCTGGTTTCCCTGTGAGCCGGCTTGTCTAGTACAGCTGCTGAACCCCCGATCTGAACACAAAATGCCATTCACCCACAACTGTCTGTGGGCCTTGCTTGGGAGCTGCATATTCAGACCTTTCACGTTCTCCTTTTTCAGGCTGGTTTTCTTTTTTCTTAAGTCTTTTCTCATTATGTTGTTTAATTTCTCATATGTTCTTAGACCTCCGTAGTGGTGATGTTTACAGAGGAACAACTGCAGCAGATGTTTATAGTTCAGTAGTCTGAGACATTGATTTATAATGAATACTTTCAAGAAAGGTACATTAACCTCTGAAGTCAACAATTACAGCATGACTTAAGCATAAGAAAACCCTTTTTTTCCCGTATCTATAGGAGTTACTGTTTGTCTTACTTCCTCAAATATAATTTCAGAAATATTTTGTTTTGACTATGTCGCTGCCAGTTGTCATTACTCAGAGTTCAATCTTCTCTGAATGCTTTCAGCCCCTGGCATGAAAGGCACGTTGCACCAAGCAGTTCTGCAGCTCATTGCAATCTTTTCAGTTTCTCCTAAACTGCTTCTCCTTCTCTGCTAATTTTTGTGTTTGGCTGCTTCTGGTTCTCTGTTTTTATAAATGGAGCAGAAAGAAGCACTGTATTTCAGTTCAAAGATTTTACAGTACTGGGCTTACAGTTCCTTTGTTATCAGTTCCTATTCAGTTTTATTTCTGTTAGCCCCTTTGGTGACCACAGCTCTTTTAAGAGAGTGTAGTGGGTTTACGTGGCAAGGCTTTGGTAGCAGGGGGCCATAGGGGTGGTTTCTGTGAGAAAGATCTAGAAGCTGCCCCACGTTGGGCGCCAAAAAGGACTGTCGTGGTTCTGCTCGAGTGGGCAGCCGAGCTCCACCACAGCCGCTCTCTCACTCCCCTCCTCAAAGAGGAATGGGGAGAAAATATGTGAAAGGGGCTCGAGGAATTTGAGATAAGGATGATAGTTGGTAGAAGTAACGGGCAAAATATGCGCAGGATGATTGTTAAGAATGTACAAGTTGTGAAGAATTTAAGAAAGCAGTAACTGTGAAATGTTAGTGTGGTGAAGGGACGAGGGGTGGTGTGTGTGTAAAATGTCCACCTTGTCGGTGCTGTGATGATGTTATGTTTATTTTGGTGTGGTGAATTTTGTTTTCTTTTTGATTTAAGTGAAATTTGTGAAAATTGTTGTGATAATTGTAAAGTAAGAGTATATTGTGAGTAATCTTAAATATGCTTTTCACAGAGGCGAGGGGTGGAATGTAGTGGGTTTACGTGGCAAGGCTTTGGTAGCAGGGGGCCATAGGGGTGGTTTCTGTGAGAAAGATCTAGAAGCTGCCCCATGTTTGGGAAGGGCCCCATTGTTTTCCAAATCTGAGCCAATAAGCGATGTTGTTTTGCGCCTCTGTGAGAGCATATTTAAGACAGAGAAAAAACTGCTGCGCCACACAGCAGCCGGGAGAGTCAAGGGAGTGAGAAACAGCCTTGCAGGTGCCAAGGTCAGTGTAGAAGGAGGGGGAGAGGTGCTCCAGGCGCCGGAGCAGAAGTCCCCTGTGGCCTGTGGTGAGGACCATGGTGAAGCAGGATGTCCCCCTGCAGCCCATGGAGTACCACGGTGGAGCAGGGTTTCACGCTGCAGCCCGTGGAGGAGACCACGGTGGAGCAGGTGGCCCTGCACCGACGGAGGCTGCCGCCTGTGGAAGACCCCTGCCGGAGCAGATTCCGGGCCGGACCTGTAGCCCGTGGAGAGGAGACCACGCAGGAGCAGGTGATCTGGCAGGAGCTGCTGCCCGTAGGGGAGCCAGGTTGGAGCAGTTTTCTCCTGAGGGATGGACCCCGTGGTACGGACCCATATCTGGAGCAGTTCTGGAAGAGCTGCTGCCTGTGGGAAGCCCACGCCGGATCAGTTCATCAAGGACTGCATCCCGTGGGTGGGACCCCACAGCACAGGGGACGAGAGTGACCGAGAAGGAGCGGCAGAGAAGAAGTGCTGTAGACTGACCATAACCCCCATTCCCCCGTTCCCCTGCGCCGCTCGGGGGGAGGAGGTGGAAGAGGGTGGATGGGGGGGGAGGTGCTTTTGGTTTCTTTCCTTTGTTTCTCACTTCTCTAGCTTGTTAGTAATGAGCAATAAATCTTACTATCTGTCTTCTTATGCTGAGTCTGGTTTGCCCGTTACACTAATTATTGCGTGATTTTCTCGTCCTTATCTCAATCCTTGAGCCCCTTTCACATATTTTCTCCCCATTCCTCTTTGAGGAGGGGAGTGAGAGAGCGGCTGTGGTGGAGCTCGGCTGCCCACTCGAGCAGAACCACGACAGAGAGTTCTTCACTGGGTTGGCCTCAGGGCTTCTCCAGGCTTTTATTGAGTGTTAAGATAATTTAAAACTCAGCGAAATAGTATAAATAAGTTTCAGCGTGTAGATAAAATCCACAATGGGCACTCATTAGTGCCCGGGACATACAAGTCGAAACAAACAGGATCAATGAATGAATGGCTTTTAGTCTGAATTTTTGGTGTGTTGTCTTCAAATCAGAATGGGTCACCTGATAGAGCATAATGAATTCTTTGAGTCTTTCTGATGCAAAGGGATTTAGATCCTTGAATGCTCAGCCTAGCTTGGTACTAGGGGATCCTGAGGTCTGCCCATGGATACAGCGTTCCTGCTGATGGCAGTGGCACTCCCCACCTGGTGTTTATGCAAAAGCTGAAGCATTAGTAGATTGTTGCTATTCTTCCTTCATTACTCTTCCTTCATAACTAGAAAATTTCCCCAATAAAGATGTTTTTTGGAAAAAAAAATGCTTCTCTCTTGAAACTTTGAATATAAACTGCTCTCTGGGAAGTTGCACCCTGTTCTTCAGGCACATGTGTGGTCACGGTTCTGGCATGGGGAGTGAATAGAGAAAAACAAAACATTTGAACAACGAGGAACATCTTTGTCTGTACTCCAGTTTTAGCTCTTCATGAGCTCTGAAGTTGAATGTTACTCATTGGACTTGCTCATCTGATTGTCTTCTCAGGACCCTTTCCTCCCTGCTCTTGTACCTGTATGGTACATTTTTTTCACATTGCACACCATCAGCACTGTCACTGGACTTGTACCTACAGCACTGGCTTGGTCTTTAATCCCCTTCAGTGGATGTGCAGGGCTTTGAGGTGCTGCTTCAGGTAAAGCCCCAGGCTAAAAGAAGTCCTACAAGAAATCGTGTCCTGCTCCATGTCTTGACCTGTCATCTCCCTCTTAGCAAGTGGCTTCGTGTGTGTGCATGCCCCTTTGGCCACTTGCTGTAGCACAGATGTATGCGCATGTCCTCCCAAACCAGCCCTTGCCTTACTGCTTGACTCCACAACAAGAGTCACAGCTATCTGGGAAAAGACAGGTGAGGAAAAATGGGATCCTTCAGCCAAATAGAACTGGCGTTAAAATAAATGTTTTCTAAGTTGCCAAGAGTTTTACACACAAGGGAGGCTATACAAAATTCAAAGCTGTATTTTGACTGTTTGGCAGTATCTCTTTAACTGGTAACATCTCCTCTTCTCAAATTTTGCCTGTGGCAGTCAATAAAACAAATTGAGGCTAATTGAATAGGAGCCATATGTGTGATAATTAATTGGGAGTGCATTCTGATTCAGTGCTCTGTAGTTCCCTGCCGAGCTAAAGATGCATTCACAACTCCAGTTCACTGAATCACTCTAAGAGGACAGAATAAAGACAGAAGGGAGGCATCAGAGAGAGAATGCATGCTGAGGCCATGCAGGAACGCAAGCAGAGATCAAAACCACAAGCAGGATAAATGAAAAGGGAAAGGGATGGGCAAAGAAGCAAAATGCGTGCAGCAGAGAGGATAGCACAACAGACATTCATAATCAGGAAGTCAGACCTATAGAGAAAAAAAATATCACGAGAACAATAGAAGAAGACTTTGAGAGATATTTGGAAAGGAAAGCAGGAACAAGGCAGAAGAGAATAGACTCATAAATCAGAAATAGGAAGCAAGTAATATTTTAAGGGCTTGTATGGATATACAGTGGCACTACATTTTTATAAGCTATTCTTCTAATGCTTAGCTTCCAAATTATGTAAATCCAATGAGAATAAATGAACTCATGAAATTTCGGTCATATTGAGTATTGGAAACCTATTGAAATGTATTTACTGAATTTCAATAAGAATAAGTGTTCTCAGAAAGTGTTCATCCTATTCACTTGGATAATGCACATTGCCTCCTGTTTTAGATTTAACTGAATAAAATGTTTAGGGGCAAGCTGAAGCTAGGAGCAGTAAACTCATACCTTTCTTTCAAGAAGATGCTTACTCAACGAGCTTCTGTCAAGATGGAAAGATGGGAAAAGCTGAGATCCCAGAGGAGATGTTCAGCAGGAGTGTAACCATTGAAACTGAGGTGATGTGCAAGTTGTGTACAGATTGCAGCAGGGAAATGCTACGGCTTGCTCAAGTCCTGGTTGTGTCCTGATATGCAAGGGTATATACTAGACCCAAAATGCCTGAGGGCTTAGAAGAGCAAAATGTAAAATCTCTCTCACTTGGCTCTGAGATTATGCAAAATGCAGAATTATACCACCATTGCCACTGAGAATTGTCCCTGAAGCTTTGTGTGAATTGGCAATAGGTACATACTGGATGAGTGCTGGAGAAATACTATTTCTATCAGAGTTTGCTCTCAGAACACCACCTAGTTCAACCATGTGTTGGAGATTTTTTCAGTCTGAAAAGCTGTAGGGACTGCCATAATGACTGCTGGAAGTGATCAACATTCTCCACAGTCCGTGGAATTAGTGTGTATATATATATGAAAGAAATTAAGTAGCAAGGTAGACAGCTAAGATGAAAACGGGTATTGGTGACATTTTGGTAAAGCGTTTGTGAATATTTTGAAGTACACAGATACTCAAATAGCTAGCTTACAAATAAGAGGTGAGTTTCCCTGCTAAACCTTTGAATGTCAGAGCATTTAGGTGGGCTGTTTAAATTCGTGTTTGGCCATTCAGCTTTTGATCTCAGATGCACATCTCTCACTTGCATCCCTTTTGGTGCAGAATGACACGAGCCTTGTTTGCAGGAACAGCAGGCTGCAGAATAGGCTAAAGTCTTAAACAATCTCAGAAATAGTTTCTCAGAAAATGACCACAAACCAAACCAAAACAAAAAACCTACAACCATGAATCTCTCAGAATGAATTATAAAAGTCTTTTAAGAAAGCAAAGGAAGGAAGCACAACAGGAAACATGATAGATAATAAAATGTCCCCATGTTTTAAAAGGAACCTTCAGCAGGGCCGTCTTTAACAAGTTTTTTACACCTTAGCCTTCCCCCAGTTTCCTAGCATGCAATCAAAGCCACTTTTTATTTTGCTAGACAAAACACTGGGGGAGGGAGGGAGGGAAGGAAGAAAGAAAGCATGAAGAATAAAATTTAGAGTGAGTGATCAGGAAGGAGAAATTGTTCCATTTTTGAAAGATCTTTCCTTATTAACATGAATTAAACCTAGGGCATGTCTTCCATGCAACTGCCCAGAAAACCTGGCCATGGTTATGCACGAAGGGGCTGTCAGCCTTTGCTGTTATAATCGTGCTGAAAACATTCTGCCTTTTAGATGAAATTGATTTAAAACAACTTGGGCATCCTCACACGTCCAATTAGTACCATCATTTTTGCCTCTGGTGTCCTTCAAATATTCATGGATGCTTGCCTATTCTGCTATTTCCTTGTTCACCCCCCCACCCCTTGCTATCTTAGCCTACTACTACTGTGTTTTTAATGTTAAGCCTTCCGTTTATAGTGCCAGCAGCATAAGACATTCAAATGGAAATGCTGAGGATTTTTTCCAGACTCCATGAATAATCATGGGGCTGCAGCATAGTAATGTTCCTCCCTGTTAGACTTGTCTGTTAGATGTCATGGAAAGATGGATTAAAATTCATTGGACACAGACAGACGAAGAACTTTGGATCTACCCTAGAAATGCATCTCGTGCATCCCCCAGAGGGACTGCTTTTCTTTGTTTTGTTCTCTTTCATAGCAGAGATCCACTCCTTCACAGCAGGAATTCTGGAAATCTTGACTTTGTGTTTGGGGCAAAATCCAGCAACAGCAAGGCAGATTGTGTTCATTTATGTTCATCTTCTGGAAATGAGCAATGATCTTTTTTTTCCCTTAGTTTGCCTAATTCTCACCATCTGTGGTATGTTCCCAGGCTGCCTGAATCCACCTCAGCCTCTTTTCTACCTTTCTAAGGAATTTTGGAGAGCAAAGCTGAAGAAGACAGTCTTTCCAGGTTGAAAAATGAGGCAGTATTTTTGGACAAGGAAAGTATAGGAAGTGACTTCATCTTTTTGCAAAGGAAGCAATAGTTATAATGACATGAACAGTGGTACGCAAGGCAGTAGATTATCTCACTGTCCATATAGATGCTAGATTAAAAGAGCATGAGCCAGTTCCTGAAATATCTAAGAAGGACGTTGACTTGAAAATTGAAGATGTTCAAAGACAATCACTTGCTCTCAGGGGCAAGTGCCCAAGGACCTGTGCTTGGTTTGCATAGAATAATGCAGTTCAGGAAGAAATCCAATTACTGAGCTAATTATCACCTTGGATGAGTGGTAATAACCAGATTTCAAGCCAGAAGCCACTGGAAGGAAGCCCAAAGCACCCACTTGTCCCAGAAGTTTGCTGTAGGGGGTCCTAGCTGACAGCAGAAAGCCCAGGAGTAAAGGTGTAGCAGTTGGAGCATCAGGAACAGTGTATTAGAGTTTAATGCTATGCAAATTCCTGTTGGCTTCAAGAAGGTGCAAACATAGCTTCGGTTACTAATGATTGTGGAAGATTTTTACCTAGGTGTATTACCTGACTGAATTTATTGAAGTAAACTGAATTTTAGGACAAAAGTAGTTCACCATTTGCTTTACCAACTGTACATATTGCCTTTGGTCTTCATAAAAATTTAAAACTATGCTTCAAAATATCAGTATAAAGCTTTGAGTTTCTCTAGTACTATCCAAAATGGTGAATCCTTTCATATCTTGTGTCCCGAGGCCCATGTTTTCCCTCCTCAAGAAATCAATACTGTGCTTGGAATTGGGGGGAAAAGCCACAACAGAGCCTGGTTTCGTTTGATTTGGGAGAACTGCACTGCTTCCTTCCCTTCTTCCTATTCAGGTTGCATTATCTCTCACAGAAAGACCTGAAGCACTTGCAATTTCCCTGATTGTTTCACATATCTCTCTTAAAAGGAAAAAAAGGGAAAGAAATGGAGCCAGAGCTGCATACTGGGTGAAAGGACTCCTGCTAATATAGAATGGAATTTTCTGAAACATTGCTTGATTTGTGTTGGTTTCAGTATGCTTCAAGAACATAAATACTTTACGGCTTGATAGAAATTTGGAGTGAAGAATAGTATTGACTTGTACCCCATTCTGCCACACTGATTTCAGAGAGACTGAAAGTTAAAAAAGAGCCTCATAACCTTAAAACATACGCGGTTCTGAAATCAGGAGCATTTCTCTGCTGAGAATAGAAAATTGATTAAATTCTGTAACCTAATCTTTATGCTTACTCTTGCATATGTTGCATTTGCAGGTGGATGTATGTTAGGGTAGAGGAATTCTGACAACCTTTTTGAAATATAATCGTTCTTTATGTTCCAAATTGCTCAGAAGGCCCCCCAGCGTTACCGTTCTCTGTTGCATAGGAAATGAAAATTGCCGTTACAATAAGCTCAGCCAACCAGAGGCAGGAAGATAAATAATACATCAAATAAAATGTTAATGTATGTAGATAATGTACTAATATTAATTACAAATAAGTCTAATTAACACTCATATTCTCACCAACTGTATTTCTTGCACAGTTAAGAACATGCTTTTTTTAAAGCAAAAATCAGTAGGGAGGGAAGTACAGCAGTTCTGTTCCTCTTCTCTCTACTACATGAAAGCCTGTGTGTAGTTTTTCTTGTCAGTGAGTTTTCCAGAGCTCTTGGGAACGGGGTGGGTGGGCTGCAGAAGCTGGATGAAAAGACTTTCTGACATTAGGGACATTGGTGGCATCCTTCTCCCCAGGCAGCTTCAGCGTGAGTTTATAGCTTCAGCTCTGAATCTTCCAGCCCTTTAAGTAACTTGTATATAGAAAATGTACATGAAATCCTAAAGCACCATTACCAGACTTATATTTCAGGAAAATAAAGTACGTTTACTGTAGCATTCCTGTTAGCTGAGGCTTTCACTTGTACCCTGAAGGCTTGGGAGATGCTTTGGACTCATGGTGCTGAGTATCCCTAGCCACCACAGCAACCCCTGTTGGACACATCTTGCCCACAGTGGTTTACTTGTTCCTTTTCTGCGGACTTTGTAAATACCTTTTGTTGCAGGTAGTGTATAAAAGCTCAATCCAGTCTACCTTACAGTTGCCCTCCGTTCTGTGACCATTTTTCCCATGTGCTTTATATTCCACTGGTAGAGTGAAAACCCTGAGTAGGGACTGTGCCATTCCTAAGGGAGACAGAGTTCCCTGTATATGGACCGAAGCATAGGATTCACTCATTTTTAAGAGACAAGAATGGCCAAGGACTTTGTCATTGCTGTCTAGGTAAATTCGAAGCTAATTGTGTTTTGTTTTTTCCTTCGGTAGATGTTATACACCCACAGCAACACTTTCACACAAACAAAACCCTTTATGTTGAGCTATTGCCCTTAAGGCTTAGAAGGGAAGAGAGACTGATTTAGTGTTCTTCCTATTCAGTGTTGTGTTGGCACCCAGCTGATGTGTTTCTGGAGTCACTGTATAGGCACACTTGGAATAAACTGAGGACCAGGTTAGGAGTATGAATTGCATAATGGTATAGAATGTAAAGATATGTTTAAAATAAAATAAAAACATGTATTTGGGAAGAACTGACTGTACAACGTGTCTTTGTTTCCAGCACCAAAAGGTCAGACCATTCCAACACAAGACTGGCAATTCAGATCGAAAAGGATGCAGGTATGGCCTGGGAGTTTGGGACATTTGTTTTGCTTGATTTGTAAAACACGATGTATTCACTCCAATAAGACTTAAACTGAAAAGTTAAAGAGATGCAAAGGGTTTAAATGTTGTGTGAACAAACCGGAACATTTTAAATGTAATAGAGTGCCTCTTTAAGTCGTGTGCCTTGATAAGTAAATTTGCTCTTCAGTTACATGAAGCTGATTAGATAGGTGCTGGCATGCAAATCATATGGTTAGAAACAGCCTTTTTCCTTATGTGGAGCACACAGCAGACATAGTTAGACTTAAAGGTTGGCTGTTGTCAGGAAAACATTTTGGAAAAAAAGCAGCAGATTAACAGCACCCCTACCACTAAGCAGTTTGGGTAGACAGGTATCTCCTGTTCACTGGGGAGAAGCCTTTCTGGTGTGTGGGAAAGGAAGAGAGGGAGAAATCAGAAGGGTTCAAAAAAAACAAAACAAGTGAGTAGGCCTCTTCTCCATGTAATGGTTCATTAAGTGAGCTCTGATCCATGGCAATCCAAAACACCTTCCTGCATTGCACCATGCAATTCCTGTGAGACTGGGGAATGAGAGTGTTTTTTGACCAGTCAGTGCACACACATTGATACCTGAGCTGATGCTCTCCACCACCTAGCAGGTCAGGGTCCTTTCCAGCAGAATCTGACACCCAGATTTTCTGCCAAATCCTGGTCCCACTGAGAGAGGCCAGGATTTCATAAGGGGGGTTCTTCCTCTTTCATGTTCTGCAGCTGATTTTATATTTCCACTGAGTTGTCAGAGGCTTGTACTGTGGAGATATTTACCTTGTAATTATTGTTGTCACATTTTTAACCTCCCTTTTTATGCTTATCCATTAGATCAACAGCATGTACAAATACACATCTTCAGGTGTAATCCAGGGTGTCCAAGAGGGCAAGAGAAGTGTTAGCAGTTCAAGGCATATATAATGCTTTTTCATTATGTATCATTTCAAGGCGAAGTGTTAAGATGTTTCTCGAGGTCGTTCTGTCATCTGATAGCCATAATCTCTATTATATATGCTAATTATATATGTTAATTGTGTTTTTCAAAGCATTGCTCAAGCAACATATTATTTTTGTGTGTGCTTTAAAAATATTTTTTGACAAACATACTACAGAAGTTATAGAGCTGAGTGTATCTGTATGGACATACACACCTGTGTATCCATGCATTTGGGGCTAGATGCATAATGGCCATGGTGATGAAGATGCACCTACATTTAAAAAGTATTAGAGGTGAGCCACTGGTGCCTTATAGAAAAAAAAAGATACATTTCTCACCTCAAGCATAAATATTATGTGAAATAGTACAAGCACAAACCAATACCACGTTGGATTAGGTGGCACTGTTAGCATTTATGAAAGGTTTATTCCCTTTCTCTAATTATCATCGTAGAGTGCTAATTTTAATACAGATAAATGCCATAGACCTCTGAGATTGGACTTTTAGACTGTGGCATGTTCTTACCTAGACAGTTGGCCAAAGCAATGTATAACTGAAGAGCTGATGCTATTTTTAAAAGAGAGTGGTAGCAATTCTCATGTTGAATAAAGTGGGTTTCATTCTTTTTCAATATAATAAATGTGTGTGTTTTTTTTAAGATATGTGCCACCATCTTAAATACTCAAAAGACACTTCATGGCTAATGAAAAATTCCTGGAGGACTAAAAGAAGTAACTCCCAGTAAATTAATGCAAAGTGTGTGACAAGTTCTTTAGTCAGTAAAAATCTCAGAAATGTAAATGTCTTAGATATTTACATTTAAGCTTACGTTCTGAAATAATATGATTTCTGGTTACTTAAAATCAAGAACATAAGTTAATAGTTATTAACTTAGCTTAGCAGAGTCTTTCAGGGGAGATGAAAAAACTTTTGCTGTTGTAAAACACGAAGGAGGTAATTTGGTTCAGTCTGAACTATGTCATCACTAGTTTGATGTTCAAATTATTACATTCTTCATATTAACCAAAAGCTTCGGTCCTGATTCTCTAAAGGTCTAAAAGGCATCTAGGACATGCAGTCTGTATAAAGTAGCATCAGAAAGATGCCACCTAACCAGTGGAAGATGCTTTATGCAGAAATAAAAAGGAACGTAGGACTTTATGCAGAATGGCTTAGTTAGTTAGTTTGTTTGCTTAATTAACAAATGTGTACTGCTCTGGTTACAGGAAATGATGACAATAATCTCAACTCCATTTTTTATGAGCATTTGACAAGATCCCTGCAGGAGTCTCTTTGTGGAGATTTGATTCTGGGCCGCTGGGGAAACTACAGCACAGGAGACTGTTTTATTCTGGCATCAGATTATTTAAATGCCTTTGTGCACTTGATTGAAATTGGAAACGGCCTGGTCACCTTTCAGCTTAGAGGGCTGGAATTTCGAGGTAAGGATCCCCGATAATGTAAATCACAACAAAAACTGTCTGCCTTTCTTAACCTGTCACAGCTCTGTAGTAGGACATAAGAGTTTAAGGATATTTTCTCTCTTTCTTTTTGTAGATATTTGTCTGTGTCTAAAAATACTATATTTCTTCTATCATTATTTGAATGACAGTGTTTTGAAACCTAGATATTAAGAAATTTAGAGTCATGTTCTGAAGTATCATAAGATGTTCAGAAACATATTTCTTTGGTCACAGATCTTTTTGGTTACACTTAGTCATGTATTAAGATTATTTCTCTCCTTCCATAACCATGAAAACTGAAGTTTCTCTTTAATTGTTCAACTTCCACAAAAACTGGTCTTCAAAAAAGACACCAAATAGTGCAATGACTCTTCTTATGGAAACTATCCCATGTGAGAGATCATGCGAGATGCTGGTGGTGAGATGGTCTCCATCACAGCCGACCATGCAGGGAGAAGCAAGTGAATCAGGGCTTCATTTCTCTTTTATTTAGGAAGATCTGACTTCAGCTGTTCAATATATTCTTCTGTCAGGGTACTCCTCTTCAGGAAAAGGCGACGGCATTCCCCTTCCTAAATGTTGTGGTATTGGTGAGGTCAGTTGCTCATGGTATCATGCTCCTGTCCTTTATTCTGTTGTTCTGCATCAAGTAGGGAGTAAAACCACAAAGCTTTTAAACAGTTTTTGAATTCTCTGCATGCTATACACAGTGGCTGTGTCTGTTGCTTGGGTTTGTAACCTTCCAAAGATACCACTTTGCAATCGCAGATGCCAGGAGTTTTCAAATCCTAGAATAAACAGCTTCCCAGGCTCAAGGGCTGAGCATCTAATGGGCGACATGCAGAGGAGTGTATAATCAAGGCAACTTTTCAGCAAGGTTGAGTATGAGAAAACAGGAGACAGACTGGCTCTTTGAATGCACTTAGGTGTGGGAGGGAAATAGGAAATAACATGCGTGGGCTCAGGTCTTGACTCTGCGACAGACTCCCCGTAGGATGTTGAGCAGGTTGTGGTACATGCTTGATGCTCACTTTCCTTTCTGTATGCTGGTGAGGAAGATAAGAAAAGTTATGTGGAAAACAGTAAATACCTGAAAAATATCAGTATTGTGGTAGCTGGTGGGATACTTACTCAGTACAGAGGCAAATTATAAGAAGAAAAAGTCACTAGAAAGGGAGATAAAGAATTTGGTTATCAGCCTAGTAATTTCTTGTTGTTCATGATGATGGTGATGTATGTGTGTATCCGTGGCTTTCTTCAACTTCAAAGGCATCTGTGCAAGTATAATCTTCTTGTGTGCCCCCGGGGTACGCAGTGGTGCTCCTATGTTTGAGATAGGTAGTGAGGTTAATACTTATAAAAGCCACAGGTAGAGAGGGGTTTTTTTTGGTAGTTTTGGAACTTGCTATTATTTCTTTCATGTCCAGGCCAGACAAATGCAAATCTGTGTTGCTCTACAAGAACAGTTAAATACTGTGGCAGTTCAAGTCTCTTAGTTGCAGTCCTGCTGATTTCACAGGCTGATAAATCTCTAAGATAATTGCCCGTTTTGTTTTTTTTCCTTCTTTTTTTTGAAGACGGTTTTAGTGGATCTGTCATTTTGGTGCCTTTTAGGTTACTCAAAGTACAATTCTTTATGGAAACTTTGTGAAGTTAGAAAATGTTTCATTCGTTTCTGCAGATCTGAAAATAAAAGTGACTTCCAAGGTAGTCTAAAAAGTGATGTACCTTGGAAAATGTTGGCATTAAGTTTATTTTTGTTGGGATTTTGAGTAAACAGGACTTTGAATAAACAGGACCATGCACATTTCCTTCAAAATCCTGATTTCACCAAATTATCTTTGCTCATCATCCTTTTGTGTTAAAATAGTTCATTATAGGATTTGAAATAAATAAAAGAAATCTCATGCTTATATTGTAAGAGTTTATTCTTTGTGCAGTTGCCACCTCCTGCTGAGTCCTTCTCCCCCATACAGTTTAAGAAAAGTAAATCTTGCAAATACAGATGAAAAATATGAGAAGATGCTCAAACCACACTTTGGCTAGATAAAAAGCAGGAGGGCTTAATGAGCTGAAAGTTGAGTAGTGAATAACTGCATAGGTGTGTTGCAAGGAGGACTTTGAGACATCTTTGTTTATTACCAGCCAGGTGCCATTTTGTGTCTGAGTTGAGAGCAAAACTTCAAAATTGTAATGTGCCACCTCTGTATTCCCTAAAATAAAGTTTGTGCAAACAAATGGGTCTGTGAATTGACATTTCCGTGCTGATTGCCTAATACTGCTTCTCTTTTTGAGCAGATCTAACATGTCTGCTCTCTGCAGCAGGTCTTTAAATACAGTTTGGGCTGAGACTCTGCAGCCTGTCATATGTCTCGAGTTGCCTTTTGGAGCCAGATGAGTTCTTCTCATCAATATTCCCCTCCCCAAGCTCTCTCATGTTCCTCAGGAGGGGGCTGGCAGCCTTTGAGGGAGTATTCTTACCGACCATTCAAAGGACCTCAATCCACAGGACGAGCAGAGCAGCAGCAAACATGAACTAGGAAAGCACAGACAAATTACTGAGGGGGGAAGAGGAGGAGAGGCGTGACAAAAATGGGAATGGAAATCTCACCTAGACTACGAGAAAAAAGTGTGATTATTTTTTGTCCTTGTGGACGTGATAGGTATGCGAAGGTTTCTCTATCTTACAGAATATTTTCTCAAGATAGAGAAGGATACATTGGGAAGAGAAAGTTGGGTGTCTGAAGATTCAGATTACATTGTAAACAAACAAAACAAAACAAAACAAAACAAAACAAAAAAAACCAAACACTAATAGGATGGAATAATGGAACATACCTGAGGAGAGAACAGCTTGAACGAGTAGCATTGGACATGTAAGAGTAAACCCCTCAGGACCATGCAGAGTAGGTGCCAGAGAAACCACAAGAATTTCAAGGCTGTTTAAGCAGAAACAGATGAGCCCAGAGGGGAAGCAGGCACGAGCTGGATAAGATGGATCTGCCTGATGCAGACAGTAACAAACGTTTTGCAGACTCCAGACTGTGGGCAGGTAGTCTGCTGTGTGCCCAGTGGACGGGCTGAGGTGGTGTGTTGACACCAGGGTGCTGCTTTTGTCTCCAGCTAACCCATGAGGGCCGCTTTGCTTTAGATAAGTCATGCTGCAGGACCGTGTCCTTTGTGTAACAGGTTACATCCTTGTGTCATCAAGGAACTGGGCTGCTCTAGCGGGGCCGAGTTACATAGAGAAGACAGAGTCTGACTAAAAGGAGCCAGAAGGTCTGATCTGAAGGCAGAAGCTGTGTGAGGGGACAAGTCAAGGGCTGCTCTCAGCTCTGTGAAAGCTGAAACTGAGCAGAAAATCTTTCTTTAGAGGTTTTCTTTGTTCTTTCCTTGAGTAGGATTGCTGCCTGCTAGGGTAGGAAGTCAGGCTGCCCCAAGCAGCAGGAAGGACCATCTCCTGCCCCAGCTGGGTAGGGTCCCATTTCAAGTCCTGCAAAAGCTCCATGGTGGGTGTGGGGTACAACTCGGTAGAGTAGGATTTTTTCTACATGTGGGAAGAGGGCATGAAACAGCTGGGAGAACTTTGGAGCTTACAAAGACAAGAGGCAGTTGCTGATAAACACTAGGCTTTCAGTCCACGTACAACCACATTTCCTCTGCTTTGTGCATCTCATGTTCCTATTTTTAGTTGTCTGGTCATGTGCTGGTTTTTACATAGGACCCTGTTTTCATTCATTGTACAGATTGGTTTCCCACAAAGAGGGAAAAAAAAAAAAGGGCTAGAGGACAAACTTGAGGTCTGTAATTTCTGAGCTTTGGCTGCTTGACTTCTACTTCAATTTCAAGCGTAATTTTAATTGAGGGCCCTAAAAATCTGCTGTTCCTTAAATAAGAAATTCACATTTGCTTGGGAAACGAGTGAATCACAACAATGTTCTCTGTATCTGCAACTGTTTTCTGAGCAAACCAAAAGCAATATTTGCATTGTGGAGCTCTAGCCTTTCCTGTGAGTGTTTCTCATGCACTGGCAATGCTGCCACAGCAGCGCCCGAAGAAGAGGTCAGAGTGTCTTCCTGATTTAAGCGTACTGAAGGCAGGAGAGACCACCTCACATATATGCATCCAGCTTAATTAAGAGTTGGCATTATAAAATGACTGATCCAGATTCCTTTCTAACTGTGTATAATTGAAGCATGTGTCTCAGCTTTTAAATGAAAAGCATCTTTGCAGTTGGGTAAGAAGACACAGATTGAACAAACTGAAAGAAGGGAGTTAGCAAAGCTGGCATTCCTCTCATCCATCTTTAGTCCTGTTCAAATTGAGCATCTTGCATGAATTAGTTCTTCACTCTCCTTTCAAGTGATGGAGAGGGGATGTGCCTCCATCATTTGTCCTGTGTGTAACGCAGGGGGAAGGCTTAAATACCTCCAGGTACAGAGAGGAAATGCTCATTCCTACCAAACACAGAGAGGGTATTGATGAGATTGGGGTTGGTGAAAACTTTCTGCAAGTTTTGGATTGTGCAGCTGCACATTAGTGTGGGGGAATCAAGCCCTTCAGTAACTTAATGATGCTGTCTGTGCTAGACCACAGTGGTACGCTAAAAGCAACCTGCCAGAAGAAATACATAATGTATCATTTAATTTGAAAGGGAGAGACAGGGGAAAACCCACAATCAAGGAACAAGCAGAAAGAATGTCAAAATATCTACCTCCTGCAAGTTCCCTGTAGAACGAGGAAGCCTTAAAATATTTTCCTGTTTAGTCTGTGCCTCGACAAAATGTCTTTTGGAGAACATCCAGTTAGGCGTAGCATGTGCAGAAATTACTCATGGATGATGCTGCTGAAATCTTGAGGAGCTGTTTTCTAACTCATTCCGGGTATTCTTCAATCATATAATTAACTTCTAAATCTCTGCCGTGATTTTGTTACTGAACGTTGCACGTGCAATATTCACGCTTCACTTGGAACTTCATTAGATGAAGCAAGGGAAGAAGCACAGAGCAAGCACAGCTGTAATTGCACGTAGTGGCAGGCAGCTGTAGCAGCAGGATGGGATTGCCGGTGGGGCTTTCTCTTTGTTAGCTAGTTTATTTTCCACGCAAAATGGCGTACGAATGCAGCCAGTTTAAGGTATATGCTTTAGGCACAGTAATGATGTCTAAGAAACAAGGACAGTTACTCATTTTGGCAGCGTGTGGATATGCTGTATGGTTTTGTTACAGTAGCAAGTACATTACCAGTGCAAGGAGTATTTGTTGGTGCTTGGTTTCTGTGTTTGAGGGCTCTATAGCATGAGCGAGAATCAATCATTATTTAAAGACTGGTTGCAGCATTCACTTTTTACTTTTTCAAATCAGTTCATGCTGTTGGGAAGTAAAAGTTGCCACCTTCATGTCTTTCATGAGGCCATGCTTGATGTATGTTTGGTGACTGCACAAAACCATCAAAAGATATTGATTGCACATTGTTTGCAGGAAAGAACAAAGGCTGAGAGACACGATGTTCAGAAATATTATGGGCATGAACAGAAAGGATGCAGAAGGATTTCTTTGATTTAATCACGGTGAAGTACTTGAAAAGACATAAAACAGGGAAGACAATACTTTACATTGAATGCAGGAAATCTGTGATGTAGAAGCCTTTCTAGGTGTACAGTAGTGCTCCAGCAGTGTAAACCAACTCTGCATTTCAAATAGGCTGAGAATACTTTAGTTTCTTTAACATAGGCTAGAATAAATATTTTATGCCTTTTTTCCCTTTCCTCCCTTGCACAATCTTACATGTATATATGGGTGTACTGGGGAAGGCTTCTGGAAAGAAGGAAAATGTTCTTAGATGCTCAGTAGCCTTTTTATTGAAAATATTTCTTTGTCAAAAACAAAATATTGCACTGCATTGCACTCCAAAAGAGGTGATGTGGGAGATTCTCACGGTATTTGGTAGCTGCAAGTTTAACAACCAACCTCCCTTGAGAATGCTTTCTTTCACCTGGGCTTTCACAGTGTGTCTTGGTGAACCAAGAAGAGGAGAAGTTTTTGAGGAGAGGTAATATCTGTTGTTAGACCAACTGATCTGCTTTGAAAAATGGGTTATTTTGGGGGTATAAAGGACTTGAAGCTGTTTAAAATCAGAGCAGTTTTATAACCAGTAGATTTGATGTTTGAGGAATTATTATTGTTTTGTTTTGTTTTTTTGTTCTGAGTCCTGAGATTTTTCCTTGAGACAAGCTGAAGTTCTAACAGTTTATAGATTGCTATTTCTAATACCAATTCTACAAGGAAACAACCTGGAAAGAACCAAAACAGGTGGAAGTTTCCAGGAAATGTCCAGTTCCATGATCCTTGAGTTTTCATCTGGGAGCTCAGTTCACCCCTTTTTGAAATATTTTTTTCTTTTTTGTTTCTAGAACAGTACAATGCTTGGTTTGGGGACAAATAGCCTTTTGCTGTCTTTTAGCTCTTTATGCTGCTTCTGGGTGATAACTTGCCACCTTTTAAGCTGCTATGCTAAGAAAAAAGACATGTCAGGGGTAAAGGAGCCTCATCCATTAGAATTTAAGAATACCCAGATTTACAGAACTTGATGGAACAAGGTCACTGTATTATTTCCACTGTAATGTGTTTACTTGTTGTCGTGGTTTGCTACTGATTTTGCAAAACAAATGGTGAACAAACAGGCAGTTTTGTGAAGTCCTTGGTGAAGAGACCTCTGCATACTCTACCTTGGGCTTCAGTCTGTCTTCATGGCTCCCATCTCTGTGTCTGGCTCCATCCCTCAAACTTAACACCTAGTTAAATCCCTCAGTCCAAAGCTGGTTGTTGGGGTCACAGAGTTTAGAGCTTGAAATGCCTAGTGCAGGAGAATGATTTGTGATCTCAACATCTGTGGAGTGGAGTTAGTGCGTGAGCCCTGTGAGCCCTTTCGTAGTACGTTTGCACCCTGGGTGCTTGTATGTCAGCAGTCCTAGATGCTGAAGCTATGACAGCCTTCAGACACAATAATTTATGTGCATTCTGGATGTGTTGTTAAACTGGAGTGTTTTATAGCAATGTTTTAGTTTTATAAATAAGTTTATAGAACTGCTTCTAGAAGTATGTTGCTGTGTTAGAGGATCCTCTTTCTGGCTTTTCAGTACTGAGAAATGCTTTTCCTCTCACTCACTCAGTTTGCAGAATTAAATGCAAAAGCATACTTGGATTTCAGCCTTTATTCTAGAAGGTTGGATGGTCATTAGTTTAGGTATATATTCTGAATCCTCTTGAAGTGAGATTACCGCCTTCAGTTCCAATTTTCTCATTTCCATTAGGGTTATGCTAACAGGCCACAAGTTGGTCTTCGGGTCCTGATGTGTCCGGAAAATAGAAAGAGTTCCAAGTTCTCACACTGGTTTTCTCCTGAGCTCACATAGATTGACCTTGCTTTGTTGAGCTGGCACGTGTTCTTGCATTGATGACTTTTTGGCAACCATCCAGTGTTAGATATCTTACAGATGAATCAGCCTCATCTGTGCTAGCAAGGGTCACAGTGAATGACTAAGCCCGAGCGGAGCGGGAGAGCTTATTTTCTTTCTGCCGCAGAAAAAAATGTTAAAAAAATGTTTTCCTTCAGATTTCAAAATGACTGATTACCAGTGAAAACATTTTCCTGTATTTTAATATTTAATGGTACTACACTTAATTATATTGCATAACTGAAGTGCACGTTCTGCACCCTGCTCTTCGGTTTTATGAATAATTCTCTCAGAATTGCTTGAACTTGATCATTTTTGGAGAAGCAATATAAAATTGACGTTTTAATCATCAGTTTATAACATAATATATACGAAACTTTGGGGTCACTGTTCTGTAAAAGATGCACACAGATGCTTAACTTCATTTACTGTCACTTGTCCCTTTTGGCTCCATGCATATCACTGAGCACATGCTCGTAGTCCTTGCACTACCAGTGTCTAGAGTAATGAACCAAAAGGGATTGAGGCAGGCACTGGTAAAATGAAAATTTTCAGTAACGTCTAAATTTGTGCCATTGAAATCCAGCCAGTGCCTTATGGCCTAAAGCAAGGCTCAGTTAAAGATGAAAGAAAATTCATGGCAGTCCTGCTAGGACTGACTGGAAGAAATAAAGGGAACCAACACGAACTTGAGCATCAAGTCTGCATTTGTCTTTGCAGACTCAAGTCTCTTTTCTAGATGGTGCATGGAAATATTACTTAGCAGATGAGTTGGGACTGAGGACATGAGCCAGGGATTTGGTATTTTGGCAGAACACTGGCCATGCCTCAGATCACACGTTAAAGTAAACAGAGGCTCTCCAAGCAATCAGGATGCCGAATCCCTGGGGTGATAGTACCTGAATGCATCAAGCAGCTGTTGTTGAGCAAGGGCATGCTTGCCAGATGCTGACAGAGCACAGCCCCTATTCCATTCTTGGGAATACTTTTGTGGAATGACCACATGAGCTCCTTCATTTGTTCCCAGAGGTTTTGTAATAATACAGGCCCAGTTAGAAGTCCTCTGGCTCCCCAGGTTCAAAGTTGATGATTGTATTCACTGTAGAATAATTTGAAGTTTCATTGATTAAAACTATCTAGCAAAGATGACCTGGAGACATTTTTACCTGTTGAATTAGCTGAGAATGGAACTAATTGTTCTGGCTGCTTCTTCTGTTTGTGATGCATGTGATGACAGCTGCCCTCAAACACTGAGGGTCCCATGAACTCACCAGTTATCGCCTCTTTAGGGCCCATATTTTACAAAGTACTTGGCTTAAGAAAACTGGTAATTACAGTCTCTACTAATAATATAAGGTATTTATTAATACAGGCAATATAGGGAGCACCTAAAAGCATAGCCAGCATTTGGTAGGAATGGAATGTGATATTTGCTTACAAAGTAAAAACTAGATTTAAGAATAGAGTAAGCAAACACATCTTTAATTCCACTAGTTGTGAGGGGTTTAGTGGCAGTTGTTTATTAGGCCTGTGCTTTTCACCACATATAAACACTTGTCGATGTTTAATTTAGCACCTGGGATGAGGACTGATCTCTTAAATTCAGTTTAATACTGTAAGACATTTAACCTTTCAAAAACTAGACATAACAGCAATAGTAACAGCACCAGAAAGGAGTAGTTATTTTACCCTTTTCAAGCTCTGTACAGAGGAATGTGCCTCTCCCTGTTTTGCTTTGAGTACAATGTCTTTTGACTTGACTTCAGAAAAGCATCCACTGACCCAGAGCAGTTACTGTTTTTTTTGCTGTTGAGCATTAAGTGTTAATTCATGTAGAAATCCGTGAAATATGAAGCAGAAGCAGGCCAGTTCATGTCCCGTCCCGCTGGAAATGTCAGCTTGATAGGTCATGTTTTGCACTTAGTGGCTGTCTTGATCGGATAGATGTTTATACTAAGGTTACTTAAGTCATTTAATAATTAGTCATAATGGTATATCCCTGAAGTCCAAGGGGGAACACACGTGAGTATGTGAACAACGCTGGATTTACACACACACAGTACGTTTTCAATTTCAAACATACCCAAATTCTTCTCCCATTTACACTGACACAACAGAACAGGTCTGTTGGTCCTGGCAGATGCTGCTTATTTTTCTTTATATAATCTCTAGCAATAAAGTTCTCAGAGAGATGATGTGTTTCAAATCATGTGGTTTTCTTGCTATTTTTGACTGTGAGAACACAGGATGTACTCTGAAGTGTATTTGCTGATATGTTAAATTTATATGCCATACCACACTTTGCTCCAGAATGAAAGGTAAGTGGTAGCAGAGATGCAGACTCGAATTAGTATGTGAGAGACATGCTTGTTAAGGAACATGTAATGAGCAGATGAGAGCCTGCTGGTAAGTGTTGTGTCTTTGATGCCAGCTAAGGCTTTAACTGAGTGTATCCCTCACCAGAAACTGCAGTACAGTGTCTAGCACCTTCCTCTCCTTTTGAGACCATTTGGAAGCGGACTGAGCCAGCTCTCTCATGGGGTGACACTGAAACCACTGGTGGAAAGGCCATGTGAGATGTATGTGTAGCTTGCATGGCCTTGAAAGATAGTTTCTGTAGAACTTCAGGGGGGAGAGGAAGTTCTGCAACAACCCACAGAGAGTAAATTTTAAGAAGGTCTACATGTCAAGAAAATATAGCTCTTGTATTTTGAGAACTGTGTGGGGAGCACATGTCCACCTCTGGTTTTGATTTGTAGTGCTCTACATGGTTTTCAAACCACATTTATAGCTTTTAAATCCTGAGGGCTCAGGCTGACCATCAAGAGTGCACAGCACAGGCCAGAAATGCAGTCTGCAAAGCAGAAATATTATTGTTGCTGCATTACAACTTCTTTTTGAGTTAATATGACTTTTTCAGAAAGATTTCTTCCATTTTGATCTAAAGGCCTGTGTAATAGGCTAATTGGAGAGCTGCTCTGTCCTCGTGATGTACTGCCACTAGTGCTATTCATTAGAAATGTTTGATCCGGAGTAACTTTTACTCCAGTGGGAAAGAGAACAACCAGTTGCATGTTATTTTTGGCACCTGCTTTCCAAGATAGTTTGCTCTAACCCAGATTTTACAAGTGCTCTGACATACTGTAAAATCTTTGTTTGCATCCTGTATGTTATTTGAAGAAGCAGACTGGGACTTGGATCAATTTGCTTAATATGCCTGATGGAGCAAGAATCTTTAGTGTTGCTTCCTGGTGAGTTTTTATTAAGGCAGAAGCTGTGGTCTGTAGTTTGGCTCAGCTCAGAACCAAATGCCTAGAACATCAGATTGGGCCCTTTTGGCTTTTATAGGTGATAGTAAATAGTAGTAAATAAATGATGTATAGCGCTTTATTTCCTACTGCACATGGATCAATTGGCACATCTAATTTGTTGCCATAGCTCTTTCTATTAGATTTTTGCTAAGCGTGTAGAGCCTTAAATCATACTTCCTCTGCTTGAAGGAAGTCCTTTGTTTCTTCCCCCCACAATAACTGGCAGCATATTCTCTTTTTCTCACTGCCAAGGGACATATTGCCAGCAGAGAGAAGTGGAGGCTATAACAGAAGGAGATGAAGACAATGAAGGCTGCTGCTGTTGTAAACCCGGACACTTGCCTCACTTGTTATCGTGTAATGCAGCCTTTAACCTCCGATGGCTGACATGGGAAATAACACGAACCCAGTACATCCTGGAAGGATATAGCATCATTGATAACAACGCTGCAACAATGCTGCAAGTGTTTGATCTGCGGAGAATACTTATCAGATACTATATAAAGGTAAACTCTTTGGTAAAGTGGACTGTATTCCTATCCTGGAGTGTCTAAAAGCTAGCTTTCTGGCTAGCTTTTAGAAATAGAGTTTGAAGTAGCTGGCTTTGTATTTATTCATTTCCACTACTGGCAGTCAGACTGACTCAATATCAGGTAGGGATAATTAACTCATATCTCCCTTTGCTGCACATGATTCTGGCCAGTTACATGTAGTACAGAAAATCATGGACACTCTTAAGCAGAAATCAAGAAGGAGTGTTAACATCTGCTGATAAAGGCAGAGGAAGCGTTCTTACAAAGCAAAACTTCACTCACAGTTTGTTATTTCTTCTTGATTTCGCCTTTTTACCGTGTTTTTTTTTTTTTTTTTTTTTTTTTTTTTTCTGGGAAATAATGAACAAGCGTAAAGATTTTTGGAGCTCTCTGAAGAGCTGTTTCTCAAATGTACTTTGTTACCAGCATAAAACAGCAGGTAAAAAAGGATTAATGTAAGTATCACAACACATTTGAAGTTAGTGAATTCCACTGATTAAACTTCAATTCATTTATACCACTTCTATATTTGCAGTGTTATTAAGATTACAGTGACCACACAGATACTTATTTGTTATAAAAGCCAAACCCTTTCAACCCAGCAAATGAAGAGATCACTATGCTTTACTGTCTTCTGCTGAAGCAACAAAAGCCAAAGGCTGCTGTTTATGCTGTTGGTACTTCCATTAAGCTAATTACCAAAGCTCCCAACCATTTCTGACATCTCCTCCCTACCTGTGTCTCTGCAATTTTAAAAATCCTGTCAACCTTAAAGAGACACCTCTTGTAAATAAATTAGTCACATTTTTTTTGCAAATGAACCCATGCAGTTAAAACAAGATCATTTCCTCACAAAAGTTCTTTGGTCATGCAGTTGATTACTTTATAAAACATAGACTGGGGTGTCTTAAATAAGTTCAGAGGCAAAACTGTGTGTGAGCATGTTTTTTATTTATTTATTTTATAAGTATATAAGCAAAAACAACAAAAAACACTTCTTTAAACTGAAATTAAAACATTGCTACAGTTGTTTCACTTTGCATTAAAAGGTAACCTAAATTTTAAATTGATGCAAGCTGTTATGATTCAGTTTTTGATAGTGAATGGGTGAATGAGCTTGAAAAACATCCCAGCCTACTCTGGAGTAAAATTGGCAGTTCATTAGTTTAAAGTAACAAAGAGTTGTGCCTTGTAAGCAGGAACTTTTAAAGCGTCTTTAAGTCAACTAAAATGGAGAGGACTTGTGGAAAGTTTGAGGTTATGACATATGAAATATAACTTAACTAAGTGTGCTTTAGAGTTTTGGGTCTGAAGTATCCGAGAAGCTGCCACCATATAAAGTTGCTTTGACAAACTTTTGTCCCATATGTTAATGATGAGGTTAATTCACTTGATCCTGCCTCAAGTGAAAGGGAGGGGGGTTAAATGATCTCCATGCTACTGAGGTATGCTGTGGCTCCACACCCACTGGGTGCAGGTTTTGTAATGTTCACCACCTATGACTTGCAAGATGTGGGAATCTAATCTATTTTGGTTTGATTTCCTCGAGCCAATGTCATTGTACTGCTTTTATGGAACTTCATTCCTAGAAAGGTGCCAGTCCCTTAATCTACTTAATCTACTTAATCTTCTTAGTGAAAGGAGAACAGAGGATCATAATAATCAGTTGGCATCTTTGGTATTAACCTGTGCTGGGGCTCCCTTAAATTCAGGAGAACCCTTCCTCAGAATGACCATCCCAGAAGAAACTTGTAAGGAGATTTTTTTCTTCCTGTTCTTCATGTTAGTAGTTTCTTCCATAATCAGGAGCTTTGATAGGATTTGATAAAATCCTTGTTACAGCTTAGGAAGGTGAGAAGATTATGTTATGTATCAGATAAGCTATCACCCTGTTTGTTTAGTGCTGTTAGAACTTACCTTCGGATAAGTGATACCAGCAACAGAAGTGAGAATTCACTCCTTCCCCAGCTTGCCCTCATCGAGGAATCCTGAGCCGTGAAGACCCTGGGCAATTTTGCTGTGAACATTTTCAAGCTCTGACACTTTCCTTTTAGCAGAGCAGGAAGGTAATTTTATGAAGAACTCCGGTTAATGCAGTGTTCAAGTCAGATAAATCACAAACTCAGAGAAGCCGTAGACTTGAGCTTCAGCAACATCTGCACTTCCATCACACTGAGTGCTTGGAGTGCTTCTAGTTTATTCTTTGTAGCTTACAGTATGGTAAATATTTACCATATCATTTCTGAATTGCCATATAGCTGAGAATGTACTCACACACAAAACATACCCATGAAGAGCTACCAAGAGCAGAACTTAATTAGGTGGCAGAAGTTTTTGCTGTTTCTGTGTCTGATTACCAGTCTGATTATTTTCCCAGCTGAATCTGTTTCTTTGTAAACACAGGTGAGAATAATAAGAAAAGCAAACTGTATTTTGAAGATCAGCAAAGCAAATGTATGCTTTGTTTCAGTTCTCCTATGCTTCATGAATAAGTATTATATTGGTCTTTTAAAGAGTGAGTTGCACTGAGCTTCTTATTCTGTATGTATGTATTTCATTTGCAGTTTCATTGACAGCCTAGAAAAGCCCTTATTTCTCCTTATAAAAGGATTTTTATTCTCCACAAATAAAGTGGGTCAGCTCCTGTAGTCCTCCTGCATATATTTTGAAATCATTTCCTGCCCAACCACTGTGATATTTTTCCCTTGTGCCTCCTCCATCTTTCCAATCTAGTCTTATTTAAACGTCTTCTACTGTTTAAGAAATCTGCATTCGCTGAGTCTTGTGTTTTTCGGCTTCTATTGTTTCTGCGTGACTCTTTAAATGAGCTTATTGTCCTCCACATGCCAAGAAATTAAGGGTCTGTCCCCAGTCTGTATCAGTCTTCCTTGTCTTTTTCCTCTGGAGTTTAATTTCCCTCTTGCCTGTGTATTTTTGTACAGTTAGAAAGATAAATTGTGGATGGCATCTGGAATTTTTAAAGGGCTGGTGGTGCTTCTGTCCTTTTTCTATTTAATCCATCGTATTTTCATTTTATACATTTAATTGCTTATTAATATTTCTGTTGCATGGATGAAGTAGAACCACATCATCTTCAGCCGTTTTCACTTGCCTCTTGTTTGATTTGGAATCCAATTCTAAATGAATGTATTTTATTAAACCGAAACATTATAGTCATGAAACATTATAATGGACTTCCCTGCTGCTGTCACCTTCCTTGACAAGACTGGAACTTCTCCTTAAGTTCCGTGTTCTTTTGCAAATAGTCTTTAAGTTTAGTACTGATAGGTTTCTCTTATTATTACTTTAATGGTTCCAGACCCACTGGTTAGAACTTAAGCTTAGAACTCAGGCACAGATATGAGTCTTGCTGCTTTCTATTTATGTATTCAGTAAAAGAACACCTGCTTAAATGCTCTTCCTCCTTCAGTGCTTTTTAAAAGTAAAGTCAGTCAGATCAGCTACAAGCTTCATAACATTATGTATAATAAATTCTCCATCATTATTTATTGTCCACATTGACAAATAACAAAAATGATAATGTTACTAAATGCAGAAGGAAAAGAACAATTAAAATGGGGTTTCAGGGTTACATTATACACATCTGTCAAATCTCACCTTTGTGGTTAAATCGTGGTGGAAATGTTTTTCTAAAGAATTAGGAAAGCTTTCTCCCCAGATAACAGGACGTTCACACAGAAAAAAGAAACCTATTCTGACCATGTGAGAATCTACTGCTAGTTTTTCAAAATTTCCCTGGACTTTTATCAAAATCACTTTCTTGGTAATAGGCTCTACAAGCCCCACCAGTATTCACAAAGGAATTCCATGTTCTTATTGCAGTCTATTGGTTTGTATTAGTTTTCCTATAAGGCAGCAATGTATTAAAGACATGACTTCTTTTTCTGTTTGCTATTTAGATATCAAGTATTATCATCTAACTAAACAGTTTGGTGCAGCAATGATGCCAAGCAGTAAAAAATAGGAAGAATATGTACCATTATGGGTAGCTAGTGTTGTCCTCTTTGATTTAATCGCGCTATGTAAAATATTTCTGCATGAATCAGAGATTAACTGATGTTTGCACATTTTGTCAACAGAGTATAATATACTTTACAGCAAGCTCTCCCAAAATTTTTGACTGGATAAAGGACGAATCCATCCAAAAGATACTGCAGCCTTATGCAAAGTGGCATTATATTGAACGTGACCTTGCAATGTTTAACATTAACATAGATGAAGATTATGTTCCCTGTCTCCAAGGAATAACAAGAGCTAGTTTCTGCAGTGTTTATCTGGACTGGATTCAGTACTGTGCCAGGAAAAGGGTGGAGGTAAGCTCTCATTTTTTTCAGCAGTAAGTTTTAATTCCTGAGCTAGGAGTTAACTGATGCATGGTTACTCTTTTTCTTCCTCAGGATTAATAGAGGAAAATGTATTTCATTTGAACTGTCAGATATAACTTTTTAAAGGAAAATCTATGTTGCATAGAATGGAAAAAAGCACATTAGATACTACTCTTGTACAAAAAACTGAACCTCAAGCAGCTTCAAAGCTGTCATTGTTGAATACAGAACCAATTCCGTACTGTGCATACTCTCCAACACTGTTAATTTTATCATCTCTAGAAAGTGTGCCTGTAGCAAGTGTTCACAGAAGTGCTGCTGGAGTGGGCTTTCTTCAGGAAGTATCATCAGAGCATTCTTGTTCCTTCAGTGTTGGCAGTGTTTGGGTACCATTGCTAAACATTTGTCCATGTTTGTGCACCCTTTCCAAACATCTGCCTGTGCTTGAATACAGTCCTCAAGCGGTAGGGAAGTGCACAGCAAACTAACTGCTAGTGTAGATCACCCCTGAGAGCACGACATTCAGATGTGAACTACACCAGAAAAACGTGTGAAATGACCTTGCGGCTCTAGAAGGTCAGAGACAGGTTTGCTGCCACACATTCACATGCTTTCAGCTGATAAGATTACTGATGGTCAGCAGTCATTTGGCAAAAATGCCCTACTGTATTTCCGTGGAATACTCAAAATAGCCCAGAGGGGGAATACAGTTGCAGACAAGCATATTCCTCAGTTTTAATTTTCTTATTATTGCTGACAATGGGGAAAAAATGAAAAGCATATCTTTCCTGGCCACCATGCAATGTTACTTGTGCGTTTTTCATTCAGGATCACAAATAGAACATCCCAAGTGCTACCACTGACCTTAGCTGAACAGCGTAACATCACTGAATCTTAATGTTTCTTCACCACTTCAGTTCCTTCTCATGTCTCTGCACCTGAATACAGTTCCACGAGTTCCTCTGCATGCCACTATATTTGGTGTTGTTTTCATTGGACTGTCCTTCGAGCCTTGTCACCAGCTCTTCCTGCTGGGAATGTTTCATCTCTTTCCTTGCTCATCTCCAGGTCTTAGCTCCCAAATTTGGACACACACAGCATCCCAAAGTGCAGTGAAAGTCTCTGCTAAATGACACCTTTTCACCTGTTATATGGCTGTACCTTTCAAATAAAATGGTAGATTTAGGCATGTCCAATAGACTTTAAAATCCTGTAAGTTAGAGATAAAAGAGCAAACTAATGCCTGCACCAGTGCATGTCTGTGTGCACAACAATTCATATATATATTTTTTTACATCTTTTTATTTTTCTTCTTTTTTTTTTTTTATTTATTTTGTAATTCATCAGCTGTGTAGAGATAAAGGTCAACTATGTGATGAGATTTAAAAAAGCTTCAGTGTGTGCCCTGAAAATCAGTATCAGCTACATTCTCCAGTATAACTGGCTTCAGTTTTAGAGTCAAAGGAATCACTGATTGCACGGTCCAAAATAATAATATGTACCCTCCTAAAGATTCACATTCATGGGAGTCTAAGTTTTTCCTCCTGCTTGATAGCAAAGTGTTTGTTTTGTTTTTCAAAAATTTCAGTTAAAAAAAAAAACAAACAACAACACACTCCTAACCTAGTAAATATAAATTAAACATTTTGACTGCTTGTTTAAATGTGAGGTCAGTGTCATCAATAGCATGTAGTTTAGATAGATGTTGGTATTCACTAGAAGTGTTTTCCCCCACAGTTTTCTAAATAGATTGTTCTGAAATGTGTCAGGGTGTCTCACATGCACCTGTTGTCCCATGCAGAGGGGTTTTGCTGCCTCTAATTGCAGTGTCTCTCAGCAATAAATAATCCACTCTGTTTTTGAAAGTCATGTCTGGAGGAAGTAAAAGCAAAACAAACAAATGCAACAAACAGCAGAGATTCCCTCCCTCCCTGCCTTTTGATCTCTCACTACCTGAGATTGAAATGTTCAGTTTCTACTCAGTGGGCAAAATAAGCTGCATTTTGCGGAAAGCTTCTGATTGCAATGATTTTCCTTCTTGTTCTGCTTAATTGCAAAGAGTGTTTGTGTGTACAGATCCATCTACAGACATATTTTATGAATGTTGCTATTTATAGTATTGAAATGCTTATCAAGACCCTATTTGTGTCTAGAATTACATGCTACTCTTAAAACTTTGTAGCACTTGGACAGCGATGAGGATTCTCCACTAGTAACGCTTTCCTTTGCCTTGTGCATACTGGGCCGAAGAGCTTTGGGAACTGCAGCTCACAACATGGCCATCAGGTAAGTTTTGGGAATCCTTTCTCCTCATCATGAAGATCTGTTTGTGTTTTTTTCACTTACTGTAGAATCTCAGCAGAACCTTAGATCAAGGTACCTTTTATGCTGTTCTAGTTGCTCAGCCTGAGTAATTAATTGCATAGATTAGGCATTTTATTAATAAACTTTACTTGTTTTAAAAAAAAAAAAGTCTATCTTCTCATGTAATTTTAGTGGTTTTTTGTTGTTTTGTTTTGTTTTGTTTTTATTGGATGTATTTGAAATCCCTGTATTCACAGTTTAATAGCAATAGAAAAGTTTAGTAAATATAGTCTCTAAGTGACCTTGCTGTATTGGCACAAAATTATGAATAAAGCTAGCTAGCCTTCTATCAGCAAATCCTTAGGGACAATTTGTCTTATTAACAAGTAAACAAAGGCAGCATGTGTGAATTTGAATGCACTTTATGTTATAAACCAGACCTTTAAACATTCACTCTAGCTTTATTATCCTTTGAGACGTTTGTAATGTCTATTTTCACATCTTTTTTCAGTCAGTCATGCAAAATGTTCATGACCCACATGGCTATTTCTTGGTGTGCTGCTCCTTTCTGCTTTCTCAAGTGGCTTTTGTCGTCTCTTTTCTGCTTGTTTTTGCATATTCCCTTTCTCTATTAGTTTTATTCTGGGTTGAATTTATTTTCCCTTAATTTCTATATATTCAGATTAGTGAAGTGTTTAGTAAATGTGCCCTATTTTTTGATGATCAAAATTTTCAAGTATGGGGACATGATAGAAAAGTTGATGAGCATTTATGGTCTTTTTACAGAAAAGATTAAAGTGATTTTGATCTGGGCCCACAATAGATATGTCACAGTGATACTAGAAATGCTTCTAAAAATATCACAAAAGCTTCCTAAAACTGTCAACACATTGCATGTACTTTCCACAGGATCTTAAAAATCTTCATTATGACGATTTGGCACTAGTACAGGTACAGTAACAATGGCGCCTATTTTTATTGGCTTACATGGTTAGTAGCTAAGGCAAAGAGATAATATTATCAGAGACTTTCCAAAGCTTGACCTCAAAAGTATGAATGTTGAGGATAGTTATTTGGAAAGACTTTAAGAATTGCAGGAGTCAGCTATATTGAAGTCGTTTTAAAATCTGGAACATAACCAGTGAACCAAATCAGGTTCTGTCTTTTGGGAAGTGGACACTCAAGTATTTAAAAACATCTTTTCTTGCAGAGAAAAAGTCTGTAGAAGGGAAAGAATTGTGGTAGTCATATGCATTGCATAGCTCTATCCCTGTTTTTCTGATTCTATTATATATAATCCTTTATCTTTAATTAAGTCCTGGTTTTCCTTTCTATTAAGAAAGTGCTCCAAGGCAGTATTGAATCATTGTATTTTTAAAATGTACCTTATGTCATAAAAGGGATTAAATGGAAGCTTCTGTTAGAATCTTTTTCAGCACTTCTTCACAAAAGCTTCTCTTAGAGAAGTTTCACTGTGAAAAACTGTGTCATTTACCCACTTGGGTAAGATATCTTCAGTATCTTTCAACTGTCAGAAAGATCTGGAAAAAAAATAGGAATCTGAATAGCACAATTCAAGTTATAAATTGCTATTGCTACAAAACATGACTTGAGCTTGGTGAATGTTGTTTATTTTTGTCTCTGAAGAATTTATATATTTATTTTAATTCACAAGAATACTTCAATATAAATTATTGCCTAGTGAGAAAGGTGGGTACTTTGCCCTCAGACATCAATACCTTTATCAACAAAAATCCCCCAAATTCATCTGAGTACAGGACAGAGAGCAGTTCTTACCATCCTTATACTACTTCACAGAGATCATCGCAGCTTATTTAAACACAAAGAAGCAGTAAGGCAGCCAGACTCTGATAGTTGTACAATTACATGGCATATCAAGGGGGAGGAGACTTTGTCCAAAACATGTAACACCCATAAGGCCAGAAAATGTTTCCGAAGATTAACTTTTGGCAGTGAAGGCAGGTCTCCCTCCTCTTGCTCTGTATTTGATGGAGAGACTCAGTACTTGCAGAGGGTAATTTAGAGCATTATTGCTGGTCCTTGGCCGCAACTCTCAGCTTGCTGCAGGTCTATATTCAGGTCAGATGGGAGAGATGTACTTTGGAGCATCAGAAGTTGGAGGAATCATTTCTTAGGTGATTTTTTTTAACTCCTTTTCCTTTAAAAGGTATCATGACTATTTAGGTTAATCTGGTTGGCACCTAGAAATGACCTTGAACTTTGTCTTAGATTTTCTATTAGTTCTGGCTGTGAAGCACCTGGTCTACAGTGTTGCTAGAGATTTCTTTATGAGTTTGGGATGTAATGGGCAGATAGGTGTTGTAATTTTCTTCCCCAAGTGCTTATTTCCATGAAGAATTTCAGATATGTTCAATGTGAGCAAACAGTCCAAGAATCTGTGATCTGGTGCCCATGTTTTGTTCTCTGGGGTGACTGTGCAGGAAGGAGGAAACTTTGTATGGACAAAGTCTAGCCCTTGCTGTGTCTTGAGGAGTGACAGTCATCCAACTGCTTCACAAAAATAGGAATGCAAAGGTAACGTGCTACATTGAGCCGTGCGCTACAGAATTGAGATTCAAGTTTACATTGTGTATGTAAACTATCAATTTGCACTCATTTACACATGATTTTGTGTAATCTATTAATCAGTAAATGTCACTGTGTAAACCAAGGTTTTAAATGCTCTTATATAATGTATGTAAATAATTATTCAGTGTACCTGTTCATGGAAATGTCAGTAGAAACCCAACATTAACACTAGATTATACTATAAATGCATTCATTAGGAAGGCAGAACATTGCTATGCAAATCACATGCTCTTTTAAACTGTTATTAGGAGACATCCTGCACAAAATGCAATTTGAAGAATGACATGACATTACCATTCATTTATTCAAACGTGAGTGATATGTTTCAGTGTGCATCCATGGGTAAAATACTTAATAATGTTATTCAGCCTCTAGACCTACTAATAAATAAATGTTCAGTGTATGTTTCAAATTTGGAAAAATAGGAAATTCTCTTAATAAAGTGTCTCTCATCAGATACTTCCAGTGGGAGCTGGAGCAGGCAGTGCAGCTTTGTGTGTGCCAGAGCTGAGCAGAGCAGGAGCAGGGGAGAAAAGTTTGACCCTTAGCTCACAACCACAAACATCTAAACTATCCAATTGAAAGGGGCTGCCAGTGAAGATATTTCTTCGAGGTGAGCTAAGATGGACAGGTGATTACTGGCTCACAGGCATGCACATGTCTTTATTGCTGAAATAAATCTACAATTAACATTGGGAAAGGTCTATAAACTGCAGACAGAGGTTTGGGTTTGGAGTACAAAATACACACAGACATACTCACCAGCTCATTAGCCATCATCTGTTTGTACTGTTTGGGGGCTTGTATCAAATGCTTTTCATTCCAGTTGATGGAGCAACGTAAGGAGTGAAGAAGGGGGGAGCATTTGCTTTGGCTCTGTTGCCCTCCCCCAGTCCTTGTGGTGCTGCTTCATCCCCTCCTTGCTGCACATCCCAGAGCTGCAGCATCCCCCACACCTGCATTTTTAGAAACAGCTCGCTGTTGTGATAGCAAGTTTTCAGGTCTTAGCTCAGACCGTTGGAAGTGTTGCCAGAAATAGCAGTTGTGTCTTTTCCTGATTAACATAGTTTCTTTGGCATGTGAATTTACCTTAACTAGTTTTTAAAACACTTGGAAGGAGCCTGCAACTGCAGCAGATGACTAATTGAGCTATGTTCAAACCGGGCCAAGAAAGTAGCAACAACCTCGAGTCAGAGCAGAGATCAAAGCTGTTTGCTCATAGCTTCCTTGTAATCTCATTAGAGTCTTCAGGAGAGAGCATAACAATGAGAGGAATAACAACAGCTGTATTTTATGTGGATTAAGGGCTGTGTGTTACAGGCTTGAGTTAGTGTCACATTATAGGTAGGAAAGCCTTGTCCGAAAGCCTCATTACAATTGGCAGAGGAATAAAAAAAGGGAATGGTTTTGTGAACACAGCAATGTCCTCCAGACCTCTCTGGTGGGAAATACAATACATAAAATAATTGTCTCTCAGCCTCCCACCACCGCTTTGCTCCTTGTAACAGTCACATTTGTTCTTAAAAATGCTGGTTAGAGAACTTATTATGCAGAGGGATGAGAAATGGCTGAGTCTTCCCAAACTGAGCACAGTGGGAGCTGTACGTGCTTCCGTCCGCTCCCTCTGCTGATGCTCAGCTGCAGTTTGCATAGCTGTCCTAGTGCTGGCCTTGCTTTCAGCAGATGCTGCTGTTCACAGCAGCCTGTTTAGCATGTGCTGATGCCTGTAAGACACTTTGATGCGAATGCAAACTCTTTGTCTACTCTGGCGTTCATATTTGGTCTGAAAGCCTCTAATGATGTAAAAACCAGTTCTCTTTCCTGCCTGCTCCTTCCTTCATCCCAGCCAACTTTTCATAGCAAATACGGGCAGTGTTACCTGGGGAAAAACTATACCACTGAGCCATCAGTAGGTGCACGTTTTGGGGTCCTTTTTTTTTCAGTTTCATCCTGGAAAATCTATTTAGGTACAGAAGTGTTTTTTTTTTCCAGGCAGGGATTCATTCATTCACATATGCTGCATGCTGTCTGCTGGGGGGGCGACTGGAAGGACACCTCCTGATTTCTCACCTGCTTCAGGGAGGTGATTTGTGGGTGCATGGGCTGCACCCACCATTTTTTTTTCTTTTCTATCTGGTTTATTCTAGGGCTTTCCTAGCTATTAAGCAGGGTTTGGGTACGTTATCATCTTCCATACTCCAGAGATGATTGATCGAGGGTCAGCAGGGATTCGTTCTTTGAAGACACGTAACAACTCCCATTGAAACCCGTGCTTGAATGTTTTGAAGCTCTGAGTGTACGTGCGTGCCTCTTAAACCTGGGCATGTTTTAATATGCAACTTAGTACTAATAAATGCAAATGAGGTAGGAATTCACAAGAGCTTCCCTGTGCTCCTACTGTTCCCAGCAGTGAGAGAAGCCCTGCCTTACCGAGTGGCCTCAGTCCCACTGATCAGTTGATTTGTATTACACGGTGCTTTTGCAGAGAAAATCAGTATCCAGCTGCTTTTCCAGTAACAACATATATATCCTTCTGTTTTAATTTCTAAACCACGCGACCCACCATGGGCAAAATTAGAATGTTTGAGCTTGAAGGTAGGCCAAGCAGCCTCCTAATCTCTCTCTTCCCTCTCTCTGAAGAGAAGAAAATGTAAAATATTTTTTTCTTTTCCAAAATAATTAAGAAAGCTCAATTAAGTGGAAAGATTATGTATTCTCTGGAGAAAGTGTGGATGGTAATGAAAAACTCTAACATCTTAATGCTTTTTCTCCTCAGAGCCTTTACAATCTAAAAAATCAACTCTTGTAAGAGTGAGTAAAATCTTGGCAGGTAGATGAAACCATGTCCTGTGGGTTTGTAAGAGATGCCTGCTTTTTAACAGATGGTTCTGATTTCTTCAATTTCAAGATGAGTTCTTCAGAACAGTGTTAGGTCTGTGGTCCTCCTATAAACATTACCTAAGTGGCTGCTGCGTAGCTGTGTGGAGCTCACAATTCACGGTGCAGGCTGGAGCTGCAGGCTGACTGGTTCTCTGCACAAAGCCCTCGTGCAACCATTTTCTAGCAGCTGCTCCATTTTGTCCCGTTAACATCTCGCTTCAATCTCAGATCCAGGCAAACCGTCCTCCAAGGTCAGGCAGAACTGGTAACATTTAGTCTCCTATATGAAGAAAGCAGCCCAGCTGTGGTTGCTTTAAGGCTTACTGTTTCGGTCTGAAATGCCAAAGGTTTAATTCATGCTCTCACCTGGTTTGCTGAACAGCTTGTGAAACTCGGGATTCTTTTCAGTACGTCTGGTTTAATGTTTGTCTGGTTTTGAGTTTCATGGCAGAAGTCTCAGATTTGCTAAATGTATATTTTACAGCTGTTATTTTAATTATTATTTTTACCTTGCAAGCAGAACTGCTAACAGTGACAGGGCTGATCAATACCTTTTCAAATGAGGGGGCAGCCTTTGCTGCCTGACTAGGCATTGTCGAGCAGCTGGCACTATGGCAATGCAGCACCCTGCTGCACCCTGTGATCCTCCCATCCTTAGGACTTCTTTTCCAAGTGCCACGATCCTTTCATGGCCAGATGTTTGCAGTGCCAGCGGAAGGAAAAACACCGACCCAAAGGAATGGGTTTTCAGTAGGAACATGCAGCCTTTGCTTTATAACAACCTCAAGAATCCATCGTGTACAGTCCCAGGTCCATGTCCTGGTTCTCCCTGTGGTGGGCAGCTGAATGGGGTCTGGCTTGGTGGTACAGACATGGTTTCTGGGACTGACTGATGCCTTTGTCCTGCAGTTTAGACTCCTTTCTTTATGGCCTCCATGCGCTGTTCAAAGGAGACTTCAGGATAGCAGCGAAAGATGAGTGGGTCTTTGCAGACATGGATCTGCTGCACAAGGTGGTTGCCCCAGCAATCCGAATGTCTCTGAAGCTACATCAGGTAAGGTCTTTATTTTTTTTTTTTTTAATTTTAATTTTTATCTTTTTCTGTTGTGTTTGCTTTCTTATGGAAATAAAGGAAAACTTGGAAACTGTCCAAATTAAAAATGAGAGGGAAGTGGAGTACTTGTTGCCTTATTCTGAGAAACTTCCTTAACCAAAATGGAAAAGCTCAGCATGTATTTATTTTACATTCAGTTGACATGGGGTACCCCCAGCTGTCCATTTGGAACTATTTTTATTGCAGAGCTTGACCCTGCCTTTTTCATTAGAACAAAACTGATGGTCACATCGTGTTTTACTTGCAGAGGTACCATAATGATGGTTTTTAACTTGAAAATAAATAAATTGATCAGTAAGTTTAAAAAATCAATAAATTGATTAGGCTAATTTCACTGTTAATTTATCAGTCCTTTGATGATTGGTGATACATGAAAAACACTTCCATATATTAAAAGTCACAGCTGAGAAGAGCAGTGGGTTGAAGGGTTTAGTGTCACAGCTGTGTTTGATTATGTCATGCTGTTTCTGACCCCATTCTGTTTTCAGTTGTAAAACTCTGGCACACCTCCATTGAAGTCACTCCAGTTTCTTTAGGTCAACCTTTGTATAGCTTGGAATTGATCTTGTTCTTGCTCTGGCATATTATTTAGTCTCATACACTTTGATAATGCATGATATTTATAATTCCTCTGAATGTAACTGAAGTGGAACTGCTCTGATTAATGCAAGAGAATTGGACAAAATGATGTTGTGAATGTAATCCCTGGCAAGTATTGCTTTGTGACAGCTAATGAAGTAACACAATATTGTGATACTTGTTGATGGATTCACAGTCTGTGCTTTGTTGTGGTTTTACATGAATGAAAAGAAGGATTTCCACAAGAACTGTGGAATGTCCCAGGTAATTCTGATCTCCCTCCAGATTATCCAAAAGCTCTGCCTACTGTGGTTTCCCACATTATAACTTGTAACTGGATAAGCTCTCGTTCTCTGCCTTTGTCCAGTGGAGACAAAATCAGAACAGGTTACAACAGAACACTTTATGTATTACTGGTAAATCTATTGTTCTACCTCCCCCAACACATGCTGTGACACAAGTCATTTTGGGGGACAGATTTTGGCAGACTGTCAAAAAAAAAAAAGGAATAAACAAACAAACAAAAATACAGGTTTTTGTTAATAGTTTTTGTGTTTTCATAAATATACCTGACCTTTTCAATACTTGTTGTACTACCAGGACCAGTTCACCTGCCCAGATGAGTATGAGGACCCGGCAGTTTTGTATGAAGCAATCCAATCTTTTGAAGAAAAGGTTGTGATTTGTCATGAAGGGGACCCTGCCTGGCGCACTGCTGTACTCTCCAACAGAGAAGAGCTGCTAACCCTGAGGCACGTGGTAGATGAAGGAGCAGATGAATATAAAGTTATCATGCTCCACAAAAGCTACTTGAGCTTCAAGGTTATCAAGGTACATGAACCATCTTTCTAATACTGCAGTAAAAAAGGAGGAGGTTGATTGTATTTGTCAGAGTAGGGACTGGAGGCCCCAAGGGGAGCGCTGTTCAGTTCACTTCTGTTTTGCACCATTAATTTTGTGCATCAAAAGCAACATCCCAGGCTTAACCAGGGAGTAGCTGCTCATGCAGTTCATAAAACCTGTAGGTACAAAGACACGGCATACTTACACACTCCTACTGCTGTTCTACCTAGACCACATAGTTCTGTATTTTAAGTAACAAATGTTTTCCTGTGGTCCGCACTGTGTTTTACCTACCTGTAGGTCAACAAGGAGTGTGTCAGAGGACTGTGGGCTGGGCAGCAGCAGGAACTGATTTTCTTGCGCAATCGTAACCCAGAGAGAGGAAGCATCCAGAATAATAAACAGGTCTTGCGGAACTTAATTAATTCTTCATGCGATCAGCCACTGGGATATCCAATGTACGTTTCCCCTTTAACCACCTCGTACCTTGGGACACACAGCCAACTGAGGAACATCTGGGGGGGACCCGTCAGTTTGGACAACATTAAAAAGTGGTTCAGATCCAAATGGTTAAGGTAGGTGTTAAATTTTGGTCATGCAGATAGACACTCTGCAGTCTCAGTTCTACTGTATTCTCTGTTAAGAGAGTAATTGCATCCTGTTATCTATGAGTAAAAAATTAATTGCAGACAACTCAGAGTGTAATAGAACAGCCCTACAGATATGGCAGAAAACACATGCATTTGCAGCTTTTAAGCAAAGCTTTCTGTATGTTAGTCAAAATTCATTATCAAATCACTTGTCAGCAGAGACATTTCCCTTATTCAGGGAAATTTTACTGTTTAGTCCTTGTAAATAGGGGTCTCTTTTCTGTAACTCAGTGACATGTCAGAAAATGAGGAAACGTGTTGGTGGGTTATGCTCCAGAGCTTCGGCAATGTAGATGATCATCCCCACATCGTTGTTCTTGACCAAAGTACATGTAAAAATAATTACACATTGCAACATCTCCTGACATGGATGGCACAAGTTCTCCATGTATTTAGACTGACCACGTGTTTGTTCCTGCAAACAGGATGCGGAAGGACTGTCATGCAGCTCACCATGACAGAGGCAACGTTGAAGAGGTGGATAATGGAGGGGGGTCATCCAGCGGCCATTCCGCAGGTAACTCAAGCCAGAGCAGTAGCTCACAGCACACCAGAGATGGAACTCCTCAGTTGCAAGCTTCATCACATGAGGTCCACCAGCGTGCAGGTATTTGCACAAATTACTTGGCTTTTTCTGTAGTTTTCTCCCGAGGGGCCACATGGACAGATGCTTTTTGGGCTTCTCTCATATCCAGTGGAAAACTAATTTTATAAAGGGGGACCTTTGTCTTTCCTGGTGGACAAGCATGTGTAGGAGATGGCTTCCTGATATTGTTTCAGATTTTTACAGGGAGAGTGTAAGACAAATGTGATTCGTGTGGCTCACCAAAGGTTCCACTGTCAAACTATTTACTGTGTTATTTTTGGACTAGGAGGTACTACTAACAAAGGCAGAATGAGAAATTCAGATGGGAGTCTATGTGTGTGATGCCCATTCAGTTTACACATTGAGCCTGTGCTTATTGTTGGCTGGGAATAACAGAACTAAAAATATGCAAAAATCTTAAGTATCTTAGAAGAAGCATGATGATTTATTTGAGGAATTAGTTTGGCTGCTCATCAGCACTTGTGGAGAATAAACAAATAACAAATAACTCGCTACGTCTATACATCAGTTACCAGGAGAAAATTAAATGTTGCCAGTCACTGTGTCAGTTAACAGATGAGCCTTTTTTTTTTATTAAATTACGGATTCTAAAGTACTTCAGATGTGTTTGTAAGGTAGAAGTGCTGGCCTTCACATTGGAAATATACGTTAAGTTTGCCAGTGGGTCACTGTGGCACTTGTCACTAAGGGACCAGGATTTGTTGAAAGGTCAAGTTAATTGACTGCATTACAAGTTGTGGTATTACTGCATCAATTAAGGCAGATAACTAGAGGGTACAACACTTGTTTGTTTCCTGTTAAGATCATTTTGACCTACCATTAAAAATAATGGACAGGAATGGAGAAAATCTTGCCGTGAATGTAAATCATGCTGTAAGGATAAAATAACTACTGCTTTTAATTGAGTCTAGCTTTAGACTAATCCCCAGGTGCATACTCATAACTTGACACTGCAGTAATCTGAATGGCAAACTTAATTGTAAAATAATGATCCTGAGCATGCCATGCAATAATGAAAATTAATTGTGAATTGTTTAAAAGGATGTATTGGGTGCCTAGAAAGCCACAATCAAGAGAGGTCACGCTTAATTAAGAAAAGCTACCTGGCTTTGAGGTAAAATGAAGAAATGCACAACAAATGCAAGAAAATGGAAACCAGCAAATGTAAATCAGTATTCAGTCCCAAGAGAGAGTTGGTAAGAGAAAGAAAATGAAACAAAGAGAACTTTCTGACTAGCACCATTAGGGACAATAGGAAGAAAGCTGATTTGCTGCTGTTTATTTTTTAAGAATATTAGAAGCACAAGAAACTTTAACAGTAGTCTTGATCCATCACTATATAAAAAGGCTAAGTTGTCAATAATGTAGAAATGGGGAAAGAATACATCCATTTTATACTTGGGAAAGATGCAGATGATCTATGATCTGGTCATGAAGTAGTTCTTTGCATCCTAACGGCTATGGGGACCATTAAAGAGCAGCTATCAAAGCTATATGCTTAATTGAGCAAATCCAAATAACTCTCATTCAAGAAGGTTTTTAAAGGAGCTGCTTAAAAAGCAAGCTCCGTTTGATCTTCAGTAAATATCAGGACATTACGGTGATACCAGAGGACTAGCAAAAAGCTTATGCTATGTCAGATGTTAAAGAATGAATAGGGTCACCTGACTAGTACGTCTGTCAGTCTGTCTGTGGGTCAGTACTCTTTTGGCCTCCTATGCACAATCCCTGTGCCCTAATTTAAGAAAGACCTTCGTAATTTGGAACGAGTTCAAAGGAGAGAAAAAAAAAGAAAAAAGAAAAAAAAAAAAGATCAAAAATCTGGGAAATGTCCTGTAGAGAAAGATTAAAAGCTTTCAAATAATTTCTATTGTAAGAGATTCTTTGATCGTAGTCTGCATGTACTTACCTGGGCAACAACAGGTGACCAAAGCCAATTGCTTCTAGCAGACTTAGGTACAACAAAGCTAAGCAAGTTCTAATTTGAAGTCAAGTACACATTTTTAACAGTGAAAGTAAATAAATAACAAAATAAATGGCAAAGGGTTCAGATGGATTCTCCCTGACCGCAAGTGTTGGATGCCTTTCTTAAAAATAGTAGTAGTAATTAATGCCACATAGAAGTTAATCCCAGGAAGCTCCATGGCCCGTGCTATATAGCATGGCAGACTGGGTGATCACAGCAAATCCTTCTAGTCTCATAATCTATGAATCAAGTGCATTTAATGTTTCATATTTCATTTTTCAGCCTGGTGCCACTGAGTCTGCAAAATGCAATTAAAGCCCTATATAAAAGTGTGACAAAAATCGGGAGCATTGGAAATGTGTGGGGTTTTCCCCCAAAGTGTCCTTATTTCATGATGCGGTTCAGGGAACACCCTTTGTTTCCTAATTGTTTTCAGGGACAGACTTATTTCTGTGTAGATATGGGTGGTCCTGTCCAACGCTCTAACCTCCGCCTTCGGGATGAGTATCGAGTACTTTTGGACAGCGGTCAGCTGGCAGTTGAAATCACAAACAGATGTTTGGCCGCGGTAGCCCCTGCACAAACCCACACACCGCAGCTCCTCTGTTCCCAATTCGAATCGGTGCCTTTTATTTAGAGACATAATGTATTAAAATAACCATCGGATGCAGAAACTGCAGCGCTTGCTTAAGCAAAGCCCCCGGGTCTGAAGAACCTGCATGGCCCCGGCGGCAGCGCGCATCCTCCCTGCTCATCATGCTGAAGGGCAGAGCACGCTCGTGGAGCCACGCACCTCTGTCCTGTTGCTCTCAGAGATCACGGGGCTTTTATTGCCAGGGCAGCAGCACTGCATGCCATCCGAAGAAAATTATTTTTTTATTGTTCTAACAGTAGAAATAATGATATATTGTAAATGGGGTGGAAAAGCATCCAGTGCTTGCCAAACCACCTAGGTTGTAGCCCAGCCGAACGGCTCCAGTGAGGTAGGTTATAGCCCAACTCTGCCATCTGACTCTGTGCCAAGGCTCCTAAATTCTCTTTGCTTCGGCATCTGAAAAATGGGGCTAATGGTACCAGCCTGCGGAAAGCAGGCCTGGGGATGTAAAACAGCATGGCTCAGCTATATCATGTAAATAGGTTGGATATTAAATCCTGCCTTACTGGATGCAATCCTTGTGAATTGAGCAAACAATCATATTTGTGAGCCACAGTGTGGGATTTATATTGCTCTATGCCTGCAACATTTCAATACTTGGAAGGGTTTCAGTGCTTCTATCCCTTCCATACTACTTGTGTTGGGAAAAAAAACAAGGGAAAAAAAATACCAACAACCCCAACAACCTGAAAATGCCTCAGACTTGTTTCTGTGTTGGTGGGTCTCAGCAGATTACCTGCCTTTAACCCATAGCAATAGCTAGACAAAATGCTGGCTTGTGTTAGTGTTTGGAGTTTCCTGGAAAGCCAAAAGCCAAGGCACTCGCATGACCGGGTGTTTGCCGCGTAAGCCTGGGTTAGAGCCAGTCCGCAAGCAGGTGTCTGGAGGGTTCACTGGCTGATAAGTTGATTTTATTTTTCATTCTGTGGCTATTTAAATATGCAAGCATAAGAAATACAGAATCGTTTTGTTGGCATGACATAAGGTGCTGATGTAAATGCTAAAAACAGCAGGGGGTATATGTACAGGAAGACAGAATTTGCCTAGGCCCATCAGAACAGTTCATCCACTCTATCCAACAGAGGCTGCATCGAGACGCTTCACAGAATGGGGCAAGAGCTGTACGTGAATCTCATTTAAACCTCCAACAGCTTACCTTAAGTAGGGGTGCTCTTATCTTTTCAATCTGTGATGTACTGTAAATATCAGTCTTGGATCTCAGTCAAACTGTCAGGCTTAAAAACTGTCTTGTAGATGGAGTTACTGTCTTCCACTTGGCTGAATCCTCAAATTATCATTCCTTATATGCAGTTTTTAATTCACAATTCTATGCTTTACTTTTGCAGCTAAGTTATACCAAGCCCTTTAAGGTGGATATTCGACATCCCCTACTTTAGTGTGGTTGTCAAAGGGGAGTGGAGTTAGAGCAATGCTGCTCATTCACTGGGCAGGTTAAAACGTACAGGGCAGAAGAGGTGAGAGCCTGTGCTCAGCGTACCTTTCTTGGTGTCTTTTCTCATTTTCCTCTCTTTTGACCCAGTGCAGAACCACTGGAGCAATTCTGACCAAAAGTCAGAACTATTGTGGTGGAAAAAATAGAGAGGTTCATAGGTTTAGCTGTTTCTCATGTCTGAGATTCTTGGATTCTTAAGTTGATACAACCCATAGTAACACGTTTACATAGGACACTGTCAATAGCATGGACTTCATTAGGATTCCACAGAAGACAGCACTTAAATATTTTACTTTTTCTTTTAAAGGCAGGAGAAAACACAGGAGTCAGTCTGTCCAGGCACACACTGCTTTAAGCCAAAGGCCCCCTGTTTCAAGTCACTCTGGACCAATTGTGGAAAGCCGCCAGCCTTTCATCCAAACATCTACATCTGCCCACGAAATTGCCCAAAGGCTTTCAAGTAGCCAGCTGTCACTCCACAACTCGGCAACATCTGTGTTTTCTCAGTCCCCTGCTGTTCCCGTTGCTGGCCAGCTGACTGTGCAGGACCGAGCTGCTGCACTGCTCAGGTCCAGCCTGGCCTCGTCCACCAGCTCAACTCTCAGCCTGCTGTTCGGCAAGAGAAGCTTTTCAAGTGCTCTGGTGATTTCTGGGCTCTCAGCTGCGGACGGAGGTAACACCAGTGACACCCAGTCATCCAGCAGCATGAACATCGCCATGGGTCCTTCTGCCAGAGCAGCGAGTCAGGCAACGCGGGTAAGGCTGAAGCCAGAACAGCAGTACTGGCCGTGAGCTGCCATGCTGCTCGCCTGTCAGGTCCTTGAACCACTGGTTTCTTAATTCTCTCCTAGTCTTTTTTTGCATTTGGGTATTTGTTTTGGATTTTGCATCACAATGAAGATGAGACTGTGTAGTATTTGTGTGTATATGGGTGATGCATTCATTGGTAATGGTAAGCTGGCCATTAAGAATGCACCTGAAATTGCAAACAGGGACAAAAAGTTGCTCTTCCTTTTACTGAGACTAGGGACTCAAGTCTCTGTTTTATGCAGCCCAGGTAGTAAGTACCATCATAAGCAGACTTAAATAGTACGTTTCTTGCTTGCTCACTCAGGACTGGATTATTTGTACAAAGAGGAATGGCGCCCACTAACAATGCACTTGTTCTGTCTCCTCCTTTGACCTGAAATTCAATCCAGAACCTTGGCACCTTATTACTGAAAGGGTTAGTCAAAGGAAGGCTGCAGGAAATATTTCCCAAAGGAAACTAAAAAGCCTTCAAGGAAACCGGCATGCACTATGAATCAGCATTATCTAAAGAAAAATAGTGCACACAAACAATTTCCAGCCTTCATCCCAGTAGGCTTCCAGTTCTGTTTCCTTCTTCCCTGGAAAATTCAGTGCACATACTAGTGCTACTGTTTCATTGTCTACTGAAACTTTGGTTGCCATCTATGGCTTTCGTGTATTTTAAAACCTTTACACTACAGAGCAGTAATGGGAGAAGATGGATTAGAGATAAAGGGTGGCTGCAACTAGAGGCTGGCAACGTAATTAAGACTGACTTTCACATCTGGCCTATCAAAATGGAAATCAAATTGGCAACAGGGGAAAATTGAGGATATGGAAAGTCCAAAACACTTTTCGGCTAATATCATTCCAAATTGTGTATAAATTCCCTAAGTTTCAAAGAATTCTCCAACTCCCAAGTGAAAAAGCTCCTTAGCCTTTGTGTATTTTGCTGTCAACCCAAAAATGCCCTTTATGGTACAGTTTATGAGGCTTTGCCATTAAATTCAACAGAATTTGACTGAACATTACTCATCTGGGTTCAATCCTGCTTTAGTACTCTAATAAGCTTTAACAATACGTACAGCTGAACATATCAGATGACAAGGTATAACGGCAACTTCCAACAGTTTACAGTCTAACTTGCAAGAATTCAGCCAGTTTGCAGCGGTGAGTACCAGTGGTGGGATTCACCTCGTCTGACTTCCAGCCATGTAAAATTTGGGTGTAAAGTCTCAGTAGACCATTGGTGTGGCCTCTGTACTCGGAGGAGAGGATGATCCAGTTCATCCTTAGAGCTGTCAGGAGGAAAGCTTCCTTTGGAAGACTCATCAGTCCCTGCCAACCATTGGCAGCCTGGATGATGATGATACACTTAGACTATGTCACTATACGTAGGTGAGGTGAGCTCTGGCCAAAAAGTAACTGCTTGGAGTCCAAGTGCTTCTTTGATTGAAAGCACTGAGGAGGAAGCATTTTACTTAAACCTTAACACAGCACAGTTCTGGAAAGCTTTCATAGTTGGTGAGATCCTGCAGTGGGGTGACACAGTGCATAACATTTTCAGGTTCATAATTGCATTCCAGTTCTGCTGCAAAGGTGCCTTTGTAACTTGGATTTAAAATTTGGTGTATAAAAGCAGCCCCAGACTTAACCTATTTAACTTCTTAGAAGTTAGCCCTGCCTAAACCAGGGGTTTGGATTGGATGACCTCCAGAAGTCCTTTTCAATCCAAAGTATTTTACAGCTCTCTATACATGTACATTTGTGGTACTAAACCTCTAGCTCCTCTAATTTTCTTTCCAAATTTATGCATTACAAGTACCTGTTCACTCTTCAGAAGTCCCTTGTGAATTATGCATGTTAAGAATCCCATGCAGTCTCACAGAATGACATTCCTAAATCAAATTTTAACTTTTTCACCTGTCACTTCAAAAAACAGCTGAAGTGTTACTTAGAATAATCTCCTCGACTCCTCCTTTCTGTCTCTCCAGCAGCTCACTGAGACCTGCGATGCAACGGAAGCTACAGAATCCAGACCTCGTCGAGAGCAAGGTCCGGCCCATGCCATCTTCATGAGCCAGACTCTGGAGTGCAGAAGGGCCAGCCAAGAAGACATGGCCCTGGAAGACACGGCTTCTCAGCAAAGCCTCTCTGAGGAGCAGTGAGGAGTACCGCTAGCGCAGGGGCCACACGCTTCTCAGAATTAAAGACAGAGTTAGGTCAGGGAGCTGCAGGTGGGTTTAAGTTCTTTCAAATGTAACAAGTAACCTCCAAATGTTTATTTTTCTAACTTCTAGGCAAGAATACACAGGGCACATGTTCTTCAGCTAAAGGCCTTGGCATGGGTGGGGTTGGAAGATGTCAGAAAACACGGTGCCACTTCATCTCAGGTTCTTGTAAATGCTAGAACAACAAACACAACCTGTTTGACATTCCTTCCCCTGCAGAGGTGTTGACACGCTTGTGGTGGGAAAAAGCAAGCATAACAGCTGGCATCGCGAGTGAATACAATGGGAAATACTATTACAATTCAGTGAAAAGCACACAAGAAATCTTTCCTGCCATAGCTAGACAGCTGATTGCATGCAAATTAATTGGCACTTGATTATAATGTATAGCAAAGGACAACTTTGAACAGAAGCAATGAATGCATAAAAGGACAGTACAATACGTACTGTAACCGTAGAGCTAAATCTGATTATTTTTTTCCCAACAGCAAATCTTTATTTTCCTTCAACATGTTATGCAGGTGCTAATTATGAATAGCGACATAGCATCACACAGACTGATACACTGCATGCAGCTATACTGAAACATTGTGTGAACAAACCTTGCTAAAAACATTAACAGAAGTCAAATGTGAGAAAAGAAACTAGCCAGTGCATGGAAAGCCTTCACAAAGCATATGGTGCACCTTATTTGCAAAGAAAGCAGCTTTGTATTAACAGCTGCTCTTAGGTATAATCTCATGCTCCTGTTTGGTTTACAGCAGTGTTTCTCAAATTCCAGGCAACAGCCCCCTTGGGAGATGCAAAAGGGCCCGGGAGAGTTCTCCTCAAAGGCAGCAAAGTGCAAAGCAGACTGTAATTATTGTCTGCATTTGTAGTGGGCAGGGAGCAGCTAAATGCCTTTAATTGCTGGACACAACTCAGTGTCCATAAACACTTGTAGCCAGTAATTACAGAGCACTCTGATTTCCCTCCCCCAGAGAAACTGAGCTGCTGCCAATTTAATAGTTGCATAAAGACGGATGAGGCAAAAAGAGAAGTCATGCTTTCACAAAGTTTGAGAAACACTGATTTACAGGAATCCATGACTATTTTGGAAGCCAAAAGGCTACAACAACTCCTTACTGTACTATAATGCATAAACACACATGCGAGCGCGTTTTGTTTTATTGTTTGTTTTTTTTTTTTTAATTAAAAAATTTGCAGCTATCGGTGTCTTGCTATTCCTCTTTACTGTAAGTACCATAGATTGTTTCTAATTCTCCTCACCACAATGTGCAGCCAGGCTGGCTTGTCCCAATTAACAGGAAAGATTTAACAAGGGCTGCTGTAGCTAAGTCTTATTACCATTAGATGATGCACAGTTGCATTCTCAGCTTCCTACTGTGCCGCACTAGAAATTATAAGTAGTAAAACTAAATAACACCTAGTGAAAAGAAAACCATCCAAGTCAGCTTTGTGTGGCTGCAATTTTGGGGTTTTCTTACATTGAATTATTTGCACTTGCTTTATGATGTTGAGAAATCTTTTGTTTTTCTTTCACTTCAGATCTTGACAAGTTGATTATTTATAATGCTCAGCATAATCTAGGCAAAATTCTACTCACGTTTACAAGGGGAAAAACAGACTATTAATGTAAAGTCCTAAGTTTTCCCAGTGGCAGTAGCTGCCGCTTGTCAGGATCCTAAGAGAGAAGCCTGCTGGGTGCTCACTCGGCCAGCCCAGAACCTTTCTGGTTCTGGAACCTGAGAGCAGAGATGCTCCCATCGCTGGTGGGATGAACTCGCCCTTGGAGGAGATCACCTGAGCCGCAAGAGCAGCCAGTACACACGGTTCTTCCACGGAAATTGCAGAAGGGATGAAGAGGCAGAGCCCCCCCAGGTAACAGCAGCACTGCTGAAAAGAAACACCAGGCATGATTTTCTGCACGCTGCCTTGATGGGGCCCTCGCAACGGGAGAGCTGGGAGAACACCTACAGTACAGCAGGCTACAGGCAGGAGGTTAATGAGCGTACGGTGAAACAAGCACAAATACAGCACTTCAGCCCTCACATTAAATGGGGGATACTCACTGCCTGCTCTCATTTTGTTTTCCTATACTGTCTTTTCACAAAAGAGAGGCTCTAGTTCACATCACACAGTAAAAGCAGGTGATAAAACTCCTAAGGGTGAAACATGCCCAGACCCAGTCAAAAGATTTTGGTAACATTTTACTAAAACCAACCAGAGATTGCTCAACTGCTTGCACTCACCAGGTATGCTGGAAGCATCTTACAAACGTATGTATGTATATCCATATATACACACCCGTGTGCTGTGAACTGTCACTGAAAAGGCTCGCCTTGTTTCCACAGACAGAAAATCTTGACCTTCACTGCAATTACAATAAACGTTAGCAAGAGCACTTACCACTGAGTCTTTTTCTCTACCAAGATGGCCAGGTACCCTCCATCTGTAACATTCTGGAACTATGCAGTTCTTAGGAGTCTCTGCAATGCTATTCACAGCTTTTTAAAGAGCTATTTACTAGAATAAAGCAAGAAACGTCACTTGCATTTGGCTCAAGCCCACCAAGTGACTGCACTTCTCTTGCTGGGAAATTTAAGTTAAGGATTAGCTGAATTCTATGCAGCTCATTTTAGAAGATTAGAATTACCAGTGAAATTCTCCAGCATGTAATAAGCATCTTCTCATCAATGCATGGTGTTTTTGTGTGTTTTTTTTAACTACCCAATTATTGCCATTTTTAGATTGCTCCCTGGATTGGGAGCTGGTATTTAATTACAGTGTTTCACTAGTGCTTGTACATCCTTAAATCTGCAAGACAGACATATTACTTATAATTAACTTTGCAGTAGGTCCAGTGTTAAAGATTCACCTCTCATTCAGCCTTCTCAGAGTTTTACAAGTCAAAAGTGGTCTAATGCATGATAAATAATGCAGGCCCTGTGTATTCCATGCTGTGTGCAATTTTATGTTGGAATTAGAAGCCTCCTTGCCAAAAACGTCCTTGATTCTCAGGCTCTGAGAGAATAATTGGTACCTCATATTCCCTCCTTTTTTGCACCAATTAAAACCTGCAGGTGCACTAATGTTGTCATCTGGAATCTTGCTGGTACATCAGAGGTTATTTTCACCAAATGTGTGCTATTAGTAAAATTAGCCCATCAGGGGAATTGGGAATGCTCTGTTTGTTGTTACAGTTCTCTCAAGGCTTTCCAAATATTTTACTAGTGCAAGACCAGACAATAAATTTTTTACCTCTAAAGTAAACACAAGGTGTCATAAAAACTAACTTCACCTGGAAATATTACTTTCTCCCTCGGTGCGTATTTGAAACAGGCAAATCATTTCTTTGCCTGTCTCAGATTTAAAGGCCAGAAATGACTGGTAAGATCATCTAGGAATTCCTGCTGAACACAGACCACAAAATGTCTCTTTATTTCTCTTAAAAGCATGGCGTATCTGGGAGAGAAGATGAACGTAAAGTAAGATCAACAAAATAAAGACTCACCCATCTTGAGACAGGTAGCAGAAGGCAAGAGCCCCTGATGTCAGTGGCAAAAAGTACCCTTTCATTTAAAGGGGCTGATGTTTCATTCACAGTTGAGAGAAGGAAAAATCCACCTCCAGTGTTGGTAAGTCATTCCACTGACTAACTCCCCTCACCTCACTACAGAAAGTATTTCTTCTACCATGAGACCATGTACAAGGCACCATCAGCACACTGGTCAAAACTTATGAGAACTGAAGATTTTTCCAGTCTAATTATGGAACCACAGTAGGCATCACGGCATTATTTGCAGGGCAATACACCTTGTATGAGGAATTAGTATCACTTAACAGTGACAAAGTGAACTGTCTCAACTGGAGTTTGGAGAACTGAGCTCTGCCATCACTCCTGAAGAAACACCCCTTCCCTCCCTCTATCTAAGTATCAAATATCCCTATTTTATTTAGCTTTAAAGGTCAGTCCTTCCTTAAGGCTTGCTAGAATTTTGCTAATTATGTAAACATTGAAAGAAATATTTTCCAGCATATTTTACAGCTTAACTTCTTTGACTGAAGTAATGGGACGTCCAGCCTTTAGGAGCAGAAAGAATTATTGTCAAAAGCCTATGGCACGTAGCCCTGACAAAGTTTGCTTTGGTCTCAATTCTTTCACCTCTAACAAGGTGCCTCAACAGTACTTTGCATTTAACATTAACAAGCAGTCAAAAAAGCACCAAGCAACCACTGCAGGAGTTTTCAGGCTTCATGGTTTAAATATCTGTTTCAGAAATACCTAGATTATGGCTTCTATGTAAGTCCCCTTTCTGAATGAGGTCCTTGGTTCCTTCCAATAACTTCATTTCAGATATAGTGGTATATTAAAATAAAACCACAGTTGTCAGCGTCCTCTTGTTCAGCAAACTAAAGCAACACAGTGAAATGATAGAAGAATTTCATGAGGTCAAAAATCCTGGGCAGTGTATTTTTTCTTAAATAAGGGTCTCTTCAGCTTTATGCTGTTGAATAAACTACCTGAGTAAGGCAGGAGCAAATTGTTCCCCAGGCCAAATAATGATCCTCTCTAACCCTTCTCATTTTACCTCCCAATTTAACTATGAGAGGCAATTTCCAGTACAATTCTCAGTATATTCAAGAGTGATGTGTTCACACCCATTAGAAGGCATACTCTTAGCACTGTTACTCCCGTACACGTAAAGTTGCAGATGCAAACTCCGCCTAAGAGTTTGTGGACATCTGAAACAAAACCCACATGAGCACATATGGATGACTGCATAAATCCGTGCATCTCAAGCACATGAAATGAGCTGCACAAACCCCATATTAATACAAGTTTGTGGGATAAGGTGCCCAAGCAACATGGGAAAGCCAGTCACAAAACCACCCAGCACCAGTACTGCAGCAGAGCATGGCAAATTCCCCCTGAGTTGTGCTAGCATAAGGCACAAAAACTAAAAAGCAATATCCTGCCTCATGGTTCACCTGGGCCTTCATTTTGTTCAGATTTCTGGGTGGCAACAGTCAGAGGTTTTATTTTTTCTCATCAGCATGAGATCGCTTTGGGGTTGCTGCAGAAAGGGCAAAGAGGTTGAGTTTTGAGTTCCCTCTTGAGTGCCCTGCAGTAGCCCTCAGGTAGCATAGCGCAGTTGCCTCTGCTTTTCTTACTGCAAATCCTGACATGATGGTTTCATTCAGCCAGTGGCCTCCAGCTGGACACAGAGAAGTTGCTGCCATGCCAAGAGACAAGCACAACCACTGCCCTCTACAAAAAGGAGAGAACAAACACCCTGCAGGCTCCTTGTCACACAAGGAGCGCAATGGAGCTGTACCACCGCTGTCACCAGACTCAAGCAGGTAAGATGGGACCTTTCACATCCAAAACACAGAACCCAGCAGCCACCACCACCACAGGCAGTAACTGGTAAATGCTGGGGTAAGAGCTAGACATGATCTTGCATTGACAAGGTTGCATTTCTCAGTGCCAGTCCTTTACAGACAGGGTTTGGAGCCATCCATCCATCTTGTCTAACAACAGAGAAAAATGCCTGGGGTAATTACCGTGGATTTACAATACCTTCAGGGCTCAGCCTTATTTTGTGAAAAGCAGGCAGGAGCTGTATGTTCCCAGAGGGGATCTCTGAGAGGAATTCTCTTTTCCCCAGATAAGAAGGCAACCCCATTATCCAAATGGCTGTGGCCAGGATGGCACTGTCATGGAGCTGTCAGGGAACACGGCCACGGTGTCCTTTAACATGGCACGTCCCTCCTGCCATCTGGGCAGGGACAAGGTTTGTACCAGACTGGCATTCCAACACAGGAAAAAGGAAGGATGCTCCCTGCAAGCTCCCTTCTGTTTCCAGGGCACCTGTAAAAAAATTCCTGTCCCCACCCAGCCCCCTAGAAATGTTGGTGTCAGTTTGCATAGAAATAGGAAACAAAATCGATGTTTGAAAATGCCTTTAGTTTGCTCACTTTAACAGTCGTTGAACCAAACAGAAAAAAGTTAAGGAACAACTGAAGTCTTAACATCTTACAGCCAGAGATGACTATAAATTGTACAAGGAACAGGAGTGCACCTGGGAGGGAATTCTGTTTTCGTAACATGCAAAAACAGATTATGTGCAAGAACTTTTTCCTAACACATTTGCAAACCTCAGAGGAAAAAGACATTGTCTAATACTGTCACACACATCTTATATCACAACTATTAAGTGTGTACAGAATTGAGTAAGGAAAAAAAAAGCAAAAAAAAAAAGTATCAGTAAACATGATGGCTTGTAAAACCCATATAGACAAATGCAGCATTAAGTCAATCCTGACCTCATAAACTGTCAAGATTTGATTCCACTCCATAAACCTAAAGTTTTTTTTTTAAAGGGGTGTGAAGCAAGGCTGCCATCTAAAACTTTAAAATTAACCCAAAAGGCAGCCCTCATAACTACTGTCTGGGCCACTTAAGAAAGGGTATAGTTGGTTATGTTTCCCCCTTAAGTGGAATTCTGTATGTATCATTTGGGATTACAGGAAATTTCCTTGGAACTCTCCACAGCCCTTCTTACCACGCAGTCGAGGAGAGAGGTGCCGGTTGGATAGGGGGCAGGAATCCACTCCCTCCTTCCACCTCATGAATTGTCAGCACCCCTGGTGAAATTTTGACACACCTCAACCAGGTCAAAGTTAACAACGGTGTTTATTTATACACAAGCCAAGCAGAGCACACACACTTTTTGGGCAAAGTTGTATTCTGTTACACTGGAGTTAAGTTCTGGTTCCTTAACGCATATTACTGCATGGGATGTTACAGACCCCAAACTGCTCTCTGGCCAGAACAGTCCTCGTCACTCTGAAGGACTCAGATCTCTTATCAGATTTGGCAGCTAACTGCTTTTACGTGGTGTAACTAGGATCGGAGTCAGACCGCCTATCTTCCAAATACCCAGGTCAAATTTTCACGTTAACTACGGATCTCTGGAAGTTTTGAATGGATCAGCTCATGACCTGGACGAAAAAGAACCCTTCCATCTCGTTTTCACAGTTTAGACTATTACCAGCTTTACCTTGCTTACCCTGGAAGTTCTAGTAAAGCCTCCAGGAGCTTCAGCAGGAAAGGCAGATTAAATATCCACAAAGCGTTATGTTTTGTAAAAATAAAGGCTTTAGTGTTTACAGGCAAGAAAAGATCTTCATTTTCTGCAGGACTCCACCGCTGCCAAGATGTCTTGCAAAATGTTGTTTCTGTTTTCCTTGCTAACCTAGAGAAAGAGAAATTAAAACTGATGTAATTTGATGAATAACCTCTACATCACTGTTTACTCCAAAAAACAAAGCAGAAATTCAAATGCATTTCTTTCTTGGTGAAGGAATGTTGAGTGTCGAACACCTGCCTTCTTGTACTACTGAGAACACAATAAGCTAAAGCCACAAACCTGCATATGTAATTGAATATTCAGTGATCTTTTTGATTTAATTACCCATGGCATTTTACAGTATTATTCAGGGCTTGAATAACTAACAAGAATTGCTCAAAGAAGCTCTGTGTACTTTTGTCATTACTAGAAATCCTTTTTGATTACCAAGCATCATTTTTCTACTATAAAGTGGAGTTCTTACGCTTGAGAAGATTTTATTTCCAGGGATGACAGCCTGAGTCAAAAACATCTTCAGTGAAAAAATTAAAACAGGCTTAACAGTACAACTGTGTACTTAGAAACCTTAGCACTGCAGGACAGAAACGCCTTGAAAGAGAACTAAGACTACCTGAAGAAGCTGGGGGGCTTCTGTGTTGCACTGAGGCATGTCCTTGGTTTGACAGTCTGTGGCAATGCTGGGCATTAAGAAGAGCCCGTGTGGAAATCCACAGTCCAGAGTTTTTTCTGGGTCCACCAGTGTCGCAGCACCTGCAGACCACTGTGAATTGCCAAGGAAGCATTGCCAGCTCAGCTCCCGGGTACAGCAGTGACAGAGCACAGAACGGTGGGGCTGGGGGTGCAAATTACCCCTTCTTGAATGACCCTGCCCTCATGCAGAGCCTGGTGACCCACATTATGTACGTGAGTGGCCACAGCATGACCAACCAAAAACTGGGGTGGTGCAGACAAGAAACCCCAGTATACATGGCATGAAGCTCTCCACCAGCAAGGTTTCATTGCATTCCCTGTAGCTGCACTTAATACCTGAGCATGTGGGTCTGTACTCCTTCCAGAACTATGGTCAGTACTGAACAGGAGAAAGTCTATTATTATCATCATCATCAACAACAGATTGGTGACAGTCCTACATGAAGAATTTAACCCCAGGCATCTATTGCTATTCAGTCACAAACATCCTACCCAAATGCTGGAAAGCTGCCCTATAAACCTAGAGACAGCGGTCTCACCTATGGCACCTGAATTCAAGAGAGCAGATCAACATGGGACTGATGAAAAAGCGATGTTAAAAAAAAAACAGGAAAGGACTGGGAAGATCTGCCTGGAAGTTGCTGTTTTTATTGAGTATTGTTCCAAGGCTATTATAAGATAAAAAGAAAGGCCCACGACAGCAAAGAGCAAGACAATAAAGAATGGAATTGCTCTTCAGTAAGGCTATTGAGACACCCCGAGGTAAACAAGGCACAGAGCACAGACAAGCCAAACTCTAAATCTCACAGCAAGTGTCCTGACATCCTGACTTTCAAAGGACCTTCTGAACATTTAATAGCTCTTCCCACTGTCTCACAGCCAACAAAAACAATACTGCATTTTATCTGCCCCTCTTCCATACCTACATGCCAGAAGTCCAGTGAGAGCACCAGAGCGCGTGCCAAGTGCTGGGAAATTCTCACGAGTGTTTTGCAAAGGCTGCTTGATAGATACCAGCCTCCCCTTCAGATCTGGAGACATTCTGTGCAGGCAGCTTTCCCAGACAGAACCAGTCTCCCAGTATCCGTGCTGAATGTACAAAGAGATGGGCAGTTTCTTAGGGAGTAAAAGCAACTGCAGATACTGCTTTTGACTAAGCATTTAGGTAATCTGGAAGAAACGATCACCTAAACTCCAAGCATGCAAAAGGACAGAAGCTTTCGTCCCCTCACAGTTCAGGAACTGTTGAGGGAACAGTGCTAGCAGAGAGCATCCAACTGGAACCTCACCTACTACCCATTTAACTCTATTTTTCTGTCTCAAAAGACAGAAATAACCAAACTTCACTCATGGGTTTCATGGAAGCAAAATTAATAGAAGGGAAAACGGGAGAAAATGAATCATGCCAGCTGCTAGGGATAAAGTGATCCTATTTATGACTCCACGTCTGCAAAACTACGCAGAGCCAGGCAGTGCAAAAAGAGCCCCTGTACTTTCACTGGAAAGTTTAGTTCTCAGCAAAATGGAATTGGGCAACAATGGAAAAAAATGTGTTAAATATCAGATCCCCTATCGTTAAGTGCTCTAGATAAAATAAATTAAACATTGGGGACCGAATCTCAACAGCTTTTAGGGTATCTGGACCCATTTACACCAACTGAATATCCTTTCAAGACAGAAGGGGCTGTAAAACCCAAAACAGCTGTGTCCAGGCACTTAGTGTCAAACATCAGAACCATCCTTGTGACAATAAAAGAAGGATCAGAAAACCCTGCTGAGTTACTTGAATGCAGCTTAACTCCACGCTAAGTGACAAAGCAGACAGAGCTATTTTGGAAGATAGCCACCTACTTCTGCACACTTCCAGGCATCATAAAAGTTAGCAAGAAAAAACTACCGTGGGCTCTCTGGGCACTCCAGGCTCTCCCCGTGCCACAGCCCTTCAGTGAGGTAGCTGGTGATCCGGCATTTACTTCAGCCAGTAACACAGCTGACTCCCCAAGGGCAGGTTCTGCTCCTGCTCATGCACACGCTTTAACTAGCTGGGAAAGAGCATGCAGCGTGTCACGGGAGCTAGACAGATGCTCTCCTGTACAAGACTTTAGCGTAGCAGGCCTCTTGTCATCGGGGAACTATTGCAACCTGCCACGTTTCACACTCTTGCTTTTGGCTGAAGGATCCGCCAGAGAAATCTGTACTAAAACAAAGAAACCTGCACGTTCTAATCTCAGCATCATAAACAGGATGGCTCGTTTTTTTTTTTAGTAAAGGTTTTTTGTGTTAGAAAACATTGCTCCATTGAAATGTACAGCAAGACTTCAGCTGGCTGTAGACATTTAAGAGAAAGACGCACTGGCAGACTGACACACCCAGTCACCTGGGGCTGAGCAGCACGTGCCCTCAGAACATCATCTGACACGAAGGGACAGTGGAAAACTCTGAAGCTTCCTTGAAAAGCCAAGCAGTGCTTTCTAGCACTTTGCCTTCTTCCCTGAGAAGAAGGAACACCATAGCCTCACCATGACTGCATCCTATGCAGCAAATGACTGCTGCCTTCAGTGAGGCATTTGCCACCAACTCTCCCTCAGTTCTTCCACCAAAAGGCAAGTCACAGAGAATTCACATCCATGTGCATCCCTGGACAGTAGCCCAGCAAGCACGTCAGCTGTAGGGTGGGAAACACAGGGTTTAGTGTCTGAAAGGAAAGGTAGGAGCCAGATGTTTATGGGGGAAAGGAACATTCTCTTGTCTGCTCCTAGGGCTGCTTCGGCACTTACACAGGCTTTTAATTCAAAAACCAGAAAGTAAAGATGAGGAGGGGACCACCAACTAGGAGAAAGCCGAGGTACTTTTCTGAGCACTGCAGTTCTGTTAATGTCACTTTGAAGAGGAAAAAAGGAAATGGAGGTTTTTCTTTCTCTGCAGAAAGTAAGATCATTCAGGGCAGAGTTGTTGTGATCCAAGTGAAGGAGGAAGGAAAAAACAAATCACAACCAAGTACACGCTGTCACTGTGACCTGCATCCACTGCAGACCAGGCTGCAGCACCGTACTGCTCTACAGCTTACTGCCCCACTAGCGAGTGGGGACATCCAAGTCCCACTTACTGTATCCCTAATTTATAGATCCAGAGAGTTCAGTTTTGGATATATGCCTTAATTCTCTCCTAGAAACAGTAACACTGAGCAGAAAAAAACAAATCAAAGTGGGGGCTGTGTTTAGCTTGGTTTTGCAATGTATCCAGGGCACTTAGAAATGTTAAGGGAACCTCTCATGTATTCCTGTGAACAGGCTGATCTGTTGTGGTGAGTTTTTGAGAATTTCTCTGTAACTGATCAGAAATGCACTTTGAGGCCCTAATATCCTGAAAATTATGTCTGTAAAACAACATAATGAATTCCAAAGTTATTTCACTGACTCCGGAGAAAGCACACTCCATTTACAAGTGTCTTTCTTCTAGAAATCATTTCTGCAAACCCCACTGCTGCTTTTTTTTTTTCCTTGAATACGATTACTGGTAATATTTCTGCAAACCAGTCTGAAAAAAATAATAAAATGTGACTGTACTTTAAAAGGTTTAACTCTCAGGAATAATGAATACTTAGATGGTAATAATACTACAGCAAGAAAACCTTTAAAAACAACTACACCATTACTTCCACGGCCTCTCACAAGCAAAGCCAGCTGTGAGACTGCTACAGTAAGTGCCAACTGCGAGGGTTTTTTTTAATAAGGTGAACACCTGCCCATTAAGAACCAAATGGAAACTAAAAAACTTATTTCATACAAGCTACCCACAGCTATCAACTGGTAGTAACAATTAGTTTTTAAACATAGCCAAATACAAACCAGCAGCCCAGCACAGAAGGCTCTTTAAGAACATTTAACGTTACTCACATTGAACACTTTAACATCTTTCCTACTTCTTATTTCTTCAACAAGATCCAGTGGCTTTCCCTTCGGTACTGGAATCGTTCCAAGTACCACGGTGCCAGGGTCGGTCAGCGTTTCCCGAACAGCTCGAATAAAAGCCTGGCTGAAGAGCTCCATCTTACCAATCTCATCTATGACGCAGATCTTTTTCTCTGAATCGCTGCCGTGGTTTACCTGTGGAAAAATGCATCGGCAGGCTGTAAACAACACAGAGCTTAGAAACAGCAACAGAAACAGTTTCTGTGCTAATAAAAATTACCTCCACAAGAAATCGATTACATTGTAATTCTGGGGGAAGTGGAAGAATCAAAGCCACTGTTGGTGACTGACAGGCTTTAAGTTTGTCATTTATATTTCAGCAAAGATTGTTGGAAGATGAGAATGCAGGGACAGCGTAAATACCTAAACACCAACTACAATAGGAAATATTCATATCAGTTTTCCTTCAAAGCAGCATTGGCCCTGTAAGAGCTATGTGACAGTTCAGAACTGCACTTTGCCTACCTAGCAACTCTCGTTAAACCTGAGGGACTCCTGTTTCTCAAAACATTGGCTTCTGCATTTCAAATAGATCAATATCCACACTGCACAATTATTGAAAAAAGACTTGCATTAAATCTAGATTTGGAATCTTGTCTTCTTGTAGCTTCAGGATGCCATTCGAAAAACAATTTTAAATTGAGAAGCCTGCTCCTTGTTATTTTAGCATAAGAAATGCTAAATCAAATTTTTATACCCTTATCTTCAGTTTCCAAGTTGTAAGTAAGATTTCAGATTTCATAAAGATTACTCTTCCATTATCAAATCATACAGCAAGCAGTTTTGCCTGTGCCAGCTGAGCCCCTAATGCTGCAAACTCAGGCATGCAGAGAAGCGAACAGACAGACCCAGGCAGGTCTCAAGGACTTTACCTCTGGCTTCAGAATTTGTAGCATCATGGTAAAATTTCAAGAGGTCAAAAATGTTTGTCCAAAGTAGAACAAGAAGTCAGTAGCCAAACTGCAAACAGAATTGTGCTGACCTCTCCAGAAGCAATGGTAACATTCACCTTCACATTGTGCCTCCCTTTTCTGTCTGATCTATTGCTCTGGCATAGTATCTTGCCACAAAATTGACTTGAACATCAGATTTGTGATTAGAACCTGACATCACAGCAAGCAATGCAGAGGCACATTGTGATAGAAAGCCTCTAGAGTTGAAAAAAAAAAAACACATAACTAAAACAAACACCAAATAAAACTAAAATCAGAAAGAGTGTAAGAAGGGCAAAAAACAGCATTTCCCTCAAAAAAAATAACTTTTTTTAAAGCTATCTTTAAAAAGCTATCTTTTTTTTAAAGCTATCTTTAAACCAGGACATTTCCAGCTTTTTTCTCTCTACTTACTTCCAGGGAAGTGGAAGAGCTGTGTAACATGCATCCTGAAACTTTTTTCAAGCCAAGTCCCTGCTGAGCTGCTGTTTTATTTAAAAAGCTTTCACAGATCAGTCAGCTAAAAAGCCAACAGTCTCTAGGTCACCCCCAGAGAAACAGAACATTTTGCTTTGGATACAATCCTCAGTCCTGCCCAGTAACATTTCCAGAACCAAAGAGCTCACCCACTGTAGGATCTATCCCAGTTCTCAATGGAGCGAGCAAGACTCAAACCGTAAGAGCTGAAGCTGCCTGCCAGCCTAACCAGGCACCTTCCCACTCCCCGCTGCTCTTTGATCAAACCAGACCATGCCTTGTTCATTTCCCTCTCCTCGTCTCAGGTCTGTGATCTTCCTCGCCCTCTCTTGTCCTCTCCCCGTTCTGTACCACGTACACGCATGACCACATTCCCACAAAATGGATTAACGGTGCTTTCAGTGAGAACAGGGTCGTGCACTATCCTACCCCTCTGGCCCCTTTTCTTCCTCTCTTTGCTCTCCTGTACTTCCAGAAAGCTATAAAACAATCAGAAAAAATGAACACTGCTAATACCCTTCTAGCAAGATCATTCGTGAACTTCAAATATATTAAGACAGCAGTAAAAGGATTCAGAGTATAGCACTGACTTAATGAAGCCTTTTTTATTTATTTTAAGCTATCCTTCTATTTACTAACAGTAGATCAAGTTACAGTGAAGTTAAATATTTTAAAAGTCCCATTTTATTCATATTCCCTTTCTCCCTTGCCCCTAACATCTTTACTTTCCTCCTCTCAGTCTTTAGCTTTCCTTGACAAAAACAATCTGATCCTCAATCTCGTTTTAGCCCCTTTACACCCTTCTGTTTTATTACTTTTTATAATTATTATTATTTTTCTTTTTCTTTCTTTTTTTTTTTTTTCCTAAGTTCATTAAGAAGTCCCTTCTCCCTTGGCCCCTTGAGATTTGGCAGTGTAGAAAAATCACAACACGATTTTTAGCAGTACTGTTCAGCAGCTGCTGCACAGTTTATGATATGTTATTGCCAAAGTCAGGTCTGTTCTTGTTTAATTTTGGAGAGGGGAAAGGTTGGGATGAGAAGAAGGAGAAGGAAGAAGGGACACAAGTGTAATAATTGCTTGCACTGTTGTAACAGGATAATGGAAGGATAGGGAAAAGCCACAAAACACTCAGTGTGCAGCAGCCTGTCTCAAATTATAGACTGCTGTAACATTTAAAACCTAATAGTAATTATGTAGCTGTAAACAAAAATAATCACTGGATTCAAGAAACAATGCTTCTACTGGAAGACAAAAGGAATCAGTGAGAGGGGAAAAAAGAGATATAAGAGGAGCAGCGGGAAAATCCTTTTTCTTAGACCTACTAACTCCTGCCAGTTGTGTGGCAAGCCACCTGTACGTTTTGTTTACCTTACAACATGGAATCTGGTGGTATGGGAAGAAACTTCCTATCGGCTGTCCCTCAGCCCAAGGACAGCCTGGTCACAGGACGATGTCACATCAAGGAGATGGAAAGTGATCTCTGCCCCTTCAGCTTCCCAATCCTGAAGTCAATCGGTATCAGTGAAACCCAAGAAAGAGGCCCTTTATTACCATCAAAAACTAGGGCTGTACAAGGGCCTTCTGATAATGCTCATTATCATCAAGCATCCATTTTTCAGCACCTTTAGTGTAATACTCACATTTCTCAGCACAGGTAGAACCAACTGCTCAAATGAAACGAGGTCTACAACATACTGTCCAACTCGATATTCACGTCTTGAAGCAGAAGAATCAGAACTGAATTTGAAAGACATAAACAGATCATTCTAAGTTTAATGAGAATTGACTGCAGTCATTTCAAGTGCATTTATTAGAAGAGTTACCCCACTAAGTCAAACTCCTCTTAATTCTTCAAAGGAAAGAAACTCTGTAAGCCACGCATTAAGTCATGCTGCAGATAGCATAATTCAGATAATAAACATACCATAGGATACCTTCAGTACTATGCAAGCTTAAATTTGAACGTTGTATAGAAGGATACAGGAATATAAAAGCTGTCAGATATATCTGCACTGAAACCAAAATAAACACCTGCAGTTCATGGAAGCATGCAAGCCACCTTTGAATTAGGTATTGAGACATTACAGACAGCAGCACAGCAGTAGCCGAAGGCTCAGAATGGGCTCCCAAACACTTAAATGGTCTTGGGAAAATATTTGGAAGGTTTCCATGTGCTGCATCACATATGCAAACATCAGTCTTTTTCTTAAAATTTCATACATCACTCTTTTTCTTGAAATTCACACGTGGGATTTGTGGGCCAGTCAGTGGCTCCTTAAAAGATGTTGCATGCAATTTCACTTTAATTTTCAGATTTTGTACCCATCAATTAGCTTGTGGAAACAAATAATCTTCCTTTCTGTCTACAACAAGCTATTCACTGTATCCCAAAGAGACTTGGACTTGTGAGAAAAGGCTGAGCAGTGCTTCCTCTAATGGTGTAAAACGGGCACTAGAAGAGACCATCCTTCTCTAGCATATTTTCCATGTTTCCCTATGCGATAGACGTAGGCAGCAATACAACAATGCAGGCATCGGCCAGGTCATGAGAACTGAACAAAGAACCTGACACAAAAGCCATATGTGCAATGGTAATCGCCTTCTAGAGGAGCATTTAACATATTGACACGCAAGAGAAGCCTAAAACAACAAGCTGCTTATAACAATTAAAATTTCAGTACCTGACTCTAGATAAAGGACCTCGTTTTCCAGATAAAGTGACAACATCAAATCCTCTTCTTCTGCCACCTTCTTTAACTTCCTCTGTGTAAAATCCATCAATGGGAACGTCTGAGGATCTTAGTGCCTGAGTGACTTTCTGGATCAAAGTAGTCTTTCCAATCCCTAAAATCGTAGGGGAAACAAAAGGTACACAGGATTAATCTTCTTTGGAAAAAGCCTATTTTTTAAATACCACAGCAATGACGTGATTTAGAACAAACAAATAAAAAAATAAATAAATAACCAGTGTTTATTTTTAAGAACAATTTACAGACTTAAAAAGTGGTAGGAAAAGCAAGTACAGAAGCACCTTTTAAAGTCCACGTTGTACCAACACCATGTTTTATTAGTCTTTAAGAAGTATGCCTACAGTGAAGTCACAACAGAACAGTAAAAACATCCCAGGCTACCACTGAACTTGTTCACTTAGTGTCTGGACAGGCCACGAAGCTTGCCCTGCGACGGGCAAATACACAGGAGATTAGCCCATGCTGGGAGCCACACCGTTACACAACTGATATCCAAGCTAGCTACGAGGCTGACTGATCAATCTCCTTTTCTTTATCACTGCTCTTCGCTATCTTTTAAGATCAGAGATGAATTCATCCACTTTTTATATTAGGTCAAAACTGATTGCTATTACCAGAAGCCTGACTTCCAATGGATTAAGCATGCAATACTTGATTCGTGTCCTAGCAATTGGAAGCACTCAGTACCCCCAAGATGTCAGATCCCACATGGCAAAAAAATACTTCCAACAACAGCAATTGAAGCAAAAGAGATTCCAGCTAGATATGGGAAGGGAAAAGCTTTTTACTTTTTTATCGTGAAGACAATCAAGCCCTGGCACAGGCTGAGCACTGTGGTTGTACAGTTTTCATTCTCAGGAGTTTTCAAAACCTGACTGGATAAAGCTTTGAGCAACCTGGTCTCATAGCTGGCCCTGAATTTCCTTCCTGTGTGAATTATGCTGAGGTCCTATAACCAATTCTCCCAGATCTAAGAAAGATCTTTAAGACTCTTCCCATCTGATGTCTCCTAGCACAATTTAATGTACCTTCTATGTGAATGTTGGCCATCTTCCAGGCACCCTCTGTTCTCACAAAGGAGCCCTCTCCCTTCTTTGCTGCTTTAGAAGAACATCCCTCAACAAAGCTGAGCATAAAAGAAGACAGTCGCCTCTCAGAATTTATTGTTAGCACTTCATTTTTTATCGTTCTTATTAAGAAAATCTGCTTTAGAAGATGGAAATTATCCTGCAGAGTAACTCTTTAAATTGCTGGAGACAAGGAACATAGAGAATTGTGATGTGTGTAAAGATGCCAACAGAAGTCTTTTTAATAGGGAAATTCCTTCCCTAGATTTTAAGCAGATTTAGGAACTACTTCACTGTCAGTCTCACAGAATGCTTTGGGTTGGAAGAGCCCTTAAATATTATCTAGTTCCAACCCCTGCCATGGGCAAGGACACCTCCCACCAGACCAGGCTGCCCAAAGCCCCATCCAGCCTGGCCTTGAGCACCTCCAGGGATGGGGCACCCACAGCTCCTCCGGGCAGCCTGTGCCAGGGCCTCACCACCCTCTGAGGGAAGGATTTCTTCCTATTACCTGATCTAAATCTATCCTCTTCTAACTTAAAGCCATTTCCCCTTGTCCTATCCCTACACCCCCTGACAAAGAGTCCCTCCCCAGCTTTCCTATAGCCCCCTTCAGACACTGAAGGCCGCTATAAGGTCTCCCTGGAGCCTTCTCAAGGCTAAAATACCACAGGCAAAATCTTCTGTGGCTTCAGGGGCATCTTAGCCAAGCACAACTTTTAAAATTGAAGGCCAGAGGGACCCTTGGCATTTGAACAACAACCAAATAACAGCCGTGGCACCATCGGTATCCGCCGTCTTCCTGAGGCCTTGTGTCTACATGGGAATTGATACTGATCCAGCTAGGTGGATGTGATCTCTCTGATTTGGTTACCTTCATTCAGTTAATTGCCAAAGTAAGCTAAAATGATTCCAAGAGAGTTTAAGAAAGCTTAAAATTACACATTTATCTAATCAGAAGAGTACATTCAATTTCAATTGAATGAACAGAGGCGAGGCCAGGGTCAGCCCAACCTCCAGCGCCTGCCTTTATTTATGGGGGTGGAGAGGCAGCACGAAGCGGGGAGTGCTTGAGATTAATTACAGACAACACCAGGATCAGGAGAAGGCTCACAAGAAGGAGAACCAGGCTCACGGCTTTATTAAAGCGAGCTCGGCAGCCGGAACAACAGATCCGGCCATTTACCACCCTTACAGCTCGTCCTGAGGCGGAGCCTCCCGCGGCCGCCTCAGCCCCGGCCGCCCCCCGCAGGCGCTCCCCGGCTCCCAGCGGCTCCCCCCGGGCACTGCCCTCGCCCCGCGCTCCTCCGGCTGCCAGCGCCGTTACCTGGGGGTCCCGTGAGGAAAACGTGCCTGGCCATGGCGGCCGGCCCCGCTCCGCACCGGGAAACGCCGCCCTCACACCGCCCTCGCCCCGCCTCGGCCCCGCCGCCGCCGCAGCACGGAGCCGGCCGGGCCCCGGCTGCCTGAGATGGCCGCCCGGGAAATGGCGGGGCCCGGGGTGGTGCCGGGGCTTGGCGCTGCCCGGCACTGGGGTTGGCTCTGCCGTGGCGTTTGCCAGAAGGGGGGTGTTGTTTAAGGGTAGGGGAGAGGTGAAATGGAAGAAAACTGATTTCTGACACGTTTTTTTAGTCAGCTTGACCTACCTCTCTGAAATATCTCCCTAGATATCCCTGAGTATCTCCCTAGATATTTTTTTTTTAACCCAGTTCAGTAAACAACATGGTCCAGGATGTGTGGAAACAGACAATGAAAAGACAAACGAGTTGTCCTGACACCTCGGTGTGGACACCAAGTGAAGGGTGACCGGGGGTTAATCGACTGGCTTGCTACAAAGCTGAGCGAATTCAGGCACAAATGAAAGTGTTTGGCACGTCAAAAAAGATGCTGACAGACGTCTGTCCACATCCCCAAAAAACATATACTGTCAACACCCTTTAGGCCCTGGAGATGGAGCTTTATAAGAGAGCAGGGGAGAGGATTTTGGAGCCCAGTCTCCAGACATACAAGGGTCAGCACTTCCATGAGGTGGAAATCGTCACCACCGTTTTCAGAAGACACTGCGGCACAGTGCTGCGAGGAGGTAGGGTTGATAAATCAGGTATTTGGCCCTCAGACGGCACTCAGAACCAGAGCACATCCTCTTCAACTGCAGCCTCAAGCAGAGGGAGTTGAAATCCATTTTGTCCATTTGCCGGGAGAGTACCCTTATAACCAAATTCACATGCTTTTCCTGTTAAGGCTGAAGCATGGCACAGCCACAGTTTCAAGCTGATCAATTATCATGCTCCAATACTTCATTAAAAAAAAATAAAAAACTCTGACATGCCTCTTGGGGGGTAGGAGGGTGGAGAGGGAACAAAGCTTTCCATATTATCTAAAAATGAAAAATATGTTTTCATAGTTTACATCCCAGTACTTTTTTTTCTTCTTCTTTTTTCCTCAGGAGCAGCGAAGTTGTCATGATGTTAACTTACAGCTTCCAACAGGGGTTTGTCAGGCACCTTTAATCTAAAGAAAGAACTACAGCAAAGAACTGCATATTGACTAGACTATTAACACAAGCACAATGCTTTATAACTGGCTACTTCACCCTTGGCCTGGGCTTCCTGCACAGAACTTATTGTGATTGATTTTACAGGTAGGTTTTCTGTATAATATTAAGCTATTTCAGACTACTGGCTGGTTGCCCAGGCAAGCCACATAAAGAGACCCATACAATGTTATTTTGTTCAACATACAGTTTTACTAGGTTTTATAAATCAACCTTTCATTTTCAGAAGTGCATGTGGAGAATTTTAGGGCTATCACTACTGTTTGACAGAACCCTTGGTTTCTTGTACCATAATCGAAGAACCATTTCACCCTGTTTTCAGAGAGAGGACTCTTGACAGTTACTTCACTGTGTGGCTAAGACCTTGGTCTTGCAAACAAACGTGTGAGTAAAGCAGTTGCAGTATCAGGGATTAAATTAGTTAGCATTCCACTTAGATTTCCATTATAATTTATGCATTTTTGACATAAAATGTTCTCCCCTTCTGGGTGCTCTGTTTAGGCTGAAGTTATTTCAAATGCACCAAGAACGGGAGGTAGTTATGCCGGCTGTGCCTTTGTAGAGTTCTGCTGTTGAGGGGACTTTATGTTTGCTAAATGCATTTGAAGTTTTATGTACATTTCCTCTAAGAATTACTGTTTAGGTCTGCTCCCTTTGATAAACTTATTCTATAATCTAGTCACTGCAGAGAACGCAAGCTGCTCAAGAAACATGAACTGCAGCATGCAAGTTGTCTTCTTTGTAGCTATGTGCTATAACCAGTTGTCTGGAGTCAGCCTGCTTGCTCTCCTGATCAGGGGATTTTTGCATTCTTGGCTAGGGGTGGTTAGCTGAAGTAAAAGAAGCAACACATAGCCTAGTAGCGTCAGTAGCTAAAAGAAAATGTACAATATGGGGTTTACTCCTTTTCGGATGAGGAGAGAAAAAGACAGCTCTTTGTTCTGAAATAGGTAGTTTAATTAATAGTAATTTATTTCTAAAAGATTAACAGTCTGCTGGCTCAAAGTATCCTCCTGTCCAGTTACCTAGACTTTTTGGTATGTGGATGTCAGTTAAATTCAGCTCCTGCTGAATTGAACTGTATGGCTGGGCAAGACCATGAAAGAAGTATTTGCAGAAGTCTCGTGCCTGGAAAATGCCCCTGCTGGAGTACCCGTGATTAGTTGTGATTCTGAGTTCCGAGTGACCTGCAGAGACTTTGGAAGGAGCTGCCAATCACAGTTATGAACTGTTGCTAAGCCTGGGGAAGCCTGCTTTTATTGCTGGATGTTCACTAAAAAAAAAAAAAACTTGGATAGAGTCCTAGATCTTTATGGTGAACGGGGAAAAATTAATTAAGTGCAAGTTTCCAGACCAGTGGCTAAGAAAAGAGGTCATTTAAGATATTTATGGTATTCCCTAGGGCAGAAGCTGGAAGGAATGAGAGTGTAATCTACCGTCTCTGACCTGCACCCCCAGTTGGGCAGTAGTTTACGTTTCAGCACTCTGCCTCAAGGAAGGCTCAGCACATTGTTACAATTCTAGTCCTTCCTATATCTGGCGTGTTTTTTTTTTCTTACAGAAGAGAGAAAGTTTAAGTTGAAACACTTTTCTTTCTCTCCTCCAGCACTTTTCTTTTTGATTCATAGTGCCCTGAGTTTGTACAGCATTTTGCTTAGGTCAGGGTAGAGTACATGCTATTTTTTTTAAGGATTTAATTTTAGAGAGTTCTTTACTTCGTCCTTCTTCTCACTTGCAGAGAATGCTCCTGCTCACAGATTGTGGACCTAGCTGTATCCCACTAGGAGTCTAATGACATTAGTGGCAGTATTCTTATAACTGCCTCTGGTTTGTCTGTGGAGTACACAAGGCGTCAGCAGGTGCCTGAGAATAAGCACTGAGCATCTACGGCCTGCCAGTCTTTAATCTCAGACTTCCCGGAGAGATAAGCCACTAGCTACACGCAGGGCCTCCTCTAGATGAAAACTGGTGCTCTCTGTGTCAGTGATTTCTTCATGAATCTTTCCTGTGTGGTTCACGAAGTAGAAATTCTTTATGTTCCAGCAATGGTTGTGCTCCCCAGAACAGAAGAAACTCCTGAAGTATTTCCTGAAAATAGAGGCATAAGAAATAAGTCAGGTCAAATGTTATAAACACCTTCTAAATAGAAGTGGAGAATACTTATGGATAAACTTAAATGAATTTGCTACTGTAGAGACCAGCATTCAAAGAACAGAGTTCTGTGTTTCTACCAGCACAGCACATCATCCACCAGAAACGGTGTTTTTCTATCAATCCATATGGTTATATTCCTTATCACTGTAAACACGCACACGTCTACATGCATGCATCTATATTTGGCAACATATACCTTGGGGGATTAGCTGCTCTGATTATAAAGACTTAGACTGTTCAGAGAAATGTATGGTGTTAAGAAAGACAATCAGAGGGAAACCAATAAAAATAGTTTGTCTGTATGATAGGACTGAACAGGCAAATTTGTACAAGCATACCCTGTAGATGAGAAACCAAACAGAATTTCTGAGGAGGAAAATGGGTGATGATTTCACACTGATCAGGAATAAAAGCAGCATAATCTTGAGAACCTCTGCACACCACTGATTTTGTTGGAGCTTGCTCAAAACTACAGGGTGCACCTGTATGTCTCCTTACAGGATTTAAGTTTAAATAATACACTTCTCCTCACTGATGATACAAAAATTATACCATTAAAAGATGTTTCCTTCAGCTGATACCAAAATGCATCACTATTTCCAGATATAGTGTCCTCCTGTAATTTGGGGTTGTGATTAATTGCCTCAAGGTCAGCATGGCGTGACATTGAGAGGAATTCATCCATCATGACAGCATGACAGTGATGCTCCAAAGAGTCAGTGTGAGAGAGACAGGAGGAACAAGGGGCTGACACAAGGCAGCTGGTTTGCTAGGAAAGCTTAAATAGCACAGCCTAGTTCTAGCTGGGATCAGCATCAAGTGTAGGTGTTGCCTTGGAAATGGGAACATGCAGATCTGTCATGGGTAACATGTCCATGCAAGATTTTCCTCTTTCATAGTTTGTGCATGTCCTTTTTCATAGTTTTCATGCATGTGCATGGCCTGATTATTTATTTCTTCCTGAGACAAGGTATGTGCACATGGGTTAGTCCAATGCAAACACCTTTCTCATCTAGCAGTCTGCTTGTAGAAAAGCTTATTGTCAGGGAACCACTGGAGCAGAACCAGAAGCCAAGGGTGACAATGACTCCAGACGTTGTCCTTGTTGTCCAGGCCACCACCCCACTGTATCTGAACGCTGGGGGTAGTGCCAGGTGCTGGTACCAGGATCCATGGACAGTCCCAGGCAAGGCGATAGGACAAGTCAGATCCAGGACTCATCCGGGTAGTCCAGTCAGGAGCAGCAGGAGATAGGGCCAGACACAGGCCTGGCAACAAAGCTGGAGTATCTCCAGCTGGTCCAGAAGACAGGGCAGGAGACAAATGTACAGCGCAGGTCAGAGGCCCATCCAGAAAGCAGGACCAGAGACAGGGTGGAGAACAGATGCCCATACAAAATATCTCAAGAATGGACTGAAAGTCCAGGGCCAAGCTGAAATCTCTCAAGGGGACACGGGGAAAATGGTGAGTGGAGGCACCAGGTAAGGCTGCTCAGGGCCATTTAGGCTAATGGGTGGCCTGGGTGCTTTTTAAGATTGTCTAGTCCTCTGAATCACGTAGTTGTAGCTCTTGCTCTTTGATTAAAGCATAGCATACTTGTCTGTGATACTTGATATTGGCCTGGTCCTAGGAAAATGAAACCAACGTGATCATGCTGTGTGGATATGTATGTCACTTCACCTCTAATAACCTTTGAACCTCCTGGACAACTGCAAACAATTTAGCAGAGAGGAAAGAGTCAAAAGCCTAATAAGTTGCAATACATTTTTTGACATGCGTGTCTGGATGTAACAGAAAGACCATTGAATGCTCTGAGGGGAAATATGCAGCATAAATAGAATCCTTATTAAGCAGGAGAGGAGCCACGCAGAGTTCAAGCCGTAGCACAAATCTTTAGGAAACCAGGTTTCACTGTTTCCTTTCTTGATGAAACAGCTTGCTTGTTTGCTCTTTTCAGTGATCTCCCACCTCCTACTTCTTCAAAAAGAAAATAGTCTCCTTGAAACTGCATGACATGTTGCATGAGATTCTTACATTTTTAGTATAAATAGCAAGAAGCATTCACTCTGAAAGAGAAAAAAAAAAGCAACTCAGCTTGCTATGGGATGATGAAAATAGATTTCCTATGTTAATCTGTTATTTTGACTTAAATACTCACCTGCAAGTTTCAGATTTCAGCTGAGTTCTGCTTTGTGGTAGATGTCAATGGGATAAGCTGTACTAGAGGTGGAGCTTGACTGCAGCAGGGAACAGATTTGATCATATTGCCAGATTTCTCAGTTGCTGTTTTTTAAGGTGTAACATTTTTGTCAAGCAAATGTCATTCTTTTGATTGTTGGTTTACATAGGCATGTGAACATAAGTGAGTTGCTATACTACCTCGAGTGACAGTTGGCAGAATGCTTGGTACAAGCTGCTAGGAAGGAACAAGTGCATCAGGCAGCAATTCCAGTAAGATAGTTCAATCAGAGAAACCACAGGATGAAGTGAATGCAAAAATCCCAGGAAAGCGAAGCAAATTATCTCCCACAGGGGGTCTAATCTCCTCAAATTCATGAAAAAAAAATTCAAAAGTTAGCAGGCATGAATAGTTAAGAGAATACAAAGCAAAACTAAGCCAGTCTGACAGGCTAGATACGTATGTATTTATAAGAATTGAGTTCTCGGATTTGTATTCCTCAGAGACGCTCCTTTTGTGATTAACAGCCTTTATTCACAAAGGATGCAGCGGTAAGCCCTGCGGTGTGCTGCTGGACAGGTGCAAAGATGTTCAAGGAGAGCCTCCGTGTCTCTTCAGGCAAGTATGGAGCGGTCTCATGTAGATGCTGGTAGAAGTTGCTGAGTGTGGCAGCCTGAGAGAGGCTCCTCGTTCCCCCTTCCAGCCGCTGGCGAGACCGAGCATGTTTTCCCAGCAGACACCCACCCACGCAGAGCACCTATATACATGCACAAATAGTTGGCCAGGCAGATCAGCGCTGGCACAAAACACAACACACTTGCAAATATAAACAGCGGCAGTAGACTCATCCTCGTCCCTTTTCTGTCTCATCAGGATTAATTCTGTCTGATCCCATTAATGGAAAATATACATAAATATACATATATATATATATACACAATATCTATATACACATATACGTGTATAAATGCACACATACATGCATACATACAATATGGATCCATGCAGAAGCTGGGTTCTCTCGTCTGCACTTGCCATGCAAACGGGTCTCTTAGTTGACCCCCCACGTTTCGTAGTCTGTCCGTGAGCTGGCTGGCACTTGCTGATCCCTCAGGAGCCAGGTTTCAGATCCTTTGGTCTTTCCAGTATTTGGCACAGACTCGTGGCTGCTTTGGTACCTGGTTCCCAAGCCTTTTTGTCCTTGCCTGGTAATGCAGCTTCGTGTCAGCGATCACACTGAGGTGTACACACACAATATGCACAGCCTCTGATCTCTCCACTTGCTGGCACCATGGACACACGGGCTGCTCTGACCTGTGGTCCTCGCTTCAGATGCTGACAATTTCACCTCCACATTCTCTGCTTTCTCCTGTCGCTGGCACCCTCCTCACAGTGGCCCTTATGTCTCATGGCACCCTCTCCTGCCACTAAGACCTCTCACTCCACCCAGTTTCTCCAGCTGGTAGCAAGGGGACCCTTGGGCTCAGACCTTAGGTACACACTTGCACAGACAATACAGTGTCCCCTCACCCAAGAAAATATTTAAATTTGGAGATCAATAGCATGGGACAGACTATGCTGATCGGGTACAGAACATGGCCAGATGAGTGTGACATCTAGCCCCTTTGATCCTCTTATCCCTCTTTTTTCCCATGCTTGTTCCTCCCCAGACCACCTTGATCCTTTCCTTTCCATCGGAGGCAGGGACCTCTGATGAGGTTATTGGGGTTCTTCTTTCTGCCGTGCGCATCTTTGATCCTGTGTGTGTATGGTGACAAGCCTTTAATCACAACCTAACAGATGAGGTGAGTAGACAAGCTTTTTCTCTGCCTTCACAAAGCATTTCAGGAGGGAATGCAGTCTATCCTGCCTATTGCTCTGTGAAATGACTTCAGTCTTTCGTGAAGTAAGGGGCAAAATTACACCAGCCTAGATTTGGTGTGACTGTATTTACAAGAAATTGACTTGTTTTCCTCTAGTTCATCACTTTACATTGAATTTTCTCTGTCATTTTATTGCTGTCACATGAAGTCCTTCTGTAACTTGTGCCATTCAATTTTTTATTCCTCTATCCCAAATAATTTAGCATCACCAGCAAACCTTGCAACTTCAGACTACTGTCTTTTCTGTATACTTATGATGAATAAAATAGGCCTTACTGTAGATCCAGATGGACAACCAGTGGTGAACATCATTATGAAGATTGCCCTTTTTTTCCCCTCCATTTTCTTTCTTCTATTTTATGCAATTACTTATCTTCAAGATTATTCCATGGTGGTTTACCTCTTCAGGAGGCTTAGGTGAGTGACCCTTTCAAAAGCCTTTTTGAAAATTTTCAGCAAATTATACACCTGGCCCCTCAGCCTCAATAATTTAATTTCTCAGACATGCGATGCCCCATTTGTTTTTCAAATTGATTATTAGTTTCAAAAGTTGCTAAGTCTGAAGAAACAGAGAGACAGTATAACTCTGAAATCTAATTTCCATCAAACATGCCTTTTTCCATCCTTTTGCTGGTGATATCTTGAAATGATTCCAGTTGGATTTTATTATCCTGTAAGACACTTATTACTGTAAATGAAGTTGGCAGATGAGTCTATAAGTTCCTCTTGTTCTTCTGTCTATTTGGTGAAAGCTTTAGATCATTCAAGGTCAGAAGAGACCATTAAGCACATGCACTCATATCTATGTTATAGTATACACCATGAAATATTACCCTCTTATTCCATGTGAAGCGTAATGCATTCGGGTTGTTTGAAGCTTTATCTTTTAGCGAGCTATCCAAGTGGGGTGCTGGCAAACCAACCAGCACAGTTCAAGAAAATATTCCGGTAATTAATTACCTTCATTTAAAATTTTCATTTTCTTCCCTGTTCAGATTTTTCTAGCTTTGGTTTTCAACCAGTGAGTCTTGTTAGATCTTTGTTTAACGAAGGAAATCTGATATTATGCATGCCGACATTTGTGTCGATATGAAAATAATGCCTAAATGTTCTCTCTTTACATCTTCCCCCTCACATTAGTCGTCAGTTTAAGGGAGATCCTCTCCTCTTGCCCTGCTCTTGTTACAGGAACAAGCCTGTTTTCCTAGTGAGAGCCAGTCACTGGTAGTTACTTTTCTATTCCTTCTTCTTCTACCAAGAAAAGAACAAAGGAAATAAATTCTTCCTGCTGAATTCCTCTTGGTGCCACCTGTGGTTTTGCCCAGCCACAGCAAAGAAAGTCAAAGAGTCAACAGTCTGTCCCGTGCTAAAATCTATACAAACTCTGGCACAGCTGTCAGTCATCTCTTGCCTGATGTGAAAAACAAACCCACTTTTGGTACCAGCGCTAAATGGCCCTGCTGCTGCTGAATAACCAATGCAGTTCAGTATCACAGGGAAAAAGGTAACACGAACAATCAGGTGGATGGAATTCATTTCTTAAATGATAAAACCATCTTCATGGTTACCATTTGCTTTAGTTACTATTTTTTTGTCATGTGTTTTCTAGCTTAGCTGCATTTGTCATGTTACTGGTAATGTAGTTATGTTTAATTTCTCCTGCAAACCTTTGTGGAGGGCTGTGTATAATTCTGTTTCTGTCATCACAAATTCTGATTCATCAGTTCAGGTTCTCATGCTGGAGTCTTGGTTGCTAGGAACAGAGGTTTGCCTCCTTGCCAGGAACTGAGGATTTGTTTTCTTCCCAGAAGAAAAGCTGTTATTTACTTGTTCGTAATACGTGCTTTGCCTGCATGACTGCTGCTCGGATCCATTTGTCGTTTAGGTGGCTTTCAAGTAAAAATCCTTCCCGAGTGATTATCTTTTGAAGCAAGTGGATAAACACCATGTGGGTAGAAGCATCATAGCAAGGCAATCCATTTAAAATTTAATAAAGGACAGATCCTTGCCTTATGACTTTTGTGTCAGAGATTGTCCTGCTGTCATGTAGGCTGGTATTCAGTCTCACTACTGCTAGTTGTTGTAGCTGGTCCATGGTAGGCATGTTCCCAGGGGTGGTGGAAGACACCTGCCTTCCAATTTCATATAAAACACTCTTGTGCTAGGAAACTTTTCCCCATTCAGTGTTATTCCTGTTCCACGGTGGAAAAAATCTAATTCTATGTTCACCTGGTATTAAGTTTAATTGCTGGAAACTGCATTTTGGAAAGTAGCATTTAAGGATCACCTGGGCAGTCGGTGTCAAAATAAAAGCTGACAGTTCTGTATGTTAAGCTAGTGGGAGGTGATGTGGTAAGTAGCCTTTTTTAGTCAGGGCAACTGTGAAAGGAAGAAAATGTGGGGGCAGGGGTCAAGAAGATGCTCTCTTCTTCCCCAGTCAGAAGTCCCCTGACCCACACTCTTAAAGGAAAACAGGAATGGTCATGTTATTTACCTGGACTGAACTGTAGACGACTGTCGTGCTGAAAGAAGAGCAGGAACCATTCTTTTTGTCCTCATGTCCCAGCCTGAGGCTCGGGCCTTTAGAAGTGGCTAAGTTGGTTGGAAGGATGTAGCCCTGGGTTGCTTGGACCAAAGGCCAGGAAAGGTTTGATGTGGTCTTGCTTCCCCCTTGTTGAGTGAGTGTGGAATGTTTTTCACTCTTGGAAACTTAGAAAGGAGCTAGGACTGGGTTTGGGGTTTTTTGCAGCCTCCTTATTCTACCATCAAGTTGGTCTCCCTGCAACAGAGCGAGGAGCTCAGTCTCTGCTTTATGTACTGTCAGCCCTGGGGGCTCTGGCCTCAGCCCATATCCAGCCACACAAAGCCTGACTGCAGGCTGGTAAGTGTGTTTACTCCAGCCTTGAATATAATGTCACAGTCATTGCCACTTTCATGTTATCTTCCTTCTGTTGCAGGAGTCTCAAGTTTGTTCGTGTGACCTCCATGGCCATTCCTGTTCTTTTCCACCTTTATGGAAATGAACAACTTATGTGAGTAAGTTTCTATAAATGGTTTCTGTTTGTGCTATTTGACTTTAAATCCTTCTTGTTTTATGTTGGGTGCAATCAAGATCAGTATTTACTGTGTTTTGTACCTAATATAACTACTTAAGCCTTTAGAAATGGCTCTGTTGGGCTGGGTGCTAATGTTTTAGAGAACATCTGTTATGACTACATTGTAGAAATCGGTGTGAGAGCCGAAAGTCCAAAGGAGACCCAAAAGCAGAAGTTCAGTGATTAATACCACCATCTATTTTGAAAGTGTCTCTGTTAATCTCAGTGGCCTGACTAGAACGTGGTTTGGATTATTTATGTTCTGTTTCTTTCGTATGTCCTGCTACGTTCTGTATTTGACTGTTGTAGCACTTGGCACAGCCTGTCCCAGTCCGTTTTGGTTGTGGTGTCACAACTCACACAGCACAACATTCTCCCCCAGAGGTGTAAGCAGCATTTCACTGTGTAAGTTGGCAGGAGGGAGGACAGCTATTCCCCTGGTATGCAGGCAGCCCAGAAATGAATCCGTCTGAATGAAAGATGCTCTGTAAGATCATTAAACATTTGTAAAAGCCTGAATGTTGCTTAGTATATACTTCTTATATAGTATATAAGAAGTGTAGTTCTATACTTCTGACTGTACTGCTGACACTCTTTCTTTGGTGGTAGTGATAGGTTTTTAGTGCTTTTCTTGCTTATCTTTAGTTTTAATGTTTTGTGGTGTTTTGTTTTTGTTTAAAGAGAATAATCTGAGAATCCTGGCTCCATTATTCAACACAAGCTGGTCCCAGAGCTTTTCAAGGAGTTGCCACTAGCTCTTAAAAATTTTGTATCAACCCAAGCTGCATGCAGAGAATATACCACTCTTTAAAGTACTTTACTTCTTTATTCTGGCATGTAATTCCTCAAGGAGTGGAATGATTTTTAGGCATCACGCCTAGTGAACAAGGATGCTAAATGTCCTCTGAGGATACCAGTCACTGATGTCTCAAATGATGATCAACAGTAACCAAGTACTGACATTCAGCTTAGTCTTACAGGAATCTCGGGTACTGCAGAGGTACAGGCACACAAATGCAAACATATCCTACAAGCTATCATTCTACTAACTTGTTCCATTATCTCTTGAATCTTACTTCCCCTCTTCTGAATTTTTTAATTTTTATTGCAGGAGTTTAGTTGCTTAGAAGTAAAGCTGCCTAGAAACTTTTTCCTTCCTGGCAAGTAGAATCAGAAAAAGGGATGAGCTTCACCTCAGACTCAAACTGCCTGCATCGAAGTTGAGACCGGGTGACTGCAATTCCACCCCCATCTGTGTGTGACAGCAGGCTTGCTGCTGCCCCTGACCTTGCAAGTCTGAAACCTGCTTCGCCCTCCAACTAGCCTGATACACTTGCTAACCTCTTTAGGTCTCTCTCCTCCCTTTTTTACCTGCACTGGCTCAGATCTTGCAGTTTTAGCTATACCCAGTGATCCCAAAAAACGGAATGGTCTTCAAGTCCATTCACAGTATGCCAGCCATGACTTCTGTTTTCTCTCAAGGTTTTGTTCAGAACTCTAGCCTGAGACTAAAAACAGAAGGTTGGATGTTTCTTTGGCCTTAACATTACACGTTCTTCCTGCTTTTCTTTCAAATGTTGCTCATTATACAGTCCTTTGTACTTTACAGTTCTTTCCTTTGAAGTCGTACATGTGTTTTACACAGATTAATGTAATTGCTGTGAGCCTGCACTGGTGGAACAGGTAGAAAGCTGATCCTCCAGTCTCGCAGATAGTAACAGAATAGCACAGTTGCAGACTCTGGGACATACAGTGGGGTTTAGTCATGTGCTTTTAACTGTAGGTTAATAGTAGTGTCTCTGTGATCTCTGAGGAAAGAGATGTCATGTTAACTTGGCTGCTGCCTTTATCTTGTATAGTCTAGATTTCAGATACCAAAATTTAGTGTCTTTGGAGTTCTTGTGTTGTTTTACTGTAATTGTCACGGATCTCAGTTTTCTCTGTTGTTATGCAGTTTTTAAGTAGGTTGCTTCTCTTCTGTATTTTATACTCCGAGAAGGCTTTGCATTCCCAAAAGCTTATTCAGTTTTTCTAACAGCTATACCTGTCGGTTCAATAAAAGAACTTAATCTACCTACTAACTTTATCTTGTCCTCCGCTGTAGACTTCTCTACCTATTCTCTTTTACTTGAGTACTGAACAGGGGGTTTCAAACTGCTGCAAGGGATCTGTAAAATACATGATGATGAAAGACATGTTAGCAGTCAGAATCTGGCAGCTGGTTTTAAGTTTCAGACGTAAGTTTTGTTGAGAGGATGGGGTAGGGCAGTTTATCTGTAGATAAAGAGACTGTCTTTCTTTTTATCCACCTTAGTCTCCAGTTAGAGTAATTTATCAAAGATTAAAACATAAAAAGTAAGTAGCATTCTTGTTCCTGCAGACTGTAGGCTGGTAATGGATAAACCTTCAGGGATTTAACATTCAGTGCAAATGAGCATCCAACTTTAGCTTGTTGTGAAGTACATATATGCACATCTCACATCTGAGAAGATATCTTCCCTAGGTTTACTATTCTCTGCTGCCAAACTGGAATAGTATGAACTTTCCTTGGTACATTTGCCCATTTTTTTTTTGTAATAGAAAAGGGAAGTTAACTACCTGAGCTTTCAAAGATGTCTTTAACAGACTAGACTGGATTTCGGTTTAGTGAGAGATTTTCTGTTTATTCAAGTTATTTTGTCTTTTCCCACTAAATATGTTGGTTTGCACAAAGATCAAGAATTTAAATACTTGACTGTGTGTATCTTTGCATGTACATATATATACTTCTTTCAAATATATATTTACACACATACCTTTGTTATAAAATTACACTCTGAGAGACACAACAGCTAGCATTTTCAGTGTACTCATACTTCCACTTGTGCATAAGGATCAGCCAAATGCTAACACTGCAATCATTTTGCAGCTATTTGCAGAACATGAATTGTTTTTCTCACTTCAGTGTGTCATTGTAATTAATTCACATTGGAGAATAACGTTCCATTTTTAATTTAGCTGCTTCCATTTAACTCTGAGTCCTTGTTAGAATGAAGCTTAAACAATGATTGCATCTTAGGAAAATATACAACGAGAAAATAACATCTGCTGCACGATGTTGGCAAACACCAGGGCTAATGAATGGTCACCAGTATCTAAACAGCTGTCTGTTTGCAGTTTAAAAATATTCTTTACAAGTTAAAGTACGTTTATAAACTAATTTATCTCTGATTTGCAGCGTATGGCTCAAATTGCTTTGCTGTGGTAACAGGTGATGGACAAGTTAGTGAATTGCAAGGTTTCTGTTCCCCTTAAGAGGGCTGATATGAACGTGACATCTGTGTTGGCTTGCGGAGTCAGTATGGACGATTTGACTGGGTGAGGATTGTCTTGCCACTGGAGAAAACCTTCGTAATTAGCTGAATATAATCATCTACCTAGGAGTGTTGCAGATCAGAATACTGGAGGGTTTTACTGAAGTGGAAAATGGATGGTTAACTAGTCATAGCATACAACTAGATGCAATGAAATAGAAACAACTTCAGCGCTCTCCACTCCGTACATCATGTTCGTAACAATGCTCAGTCTGTGCATCTTGTATCCTGATGAATCTGCCCCACAGCCCATTACTGGCAGTGGAGATACCAATCCTCAAAACAACATATCAACTCTATGTAAGGTCCATAGTCCACTCTTTCTTTTGTCTCTCCTCACTAAAAAGGCATAAAATTCAGTTCCCTTGTCCTCCTGGGAGAAGTTCTTTAAAACCTTCCTTTGTTACCCAGGTCAGCACTAGGGAAGTCCATTTTCTAATGAAGAGTTTAATTTTACATCCAAGACATCAAGTGCACAGTGTCAGTGGTCTGCAGGTCAGGACTCAGCCAGCAATGCAGATTCTAGACGATTTCCCCAAATTTATCGGTTTTTAGCCTTGCAACAGTATCTCTAGCTTGTCAAGTTCCAAAGCTGCATGGCCACTTTCATACGGGTATGTGTAATGCATTTTGACCACTTTGTTTTCCCTAATGGTGGCATTCATGCTCAAATAACCTCATCATGACGTACGTTCTCTTTCCTCCCTCACTTTTCCTCCGAAGCAGACAGCATTTAAGAAGATGAATTGAATTTTGAAAATGAGTCAGCAAAGTGCGTGTTGTGTTTTATCTGTATCATACACAGAAAATTAGTGTTACAATGTGTCAGTAATTCATGGTGACATTTAAATGGGGCAGAATCCAGCATAGATCACAGAGTGCTAAGCAATATTCATTATTCATTTTAGACCTCTGGACATAAAGAATAATTAAAATGAAATCTCTAGATGTTAGGGAGCCTTTTTCCCTTTTGTCGGGATAATCTTGGAAGGATTGCACATGCTTAAACAATTAGAGGTTAAAATAGTGCAAAAGCTCCGTGCCATTTAATATAAACAGTCCTTCACCCCTTTCACTGTAAAAACTTACTGGATTGTTGTGTTTTCCTTATTGGAAAGTGCAATCTTTAACTTTGCAGCTGAAGTTTCAGACGGATCTTCCCGTTTCTTCTATGTATTGACATTTATCATAAAGATTCTCAGTAATTTACTGAACCTAGACACAGCATCAAAACCCGTGGGAGGAAATTTTTTCAAATGGCTTTCAGTCTCCACAAAGTCGCTTTTTCTGAATGACTTCCCACTTCAAAACTGTGGTTTGGGGTTTTTTTAATCCTCTGATCTTAGTCTCTAGCAAGTGCGATGCACTGATCTTGTAGGAGCCACTGAACTCTGACTTCTTATTCCTTTTATGCTTCTTGTGTTTCATTGCTTCTCTGCTATATCTTCCAGCCAACATCAGGAGAAAGGCAAGGGAGGAGGTACATGTGGAGAGAAGTTCCCTTGTTTAGCAATGAACAAAGCCACGGATTACCATTTATTCCACAATTACAGTGGATGGTGCACAGGATGTATGTGTGGAATCCCAGAAGAATTGTGGTGTGTGTGAGAAGTTGGTTTCTTTGACTTTTCTTTGTCTTTGTGGTGATGCACTCTGAAATGAAAACAGCCAAGCAAACTATTTTTGGTGTCAGTTTTCCTTCTCAGCCTTGTTTCTGCTCCTTAATCTTCCATCGGGGTATAGAAACACTTCAGTGCTTGGGCTCATTTAATTTTTCTTCCTTTCACAAAACGTCAGATTAAAAATTTCTTCCTTCTCTTGTACCTAGTAATTGCCTGTGCACTTTGCAGCCAAAAATAAGGGGCAGAGTGTGGCTTCTGGAGTAAAACAGAGCGGGGAGTTGGTCTCACTGTACTCCAACAGGGTGACAGAGTGCCCTCTTCTCTTCCCTGCTTTTTACTCATGCAGAATGGGAGGAAGCTTTCTTCTGTATATTTTGTCCTGTGAAGTGGAGGAACAGCTTTAGGACCTACAAGGTTGTATCCTAGCTTCTCTCTCTTCTTGCCATTGCCAGGCTGAGACACTGAGCACCTAGGGTCATGCGACAGGGGACCTCTCAACTGTTGTGGTGCCTCATGCTCTGCCTTAGAGCTGCACCTGGGCATGAATGTGTTGAACAAGCACACGTACAGGAATGCACAGGAACACTGGAAAGCAGCAAGCCACCAGGAACCCCACTATTTATCCAGATCTGCAAACAGAGCACCTGACTTGCTAACTAAATGTCTAGATCTGTCAGAAAAGAGTGCTGTCCTTGGCACTGGAGAAGAATTATTTAAGAGACAGGTAAGCGAAATAATAATCTGGAGAAAGACAGACTTGAGAAAAATAATCTGATGGACACGCTTCAATAGAGAGGGAAATGTGAGACTACAGCAATGCAGATCAGTGAAGCTTTGTGTTGGGGACAATCAGTCTATTCCAATCTGCTGCTCCAGGCTTCTTCATGCGTCATGGAACACAGCCTGAAAAGGGGAGCGGGTGGCAAGGTACACTTAACATAATGGCAGAGAGACAGTGAATTCTGTGTGCCTGTTTGTTTTTTCCTATTATATGAAAACACACAGATTTTAGGAAAACAACTTTGCCTTTCCTGTGGAATTGTTTGCCAAAAGGATTTGCTAAATGTAGGTTAGTTAAAAAAACAAACAACAACAACAAAACCCACAGAGATAAAATTGTAACAATCCTCTTTTTTATAAGCTCATGGTTTTGAAGTCTCTATATAAATGCTATTTCAGGGCACAATGCACAATAAAGATGATAGTCATTTTTCTCCCCTTACCTCTCTCCTAAATATCATATGGTCCTAGTAAATACCAGAGAATGCATAGCTCTAAAACTTAAGCTCTTTCCAATTACTATCAGCTGTAAATTTTGTATGCTTATTGGAGGCTGTAGCCACCAGACATCGTTTTTGGCAATGTCCTCAGTCAGAGGAAGAACTGTGAGGCTAGATTTGTTTCTTTAAAAATAAAAAATAAAATGGGAGCTGTGAAGGGTGGGTGGAGGAACAGGCTGCTGCACTGTGTTTGATATCTTAGAACCATGTCTTGTCTGGATCAATAGAAACATTGATTTGCTTTGAGCCTCTGGCCATCCTGTGTACAGGGAAGGTACAAATCTGCTTGCTTACAGCTTTTTGAGTCTAACAAAGTACAATATCTCATATAGAGGATTAGCATGGTTTTTGTCTGTAGCATGAGGCAAATACAAGGCCACTGCATGGAAGTTTGCAGATGATAAAAATTCATGGAGCGGTAAAAATGAGGAAGGTAGGTTGTTTTAGGAGAGCAGTCTGTATTGCCTCATGAGCTAGGTGCATTTATGTATGCCAAATGAAAGCCTGCATGCATCAGAAGTGAAAAAGTAGATCCCACTTACAGGTTGGAAGCTATGTCTCAAGAAAGGAAGCTTCAAAAAGGATGAGGAAGGGCTGGAGGTTGATGGTAATTGGTTGAAGATACATTCCTAGACCTACACTAAAGCTGAGTAACTGGCACTGTCCTTGGCAGTATAGCTGGGGGAATCCAGAGCAGGGATGAAGAAGCTCCCCCTGCCATTATGCAGCATTAGTGGGCACGTTACTGGGCTTCTTTGTCCTGGGCTGGTGCTAATACAGATAGGACGGGAGAGAACAGCGAGGTAGAAAGTCATTAAGTCTCTCAGAATGAAATTCATCCATTCAGGTGACTTGAGGTGACTTAATCACTCGTAATACACACAGGAAGGTTTGTAGGGCAGTTTTAATGAGCTCTAATAGGGGAATTGGACAAACTCGCACTGGAAATAGAGTGCCAAATTTTTTAAATGGGCTGGTAATTAGCTTCTGGGACACAGCAGTCATGATGGATTTCTCATCACTTATAAAACCCTATATCTGACTGTGCACTTCTCCATACAATTAGGTTTGACTACAGCTTATTAAAGTGACGTGGGAACTGTTGGACGAGGGCATCTGCTCCGGCTACGTGTGTGCTTTCTGCTTTAAACTTACTTGCAGTTGAGGTACAGCCCTGCTCTGCGGGAAGGGCCAGGGTTCAGTTTTACAGAAAGTACAAACCACCAAATCTCTGAATCCAAACCTCTTAAACTGTATGGACAACTGCAGGGGAATCGGGTGTTGTTGATTAAGGAGAAGTAAGGAGAACTCCTTCTTCCAGAGCTTTAGATTTCAATGGACCTCTGTCCAGTGTAAAAGTGTGTATCATCTTGCTAAACTTACCAACAAACTGAAAGGCAAAGAGCTGCAGTTACTTCAGCACATGTAAGTTGCAGTGGTGAGGAGAAGACATGTAATCACCCTTCATCCCAAAAGAATGGCTGTCAATGGGGCACATTCTGCTCTGTGACACCGTTGTTGCCTGCGTTGCACTGGTCTAAGTGCAGTGTGTGGTGGCTTTCCCAAAGACTGCCTTGTGTCTGATACAAGCGACCTGTCTCGCATCTCACCAGACCAAGAGAGAGCTCTGGGAGAATCCAAATCGTGTTTAATTTTGCAAGGGGAACGTGTCTCATAATGCCTACCTTTTTCTTATTCCTCTTTATTTTACTGCACATCTGCTTCAGCCCTGCCTGCTGCGCTGAAGCGATGCCAACTGCCAGGAAAGTCCCCGCATCATCAGATCAGTGGGCACGGAGGAAGTTCGTGTAGGATCAGGAAGCAATCTGAACGCAACCTCGTTTGAACTGGTCATCTCGAGGTACCCAAGTGTCCATCACTGCAGCAGGTGCATTGCTGTAGAAGGCCTGGCTGCACCTGCTCCATCTCACAGAGAAATGCCTGCCAAGGGAATCATTTCATTAGCTGCAATTTTAGCTGGAGTAAGCCCTCCTGCTTCTGTGAGTGACTACACTACCATAAACCCTCTAATAATGTGGTTGCTGGACTAACTTGCTGGCGGTTTATGACAGCAAGGGCTTTGTTTGCTTGGGTTTCGTAAAACCAGTGTTTTTTTTCCTGTTGGTTTGGCTTGGGGGAGCTTGTTTGTGGAAAAGTCCCCAGCACAGGGAGATGAGTTACTTCTCCAAGCTGCATAAGGCAGCTTGCCCAGGCTGCCTGGAATCACACAAGAGCGTGGTGCAGTAAAAAGAGGTCACCTTTGCCCCTTAAAACATTTTGAATTAGGGTTTAGAGAAGGGTCTCAAAGAGACTCTTGCCTTTCTTCTTAGTTCTGTCCTGTTGGGTGCTGTGTGTCTTCTTTGGTGTCCATTAGCAGCTGGGATTGCCCTCAGTCATCACATTCCTGGTGGTCTTCCTCCCTTACCCAGTGGCCTGTTTAGTTTTGCTTGTCAGCATCTCTGTCCAATTCTGTTTAAATTGTCCAAGGCATTGAAAAGAGAGGTTGAGGACAAACTGACGCACAGAAAAGGTAACTCAGCAGGTAAGCCAGGTGGCTGGTTTGAAACTGGCTGTGGAGAGTGCAAACTTGCAGTGTGCAAACAGTTAAAAAATAAATCAACAAACAGGGAAATAAGCATACAACAATTCTTCAGAAGAGTGTGGTTTTGTGGTACTCTCAGCAGCACACAGCGGTTGAGACCAATATGTTTCTGTGCCCATTTTTTTTCTTGCTGTTTGATCTCTTCCCCCTTTGGGACAGCAGCATCCCCCTATTTCAGCTTGCAGCATTGGCCTGATGGAGCTCCTCCCAGAGGGGCTGTTCTCCACAGCAGGTTGTGTGATGCTCAGCAGTGCTTTCCTTCCTTCTTTTTAGCAAACTTCATTAATTCTCTGCTCTGGGCTTCTTCTCAGCCATTTCAAATTGCCACAATGATAAATTGAGGGTATTTGAATCATGGATTTTGGTGTGGCCTTTCCACAGGAAGTCATGGCCAATTTTGGCAAAAAATCTCAAGCCATGTAAGGACAGTAAGGGTGGTTTGGATTCCAATATATTATCTAAAAAATGTCATCTTGGGGTAGTGTGAAACAGTTTGGAAGTGTTAGGTCAAATATCCAAACTATCAGACGCTCCTGCACAGCTTGGCAGCCTTGTGGACAATCTCTTCGTTCAGTCTTCGCTTAGGAACAGAAGTCCTTCCCAGGCTTATCACCACTTACCAGAGGTGTGGAGGCTTTTTGTGTTGTAGTGGTCAAGTAGAAAGGGACTTTTAACTTCCTTAAGTTATTGTGGAATTCACTTCTTTAATAGAAAGAAAATAAATCAGTGAACTTTTAAATTTGATTACTCATTAAAACAAGTGTCATGCTTGGTACGTATACAAAATTTCTGGTGACAATGCAGCAAATCAGAATCTTGTTAGAAGAAAGTTATTAATCATAACATCTCCTTATTAGCATGACTTTTAGGAAGAACATTGTGAGTACTTTTTCTCTAAGAGTTGGCTTCATAAAGAATCTTCTCTGATTGTGCATGTGAGAAAAACAAAAGTGCTACCTAAACAATTGTTTTTACGTGTTATAGTTGTGCTGGAAATATGCTTTGTTTCCTGTAATTCTGGTCTACCAGCCTAATGAACTGTAAACTGTTGCTAAACTAAAGTTGTGGGGTTCTTACTCAAAGTTTATTTGCAGTTGAATACCAAAGGGTCAACTTGAAGCACTTAGATATTAACAAAACTCCTTTGCTTCTTAATGTCATACAGGAATAAAGACATTATTTATTCCTCCAGACTGTATATATTCCACCAGCTTAATTTTGAGGCATACTATTTAAGAACACCTCCTGTTCATTTTTTCATTATTTCTGCTGGTTGGTTCTGGGCTTATGGAGGTGAGTGCTGTGCTTAGGCAGAACTGCTCCTTATTGCTACTGAGATCCATCACTTCACACACGTATTCCTAATCACCTTGAAATGACGATAAATGCCAGCTCATAAATTAAATTTTTGCATCTGCCTACTAATATTAGAGTCAGTTTGGAAGATGCCACCTGTGGGATATTTTTTATTCTTTTCTTGCACGTGACAAATATGGGAAGATAATCCAAGATGCTTCAATGAACTGGTCAGGGAATTGCTTATTTTCCTTGTGAAAAGATTCTGATAAATGAAAATGCTTGATTCTTATGAAAATCAAACAACCCTAAAAGGTCACGAATCCCAAAATTATGTAGGGATTTTCTTTAAGGGGAAAAACAGATCTTTTAATTAAAAGTTCTGTATTTTACCTTTTACCAATGTTTGTTGTTTTGTTTTATGGTGGGTTCAAGCCACTTCAATTTCGGATTTCCTTCATATGGAAGAAATGTATCAACTTACTTGGGAGTTTGTTATATTTTATAAGACCACAACACTGCAGCATGATTTTTTTTTTAACATTTTTAAAACCTGAAGGCAGTTTGACCAGATCTTGCAAATAAAATGACACTGGCCTTTGTCAGAGACTGGGTATTTTTAGATCAGGAGGAAAATGTTTTGGAAATGTATAAACTTCCATATTTCTAAGACAGCTGAAACAGATACTGTCTGGTTTGATGAAGGAAAGTTTCCAAAACAATACAATAAATTGGAAGATTTCATTATGCTGTGTGGCATCTCTGTGAAAGTATTTCATTCCTACCCTCAAAAATTAATTTAGAAAAATGTTTTAAAAACAAGAATATGATGCGTTTTATGGAGACTTTCCCCTAAATTATAATCCAGAAGTATGCAAATGTATCTAAAAGGCCTGAGGATATATGATGATGTTAAGATTTTCTCTGTCTTAGACCAGAAAAGTTGAATTGCTTGGCTTAAGTGCAGGGATGTGGGGAGAGCTCAGCAAACTGAGAGGGGGGAATAACGCAGTGTGCTGTGGAGGCTACTTGGAAGGACAGCTTCTCAAGCACACAGGAATAAGTGAAAACTACCGAAGTGACTACATAAAAGGTTTATGCTTTTCTCTTGTAAAGAGAGATACCCTTACAATAAAGGTGGAGTGGTTTCAGTGTGGTGGGGAATGCTTTAAGCCAGGTACACACTAAAATAGGAACGCACGGAAAGGCAACCTCACACAGTTAGGAAAAACCCCTAACTTTTAAAAGCAACTCTTCACTGCTAATATTTCTGTAAAGCATACATTGACTTGCTTTGGTTGCCAACAGCTGCTCATGCTCCAGCGCAGGGGAGTCGGTGCTTAGACACGCAGCCAGGATGTGCAGATGCTTTGCACTCCCTCGGTCAGGCGGGGCCAAACTGCTGCTCCCAGCAGAGAGGCGCTGGGCGGCGTGGCAGCAGCATCAAAGGGAGGATTTATTGCTCCCCTGTAAGGCGCGGTTTGCGTGGTCTCAGACGCAGTTTGTTTGGAAGGAGGGAAGGAGAATCACGTGAAGGTGAAGGAGCCCAAATGGAGAGGCGTGCTCGCAAAAATGATGAGATAAGTTGGCTTTACCGTAACTAAATCTAGGAGTCCTGGTTCCCAGGGCCCCACGATAAGGCATGGTTCTCTGCATCCTTGTCCTGCTCTGCGGGCTCCTCCAAAGGAAAAATAAAAGAGAAATAAATAGGGTGTAATACATACATTCAGCAAATGTAGCCAGTTTGTTTAGTGCATTCAGAGCAGGGCTCAGTGCAGGGTGTGATGCGCTGGAAGGAACGGGACAATTCCTTTTATCCCAGCCTCAGTGAGGTGGACACATGAGAGCAGTCTGACCTCTGAAGTCTTTCGCTCTTTCATGGCTGTTGATACTAATGAGGCTTCCAGGCAGAACCATCTCCCCTTCTCTGTTGTTTCCACGTTCTTCATCTATTCCCTGGCTCCCTCCTCTTTGTTCTCCACACCAAAAGCTCATTTACTTGTTTTCTTGCTGGCTGTAGCTGCTGGGGTTCACTTCCTCTCTGTGCATTTTCTTCAAAAGCCTTGAAATGTCACATAGCTCTATGTCCTGCTGAGATGCTCTTGTCTTATTAATGTAACAATAGGTGTTTTTTAATGAGAAAACATGAAAGTACCAAGAGCCTTCCCCTGCACCTCCCCAGACTGATCATGAGAAACTGATGAACTGTGTGAAGGCTGCAAAGACTTGGGGATTCATTTTAAGTCTGATTGGGCAAGTACGCACAAATCAGAGTCTGTTCTTTAGGAAATGGTTTGAAATTGGCTTTCCCAAATGGCACACTTTGGCTAGGAGCTCAGGGCTCCGGGTCTCAGTACAGCCTGACGCAGTATCCCCTGAATAATTAACTCCCCTGAAGTGATGAAGGCAACTTATGTCATGGACTTTGGAGCAGAGGCTTACATTATCTGTTCTCACTGACTGTCTCCGGAGTTAACAATCTGGGGCTTGTGTATATTCTCTAGTAAAAGCCATCAGGTGCTCACGAGGTGGGTGCCTGCCTTCCACTGCAGATCTCCCGTGGAAATGATGCAGCACAGCCCCAGCGACGGGCACCTGGTTCCTCATCTCAGGGCTGGCCTCGTAACTCTTGGTGGCGTGGAGTGCAGTTCCCTGTTCGTAAGCTGAGCCAGCAGCCAACCCAGCGGTGCTTCTGCAAATCTGGGAGAAGTTTGCTGTGAATTTGGGAGCCTAGCTTGTGACTCTGCTAGGTCAAACTCTCGGTCTAAGTTGATGTTTGCTTTGGTTCCACTTTTTGTTCCACAGCGTTTGTTGCATAACAGCGGAGAAGGCAGCTGAGAAAAAGACAAGCACCAGCAGGGCAGGCAGCTGGCTAATTGAGAGCACTAGCTTTTTTTTCTCTGCAGCATTTTTTAAGCAGGTCTGGAGAGACCTGTCTGTCCCTCTGCAGTTTTGCTGTTTGATACAGACCCATTGCAGCTTGCCGAAGGAAAGTTTTTCTGCTTTCCTTTGTGGAGACCTTGATCTCTTTGTACTTTCCACCCACCATGCTTGGTCTGCACATGACCTGGAATGAAGGGATGTGGTTGGTTTCAGTAGGAATCAGAGCATTTTTAGAACAGGAGTGGAATATCAAGGACCAGAGATTTCAACAGCCTCAACTTTGGGTTAGCAACAGGTAGATGCTGTTTTTGGTTTTTGTCTTTCTGAGTGTCTTTGAAAGGGTATCAAGCTGGACAAGTGGTACCACTAATTCATACCTATGTTACTTTCAGGAGAAAATAAGGCACAGATTCTGGACCACAGGGAACTGTTACACCAGACTATATGATGAGGTGGGGACACGTGCGAGGCTGCAGCTGGGAGCATGCCTTTGAGTGCTGTGTGCTTTCCTGGGCAGTGTCCCCTGCCAAGACACCTCCCACCCTGCAGTGCAGCATCCCGGTGTCCCCGCTGCTCCAGGTCCCCCAGTGCCAGATGGAGCCCCACAGAGGCTCCATCAAGAGGCTGTGCTCTTGGCAAAGAGTAGGTCCTGTGCTCGGCACCTGAGATTTGCTGGGGTCTGCGTTATAGTGCCAGCTTTGCAGCTGAGACACACCTGCCAGTGTGAAGCTAGGAATTACGGGGCAGAGCCACCCCACATCATGTACAGGCATTTCTGTGGAAGAAACAAGAGAGCCACCCAGGTTCAGAACCAAAAGTTCACCTTACCAGTGTCCTGGCTCCAGTGATAGCCAAATGGGGAAGCCTGGAGAAAAGTTTAAGAACAAAGCAAGCCTGCAGTGCTCCCTCCCCAGAATGCTCCAGAGATGCAGGGATTTTAGGCTCAGTGGCAGCACCTTTGGATTCAAGAGTCCTTAAACGATTTTTCATGTGAATTTGCCCTTTTTTGAACACACACACACATTTTTTACATGTATTCATGTGCTAAGATGTTTTGCAGTTTAACCATGTATTGTGTCATCAAGAATCTCTTGTTTGCTTTGAACTTGTCACCTGTTAACTTCATTTAATGCCCACAGCTATGAGTGGGAATTGAACTCGAAGACCAGAGGATCCCTGGCTCAGCATGAAATGTGCACTGAAATGTGTCTCACGTGGGCAAACACAAAACACAGAACAGAAATTCCCCTGGCCTGTGCTTTGTGAAGGCACATCACGCTGCCACAAGAACTCCCATACTGCTGCAAGAAGAGTTTCCAAAAAGTGACTCACTTTGTATTATACAAAAATGTGAATCCTGAAATCTCAGGTAAAGCCTAGAGGGAAAGGTGTGAGAAAGGGATGGGAGGAAGGTTTAGGTGAGACTTTGTCTTGATACATGCATGAAATATGGAAACCTAAGATCTGTTTATAGTTAGGTCAAAAATTCAGAAGAAAATAAAACACTAGGGAAAAATTACAGCTTCCCTTTAAAAATATATATCAAAATCTTGAATTGTGCTAGAAAATAGGAACAGTAAGATGTAACAGTGAAGCTCAAACAAGGCTGGATACAGAAGTTATTGATGGCAACAGATCTTTAAATTACATACAGCAGCGGGGAACACCCAGTGTTAAAAGATAACACATGCATATCCGCATATTGACACATGTTCTTTTTTAAAATCTGGCCTCCTGTGTTGGTGTTTTTACTGGCAGCAGGAATATAAATTTAGCCTAATCTCTGATTTTCATTCCAGATAACATCTTCCTTTTCCCAGCTGCCAGTAGTTACAAGGATGTCATGCGAGAGTAATAGCTAACTGGTATGAACTGGTGCCTTGGCCTTGAAAATCTCATAGTCCCGGCTCTGGTTTTTATGAGCTGTGCTGCCTCTTTCTTGGGATCTGTACCTTTTGTTTCAAGGGAATTACCTGCAGGAGTGAGGCTTGAGGAACCGAGATCTTTGTGAGGAGAACCATGAATGCTTTGTGATCAAGAGAACTTGCCATGCTATAAAATCATACCATTAAGTTATTCTGTCATGCATTACATGCGTTTGTGTCTAAACCTTACCACGACCACAAAATCAAAGGCAAACCACGCAGGAGCTCCTCGGATTAAGGTTTCATTATGCTTAATATCCACCCCTACTCCCACTAAAATCTTACAGGTTTGGAAACAACTGTTTTGATGGATTAACTCATTAAAGTTTGGGGAATTTCAGCGAGCGTGGTAGTATGCAAAGCAAATGTAGAAACACCATCTGAAGTCTTTCACCCATCACTTCTCTCAAATGTCACCCCTGCCAGCGTGAGTGTGTAAAGGACAGTTACAGCTAAAACAATCCAAAAAGTCTGCTATAGGACTATAAAAATGGGACTGGGAAAGAGCATGAGAGTTCCCTGAATCCACTCCCCTAACTGTTCTGACCAGCTGATTGTCTAACCTCTTCTTAAAATCCTCCACTGATGGAGACTTCACAGCCTCCCCAGGCAGTCTCTGAGTGCTAACCAAACCTTCCCACTGGAAAGCTTTCCTAATGTCACATTTGCATCTCCCTTGTGCAATCGAAGCCATTAATTCTGGCCTATTGCAACAGGCGTTGGGAAGAGCCAGTTCCTTGCTTTGCAGCAGCATTTTGTGTACATGAAGCTCACCGGTCTCTCCTCTGCCTTCTCGTTTCCAGATTAAATCTTTCCAGCCCCTTTGATCATTCCATGCTGCGCGCTTTCGCTGAATCTCTTCCTTGAAGTGGGCCACCAACACTGGATGCAGTAATCCAGACCATGCCTTACCAGCACATCACTGAATACGAGTTTCTTATTTTGTAAATGTCTTTTAGGCTCTACTTGTGTTCCTATTTATACAGCTTAGAGTGGCATTTGGATTCATCTATCTAAGGATGACCTTTGGCTTTTTTGTGACAGCACGGTACTGTGACAGCAGTGACAAACCTGTGGTTGCAGAGCCACGTGCCGTTTACAAGTGGATCAGGTACAACTTCCCTGTGTGGGGCTGTGTAGGGCACATGGGAGCAGTCCCTGCGAGCAGGACCAGAAAAATGGCTCGGACACCAGAATTTGTCTCTTCAGACTGACGTGTAGAATACCTGTTTTCAGTTTGGGTGGGGTCCTGTGGGACTCCTCAAGTGCCAGCTGTGCTCGAGGGAAGTGAGATGGATCCAGCCAGCTGAACGCTGCCAAGGAAGCAGCCAAGCTACCAGGGTAAGATAGGGCAGTGGTTTTTCTGACCACCCCTGCTGCAGGGAGTAAAATCTAGCCAAACACTCTTCATTTATAGTACTCACATTTAACTACAAAGGCAGCACTGCCAAGCCAGAAATGGCCTAAACCAAAGGCACAATTTCAGTTGACTTATGCCCATTGAGTATCCCTGGGATGGAGAAAAAGGTCCATCAAGCAAGGAATCTCTGGGCTCCACCTGCTGCAAATGTGAAACACCGTCTGGTGGTAGGCACAGGTCCGCAGTACTGGTCTGCTAACAACCATCCCCAAAGTGGTGCCCAGCTCCGGGCAAAGCCTGCAAGGACTGCTTGTCTTCCCAAGTACAGACATGCATGTGCAGCTGTACACAAGCTTTTCTGTGTTACTACAGCCTTTGAATGAATAAACAGTGATAAGAGGTGCTTGAATATTGTTCCTGGACTTTGTTTTGACAGCTGTCGCTTGTATTGTCTCCCCCCATGTCTATCTTTTAATTACATCAGGTTAAGGCAATGTCTCATCTGTCACCCTTGCCTGATAGCAGAAAGGGACAAATTCAGCCAAGGCTTGAACAGATTTAGCTTGCCTCGCTGCCATGACATGGTATTTGCTACTCCACTTGAATCCCTACCGACAGTCAGTTATCATGGTTAGAAAAAGGAATGGTCTGTCTAAGGGTTGAGCAGTGGTTCAGGGAATTGCCATGTGCTTTGTGTGATGTCCAGCAGCTAAGGCATTTTTAGCTGAAGCTGTGGCATATGGCATAATTCTAGATCTCAAGAGCCAACTGCATTCTCACCAGCTAAGGGGGGCTTGAGAATCGGCTGCAGAATAAGAAAAAAACAACAGTCTTAGCACTTGAGCAATTACCTAAGCTGTGTTCACATCTTCCCATAGTCACTTGAGTGTTACTGCAAATAGGAACTGGTCAAATGACCCCAGAGAGTACAGTGGAGAGCCTTCCAGATTAATTTTCCCCCTGTGTTGCTAGCTGGGGGATGGAAGTAGCTGGCTTTCATCAACACATCTGTGGAGGTTAAATCAGCCTGCTGGGGAGCTGACCCAACATCACACATCTTCAGTGGTGGCTTCTGCACCATCGCTGGGATCTCACATGTGAGCAGTGAGTCTTGGAAATACCCCGTGCGAGTGGGCTGCCAGCTGGAGAACAAAGAGGGAAATCCGTTCAAAGGAAAACACTCCTCCAGCAGCTTGGAATAGAATATATTTTTAAAACTACCCTGGAAAATAAATTTCCTTTGGAAAAATCGTAACTAGGAAGATCTGTGAAAAAACTCTTTGCTGACTGGCACAACTGTGTTAAGAAGGAGCAAAATACAGTATGCTACAGTAAATGCTAAAGCTTGCATGTATAAGCTCAGAACACAGCACTGCAAGGTTTTCTAAATCCAAAATGTCTAAATTTAAGGAAGACTGGTTACATTGTTCTTCACTTCCCGACAGAACCTAACCTGCACATGGTTTCTCTATGCGTGTTATGCGTGTAAGATGTATCATTAAGTAAAAATAATGACATTTGTGATAGTGATAGCTCCCTGGAGCTGAAAATCTGTTATCCTTTTGAATCAGATTTATTTTACCTTTCTGCCCTCCCAGATCCAGGAAAAACAGAGGAAGAGAAACACCTCCCGTTTTGCTTATTTTTTTTGCAATAGAAGGAGAAGCAGTTCTATTTCCATGCATTTCCTTCCAGCTCCAGCCACTTCTGAAAAGACCAGTGGCTCCTGTGGAGGTACGTCTGTCCAGCCATCAGTCTGACATCTCTGACATCTTTTCCGTGGCCAGATAGTGGTGAACGCACACAGGACAGACCCCACCTGGGGACTGATGTCAAGCAGGGCTGTTGCAAAGGACTCACTAGCGTGTTGGCACAAACATCTCAGAGTTTCTGATTTCTCTTGAACAAAACTGCGCCGTGTTTTCTCACTGCTTTTCTTGTTTGTATTCTCACACTCCTCTCCCTTTGAAACAGTTCGGTGGCCTTGCCGAGATAGCAGGCAGAACACAGGTAACTTTTCTCAGCGAGGTAATGACTCCTTTGTTCATCTTTGATCTGGATGATTCTCTCTCTCTTTTTTGTTTTCTTTGTTTTTGTGGGTTTCCTTTTTCTCCTTCTTTTTGAGACACCATTTGTTTCAGCAGCAGATAACTTACCTTACTCACCTTCCCTGCCGTGACAGGCCTCCTGTTTCCACTCTAGACTGCAATCTCTCACACGCTGAGAGAGGAAACTGTAGATGACTGAGCATTCTCTATTCAGAGAAGAATGTCCTTTAAAGAGATTATTTTCTCTTCCTGGAGGGAGTTGTCCGCAGGTCAGGTGGGTGAGTTGCAGTGAATCACAGAGGAGAGAGTGAGGAGTCAGCTTGGGGTCAGCTCTTTTCTGCCTCCCATGTCTCTCTTCTTCAGGTTCCCAGTCTCAGTGATGTTCAACCTTTCAAGGTCTTTCTTGAGAGCAAAAGAAGGCAAAGATAGCACATCTCTTTCATTTTTTTCCTACTTGTCAGCCAAACGCTGATCAGACTTCAGCACCCGTGAAACTGCGGGGAGTCATTTCTCTGCTTCTGTGCTAGTTCCCGCTCATCTTGGCCAAATGCCTCCTGCCTTCCTACCCTCGTTAGAAAGGGGAAACTAGCTGAAACTGTCAGCAAGCTGAGACAGAAACCCAAATCGCCTTCTTGGACCGGGAAGCAGTTCGTGAGGACCTCCACGAGCAGCCTGTGCACGCTGCACAACTGAGGCTTCCCTGCAGTGAGAGGAAAGGCTGGGGTGCACGCCGGGGTGGGCAGTGCTCAGGAGACTTCACCTGCACCCCCCTGCAGCCAGCAGAGGGGCCCTGCTCCAGCCAGACTCAGCAGGGCAGCGTCCCTGTCCCACTGCCCTCAAAAATCCCCCAAATCCCTGCTGCCAGAGCTGCCTCGCCTGTGCTCTGTGCTGCGCCGAGCTCCTGCTAAGGTTGCTGCAAGCAGCATTAACTTTGCCTGAAAAACCTGCTGGTTGTTAAGGGTGATGCCCTTTCCAGGGACTGCTTGCTGGCTTCTCCAAAACTTGCAGATAGCAAACTTTTCAATATTTATGTGGGAGGGATTCTGCAAACTCGCAGGAATATGGGGCAAAGCTCTCTCTCATCTCATCTGCGCTTTTGTCTCGTCCTTTCTTCCAGTTCGCAAAGCCCTTTGCTCCTTTCCTCACTGCGCAGTGGATAGGAACATTTGGCTTTTTGCAATCAAAGCAGCTATGGGGGTCTCAGTGGGATTATTTTTAAATGTGAGCATTGTGCAAGTCCAGCTCCAGGAAAAGAGGCCAGTATTTTCTTTAACACATGCTGGTACAAAATCGGAACAACTCTTCTAGAAAGCTTGGAGATTGAAATGGCCTTGAATTAGACCCAGGGACCTCAGCTTAATTACAAACCTAAATCAGAACGAATGTTCTTTTATAGTTCTGCTTCACAATGGTCCCTGGACTTGGTGAACCTGGATGTCACATATATAGATAAGGATGAGCTGTGCTGAAGCAGAATAAAGGGCGCATTTACCGAGCTGTGAATTAAGGCTCTGTTCTGTGCTGAAATCTGCTGCTACTTCGCTGTGTTTGAACAAGTCTCAGAGCAAAGGCAGATCTCTGCTACTGAGGGGAGGCATGGCAGGGCCAGTTCAGCTTGTTTCGCTCAGGCTTGCTCCTCTGCCAGAAATTTCTCTCCTCTCCTGACAATGATGCTGTAACGTTTCTTGTGCTACGGAAACCTACAGCGCACACCACAGAGGTCATCTGTCCTCCTCCTTTTTTAAAGGCTGTCAGGACCGAGCCTCTATCAGCGTTGTACATTTTAACTTGCAGAGTAAGAGCCTGAATAAATTGCAGAGAAACTGCCATTGCCTTTCACAAGGAGATGAGCAGTTCTTCCCTGCTCTATGTCCTGCAGCACGCTTTGGGAACAAGGTTACATCTATCTGAGTCATGACGACCAAGATAGCTCGGGCTGCACGAACTGCAGGCGGATTTCCAAGCAGAGAAGAGAGGTGGGGCCCGCAGCGTTTGGGAACGAGAGGAGCCCCAGGACCTACGCTTGCCAGGAGCCTCATTCACGCTGAGGCCCGGCGCTCCTTGCAGGCAGGTTGGCACCGTCCTACCCGCCGAAGAAGCAGCATCTCTCGCTGGCTTCCCACCAGCACGCAGAGTCTCTAATTTAGGAAGGCGAAGTACAGCCTCGCATGCCAGCCGTGAAGAGCTACCGCCCCTGACGTGGGAACAAGGACAGGCACATCTCTGTGGCTCACGCCCTGAGTAAAGGCACGCTGCCTTCTGGCTGCAAGCAATGGCAGCGTGCAGAGGGATGAAGGGGCCTGGTCTGCTCAGCCCACAGAAAACTCGGGGGATCTGGTTGCTGCCACCAGCTGGGGGGGCTGAGGAGATGGAGCTGGGCTCTTCCCAGAGCTGCAGAGGTCACACCCTGCAGCGAGGCAGATGCCAGCTCAGTACAGGGTCAGAAATGTCACGGGGAGAGCGTGCAGCACAGGGACACATGGCCCTGGGAAGATGTAGGGTCTCCATCCTTGTAGATATACAAAATTTGTCTGTAGGGGGCCCTCTGCAACTTGCTCTCTCCTTAAAGGTGCCCCTGCGTGGAGCTGGTCCTGACCCATCTCTGTTTTTCTGTGTTTCCAGGTTGTTACACGTTGTTTAACTGATGTGGCAGTGGAAAGGCACTTCACTGTGTTTGCCCTTCTTTCTTTACCTTCAGATTGGAAGTAGTACTTTATTTCCATGAAGGTTCTGCCCTCCATTTTCATTGTGGTTTTTAAGATTTCAGGGTGCACACAGAGGTACGTAAGTCATAAAGAAAACGTGAGTCTTCAGGAAGGCAAAGGCAAGGCACTGCTGTAGCAGTTTTCTTTCTTGCTCAGGTATAACCAAAAGGTACACCTTAAAAAAAAAAAAAAAAAAAAGTTTCTTGGTGAGAAGAGCTGAAATTATGAAGTATATTTGTCAATTTTCCCCTTCTACCAGGTCTCCAGGAACATGGGTTTTTTTCTTCTCATCTAGATGGGTGCCATGAAGTGCAGTGAGAATAGTGCCACCTGTTTTTTCCCAATCATGTCTACATGAGAATTTGCTTTAAATGACGTAGAAACGGACCAGTGTTGACTTATACAGAGCTCGTGGGCATTTGCAACGTGAGGCTGAATTAAACAGCCCTGCAAGTGAAAGGCAGTGCAGGACAGCACCTTCTGGTTACAGACATTCAGAGAGAGACTTCCATTCTCTACAATGCTAGTGATGTCAAAAAAAGATCTCCTGCCTAACTACAACCACCTCCTTCCCCTTAGACCTTTCACCCCTGGAAAAGACAAAGCTTTTTCCAGCAGTGGTGCTGGAAGCATTTTATTACCTTTTTTTCAGGCAGAGGTTTCTCTCCGTAGGGATACATGAGAGTGGTCAGGTAATGAATGGGCTGATGGGCTGAACATCTGCAGGTGCTCCGTAATGACAACAATTAAGCTATTCTGGAGCTATTACCATATTAAATTAACTGACTGCAATGCTATTAATTAGAATTCATGTTCGAGAAATGAAACAGCACAGCAATTACATTGGTATTTAATGACCTGTAAAAGTAAAATATAAAAATGCCAAATTTCCTCCTGTAATTCATTTAGCGTTGGAAGATGGTGGGTCAGGCTGCTCCCCCGTGTAACTCCAGCTACTTCTGTGGTTTTGCAACATGAATGATTATGACTCGAGTTACCCTTTATCTCGAAAGGATGATTATTTGGCAACTGATAATCAGAACTCCAACAGCTCTGCCAAAATTTAGAAATCAGGCAAAGTTCAGCTGGACTTGTCCTGAAGTCCGAAATTCAATACAGTTTTGGGAAAGGTTCAGTAAGGTTTGTGGTCTCAGCAATGCATTTACAGACAAGATCCAGCAGCGTTTACTTTTTGCATAAGACTTTAAGGCCTTTACTTTCCCTCAGCTCCTTTCCTTGACTAAAGTAAATAGAAGTGCTTTTGACTTCATATTTGCTATTGAATTTCTCAAATTCTGTGACATGGTGACTTCTTCAATGTAAATCCTTGGAAACTGCAGGAGATGTGTCCTGCCTGGTTCCCTGGGGTGTCGTGATGTCAAGACCTGGACCCGTCTGTCCTCGTGCACAGCAGCTGCAGGAGTTTTGTGAAGTGTGCTCACCACGGGCCATGCCTGGAGCTTTGTTCTTGCTCTTGAACTTGCTCTTGCTCTGCCAGGGTGAGCTCACCGAAACAGCCCCTGCTTGTTATTTTGTACCACCTTACAGCTGGGAGCTCCGGGTGCCATCCGCTCATGAACTGAGAAATGAAGTACAGAGAACAAGCTGGAGCAACTGAAGCACTTGTGGGTTGCTGTCTGCACGAGCAATACACACTGGGCCAGCCAGCTCCTACCCATGAGCCATCATCCAGCGTGAGGTAAGTTTGTAGAGCAGCCCACGAGGTGTTGCTTTTGGCCTGAGGGAGCTCTGAGCCAAAGCTGCTTCCAGCCCTCGTTGCTGCTGTCTGAGCTGGAGCGTTACAAAAGGGATAGCAGTGATGGATGTTACCCTTCTGTAGCTCGTGGCCCTGGATCCTGGCTTGTCCACGCGTTTTTCGTTGCATGCTTTTCATGGGAAAAGCAGAGCCATGGCCCAGGGCATGTGCAGAAAATTCTCTGGAAGGGAAGCTGCTGTACTTACCCTGGAGTCTTCCACAACAATGCCTATTTCAGGCTGATTTTCTTCCCCTGGTGAGACGGGAGAAACGGTGGAATTTTAATGATTCATTTTATGGATGGGTCTGAATGTTTATTGTTGTTTTAACTATCAAAATGTACAGAGGCTGGAATCCATCCAGAGAAATAAAGGCGATTTCTTTTATTTCCTTACACTGCGTGGGGCAGTGAAATATTTCCATCTTTCTTACAACAGCCATTTGCCTCATGAGCAGTGGGGCAGAGAAATTTGCAAGTTTGAGGAAAAACTGGATGGTCATCTACACTGGAAGCTTAACTGTGAGGTGTCACTTCTTATCTGCTGCAGGTTTGGGGCTTTCTGATCTTCTCTCTACCTATGCATTCATAGTCAAAGCTGTTAAAAATAATGTTTTACTGTCCCAGAACTTCTTGGCTCCAGTCTCCTTTACATTTACTTTCTCAAGGCTTGATGCAAGGACATGGCTTATTTATTTTTAATCGCAGTAAGTTCCTGAGTGTGGCTCTGTGCTTGTGGGAAGCTGCAGATATAACTTGACATGCCCTGTACGAAATCCCAGGAAGGTATTTTTGTTTAAATATCAAACATTGTTTAGCCTCAAGTGTTTTAAATCAGGCTTAATCCCTTCTGCCTCTTAACCAGACTGTACTACCCCATAATTTTAAAAATAGTTTTATATACATGAGCGGGGAAACAGCCTTGACAGACCGCCCTGGTTGTCCTCATAAACGTTTGAGGCAAACTTTCAAGCCTTCAGAGAAGGCTTAATGTAAAAAAAAGAAGTAGGAAGGCCCATGATTTATGTCTCTCTTCTTGAATTTCAATAAAAAGGGATGATGGGGTGTTGCAAAAAAAAAATGGATTAATGGATTGTACCTGGAGTTTTGTGACCCTCCAGACTGAGCCACTCTAAATGTCCAAGTGTGACCTGTTGCGTAGTCTCTCTGTTGGAGCTCTTTCAGTGACGCTCTTGCAGTGGGCTGGGAGATAGAAATGACTTGGTGAGGCTCTCCTGTGGCTCAATTTCCACCCCCAAAAAATGTGTTTTGTATTATGATTGTTGTAATTGCTGTTTTATGAAAAAGGCAGTGTGCTTGAACAACTCTTCCTTTTTGTACGGATGGTAGAGGCTCAAAATAGTTCCTTATCTCACTTTGGAGGCTTTTTTGTCCAAAACCCTTTTTATTTTGGAATGAATAATAATAATTTAATGTGGCCTGGATTTGTTCTTTGGCACTATGTTCCTAATTACAGGAAGCTTCTCATGTTAAGGTGCTAAAGTTTGCTGGGGAAAAGGTGTCTCAGCTTCCACCATTTGTTGCGGGGATTTTCACAGGGCACAGACAAAAATCCCAAAGTTCTGCGTAACGCATCGGTCTCACTGTAAAACCCGAACGGACTCTTTGTGGATGCTCTGTGCCTTGGCAGATTGGTAAATTCAGGAGTCCAGAGGGTGACATATTCCCTAGAAGTCCAACTTTATGTCCCGGGGGTCTGTCCACCTTGCCAAAGCCACGCTTTTTCCTCTTCCACGCTGGTTTTGATGATTAAACAGAATCATCAGGCCGTGAGAGACAGGCATGGGAAACACAAAGCTGAAAATAATTGTTCCCTACCACACAACCGAGGACTCAGTTCGAGGATCCAAGCCCACACAGCATTATGGGTATTAATTTTAGATAGTCACCTTTTTGAAGCTTATCCTAACCTAATTAAGTGTCTGTTTTCCCCTCAGGGCTGGCACTTTTACTAGATGAGATAACAGCTGCATCTCTGCGAGGAGCCTTGTGAAGGGCAAAATATTTGTTAGCGGTTGCTATTTTCAGCCTTGCCAGAATAAACAAAGTGCTAGGCACCTGCAGTCATTTCTTTTCAAAAGTCAGCACAATCCGTACGTACTCGGGGGGTCAGCAGAAGAAGGAGCAGGGGAACGGGCGGGCTCAGCCGGGAGGCTTTGGGAAGATGCTTCTGCAGGGAGCGATGGGCTCTTTGGTTTGGAGGCCCGGGGGATGGTTAGGTGATTAATAATGCTCTTCCAGCAAGGATGAGGAATCTGCAGAAGAACAAAGTACTTTGAAATTGTTCATGCATCTTGGGACGACGCAGTGTGAGCCTCGCCTTGGCTGTAAACAAGACAGCTAGCAAAAACAAACTGGAGGAGTTCAGACAGAGGCTAAGGCAAGAGAAAAGCAGAGAATATTTTAGTCCTTGCTCTGTTTTTGGCAATTAACCACAACTAGATTTCAGAATGCGTGATTTTAGACCCTGCCTGTCTAAATATGTCTTCAGCTCGAAAACAATTAGGCTTTGGGCTTAATGTGCCTCGGAGAGTTGTATAAATGAGATCAGGAAAACTCCTTACACAAGAAAAACATTCCTGACTGTGTGGGAGAGCAGATGGCACTTGGGTAAACTGTGTTTGTGGGAAGTCCCCCTGTGCCCTTGGATGGCAAATGGCTACTGCCTCAGCTGTTCCCCTGCTTGGGACTGCAGGAAGCTGTAGAGAAAGCAAGCGCTGATAAAATGCACTGACTGCTGCAGTGATGCAGCAGAGAGAGTCAATGTGCAGGCATTTCAAGGGTCAGCACTGGTGAGCTGCATTGTTCTGCTGCAGGGTTTTGTAGCCCAGCTCATGTTTGGTGGCAGGCAGCAACGTTTAAATCGCAGATGTGTCGCCGAGTGGTGCCTCTGGACACTGCTTCAAACCCCAACTCAGGCTACAGGGAAGTAGCAGAGAGGGATTTGTGTGCCAGCACCATACCCAAGGAAAGGACAGGAGTGAATGCACCCTCAGGTGGGTCTGGATAGGGATGAAGGACCTGCTGCTGCTCCCCATCACCTGGCTGAGGGCCTCTCATGGTAGGAGAGCTGTGTGCGTGGGTACATGGCCCTGAGACCTCTTGGGGGGGGGGTCACCCTTCAAAGGAGAGAGGTAAGACCTCCACCAAAGTCTGTCTGTGAATGTCACACCATTGTGCCTGCAGGGTTACGATCCACACTGCATTGGATAAAGGTATTTGGGAAGACTGTCAGGGCCCTGGGGCCTCTGCTAGGACTTAATGGCCCTGATGAGCCTCACCTGGGACCACTTTGCCCATAGCCCAGCCCCCTGGCCCAGCAGTCCTTTTTCTGCTGATGCTGCAGCAGGGTTGCTCTCCAGTTCTTCATGGTTCTGCCTTGCTGGGGGCCCTGCTGGGCAGGATTGGGGGCATCCCAACTTCTCCTTGTGGTGATAGTCCAAGCCCAGCAAAGAAGCTGCTGCTTTCAGTGAAGGTAGGGCAGGGGATGACTGGACTGGAGGGTTAGTGGGTGTTTCTGTAGGTCTTAGGTTAGTTGCTTCAACGTGTTGAGGGCATTGGAGGAGCCTGGAGGGAGCTAGGCTAGAGCTGATCCTTCCATACTGTTAGGATGAGTTGGGTTTGAAAACAACCTATTTAAAAGTCTGTTTTTTGTCTACAGCATTTACCTAGATGGCTACTTTCCCTCTGTAGTTCTGTGTTTTTCCAAGTATATTTTATGAGTAAGTATGAAGCCCTCGTGACTCAGTAACCATTTGGGATGTTTACCCAAGGGAGGCTTATCCTGTCGTCCTGTTCTTGGTCTCTCCTAGTCTGCTTCCTTTCCCACAATAACCCTTCTGTTGTGGTTTGTTGTGGGTTTTGTGGGGTGTGCGTGGATTATTTTGGGGGCCACTTCTGCATTATTATCAATGTCACCCCTTTCATTTTTCAAGGAGAGCGGATATTTGCAGGTGGAGAGTATCTGTATGAAAATGCGGTACTTACTTGGGTTGCTATGAGTGAGGAAGTCTGCAAAAAGTCAGATTTTCCAGGTCGATAAATATTTATTATCTGAAAAATCTGTTGTGAAGAGATTTATGAAGAAGCTCAAAACTTGACACTGATGAATAGCCTGCGTTACTTCTGAATTCGGAGGCATCTATAGGAAAAATAAATGTCCTCTTTTTTGCGCCTGAGGGACTCTCAGGGGGCTACAAGAGCCTGGTAAAGCCACATAGTCAGCTCCTCTGGAGAAACAGTGCTGGAGAACAAAGCCTGGAGAAAAGCACAGACATCTTAAAATCCCAGTGATCTGCTTTCCCCTTCAGTCAGTCTTGTAACACCTCACACCCTTGCACGACCCCGTGGTAGGACGGGGCACAGGGGAACCCAGGGATGGGAAGAGCTGATGGGTAAGCCTTCCCCTTACCAGCAGCCCACCTAAAACCAGAGCTCTTCCAGCAGGCTGACAGCAACTCCAGCTCCTGATTTCCTTGGTTTATGCATATAGACAGCCTCCTCCTGCTTTCAGGAGTGCATGCTCAGGGGAGCCTGGGAAAACAATTAGTTTTTTCCCTTGTTTGTCTTGGGTAATGCCAGAATAGGGGCTATGATGAGAATCAGCCTTTTAGAAATAATGCTAAGGTTGGACTGCCCGGTGCTTTTGGTGCCCCAGAGATGGGTGGGCTGATCAGCTGAGAGGTGCAGAAGAGATGCTGGTTAGGCTCTCAGCTTACCTTTATGCTTGTCCATTCATTATAGGAACAAACACTGGACGAGCACAACGTCTCAAGCTCCAAAGTTCACTGCAGTGGCACTGGAAATAAAAAAAAAAAAAAAAAAAACAACTGACTAATGGTATGCAAGGAGTCCTGAGGACAATGACTATCACTTAAAAGAACCCAATTTCAGTTTGATTCTTCCTAGTTGATCTGGGGTATCTTGACCATCAGGTCAGCCTAAAATATCTCCAGTGTTACAAATGTAGTTAGCCTGATCTGTTTCCTTTTTTAAAATTATAAGGTGCCTGTAGTGATCTATCGTTCTTTGCTTTCTCCCTTCTGGAAGAAGGGTTATGTTGCCACCGCACACCCTTGGCAGTCAGACAGATCTGAGAGAGCCCTTGCATGCTTTCCCACAGGAATAAAAGGATGGAGCAAGGATGTCTCAGATGCAACTGGCTGAAGCAATTGCTTTAGCACCAGGGACTCAGCAACATCTTGTGAGGGCTGCATCACTGGTTCTACATACTAGCAAACACTGAGTATAGTGAGAGGAGTTGCTATACGTGTGCCCTTCTCTTATACTTTTTACTGCCCCTTTAGTTATACCCTGTACAGCCACTCTGTAAAGTCCGAGATAAAGCAGCTTTTAAACTTGGCATAACATTATTTAACTAAGTGGTTAGTTCCCAGCAGAAAGGTCTTTTCAGCTTATCTTTGGAAGACAGGGCTTTATTGTGCTCTGGCTCTGTTACAAATTCTCCCAGTTTACCCTCTGTTGAAGGGAGATCTTACTCCTGAATTTTTATGCTCTGAGGGTAAAGACCTTTAAATATGGTACATCCAAAGCAAATTACAGCCTTAATCTAACAACAGCTGACTCAAAAATGAAGGTTATTAAATGTATTTGGGAAGGTGATAGTTTTGCCATGTTGCTCCCAGTCTGTAAGTGAAATCTGCACCTCCTTCCCTCACTACTTGTGTTGGGTAAAGATTTACTCCTGGTGTTCAAAGATGTCTCAGTTGTTAAATCTGGTGAGTTCCAGGTAAAATTCAACATGAATTGAGTGCATCTCTGCACTGTAAAGCATGCCCCTCATCTAGTCTGTCTATAGGAGAGTGACCCAGGGCAAAGCTCTAACTGTTGCCAAGAAGCCTACAGCCCAAGTCCTTGGGAAATCTGACTCAGTAAAGAAATGCTTGCTTTTTTGTTTACAAATTCACTCTTCTGGTAAAAAACTTAACTTCTACATTTTTCAGTCTTACAGTGTTAAAAGCCCCATATACATACTTATAACTATTTTTACTGGAATCCTGACCTATGGAGCAAATCCACTTTTGATTTGGCTGTACTTTGAGAACAGAAACCAAATTTAGAGTCAAAATTTACTTTCTTATCGTGGACTATGCAAAAAATGAGCATGACACACAAACAGCTCCTGTGCTGCCCCAGTTGCTGTGGCATAGCTTTCTGCAGGAAAAGTGTTAAGAAAAGCCACATTAACCTCTTGTATCACATCTAATGTTTCACCATGAGCAGTGAAATCAAACCGAACCAGCAAATTAAAAGTAAATTTATGGGTGGTATTGTCTCTTTTCTTTTTACCCTTCTGGAATAGAAATGAACTAATAGGATTTGGAGACAAATTTATAATTAAAAGTGACAGTTCCTACCCTGGTAGTTGCATATTTAAGTTTGTATTTAAAGGATACGTTTTGGTTGGCTAAAGCAAAATTAATTCCAAATACAAAAGTTAAAGAATTACCTGTTTGATAGATCTTCCTAAAAAGCCGGTGTGAATACCAGGCTCAGAATGATTTGTTGAGCACACTAAAGCTGCAGTCATGCATAAGCAATGAAGCAAGGCATGTTGTAGCTCTCTAGTTCTGCTCGTGGTCTTGATCTTCTTAACTTTTTTAAAGCTACTTCTGTCCAGTTATGTTTCTGCTTTCCTTTAATGATCTATCTTAGGCAAATTTTGATCCGTCAGTGATATGCCATGGTTGCTTTCCTTAACAATATTATTGTTTCAAGTTGAGGTTATTTAAACAAAAGGTTCTTGAGATACTTTCCTGTAGCACTCAAAAGAGTCTTTTAGATTTTACAGATTCCACCAGTCTTTGCTGAGGCGTGAAGATTAAATTTTGCCTTTGCTCAAGCTGTCTGTCATTCAACTTTATTCCTTCTGGTGCTCGGTACACTGTAGTTTATCAGATAACAATAAACTGAAAATAGTTTCTTTAAAAGATTTTCTAAGTATGAAAGTGCAGATTAAATGGTCAAGATGAATGAATGAAAAGCTCAAAAGTTTTGCAAAGCTGCCATTGTTTGCATGAAGTGCACAACTCAGTGCAGGCTTAAATACAAGCAGTACTGAAACTTAGGGGAGGAAGGGATGCTGCAGCTTTTTGTTTGGAGGAAATGTGGTCTGAGTCCAGCTGTTAAAATTCAGAAAGAGCTTTTACAGATTTAAAAAGAAAATGCTTAATTGCTGGTGGGAAGGTAAAATGCAAATAAGGATACTTGAATGGAAGGAATGGTGAAGAGGTTTAAAGAATGATTAAGGAAATTGATTCCTTAATCCTTAAAGTACATTTCAGCATTTCCTTCTCTTTGACTGTTGAAGTTTGTGAAGTTCTGAAATATCTCTGTCCTTCCAGCCACATTCAAGACTGTCTACCATAAAAGCTGGGATCTGGAGGGGTCCTGTCCTTCTGGGAACAAGGAGGTCACTTCTACATAATGCTCCTCCTTAGGGAAAAGGGGTTATACCTATCTCTTCTGAATTGCAAATGAGGATCTGCCAAGGTACGAGCAGGTTCATAATGCTCTTGCGTGGGGAGAAAAGGGAGCTGTGTTTCTCAAGTCAAGCATGCACTAGCATCTAGGGTCGAGGCTTGTGCTTTAGGGATTTAGGCCTAGCCTGGTCTCTCAGTGTGCTGAGCAGGGAGCTGCTCACCAGCTTAAGCCACAACTATGACATTGATATGCTGATGAAGGATTGGGCAGAGACAAGCTTGGAGCTTGTCACAGATTCCCATGAAGGTTCTTTACTCCACTCTGGGAAACCTTTTTGTTTCCAGGCTGCTCTCCAGGGCTTTGTGTATATTGTAAATACAACAGCCCACAGTCTATCTTCCAGCCTATCACCATGTGGCAGAGCCTTGGTCATTTTGAGATCATCAAATTCTTTCTCATCAAGACAGAGAAGGTCTTATCAAGTCTGTTTCTTGGGAACTACCTCGGCCCGTGATGTCCTCCAAGGAAGCCTGCACCCTTGGGATTGGGCTACTGGGTGCAAGTGAAGCCCAGGAGGTGATGTGTGGGCTGTTAAACAGTGTGGTTGTTCATTTACCAGGTCGTAGGCATGTGCTATGGCCTTGCCCAGTTTATTATTTTTGATGTAGCCAGAGTACAACGTCCACAAAAGCATTTGACTTTCTTCCTGATTTGGGCTCTTCTCTCTCCAGCAAGTTGCAGTGCCTGATGCTTCACGGAAGGCGTTATCCTCTGCTTGGTTACAGCTTGGAGGGAAGCTTCTTCCAAGCACTGATCATGAGAAGTCTAGACCATAAGTCATTTCCAGCCTGTATAGTAATGCAACGCATCAGAAACACAACTTCTATTCCAATTCATGTAAATACTCCTCTTTAGAACATCTTGAACTGCTTTTCTTGTTAGTGTGGTTTTGTAGCAGTCAACTCATCCTGGCAAGTCAAGGGGTTGAATGAGTCTGATCATACTGCTGTGCTTTAATGCTGTCATCGTTAGGTTTCTGCAGATTCTGGTGGATCTGCCTAACCAGTGAGTAAAGATGAGTAAGGAACATAAAGGATTTCTTTAACCTCACTTCACAGGCTTTTTTTTTTTTTTCCCTATTCAATTGCACTTTGATCTATTAGAGTTTTGGTTGCTTACAGACATAAGCCACTGAGGTATATTGTGCTCACTTCCTCGTCATTTGTTTTTCTGGACAGACTGTCCTTACTACTGATTACCTGCCTGTTTTCCTTTTGAAATCCAAGAGGAAAAATACCGTAGCAAATAATCATGTAAACATTCTGTAAATGCTTGGAAGATAACAAGGAAATGAGTAATAGCCAGCATGGATTTGTCACGAACAAATCGTATCAGACTAATCTATTATTTTCTGTGACAGTGTAACAGGCTGTTTGGGTAGGGAAGAGGCAGATGATGTCATGTGTCCTGACATTAGGATGCTCTGACATCCCTGCAGATAAGCTGGGGAACGTGCTCTGGATGTGGATTTTCTGATGTGGTTGGCTTTGTGTCCTCAGCAAGTATTTCTCCATGGGTCACTGTCAAAATGGAAATAAGTTGGCAGCGAGGCATCATAAGGGTCTGTAGTGACTCTGGGCATAGTCAATGTTTTCATTAACAATTAATTGATGGAAGAGGAAGGATGTGTATTAAACTTGCAGATAATTTTAAACAGAGAGAGACTGGAAGGTGTGTGAGGTAGTTCTTCCTGGCTACTAGATCCTAGGAGAATTTCCACTGGTGTAATTGTGCATAGGTCAAGGTAATTTACACTTCTTCCTCGAAGTAAAGATGAAATTAGAAAGCAAAAAGAAGGACCAGAGAGCACTGGTCTGAGAGGGAAAGCTCTCTCATGCTGGAGCAGGGGCTTGGACCAGACGGGCTCCAGAGGTCCCCTCCCACCTCAGCCTTTCTGTGAAGGCTGAAAGACCGGTGCTTGCTTAGTCCAGGGAAGAGAAACTGGGATGAAAGGCAAGTCTTAAGCACACAGAAAGCTGCCTTAGCAAGGAAGGGAATAACTTGTTCTCTCTGTAGTGTAGAGGCTGGGAAATAAGGGACTTAAATAGCGCCAGGAGCTGCTGATGTCTGACACTGGGAAAAACTTCTACCATTCGGGACAATGAAGCACTGGAACATGTTGTCTGGGCAAGGTGCGTGATCTCTCGTATGGGGGTTTCTAAGAAGAAGACAGACCAAGATCTGTCAGCAATGACGTAGCTACGAGCTGATTTCTGCCTGAGGGCACGGAGATGTGTTAGCTGAAGCCTCGAGTCCTCCAAGCGCTGTTTTCTGTAGCTGCATGTCGCTGCTGAATTCAGCACTTCCATATTCATGTCTAAGCTCTGGCTGAGTACACGGGGAGCCTGAGGTCTCTCAGGCCTCTCCCCTGTGCTCCTCTCTAATTTGGAAAATGAAGCCCAGGAGGGATAGATCTAATTATGGTCTAGTTTAGAGGCACAAGTATTAGGGAGGGGAGGGATAAAGAACAGGAGCCTGGGTGCGGAATGTCCTGCCCTGTGTACCAGGCTCAGCCTTGTTGTGCTCCCAAGAGGCCCATCTGTGATGGCATTAACACCAAGCAGCTCCATCGCAGGGGAGGTCGCATGCAGAAGCCATTGAATTAAAATTTCAGGCAGTAAGGGAGGGCTTGTAATGTATTGGCAGCATTATCTGTAGCGGCACTGCCAGCATATTAGCGATGATGATGGAGTGACTACGGGGGAATTCATTAAATTTACAAGAGTCTCCCCAAATGAATCCACTGGCTAAAATACTAATTGCTGCCCTTGGGAGCACTTTGGCCATTTAGTTTCCAAGCAGAGCTTGCTCTCAGAATAGGATTATGCTACTGATGTTTTGCCTCGGTAGCGTCAACTTCTGTTTTTCAGTGCCATGAATAGTTTCTGTCTGCACAGTTTGCTGCCTTACTGAAAACAGGGCCTGCGAGAAACTGTATTAGGAGGGAGAAATGTTTCAATTCATGTGAAGTGCTCAAAAAGCATAAATATAAACAGGAACCAGTATTATTGGTGGCAGTGATAGCTGCACGGTCCCTTTTGTTAAAAGAATTCTGAAATTTAAAAATGAATGGATAGAAATCCTCCGCTTTCCTTCTTAAACTGGCAGATACTTTGAGGCTAATGGATAACATTGCAAAGTCAAGTGTATCCCCGTATCTGTGAATGTACCCTGGAGAAATTGTCCAGAGCTGGAGACTGCAACCCTCTCCAGAGGTTAGGGTCTGTGGAGGATTTCCTGAATGAGCTCAAAGTGCAGTGGGCCACAATCTGGATATAAGTTTTTTATTTGTAAGTTCTGATTCTGGTTTAGAGAACTGGAGACTGGATGAAACAGAACAGATCTCTTCCAGGTGCTGTGATAGTACCACAGGTTGGATTCTTGACTATAAAATTGAAATCTGTAATAACTTTCATGGGTCAGTAGCCGCAGAGTCTATTTCTTTAGAATTAGAATTAAACCGTAATGTGGAAAAGGTGAAGCTTTTTTGGATGAGGAGATGGATACTTTTTGTCAGACCCCTAGTATTATACACTAAATATTAAAGATAGCAATCCTAGCAATGATAGTAATCAATGGCTGAGAAAGGACAGGATATCTAGGGCTTGTTCACCCAGTGTGGGAACGTATTTCATAGCTAAAAGACTGCGAGTCTTTTATAGTCCTTGCTGTACCATTAATAATCTCTCTCTCTTGAAATGTGCTGATAGGCTGTTTTTTTTCCTGAGATCCTGAAGACAACCATCTGAATGACTGTCTGACAGCAAGGTGAGCTTTTGGGGTGGGAGAGAAGACTTGTTCAGTTCTGTTTCGCAGCTGCAGGTAAATCCAAACACAGTTGCAGTGTTAACCGGCATAGTCTTACTGCTAGAGTACAGCTTTCCAGCTGGGCTTTTCTTATTTTGCACGAGATGCGATCCTTGCTTGTCAAACCTGGGAGATGATTGACTCCTTGATTGTATTGCCTTGTTCTCAGTACATTGCAGTGCTTCCCAATTTACCTGCCATATGGCCAGCTCTTCTCAGAAATCCAACTGCGCGAGCGATTTGTGCCCAAGAACCCGGGAAGGGAGCACATTATTTACAAAGTATGTAACCAAGCACTGCGATCCAACCCATTAGCTGGGTGACATCCTTCTCTTTATTTGGACAGTTTAGAGGCTCTGCGGTTTCAAGTGGGAGCTGTCACTTGGACTTTCTGATCATAAAACTTAATTGAAATTTCATTCCTCTACCAGGAAGCGCCAGGTCACCAGATGGTTCCTAATTGTTATGTCCACACGTTATGTGCTGCAGCCCAGCACAGAATATTGTTTGCACTGATGTTACCAGGACAAGTGCTATGTGCACTCTCCAAATTTTTAACATAATATCTTATTGTTTAAAAAGTGTAAATACTGAAGCAGTTATTTTTACTTAACAGTGTGAAGTAATACATTTCCACAAGAAATTTCTGAAGATTTTTTTAATTTTGTTTTCTAAATCATGAATAAGACCCTAGCAGCTCTTTAACCACAGCAAACCACTGGTTTCCTATTCAAAAAATCAGACTTTATGGGACTGTAAAAGCTGTGATCCGATCTGGGAGGTGATTCAAACCAGGCTGTCTCAGCATATCAGTATATGTGCTATAAGTAAGACACCCTGAGGCAAATGTTCTCCAGGACTTTGGATGGAATACCTAAAGTCAGAATTTAGAGTAGGAGATGTTAACGGGACAAATGGGGGAAAATCTGCCTGCCATGTTAGGTTCTTGACAGGCAAGGGAGGATATGCATATTGTGTGGATGGGCGTCGGCACACTTCATACTTCTCCAGCTCTTGCTCAGGACCTTCTGGGCTGGGAAGTGCACTCCTGGTGCTGTGCTTTTTCGAAGTGCATGTCATGAGCTCACTCCTTGCAGTGGGGCAAGCATATCCATGGTAGAAAATAAGGGTGACCACTGCAGTCCATTGAAGTTGCAGGGCTGGATCCTGATCCTTTGCCTGCCTCTGTCCTTGGAGATCTTTTCCCTTTTGGTCATGTACCTAAGGGTGTCGTAGCTGGGCCTTGTCCTTGTAGCTTGTTTTGTGGCTCTTTTTGGGAGTAATAACGCAGTAGGAGGTAAAGTTGTTGCAGAGGATTCTCGTAAGAGCAGGAACGTGGCCTGCTCTGAGTAGGCTGGAGCTTTCATGCAGAAATGGACAGAACTATTTAGGACTCTTCAGGAATAACAAGCATGATACTGAATGACAGAACCAGCTGCCCACTGAGACATGGGAATGGAGGTCACTCAGAAAGGCAGCTTTTGGAAAATAGAGAGTAATAATAGATGATATGGTGCCTGAGGGATTTCTGACCCCTTGCAGGACCGGAGATGGAAAGTTTCCTAGCTGATGCACTGGAGCATCTCATTTGCATCAAGAGACATTTTTGCACTTAGCCTCCAGATGTGCTTAAAAGTCTTGTTGATGTTCCCCAACAGCTGTCAGGAAGATGAGGAGGAAAGAGAGAACAAGTAATCCTCGTCACCACTGGTAGCTTTACAGCAAGTTCAAAGCTTCAAGTGGCAGGGCTTTCCTCTTGGCTTCTTCCATCACTTTTGTTCCACTCTCCTGTTTTTAACTGGGGAGGCAAAGTGTGCTTGGTGGTGCATGCATTTCTATGGGTACTGTTCACTTTTAACTTTTTGTCCAGAGTGACTGCCAAAGTGAAAAGAAAAAGGAAAAAATCAACAAGTTGTGGTGCTTTGTGCCAGAATGGATTATTACTCAGTTTAAGAGTTCAACCCAAGGTATCACTTCTGATTATAGAAATAGTTTTTATCCATATATATCTTAAAAGTCAAGCTCTAAGTGAGATGCCAACTGAGATACTTAAGTTAGCCAGAGGAGAAGCAAATAAGACCAGGGTCCCTCCAAGAGGGACCCTTCCCTAAAACTTACTCCCTCCTTCCTGTTCTTGACTTCGTTTTAATGTCCCACTGGTCAAAATGCAAGGCCTGCAGGGCTGTCCCCAGAAAGACATTCTTTCTTTGACCTGGTGTGTGGGGAGCAAACTCCTGTTGTCAGTATTGCATCAATACAGCTTTATTTTGCTTTATGCTGTACATCTGATCCATAGCTTTTGGTATTTACTCCGCTTGCTGAACTGTTGGCAGGCCTGTGTGAGGTGGCTCCAGTAAAAGCAGGACTGCTGGGATCTAAACTATTGCTAAACTCAAACAAAAACAAAATGCATATCTCCACAGTTCTTCCTATTGGGATCAGAAGTAGAAGTAATAAATACAGCAAGGGAAGCTGTTCTCAAATTATTTGGGATGTTAAGTGGAATGGGAAAGTGCTTCAAAATACTTCTCAAATGGGTTCTGTAAACATTCCTTGAATACCTTTCCTGTGCATAGGCTTGCTGTGTGATTAAGAAGATGCACACTCTCTAGAAGAGATTTGTTTAAAAATCTCAGAGGCTGGCAAATAAAATATCTGTTCTGCTTTGGAAAATGAAAAGAAGCAAAGTTTCAGAGGAACATTTGGAACCTAGTCCCCTGTTTCACATCAAACTTCTCTAAGTTTGCCCAGGACTCACTTTTCTAGACATACAAACGTGATGCCAGCAGCAGACAAGGGATGTTTCTTTGCCTGACTCCTGTTTTTATATATAGCTGTAAAGTTTTGCAAAAACAGAAAGCAAATTTCAGCTAGGACTCTGTTGCTGTTAGTGCTTTCCTTGATATAGCCCTTGACTGCATCAACCCAAACTGAACTGAAACAGCACATGTGTAATTTGGCAGAGTTTAATCAACATTAATTGTTGATTAAATGTGGAAAAAGGATGTAGTTAAAAAGTTGTGTTAAAACAGTGATGAAGGAGTGGGTTGGCAAATACACTGCTCATTGAAAGAACCAATTTTCACGTTGATAAAGGTTTTGATAGTAGTGAAACTGCTCCAATGTTTTGCTATTAGAAATGGGTGTATAAGAAATGTACTGAAGTACCTTGCTTTCTGGGTTCTTAGCTTTGTCCTGAAGGACCCTGAGCAAGCGGTTAGATTCTTGTTTTGAACAAAACCCTTAGGCATTTGTTCTGCTTTGCAAAAGCAACTGGACAATGTGAGGAGTACTGTAAGGCAGGACTATGGAGCAGAAGGAGATGAGAGACCTGCAACAATCAGAAGGCTGTAACTGTGTTTCAGAAGAGGACAGCAGTGGATGTGAGTTGTGGTTATGAATCAGAAACCAGATTTTCTTACATATAGTGATTCTGTGGCTGAATCTTGTTAGAGTTGTGTATAAGCAAATTAAAACTGCGTCCTATGGTATGTCAGAGCTTTCCTTACATTGTGTTTTAGGTTTGCAAGGTCTGACTGTGTTTTGTGAAGTATTTCCTTCACTACCATAGCACTTTATGGGCAAGCTGAGGTCTAGAGATGGCATGAGGTATGTCCTGAGGAAAAGCTGGAACAGCCAAGATGACATGGTCAAGGGAACAACAAGGATTTGTTGCTCAACAACCCTGAAATGAGGTTCTTGAGATACTGTGAGGAAAACCAGGCAGGACTGCCTGGAGGCATTGAAATTTGGGGGAAAGTCAAAGGTTACTCTTAGTACATAAGCCTCAGGGACAGGAAAAATATTGAATCTGCCAACAATTAAAGACAGGAGAAAAAGAAGTGGAATTTCCTTGACACTAAGGGAGTTTCTTTCAGTCATGATACCACTCAACTTTCCAAATGGCTCTGAAAATATTTGTTGAAGCATGAGTTATCTTCTTTCAAAAACATTTTTGCATTCCACAAGATAATGCTGTTAGAGCCCTCTGCACGAGTTTCCATTCTCTGACTTTTTTCAGGTGACTAATTCCCATGGAATTTCAGGGGATTTGACCATGTAAATACCTGCACTTCCTTCTGAAAACTTGCTGCCTTCTGTTAATGGATACAAAGAGCCAAATTCCTACCTGATTTAGCTCAGATACTGCAGTGCATACAGGAAACCTCCTAGGCTATCACTCAAAACATTTCAAAGTCTGTGATTAGAATAAATATATATAATAGACATCTGTTTTTTTTCACTTAATATTTTCAAGGTATTTTGGTAATTAACTGTAACTGACTCAACCTTTAAATGTTAATTTAGTTAGGAGTAATGTGTATCTCAGATGTTATTTAAACATTTCCTCTGCCAAGCCGTGTTATTTTAAACAACTGGTATGTGAATCGCTTGCAGAGGTCTCTGCAGAACTGAAGATTAATACCAGCTTCTACAGCACGAGACATCCAAATTCATCCTCTAGAAACCAATAGAGAACTGACTGCCCTTCCGGGAAGATGTAAGCTAACTTGTAAAGTCAGGGCAGGTCTACGTTAAATTGTGATATAAAATTAATGCAAGAATTTAAGGGATTCAGTGAAATCATAAGAACAAAACAAAAACAATTTAATGCGGGTGAATGTCGATGCCAAACAAGAAAAAGGCAGTGAAGCTGTAGCTCATCAGGGTGACTTCAACATAACAGAACTGCATACATAAAAGGAATTTAAAATGAGGGAAGAATCTAAATATGAACAAAACTGAAATTAAAATCCAGCAGTGTACTGCCTAAAAGGATGGAAAGTGGAAGCAGCTAGCAGGTAGCAAACATCAGCAAGAGCAGTTGTGATTGCCACTAGTTTGAAATTGGTGGGAAATTAAAGCCAGAATACATTCTCACAGGGATCACCTTGGTCATCTAAAATGTGTTTGTTTTAGGGGGAAATTAAAAAGTTAGAATCAAAGATAGAGTTGTCTGGGAGAGGTAGAGAAACCTGGTGTCTGATAACCGTGGGTAAATGTTCAACCACGGGATTGCGGATGACTGTCCTGCAGCTCTGAATGAGCAGGGTTACATTTCACAGGAGCTAGTGAAGCATTTAAAGAAGCTAGTGAGCGTTTAAAAGTCAACATAACCCATTAAGGATGTGAATGTAAGATTCAATGATTTGACTTGCTTCTAGACAGCCAAAGCTGAGCAAGCAGTAAAGGAGCTGCTGGTGACAAATGCTGAGAAAAGGAAAGCAGAATCCCAAAGGTTTCCAGATGATGACTAGCGTTTAACTCCGAGTAGCACTTGCACAAAAAAAAAAAAAAGAAACCAAATGATTACAATAGCAGGCATCATAAAATACTGGGACACAGAAAAATTAAAGTAGTGAGAATTAGTTACCCAGTCAAAATTAATTGTGCGGTTACCAAGGCTAGATGTAGCTTCAGAAAAGGGAAGAAAAGGAGTTCCAGTGTAATGAAGGAATTACAAATTATGAAATAAGTAATAGGAACTATGTCAAAAAAAAAATCACAAACAGAAAAGAAACAGCATCATCTAATCAGGGTGTTGAGAGCTGAGGAATAAAAAATGAAGTGGAGGAAACCGATGCCTGGCTGGGTCTTTACCAATAAAAAATGTTTTTAGCCACTGACAGCACAAAGGGTGGAGGACTGACCAGAACTACTCTACAGCAGGAAAACTTCATAGTAGAAGAGGTAAAAGAGTGACCCAAGCTGTCACTCCGTTATCCTGCTCTCCTCATCTCCCCCAAAGGCTATATAATGCTGGCTATTTACATTTATTTGAATAAATATAGTATGGTGAAAATGATGTCTAAAAGACAGTCATAGTAACTATTGCTTTAGGGTCATAAATTTTGAAAGAAATTACTGTGTATATCTATGAGTTTATTTCTCAGTTTGGGACTTGGAGTGAAATACTAAGTTCAATTTTATCTTAGCTGATTGAACCACTCTTAAGCAATCAGCGTATGGTTTTGAACACCCATCTGTGCTATTCCTAGAATACAGTGCAAATTCAAAGATCAGTTGTTAAAGTAGCAAGTCAAAAAGCAAAAAGCTAGATGGTTTTATGTAGTGATAAGCTATAATTTACGTAATTAATGTTCACATTTTAATTTCACTCCAGTAAAGTTTAAAGTGTAACTAAAAACTATGAAATTTGATTTTGAAGTAACTATAGTTCAGTTTAGTGTTTAATACTGTAGAGCAAGGAACTTTTTATAATTATTGAGTTGAAGTGAAAACTACAGCAAATTCAGTCAAAATACAGTGTGTGCAACGTTTCAGGGCTATTGGAAAGTGGGAAATCAGTAGCTTCTAGTAAATATTTTTTGTCATACTTCACCCTGTGACTAGCTGTTCAAGCACGTACCACATCGGTAAAGGAGACTGCGTGGTTGTGGGGATTGCTGGATGTTCATTAACTATTTAAAGCTCCTGTGAGCAGATAGCTGGGGACCTCCAAGACACCAGCTTGTTTTTACGTCTGTCTCCCAGCGGGCAAGTGCCCCTGCTGTAATGAGTACTAATTAATAATTTTTCCAGGAACAGTGACAAAGAACTGTAGATTGAATGCATGTGGAAAAATTAGTTATTCTGGCTCAAAAAGCTGAGTTCTCAAATCATGTTCTTGGCGTGCAGTGGGACAGGATTTGCTTCTTTACCTCTCTGCTCCTTTTCTAGACTGTGTAGCAGTCTCTAGGGAGCAGTTCTAGGGTTGAGATGTTTCTGGGAAAGCAGTTTTCCAATGCACTGACATTCCTAGGACTAAATCAGACCTTTTAGGGCAGAGAAGTAGTGCAGAAGTGCTGGAGTACCAGCACTTCTCTTTGATCCCACTGCTTCACTTGGACACCCCAGCTCTACGGCTCTGGTTCTGCAGGGGATGTGCTACTACGATTTGCCTTTCCCACCATATTGTCATGTCCACTGCACAATTGTAATCCATGCAATTTGGCACCTACAATTCACAACTGATGTCTTTATGAAAAATTGGTTGAGTACTTCCATTAAGGTAGGGAAATCTTATTAAACCTCTGATGTTAACAACTTGATCACAGGGGTACAGGAAGCAAGTCATAATGACAAAATTGGCTGGCTAATATAATGTAGTTGAGTGTAGATTATTATAGGATTTGTACAAAAGGGAATTTGTTGCTGGCTTTTTTTTTTTCTTCCATACTTTATACCAATAGTAAACATTTCTGTTTTGTGCTGCTGGGCTGAGATATTGAATCTTCTTGTCGTTAACAGGTACTTCTTGCAAATACATTGGTTTGTGACTTTTCAGTGATAAATCAATGACATGAGGTTCCTTCCCGTTTTTATTGACTGGGAATTGTTTGTATATTAAATAAAATAGTTTTCTCTCATAACAACATAGATAATATCTGAAAAGATTATTATCCCAGAGGGTAGGAACCTCTCCATGCAACAGTAACTACCTTGAGTCTGTATTGGAAAAGACAAAAATCTGCTAAAACATGTGAGCATTATGCTGACATTCAGCTCTTGTGTCAGAAAACTAGTACACGTTTTCTGTCATTTTTCAACATTTTCCTGATGAAATTGTAAATGCTACTACAGAATAAAGTTTCCAAAAGTTATCCCAGATAAAATTAGATGAAAATAGATTGGATATTTTCGTTATTTAAACCAACAAAATATTGATCCTACTATATTTACTAGTGGAACTTGAAAAATGAAGGTGGGGTGGGAAATAGAAGCAGACTGGGGATTTGCCCTTGAATTTCAAGCTGTTTGGGGTTGACAAATCTTTTTAAAATAAACTTTTCTGAAGTAACGATCTTCAAATCTTGGATTCTTAGTGTTAGCAACTCATCTGAATAGCCAGGCAGTAAAACTGGCTGGGCAGCATTGTATTTCAGTGGCGTGAGAACTGCATGGATCTTAATAAAATCAGAATTATTGCCATGTATAAATGACAGTCTGAATTCATATGTATCAGAGGTCCATGGCATTAAAAGAGTTGGTTTTTTTTTTTTTTTTGTCTGGAAGTGGAGTTGATGAAGCAGAGGCACCCAAACAAAAATTTCAGAACTGCAGTGCATAGATTCCTTTGGTGTAGGGGTATTTTCAGCTGCTTACCTTTAGATTAAATATACTGGTAGTGTTCTTCTCAGAAGTCAACACCGAATACTTGAATAATCCTCACAGATGTTAGTAATTTAAATAGGAAAGGTACTGTCATTCCTACAAAATAAATACATAGTAGGATGGAAATAAAAAAAAAAAACTCAAAAATGTTCAAGTGTAAACAGATTCTTGAGGTAAGTCCATGGAGTACTCATTGTCACACTAGGAAGGCACAGTGTGAAACAAAAAAGCCAGGGAAAGAAGTCAGATTGTAAGTGGCAGGGAAAAGGTAAGTCTAACAGTCTTGAGGATAAACGTCATAAATGGTGAGTTAGTTGGGAATGTAAAGTAGGATAAGGAAGTGAACTCGTCAAGGAGTGGCAAGAGGCAACAAAAGAGATGTAAAAGCAAAGGCAGCAAGCCTGAGCTCTCTTCAGATTCAAGTCAAAGACTGTCTCTGAAATTTGTAACAGGGATACAGACAGACTCTAAAATAAAAACTCAGGAGTAAAACAGAAGATAAGACATAAGTCCAGTGATTAAACAGGAACTCAAAAACCAAACCAGAAATCAAAAGCTAGCATCAGATAGTAGTTCAGCCATTGTAATAGAAAAGGGGATGTGGCATACAGCAGTTCAGCCAACAGAACAGAAAAGGAGAGGTGGCAAATTCTTCATTATCGTGAATCTTTAAATCAAGATGTAATATGCTCATTTGTTCAAAGTTTCTTGACTGTGGGTCCAGCCCCTCTACTCCTTCCCCACTGTTGGAGAATGCAATCAGGGAGTTGTGAAGCATGGAAAATTTACTGCTCTCTCTTTTCTACTCTTTGCACACCCTTACTCTTCAAGGTCAAGTAGCTTCCATCAACTCCTCGAAGCTCTCCCAGATAATATAGATTTACAGTCATCAATAATTCTTAAACTATTTTATAATCATGAAAATCTAACTTCAGTGAGAAACTTCAACCTACAGTAATGGAAAAAGGGCTCACCTCGTTCTGATCACTATATTTAGTGATAGAACAGTGAAACAAATGCTTCGTTATACCAATTAGCTGATAAAAGTATGTGCTGCTATTGGCTGTGACTGTTTTAAGCAACTATTTGTAATGAAGCACAGAACTATTTTCATGAGGGAGAAAAACTTAATGTTCAGCTAGGAATGCATTTTGTACTTGGCTGTTTCTGTAACACATTATTACTTCTACCCTGGACAAGTTTTATGAGTGCTGCATTTGCTGCTTCTGTTTTCTTTTCTGCTTTTGACAGCAAGTTTTTTTTTCCTGTGCTGTTCAGATTACTTTTGTGTTAGGATACTGATGTTGATGCTGGGCTCTAAATACCAACCAAGATCCGCTTTTTAAGAGATTCTAGTAGTTTATTTGAAAAGCTCTTAAGTAAATTCAACAATATATTAAATGTGCATGACGTGGTCTTAAATTAGCTTGTATTACTTGTAGCTACATTTAGCACTTCATACAAATAGTTTAAATACCATATTTTAATCTTAAATACCATATTTTAATCCAAGCAGTGACAAAGTGTGATTACATTGTATATCCTGGAAGATTGTTTATTACAAGTTCACTGATGTCTTTATACTGATTAGGAACATGTAGTTGTCCCAAGAAATCACCATCTTTGTCTGACAAACTGTTTTCCAGTGCATGAAGTTCAAGATCAGACAAGTCAGGTGGCAAGTAAGAGCTAATTTGAGTTAGTGACTGGCTTTCTTCTGTGGAGGCCTTCCCCTTTTCTATGTTCTGATCAGTATCAGTGCCAACTTGCTTGCTTCTCGGTGTAGATGCTTGTTTAATACGCTGATCAACTCTGTTCTTGTCCTTATCGATCCATTGGGCTTCCTGCTCTTCATCTAATAACCTTGTCCGAATGGCGGTATCATGAACTACATCAACAGATTCACCACTAGTTCTTTTGCTGTTTATTAACTTGCGGTTTCTCTTCAAAGAGTGGACTGGGGATGAAGCTGACTGCACTGGAAGAAGATCTGATGTACTTTCAGCTCTTTGACTTGCCTTTGAAACTCTGGACCTGATGGATTCCGGTTCTGTATCTGACCAAGGTTGCTTTGGGCTTTCAAGCCAGAGGGGTTCAGGACTGCTGTCAAAAGCTTCCAAGTCTCTGCCTGTACACTCAGCACTGGTGAAATCTTCTGAGTAAGCTGTGTTGTCAGGACTAACAACAAAGTCGTCTGAGTATATGAGTTCAGAGTTCTTCTCAACACTCGTGCTGGGGCTTGGTTTGTGATCACTTACAACAAAAACATCATCGTGCTCCGTGGTTTTACGATGAAGTAAGTGTATTTCTTCGTCATTACCATTACTTCCCTTCCCATTAGCATCTGATGGGACAGCTGCTGGGAGATGGACTTTCAATTCCCTTTCCTTGCGAGCAGACTTTAATATGGTTTCTCCCAGTAAGGGGGCTGTAGTTACTTTGCATGTATGTTCTTCACTTGCAATCTCATTGTTCCTCAACAGCCTTTCAACAGCCTGCTTCTGCAGGTCAGGGGAAACATCTCCTGTGCTGGGAAGGTCCTCTTTGAGAGCACTGTTTTGTGATGAAGTCTCAACAATTTCATCTAACTGACCATTCTGCTTTGAACTGCCTGCATTGCTACAGTGCTTGTAAGGAGCCACGTGTTTTTCTCCAGCATTTCTGAGCAGCTTTCTTTTGGATGAAGGGCTCCTCGCCTTCAACATCTCCACCTGCTTTTTTCTGTACTGCTCTCTCCGTTCAAGCTGTATCAGCTTCTCAGGGTTGGTCTGCTGCAGCCGTAATCTCAGTGTATTTGTCAGCCCATAGAGCAGTTTCCTCCTGGGAGCTCGGTTCTCTTTAGTTTTGCAGTTCCTTTCAGATCCCATCTCTCCCTGGGGTGCAGCTTTCTTAGGTCTTCTTACAGCCTGTGCAGACTCCTGGGTGGCAGCCTCCTGCTCGCCTTGCTTGAAGGGAGCGCTGGCAGCTCTGCTGTTCCCCTGGGATCTCACAGGTTCCTCTGCAGCTTTGAGGACAGAGGAGCAGCCAGGGGGCTGCGGATGGGTGCTGCTGCCCTTTGGGGCCTGGTAGAGCGAGGCCAAATTTGGGTGGCTGGCAGCGGGTGTGGTGTGGCCGGTGATCAGCGACAGCTCCACCAGCAAGGCACTGAGCAGCGGCAGCTGCCCCAGGGTGGCAGGGGGCTGCTGGGGGTGCAGCAGCGAGGGCCCAGCGCTGGGTTGGGGGGGGCTCTGGGCTTCACCGTGCTCCTGGGGGCTGTGCACCACCACCACATGCTGCTCTGGCCCCCCTGCTGCTGCTGCTGGGGGACGCGGCTGGGCCGGCTCGCAGTGGTAGTAGAGCACGGGCGGGCAGATGATGTTGCCCCCTTCCTCTTCTTCCTCCTCCTCCTCGGAGGAAGAGGAGAAGTGCGGGGATGCAGCAGGGGGGGCGGCCGGGCTGCTCTCCCCGCCGTCCCACAGCCTGCTGAGGCGCACACCCAGCGCTAGCTCCCCGACGGGGCGGCCGGCGGCGTCCCGCAGCGGGAAGCGGCCGCTGCGGCCCCAGCAGGAGCCCGGCCCGGGGGCGCCCCGCAGCCGGGCGGCGGCGGGGGCGAGCGAGAGGCGGCAGGAGCCCAGCAGGCGGGCGGGCCGCGGGCCGGGCAGCGCCAGGAGCAGGACGAGCAGCGGCTGGCGGCGGAGCGCGGCGCGCAGCGAGCCCCGGCGCCAGCGGAACAGGCAGCGCTTGCCGCGGCCGAAGGGGAAGGGGCGGCCCGGCAGCGGCGGCCGGCACGGGGAGGAGGCGGCCGGGGGCAGCAGCAGCAGCGGGGGGAAGTCGAGGAAGCGCAGCGCCACCGCCGGGCGCAGCGCGGGGCCCGGCGCCGCCAGCCGCACGGCCGCCACCAGCAGCTCCAGGCAGTACAGCCCCTGCCCGCCTTCCCCCGGCATGGCCGCTCCCGGCCCGCAGCTCCTCCGCGCCGCCGGCTGTTACCGCGCGCACCGCGCCCTGCAAGGAGCGCTGGGAGCTGTAGTCCTGGGCACGGCCCCGTCAGGGAACCACGGAGCCCTTAGGGTGGAAAAGTGCTCCCAGATCACCTGCTCCAACCGCCCCCGTACAACCACTGTCACCCACTAAACCATGTCCCTAAGCACCACGTCCGACCTTTCCTTAAAACCCCCCAGAGGGTTCGTGACGCCACCACCTCCCTGGGCAACCCGTCCCAGTGCCTGACTGCTCTTTCTGAGCAGAAATGTCTCCTCACTTCCAACCTGAACCTCCCCTGGCACAACCTGAGGCCATTCCCTCTAGTCCTGTCACTAGTTATCTGTGAGCAGAGGCTGGTCCCCAGCTCCTCACACCTTCCTTTCAGGCAGTTGCAGAGAGCAATGAGGTCTGCCCTGAGCCTCCTCTTCTCCAGACCAAACGATCCCAGCTCCCTCAGCCGCTCCTCACAGGCCTTGTGCTCCAGGCCCTTCACCAGCTTCGTAGCCCTTCTCTGGACACGCTCCAGGGCCTCGATGTCCTTCTTGTAGTGAGGGGCCCAAAGCTGAACAGAGCACTCGAGGTGCGGCCTCACCAGAGCAGAGCACAGGGGGACGATCACCTCCCTGCTCCTGCTGGCTACACCGTTCCGGATACAGGCCAGGCATGCTGGATGGCTTTCTGGCTACCTGGGCTCACTGCCGGCTCATGTTCAGATGAGTATCTACTGACACCCCTGGATCCTTGTCCTCTGCTCAGCTTTCGAGTCACTCTGTCCCAAGCCCGTAGCACTGCATGGGGTTGTTGTGGCCAAAGCAGAGGACCCGGCCCTCAGCCATGTTGAATCTCACGCCCTTGGCCTCTGCCATTGATCCAAACTTTCCAGGTCCCTATGCAGAGCCTCCAAATGTAAAGTGTTGTGAAGTAGGAGTGGAGTTAGTATGGAACTAGTCCCCAGGGCCATGACACTTGGGGTCCTGGGCACTCACCAGCCACTGGCACCTCCCAGGGCCATGGGCACCCCCAGGAAACCTCAGTGGGACACGGGCACCCTGCCAGGATGTCGTCTCTCCTCCTGGGGCATGGGCGCCTGGGCGGCACCTCACAGCTCTTCTCTCCCTGCCCGGCTCCCTCATTCCTCTGCAGGTGTGTTCTCTACACCCCACACACAGCAGCCCTCACTTGCCCCACTGCCTCCCACGTGGCTGCTGCCCCAAGCCCCTTGGTACCAAAAGGACGGACGCAGGTTCTGTAGGGATGATCTTTATTGAGCTGGGAGAAGTGGTCTGCTACCAACAGAAGTTTTCTGGAGTCTCCCAGCCAGCTCTGCTGCACACGCGTGCTCCTGCTGTCCTCTGTGGAGCAACAAAGCAGAGCCACGTCCTTTGGGATGCCAGCGGTCCCAGAGGCACCTCAGGGAGGATGGAAAAGGAGACTTCTCCTCAGAGGTCCTCATGAGATGAATGGCGAGTCCCCGCTGGCTGTTGTTCTGGCTGGGCGTGGGCAGCCCACCAGGGGACAGCTGGCATTGTCGGTGGTGCCCACGCAGGGAGGAGGTGTTCAGGGCGATGTTGGCATCCAGTTGTCAGGGGAGATGCCTTCAGCGCAGCGAGAGCCTTCGGAGGGCTGAGGTGTGTCCTGCCTCACCGGCTCGCTGTCAATCTGAAGAGAATTAACTGTCAGGTGGTTGAAAATGCTGTGCCACAATTACTAGCCAGGCACTTCCTTCCACCTGCCCCTTTTCCCAGTGCGATGCCTACCCTCTCACGGGCCTGAAGGTCCTAAGCCCAAGGGCTACCCCAACAGGTCGTGGGCATTCCCTGGCCACTGCCATCCTACAGGGCCGTGGGTGGTGGCCGGGCCACGCGCCCCTTTCCCTGGGTCATGGGCTCCTCCTATGGGGCAACCCCCAGCCACGGGTTCCGAGCTCCTCTCCCCCCTTCTCCTGGAGCATCAGCCTCCCCAAACCCATGGCCAGCAGCACTCACTCGCCGCGCTCCCTTTCCTGTCACCGGTGCACGGGATGCACGCTCTAGATGAATTTGCGGAGGGGGCACACGAGGGCTGTTCTTTTCCCGTGCTTGTTTTGTGCCTTCTTCCTCCTATGTGGCAGCCCAAGCTGTTGCAGGCGGAGCTGGTAGAGGTGCTTCAGGCACCTCACCATGATGGCAGCGTTGGCCTCCGTCCGTCCGAGCAAGGCGCCATCATCCAGAGCGTCCTTTCCCCGGCGGTCTGTCCAAAAGGAAGCTGAGGCCCGCCGGCCCGTGCCCTGGAAGCACCAAGAGAAGCGGCACAGTGAAGGGCAGGGATGAGGGCTCATGAGGTGGCGAATTGTCCTGCTGGGCTCGGCTTCCTCCGGAGCTTCCAGCCTCGTAGGACTGCTCCGGGCAGCCGTGGGGGCTCACAACAGCTGGCCCTTTCCTGCACGCGGCGTCTCCAGCACTCACCTGTCTGAGCCGTCTCTTTACTCTTCTCCAGAGGCTGTGGGCAAGCAGCCCCACGCCAAGGGAGCAGATGGTGTCCCAGTGAGTGCACAGCAGCCAGACTCTCCCGCCCAGGGCAAGGTATTCCCAGAAGTGGAGCAGGGGGTAGGGCAGGTCGGAGGGCTGGCGCTCGGTGCCGACGGGACGTAGCTTTGGGCCCTCTGAAGGGTCCACGGAGTTCAGCCTGAGCCGGATTCGGCTGGGGCAGCTGGAAAGCCCGAGGCTGCAGGGCCAGTTGGAGACCTGGTGCTTGGCGCCTAGGCTCCGGCTGACCCTGACCCTTTCCCAGCAGTGGTGGCCGCAGAGGCCAAGGCCACATGCCTGGAACACAGCCACGGCCAGAGCCGTGACCAGGAGGAGAGCCAGGATGAACTTCATCCTGCTCTCCTGGTGAACACAAATCAACACTGGGATGGCTGTCACGCTGAGCAGAGCTCCAGCAGTGACCACCAGCGCTAGCGGCAGTGACCAACAGCACTAGCGGCAGTGACTACCAGCACTAGAGGCAGTGACCAACAGCACTAGAGGCAGTCACCAGCAGCACTAGCGGCAGTGACCAACAGCACTAGCGGCGGTGCCCAGCCGCAGCCTGCTTTTATACCCAGGTCTGAGGTCACAGGGCCTGTTGCCGGGAGATGGGCAGGCAACAACGGCCATGATGAGGCTGGGGAGGGTGCAGGCAGCTGGGCTTCGAAGCCTGCTGCTGCCACTGCAGTCTGCAGAGGGGGTCTGTCTGACCAGCGGGGCGGTGGGCCTGAGCCCCCCGTGTTTGGGACTGTGCCCTGGATTTCTCAGTGAGAGGGAGCCGTGGCCAGAGCCACATCCAAGCGGGGCAGCCGTGGCACGGTTCTCCTCAAAACCCTCCTGGGGGCAGAGCAGAAGCCCCTATCAAGAAGAAAGACCCAAAATGGCTGTTGGTTGAATAAAATTGTAGAATCATTAAAGTTGGAAAACGTCTCCAAGATGATCTGCTCCAATCACCCCCTACTACCACTGTCACCCACTAAATCATGTCCTTAAGCACCACGTCCAACCTTTCCTTAAAACCCCCCAGAGGGACGGTGATGCCACCACCTCCCTGGGCAACCCGTCCCAGTGCCTGACTGCTCTTTCTGAGAATAAATGTCTGCTCACTTCCAACCTGAACCTCCCCTGGCACAGCTTGAGCCCATTCCCTCTAGTCCTGTCACTAGTTATCTGTGAGCAGTCTGGTCCCCAGCTCCTCACACCTTCCTTTCAGGCAGTTGAAGAGAGCAATGAGGTCTGCCCTGAGCCTCCTCTTCTCCAGACCAAACGATCCCAGCTCCCTCAGCCGCTCCTCACAGGCCTTGTGCTCCAGGCCCTTCACCAGCTTCATAGCCCTTCTCTGGACACGCTCCAGGGCCTCGATGTCCTTCTTGTAGTGAGGGGCCCAAAGCTGAACAGAGCACTCGAGGTGCGGCCTCACCAGAGCAGAGCACAGGGGGACGATCACCTCCCTGCTCCTGCTGGCTACACCGTTCCGGATACAGGCCAGGCATGCTGGATGGCTTTCTGGCTACCTGGGCTCACTGCCGGCTCATGTTCAGATGAGTATCTACTGACACCCCTGGATCCTTGTCCTCTGCTCAGCTTTCGAGTCACTCTGTCCCAAGCCCGTAGCACTGCATGGGGTTGTTGAGGCCAAAGCAGAGGACCCGGCCCTCAGCCATGTTGAATCTCACGCCCTTGGCCTCTGCCATTGATCCAAACTTTCCAGGTCCCTATGCAGAGCCTCCAAATGTAAAGTGTTGTGAAGTAGGAGTGGAGTTAGTATGGAACTAGTCCCCAGGGCCATGACACTTGGGGTCCTGGGCACTCACCAGCCACTGGCACCTCCCAGGGCCATGGGCACCCCCAGGAAACCTCAGTGGGACACGGGCACCCTGCCAGGATGTCGTCTCTCCTCCTGGGGCATGGGCGCCTGGGCGGCACCTCACAGCTCTTCTCTCCCTGCCCGGCTCCCTCATTCCTCTGCAGGTGTGTTCTCTACACCCCACACACAGCAGCCCTCACTTGCCCCACTGCCTCCCACGTGGCTGCTGCCCCAAGCCCCTTGGTACCAAAAGGACGGACGCAGGTTCTGTAGGGATGATCTTTATTGAGCTGGGAGAAGTGGTCTGCTACCAACAGAAGTTTTCCGGAGTCTCCCAGCCAGCTCTGCTGCACACGCGTGCTCCTGCTGTCCTCTGTGGAGCAACAAAGCAGAGCCACGTCCTTTGGGATGCCAGCGGTCCCAGAGGCACCTCAGGGAGGATGGAAAAGGAGACTTCTCCTCAGAGGTCCTCATGAGATGAATGGCGAGTCCCCGCTGGCTGTTGTTCTGGCTGGGCGTGGGCAGCCCACCAGGGGACAGCTGGCATTGTCGGTGGTGCCCACGCAGGGAGGAGGTGTTCAGGGCGATGTTGGCATCCAGTTGTCAGGGGAGATGCCTTCAGCGCAGCGAGAGCCTTCGGAGGGCTGAGGTGTGTCCTGCCTCACCGGCTCGCTGTCAATCTGAAGAGAATTAACTGTCAGGTGGTTGAAAATGCTGTGCCACAATTACTAGCCAGGCACTTCCTTCCACCTGCCCCTTTTCCCAGTGCGATGCCTACCCTCTCACGGGCCTGAAGGTCCTAAGCCCAAGGGCTACCCCAACAGGTCGTGGGCATTCCCTGGCCACTGCCATCCTACAGGGCCGTGGGTGGTGGCCGGGCCACGCGCCCCTTTCCCTGGGTCATGGGCTCCTCCTATGGGGCAACCCCCAGCCACGGGTTCCGAGCTCCTCTCCCCCCTTCTCCTGGAGCATCAGCCTCCCCAAACCCATGGCCAGCAGCACTCACTCGCCGCGCTCCCTTTCCTGTCACCGGTGCACGGGATGCACGCTCTAGATGAATTTGCGGAGGGGGCACACGAGGGCTGTTCTTTTCCCGTGCTTGTTTTGTGCCTTCTTCCTCCGATGTGGCAGCCCAAGCTGTTGCAGGCGGAGCTGGTAGAGGTGCTTCAGGCACCTCACCATGATGGCAGCGTTGGCCTCCGTCCGTCCGAGCAAGGCGCCATCATCCAGAGCGTCCTTTCCCCGGCGGTCTGTCCAAAAGGAAGCTGAGGCCCGCCGGCCCGTGCCCTGGAAGCACCAAGAGAAGCGGCACAGTGAAGGGCAGGGATGAGGGCTCATGAGGTGGCGAATTGTCCTGCTGGGCTCGGCTTCCACCAGAGCTTCCAGCCTCGTAGGACTGCTCCGGGCAGCCGTGGGGGCTCACAACAGCCGGCCCTTTCCTGCACGCGGCGTCTCCAGCACTCACCTGTCTGAGCCGTCTCTTTACTCTTCTCCAGAGGCTGTGGGCAAGCAGCCCCACGCCAAGGGAGCAGATGGTGTCCCAGTGAGTGCACAGCAGCCAGACTCTCCCGCCCAGGGCAAGGTATTCCCAGAAGTGGAGCAGGGGGTAGGGCAGGTCGGAGGGCTGGCGCTCGGTGCCGACGGGACGTAGCTTTGGGCCCTCTGAAGGGTCCACGGAGTTCAGCCTGAGCCGGATTCGGCTGGGGCAGCTGGAAAGCCCGAGGCTGCAGGGCCAGTTGGAGACCTGGTGCTTGGCGCCTAGGCTCCGGCTGACCCTGACCCTTTCCCAGCAGTGGTGGCCGCAGAGGCCAAGGCCACATGCCTGGAACACAGCCACGGCCAGAGCCGTGACCAGGAGGAGAGCCAGGATGAACTTCATCCTGCTCTCCTGGTGAACACAAATCAACACTGGGATGGCTGTCACGCTGAGCAGAGCTCCAGCAGTGACCACCAGCGCTAGCGGCAGTGACCAACAGCACTAGCGGCAGTGACTACCAGCACTAGAGGCAGTGACCAACAGCACTAGAGGCAGTCACCAGCAGCACTAGCGGCAGTGACCAACAGCACTAGCGGCGGTGCCCAGCCGCAGCCTGCTTTTATACCCAGGTCTGAGGTCACAGGGCCTGTTGCCGGGAGATGGGCAGGCAACAACGGCCATGATGAGGCTGGGGAGGGTGCAGGCAGCTGGGCTTCGAAGCCTGCTGCTGCCACTGCAGTCTGCAGAGGGGGTCTGTCTGACCAGCGGGGCGGTGGGCCTGAGCCCCCCGTGTTTGGGACTGTGCCCTGGATTTCTCAGTGAGAGGGAGCCGTGGCCAGAGCCACATCCAAGCGGGGCAGCCGTGGCACGGTTCTCCTCAAAACCCTCCTGGGGGCAGAGCAGAAGCCCCTATCAAGAAGAAAGACCCAAAATGGCTGTTGGTTGAATAAAATTGTAGAATCATTAAAGTTGGAAAACGTCTCCAAGATGATCTGCTCCAATCACCCCCTACTACCACTGTCACCCACTAAATCATGTCCTTAAGCACCACGTCCAACCTTTCCTTAAAACCCCCCAGAGGGACGGTGATGCCACCACCTCCCTGGGCAACCCGTCCCAGTGCCTGACTGCTCTTTCTGAGAATAAATGTCTGCTCACTTCCAACCTGAACCTCCCCTGGCACAGCTTGAGCCCATTCCCTCTAGTCCTGTCACTAGTTATCTGTGAGCAGTCTGGTCCCCAGCTCCTCACACCTTCCTTTCAGGCAGTTGAAGAGAGCAATGAGGTCTGCCCTGAGCCTCCTCTTCTCCAGACCAAACGATCCCAGCTCCCTCAGCCGCTCCTCACAGGCCTTGTGCTCCAGGCCCTTCACCAGCTTCATAGCCCTTCTCTGGACACGCTCCAGGGCCTCGATGTCCTTCTTGTAGTGAGGGGCCCAAAGCTGAACAGAGCACTCGAGGTGCGGCCTCACCAGAGCAGAGCACAGGGGGACGATCACCTCCCTGCTCCTGCTGGCTACACCGTTCCGGATACAGGCCAGGCATGCTGGATGGCTTTCTGGCTACCTGGGCTCACTGCCGGCTCATGTTCAGATGAGTATCTACTGACACCCCTGGATCCTTGTCCTCTGCTCAGCTTTCGAGTCACTCTGTCCCAAGCCCGTAGCACTGCATGGGGTTGTTGTGGCCAAAGCAGAGGACCCGGCCCTCAGCCATGTTGAATCTCACGCCCTTGGCCTCTGCCATTGATCCAAACTTTCCAGGTCCCTATGCAGAGCCTCCAAATGTAAAGTGTTGTGAAGTAGGAGTGGAGTTAGTATGGAACTAGTCCCCAGGGCCATGACACTTGGGGTCCTGGGCACTCACCAGCCACTGGCACCTCCCAGGGCCATGGGCACCCCCAGGAAACCTCAGTGGGACACGGGCACCCTGCCAGGATGTCGTCTCTCCTCCTGGGGCATGGGCGCCTGGGCGGCACCTCACAGCTCTTCTCTCCCTGCCCGGCTCCCTCATTCCTCTGCAGGTGTGTTCTCTACACCCCACACACAGCAGCCCTCACTTGCCCCACTGCCTCCCACGTGGCTGCTGCCCCAAGCCCCTTGGTACCAAAAGGACGGACGCAGGTTCTGTAGGGATGATCTTTATTGAGCTGGGAGAAGTGGTCTGCTACCAACAGAAGTTTTCTGGAGTCTCCCAGCCAGCTCTGCTGCACACGCGTGCTCCTGCTGTCCTCTGTGGAGCAACAAAGCAGAGCCACGTCCTTTGGGATGCCAGCGGTCCCAGAGGCACCTCAGGGAGGATGGAAAAGGAGACTTCTCCTCAGAGGTCCTCATGAGATGAATGGCGAGTCCCCGCTGGCTGTTGTTCTGGCTGGGCGTGGGCAGCCCACCAGGGGACAGCTGGCATTGTCGGTGGTGCCCACGCAGGGAGGAGGTGTTCAGGGCGATGTTGGCATCCAGTTGTCAGGGGAGATGCCTTCAGCGCAGCGAGAGCCTTCGGAGGGCTGAGGTGTGTCCTGCCTCACCGGCTCGCTGTCAATCTGAAGAGAATTAACTGTCAGGTGGTTGAAAATGCTGTGCCACAATTACTAGCCAGGCACTTCCTTCCACCTGCCCCTTTTCCCAGTGCGATGCCTACCCTCTCACGGGCCTGAAGGTCCTAAGCCCAAGGGCTACCCCAACAGGTCGTGGGCATTCCCTGGCCACTGCCATCCTACAGGGCCGTGGGTGGTGGCCGGGCCACGCGCCCCTTTCCCTGGGTCATGGGCTCCTCCTATGGGGCAACCCCCAGCCACGGGTTCCGAGCTCCTCTCCCCCCTTCTCCTGGAGCATCAGCCTCCCCAAACCCATGGCCAGCAGCACTCACTCGCCGCGCTCCCTTTCCTGTCACCGGTGCACGGGATGCACGCTCTAGATGAATTTGCGGAGGGGGCACACGAGGGCTGTTCTTTTCCCGTGCTTGTTTTGTGCCTTCTTCCTCCGATGTGGCAGCCCAAGCTGTTGCAGGCGGAGCTGGTAGAGGTGCTTCAGGCACCTCACCATGATGGCAGCGTTGGCCTCCGTCCGTCCGAGCAAGGCGCCATCATCCAGAGCGTCCTTTCCCCGGCGGTCTGTCCAAAAGGAAGCTGAGGCCCGCCGGCCCGTGCCCTGGAAGCACCAAGAGAAGCGGCACAGTGAAGGGCAGGGATGAGGGCTCATGAGGTGGCGAATTGTCCTGCTGGGCTCGGCTTCCTCCGGAGCTTCCAGCCTCGTAGGACTGCTCCGGGCAGCCGTGGGGGCTCACAACAGCTGGCCCTTTCCTGCACGTGGCGTCTCCAGCACTCACCTGTCTGAGCCGTCTCTTTACTCTTCTCCAGAGGCTGTGGGCAAGCAGCCCCACGCCAAGGGAGCAGATGGTGTCCCAGTGAGTGCACAGCAGCCAGACTCTCCCGCCCAGGGCAAGGTATTCCCAGAAGTGGAGCAGGGGGTAGGGCAGGTCGGAGGGCTGGCGCTCGGTGCCGACGGGACGTAGCTTTGGGCCCTCTGAAGGGTCCACGGAGTTCAGCCTGAGCCGGATTCGGCTGGGGCAGCTGGAAAGCCCGAGGCTGCAGGGCCAGTTGGAGACCTGGTGCTTGGCGCCTAGGCTCCGGCTGACCCTGACCCTTTCCCAGCAGTGGTGGCCGCAGAGGCCAAGGCCACATGCCTGGAACACAGCCACGGCCAGAGCCGTGACCAGGAGGAGAGCCAGGATGAACTTCATCCTGCTCTCCTGGTGAACACAAATCAACACTGGGATGGCTGTCACGCTGAGCAGAGCTCCAGCAGTGACCACCAGCGCTAGCGGCAGTGACCAACAGCACTAGCGGCAGTGACTACCAGCACTAGAGGCAGTGACCAACAGCACTAGAGGCAGTCACCAGCAGCACTAGCGGCAGTGACCAACAGCACTAGCGGCGGTGCCCAGCCGCAGCCTGCTTTTATACCCAGGTCTGAGGTCACAGGGCCTGTTGCCGGGAGATGGGCAGGCAACAACGGCCATGATGAGGCTGGGGAGGATGCGGGCAGCTGGGCTTCGAAGCCTGCTGCTGCCACTGCAGTCTGCAGAGGGGGTCTGTCTGACCAGCGGGGCGGTGGGCCTGAGCCCCCCGTGTTTGGGACTGTGCCCTGGATTTCTCAGTGAGAGGGAGCCGTGGCCAGAGCCACATCCAAGCGGGGCAGCCGTGGCACGGTTCTCCTCAAAACCCTCCTGGGGGCAGAGCAGAAGCCCCTATCAAGAAGAAAGACCCAAAATGGCTGTTGGTTGAATAAAATTGTAGAATCATTAAAGTTGGAAAACGTCTCCAAGATGATCTGCTCCAATCACCCCCTACTACCACTGTCACCCACTAAATCATGTCCTTAAGCACCACGTCCAACCTTTCCTTAAAACCCCCCAGAGGGACGGTGATGCCACCACCTCCCTGGGCAACCCGTCCCAGTGCCTGACTGCTCTTTCTGAGAATAAATGTCTGCTCACTTCCAACCTGAACCTCCCCTGGCACAACTTGAGGCCATTCCCTCTAGTCCTGTCACTAGTTATCTGTGAGCAGTCTGGTCCCCAGCTCCTCACACCTTCCTTTCAGGCAGTTGAAGAGAGCAATGAGGTCTGCCCTGAGCCTCCTCTTCTCCAGACCAAACGATCCCAGCTCCCTCAGCCGCTCCTCACAGGCCTTGTGCTCCAGGCCCTTCACCAGCTTCGTAGCCCTTCTCTGGACACGCTCCAGGGCCTCGATGTCCTTCTTGTAGTGAGGGGCCCAAAGCTGAACAGAGCACTCGAGGTGCGGCCTCACCAGAGCAGAGCACAGGGGGACGATCACCTCCCTGCTCCTGCTGGCTACACCGTTCCGGATACAGGCCAGGCATGCTGGATGGCTTTCTGGCTACCTGGGCTCACTGCCGGCTCATGTTCAGATGAGTATCTACTGACACCCCTGGATCCTTGTCCTCTGCTCAGCTTTCGAGTCACTCTGTCCCAAGCCCGTAGCACTGCATGGGGTTGTTGTGGCCAAAGCAGAGGACCCGGCCCTCAGCCATGTTGAATCTCACGCCCTTGGCCTCTGCCATTGATCCAAACTTTCCAGGTCCCTATGCAGAGCCTCCAAATGTAAAGTGTTGTGAAGTAGGAGTGGAGTTAGTATGGAACTAGTCCCCAGGGCCATGACACTTGGGGTCCTGGGCACTCACCAGCCACTGGCACCTCCCAGGGCCATGGGCACCCCCAGGAAACCTCAGTGGGACACGGGCACCCTGCCAGGATGTCGTCTCTCCTCCTGGGGCATGGGCGCCTGGGCGGCACCTCACAGCTCTTCTCTCCCTGCCCGGCTCCCTCATTCCTCTGCAGGTGTGTTCTCTACACCCCACACACAGCAGCCCTCACTTGCCCCACTGCCTCCCACGTGGCTGCTGCCCCAAGCCCCTTGGTACCAAAAGGACGGACGCAGGTTCTGTAGGGATGATCTTTATTGAGCTGGGAGAAGTGGTCTGCTACCAACAGAAGTTTTCCGGAGTCTCCCAGCCAGCTCTGCTGCACACGCGTGCTCCTGCTGTCCTCTGTGGAGCAACAAAGCAGAGCCACGTCCTTTGGGATGCCAGCGGTCCCAGAGGCACCTCAGGGAGGATGGAAAAGGAGACTTCTCCTCAGAGGTCCTCATGAGATGAATGGCGAGTCCCCGCTGGCTGTTGTTCTGGCTGGGCGTGGGCAGCCCACCAGGGGACAGCTGGCATTGTCGGTGGTGCCCACGCAGGGAGGAGGTGTTCAGGGCGATGTTGGCATCCAGTTGTCAGGGGAGATGCCTTCAGCGCAGCGAGAGCCTTCGGAGGGCTGAGGTGTGTCCTGCCTCACCGGCTCGCTGTCAATCTGAAGAGAATTAACTGTCAGGTGGTTGAAAATGCTGTGCCACAATTACTAGCCAGGCACTTCCTTCCACCTGCCCCTTTTCCCAGTGCGATGCCTACCCTCTCACGGGCCTGAAGGTCCTAAGCCCAAGGGCTACCCCAACAGGTCGTGGGCATTCCCTGGCCACTGCCATCCTACAGGGCCGTGGGTGGTGGCCGGGCCACGCGCCCCTTTCCCTGGGTCATGGGCTCCTCCTATGGGGCAACCCCCAGCCACGGGTTCCGAGCTCCTCTCCCCCCTTCTCCTGGAGCATCAGCCTCCCCAAACCCATGGCCAGCAGCACTCACTCGCCGCGCTCCCTTTCCTGTCACCGGTGCACGGGATGCACGCTCTAGATGAATTTGCGGAGGGGGCACACGAGGGCTGTTCTTTTCCCGTGCTTGTTTTGTGCCTTCTTCCTCCGATGTGGCAGCCCAAGCTGTTGCAGGCGGAGCTGGTAGAGGTGCTTCAGGCACCTCACCATGATGGCAGCGTTGGCCTCCGTCCGTCCGAGCAAGGCGCCATCATCCAGAGCGTCCTTTCCCCGGCGGTCTGTCCAAAAGGAAGCTGAGGCCCGCCGGCCCGTGCCCTGGAAGCACCAAGAGAAGCGGCACAGTGAAGGGCAGGGATGAGGGCTCATGAGGTGGCGAATTGTCCTGCTGGGCTCGGCTTCCTCCGGAGCTTCCAGCCTCGTAGGACTGCTCCGGGCAGCCGTGGGGGCTCACAACAGCTGGCCCTTTCCTGCACGTGGCGTCTCCAGCACTCACCTGTCTGAGCCGTCTCTTTACTCTTCTCCAGAGGCTGTGGGCAAGCAGCCCCACGCCAAGGGAGCAGATGGTGTCCCAGTGAGTGCACAGCAGCCAGACTCTCCCGCCCAGGGCAAGGTATTCCCAGAAGTGGAGCAGGGGGTAGGGCAGGTCGGAGGGCTGGCGCTCGGTGCCGACGGGACGTAGCTTTGGGCCCTCTGAAGGGTCCACGGAGTTCAGCCTGAGCCGGATTCGGCTGGGGCAGCTGGAAAGCCCGAGGCTGCAGGGCCAGTTGGAGACCTGGTGCTTGGCGCCTAGGCTCCGGCTGACCCTGACCCTTTCCCAGCAGTGGTGGCCGCAGAGGCCAAGGCCACATGCCTGGAACACAGCCACGGCCAGAGCCGTGACCAGGAGGAGAGCCAGGATGAACTTCATCCTGCTCTCCTGGTGAACACAAATCAACACTGGGATGGCTGTCACGCTGAGCAGAGCTCCAGCAGTGACCACCAGCGCTAGCGGCAGTGACCAACAGCACTAGCGGCAGTGACTACCAGCACTAGAGGCAGTGACCAACAGCACTAGAGGCAGTCACCAGCAGCACTAGCGGCAGTGACCAACAGCACTAGCGGCGGTGCCCAGCCGCAGCCTGCTTTTATACCCAGGTCTGAGGTCACAGGGCCTGTTGCCGGGAGATGGGCAGGCAACAACGGCCATGATGAGGCTGGGGAGGATGCGGGCAGCTGGGCTTCGAAGCCTGCTGCTGCCACTGCAGTCTGCAGAGGGGGTCTGTCTGACCAGCGGGGCGGTGGGCCTGAGCCCCCCGTGTTTGGGACTGTGCCCTGGATTTCTCAGTGAGAGGGAGCCGTGGCCAGAGCCACATCCAAGCGGGGCAGCCGTGGCACGGTTCTCCTCAAAACCCTCCTGGGGGCAGAGCAGAAGCCCCTATCAAGAAGAAAGACCCAAAATGGCTGTTGGTTGAATAAAATTGTAGAATCATTAAAGTTGGAAAACGTCTCCAAGATGATCTGCTCCAATCACCCCCTACTACCACTGTCACCCACTAAATCATGTCCTTAAGCACCACGTCCAACCTTTCCTTAAAACCCCCCAGAGGGACGGTGATGCCACCACCTCCCTGGGCAACCCGTCCCAGTGCCTGACTGCTCTTTCTGAGAATAAATGTCTGCTCACTTCCAACCTGAACCTCCCCTGGCACAACTTGAGGCCATTCCCTCTAGTCCTGTCACTAGTTATCTGTGAGCAGTCTGGTCCCCAGCTCCTCACACCTTCCTTTCAGGCAGTTGAAGAGAGCAATGAGGTCTGCCCTGAGCCTCCTCTTCTCCAGACCAAACGATCCCAGCTCCCTCAGCCGCTCCTCACAGGCCTTGTGCTCCAGGCCCTTCACCAGCTTCGTAGCCCTTCTCTGGACACGCTCCAGGGCCTCGATGTCCTTCTTGTAGTGAGGGGCCCAAAGCTGAACAGAGCACTCGAGGTGCGGCCTCACCAGAGCAGAGCACAGGGGGACGATCACCTCCCTGCTCCTGCTGGCTACACCGTTCCGGATACAGGCCAGGCATGCTGGATGGCTTTCTGGCTACCTGGGCTCACTGCCGGCTCATGTTCAGATGAGTATCTACTGACACCCCTGGATCCTTGTCCTCTGCTCAGCTTTCGAGTCACTCTGTCCCAAGCCCGTAGCACTGCATGGGGTTGTTGTGGCCAAAGCAGAGGACCCGGCCCTCAGCCATGTTGAATCTCACGCCCTTGGCCTCTGCCATTGATCCAAACTTTCCAGGTCCCTATGCAGAGCCTCCAAATGTAAAGTGTTGTGAAGTAGGAGTGGAGTTAGTATGGAACTAGTCCCCAGGGCCATGACACTTGGGGTCCTGGGCACTCACCAGCCACTGGCACCTCCCAGGGCCATGGGCACCCCCAGGAAACCTCAGTGGGACACGGGCACCCTGCCAGGATGTCGTCTCTCCTCCTGGGGCATGGGCGCCTGGGCGGCACCTCACAGCTCTTCTCTCCCTGCCCGGCTCCCTCATTCCTCTGCAGGTGTGTTCTCTACACCCCACACACAGCAGCCCTCACTTGCCCCACTGCCTCCCACGTGGCTGCTGCCCCAAGCCCCTTGGTACCAAAAGGACGGACGCAGGTTCTGTAGGGATGATCTTTATTGAGCTGGGAGAAGTGGTCTGCTACCAACAGAAGTTTTCCGGAGTCTCCCAGCCAGCTCTGCTGCACACGCGTGCTCCTGCTGTCCTCTGTGGAGCAACAAAGCAGAGCCACGTCCTTTGGGATGCCAGCGGTCCCAGAGGCACCTCAGGGAGGATGGAAAAGGAGACTTCTCCTCAGAGGTCCTCATGAGATGAATGGCGAGTCCCCGCTGGCTGTTGTTCTGGCTGGGCGTGGGCAGCCCACCAGGGGACAGCTGGCATTGTCGGTGGTGCCCACGCAGGGAGGAGGTGTTCAGGGCGATGTTGGCATCCAGTTGTCAGGGGAGATGCCTTCAGCGCAGCGAGAGCCTTCGGAGGGCTGAGGTGTGTCCTGCCTCACCGGCTCGCTGTCAATCTGAAGAGAATTAACTGTCAGGTGGTTGAAAATGCTGTGCCACAATTACTAGCCAGGCACTTCCTTCCACCTGCCCCTTTTCCCAGTGCGATGCCTACCCTCTCACGGGCCTGAAGGTCCTAAGCCCAAGGGCTACCCCAACAGGTCGTGGGCATTCCCTGGCCACTGCCATCTTACAGGGCCGTGGGTGGTGGCCGGGCCACGCGCCCCTTTCCCTGGGTCATGGGCTCCTCCTATGGGGCAACCCCCAGCCACGGGTTCCGAGCTCCTCTCCCCCCTTCTCCTGGAGCATCAGCCTCCCCAAACCCATGGCCAGCAGCACTCACTCGCCGCGCTCCCTTTCCTGTCACCGGTGCACGGGATGCACGCTCTAGATGAATTTGCGGAGGGGGCACACGAGGGCTGTTCTTTTCCCGTGCTTGTTTTGTGCCTTCTTCCTCCGATGTGGCAGCCCAAGCTGTTGCAGGCGGAGCTGGTAGAGGTGCTTCAGGCACCTCACCATGATGGCAGCGTTGGCCTCCGTCCGTCCGAGCAAGGCGCCATCATCCAGAGCGTCCTTTCCCCGGCGGTCTGTCCAAAAGGAAGCTGAGGCCCGCCGGCCCGTGCCCTGGAAGCACCAAGAGAAGCGGCACAGTGAAGGGCAGGGATGAGGGCTCATGAGGTGGCGAATTGTCCTGCTGGGCTCGGCTTCCTCCGGAGCTTCCAGCCTCGTAGGACTGCTCCGGGCAGCCGTGGGGGCTCACAACAGCTGGCCCTTTCCTGCACGCGGCGTCTCCAGCACTCACCTGTCTGAGCCGTCTCTTTACTCTTCTCCAGAGGCTGTGGGCAAGCAGCCCCACGCCAAGGGAGCAGATGGTGTCCCAGTGAGTGCACAGCAGCCAGACTCTCCCGCCCAGGGCAAGGTATTCCCAGAAGTGGAGCAGGGGGTAGGGCAGGTCGGAGGGCTGGCGCTCGGTGCCGACGGGACGTAGCTTTGGGCCCTCTGAAGGGTCCACGGAGTTCAGCCTGAGCCGGATTCGGCTGGGGCAGCTGGAAAGCCCGAGGCTGCAGGGCCAGTTGGAGACCTGGTGCTTGGCGCCTAGGCTCCGGCTGACCCTGACCCTTTCCCAGCAGTGGTGGCCGCAGAGGCCAAGGCCACATGCCTGGAACACAGCCACGGCCAGAGCCGTGACCAGGAGGAGAGCCAGGATGAACTTCATCCTGCTCTCCTGGTGAACACAAATCAACACTGGGATGGCTGTCACGCTGAGCAGAGCTCCAGCAGTGACCACCAGCGCTAGCGGCAGTGACCAACAGCACTAGCGGCAGTGACTACCAGCACTAGAGGCAGTGACCAACAGCACTAGAGGCAGTCACCAGCAGCACTAGCGGCAGTGACCAACAGCACTAGCGGCGGTGCCCAGCCGCAGCCTGCTTTTATACCCAGGTCTGAGGTCACAGGGCCTGTTGCCGGGAGATGGGCAGGCAACAACGGCCATGATGAGGCTGGGGAGGATGCGGGCAGCTGGGCTTCGAAGCCTGCTGCTGCCACTGCAGTCTGCAGAGGGGGTCTGTCTGACCAGCGGGGCGGTGGGCCTGAGCCCCCCGTGTTTGGGACTGTGCCCTGGATTTCTCAGTGAGAGGGAGCCGTGGCCAGAGCCACATCCAAGCGGGGCAGCCGTGGCACGGTTCTCCTCAAAACCCTCCTGGGGGCAGAGCAGAAGCCCCTATCAAGAAGAAAGACCCAAAATGGCTGTTGGTTGAATAAAATTGTAGAATCATTAAAGTTGGAAAACGTCTCCAAGATGATCTGCTCCAATCACCCCCTACTACCACTGTCACCCACTAAATCATGTCCTTAAGCACCACGTCCAACCTTTCCTTAAAACCCCCCAGAGGGACGGTGATGCCACCACCTCCCTGGGCAACCCGTCCCAGTGCCTGACTGCTCTTTCTGAGAATAAATGTCTGCTCACTTCCAACCTGAACCTCCCCTGGCACAACTTGAGGCCATTCCCTCTAGTCCTGTCACTAGTTATCTGTGAGCAGTCTGGTCCCCAGCTCCTCACACCTTCCTTTCAGGCAGTTGAAGAGAGCAATGAGGTCTGCCCTGAGCCTCCTCTTCTCCAGACCAAACGATCCCAGCTCCCTCAGCCGCTCCTCACAGGCCTTGTGCTCCAGGCCCTTCACCAGCTTCGTAGCCCTTCTCTGGAAACGCTCCAGGGCCTCGATGTCCTTCTTGTAGTGAGGGGCCCAAAGCTGAACAGAGCACTCGAGGTGCGGCCTCACCAGAGCAGAGCACAGGGGGACGATCACCTCCCTGCTCCTGCTGGCTACACCGTTCCGGATACAGGCCAGGCATGCTGGATGGCTTTCTGGCTACCTGGGCTCACTGCCGGCTCATGTTCAGATGAGTATCTACTGACACCCCTGGATCCTTGTCCTCTGCTCAGCTTTCGAGTCACTCTGTCCCAAGCCCGTAGCACTGCATGGGGTTGTTGTGGCCAAAGCAGAGGACCCGGCCCTCAGCCATGTTGAATCTCACGCCCTTGGCCTCTGCCATTGATCCAAACTTTCCAGGTCCCTATGCAGAGCCTCCAAATGTAAAGTGTTGTGAAGTAGGAGTGGAGTTAGTATGGAACTAGTCCCCAGGGCCATGACACTTGGGGTCCTGGGCACTCACCAGCCACTGGCACCTCCCAGGGCCATGGGCACCCCCAGGAAACCTCAGTGGGACACGGGCACCCTGCCAGGATGTCGTCTCTCCTCCTGGGGCATGGGCGCCTGGGCGGCACCTCACAGCTCTTCTCTCCCTGCCCGGCTCCCTCATTCCTCTGCAGGTGTGTTCTCTACACCCCACACACAGCAGCCCTCACTTGCCCCACTGCCTCCCACGTGGCTGCTGCCCCAAGCCCCTTGGTACCAAAAGGACGGACGCAGGTTCTGTAGGGATGATCTTTATTGAGCTGGGAGAAGTGGTCTGCTACCAACAGAAGTTTTCCGGAGTCTCCCAGCCAGCTCTGCTGCACACGCGTGCTCCTGCTGTCCTCTGTGGAGCAACAAAGCAGAGCCACGTCCTTTGGGATGCCAGCGGTCCCAGAGGCACCTCAGGGAGGATGGAAAAGGAGACTTCTCCTCAGAGGTCCTCATGAGATGAATGGCGAGTCCCCGCTGGCTGTTGTTCTGGCTGGGCGTGGGCAGCCCACCAGGGGACAGCTGGCATTGTCGGTGGTGCCCACGCAGGGAGGAGGTGTTCAGGGCGATGTTGGCATCCAGTTGTCAGGGGAGATGCCTTCAGCGCAGCGAGAGCCTTCGGAGGGCTGAGGTGTGTCCTGCCTCACCGGCTCGCTGTCAATCTGAAGAGAATTAACTGTCAGGTGGTTGAAAATGCTGTGCCACAATTACTAGCCAGGCACTTCCTTCCACCTGCCCCTTTTCCCAGCGCGATGCCTACCCTCTCACGGGCCTGAAGGTCCTAAGCCCAAGGGCTACCCCAACAGGTCGTGGGCATTCCCTGGCCACTGCCATCTTACAGGGCCGTGGGTGGTGGCCGGGCCACGCGCCCCTTTCCCTGGGTCATGGGCTCCTCCTATGGGGCAACCCCCAGCCACGGGTTCCGAGCTCCTCTCCCCCCTTCTCCTGGAGCATCAGCCTCCCCAAACCCATGGCCAGCAGCACTCACTCGCCGCGCTCCCTTTCCTGTCACCGGTGCACGGGATGCACGCTCTAGATGAATTTGCGGAGGGGGCACACGAGGGCTGTTCTTTTCCCGTGCTTGTTTTGTGCCTTCTTCCTCCTATGTGGCAGCCCAAGCTGTTGCAGGCGGAGCTGGTAGAGGTGCTTCAGGCACCTCACCATGATGGCAGCGTTGGCCTCCGTCCGTCCGAGCAAGGCGCCATCATCCAGAGCGTCCTTTCCCCGGCGGTCTGTCCAAAAGGAAGCTGAGGCCCGCCGGCCCGTGCCCTGGAAGCACCAAGAGAAGCGGCACAGTGAAGGGCACGGATGAGGGCTCATGAGGTGGCGAATTGTCCTGCTGGGCTCGGCTTCCTCCGGAGCTTCCAGCCTCGTAGGACTGCTCCGGGCAGCCGTGGGGGCTCACAACAGCTGGCCCTTTCCTGCACGCGGCGTCTCCAGCACTCACCTGTCTGAGCCGTCTCTTTACTCTTCTCCAGAGGCTGTGGGCAAGCAGCCCCACGCCAAGGGAGCAGATGGTGTCCCAGTGAGTGCACAGCAGCCAGACTCTCCCGCCCAGGGCAAGGTATTCCCAGAAGTGGAGCAGGGGGTAGGGCAGGTCGGAGGGCTGGCGCTCGGTGCCGACGGGACGTAGCTTTGGGCCCTCTGAAGGGTCCACGGAGTTCAGCCTGAGCCGGATTCGGCTGGGGCAGCTGGAAAGCCCGAGGCTGCAGGGCCAGTTGGAGACCTGGTGCTTGGCGCCTAGGCTCCGGCTGACCCTGACCCTTTCCCAGCAGTGGTGGCCGCAGAGGCCAAGGCCACATGCCTGGAACACAGCCACGGCCAGAGCCGTGACCAGGAGGAGAGCCAGGATGAACTTCATCCTGCTCTCCTGGTGAACACAAATCAACACTGGGATGGCTGTCACGCTGAGCAGAGCTCCAGCAGTGACCACCAGCGCTAGCGGCAGTGACCAACAGCACTAGCGGCAGTGACTACCAGCACTAGAGGCAGTGACCAACAGCACTAGAGGCAGTCACCAGCAGCACTAGCGGCAGTGACCAACAGCACTAGCGGCGGTGCCCAGCCGCAGCCTGCTTTTATACCCAGGTCTGAGGTCACAGGGCCTGTTGCCGGGAGATGGGCAGGCAACGCGGCCATGATGAGGCTGGGGAGGGTGCAGGCAGCTGGGCTTCGAAGCCTGCTGCTGCCACTGCAGTCTGCAGAGGGGGTCTGTCTGACCAGCGGGGCGGTGGGCCTGAGCCCCCCGTGTTTGGGACTGTGCCCTGGATTTCTCAGTGAGAGGGAGCCGTGGCCAGAGCCACATCCAAGCGGGGCAGCCGTGGCACGGTTCTCCTCAAAACCCTCCTGGGGGCAGAGCAGAAGCCCCTATCAAGAAGAAAGACCCAAAATGGCTGTTGGTTGAATAAAATTGTAGAATCATTAAAGTTGGAAAACGTCTCCAAGATGATCTGCTCCAATCACCCCCTACTACCACTGTCACCCACTAAATCATGTCCTTAAGCACCACGTCCAACCTTTCCTTAAAACCCCCCAGAGGGACGGTGATGCCACCACCTCCCTGGGCAACCCGTCCCAGTGCCTGACTGCTCTTTCTGAGAATAAATGTCTGCTCACTTCCAACCTGAACCTCCCCTGGCACAGCTTGAGCCCATTCCCTCTAGTCCTGTCACTAGTTATCTGTGAGAAGAGGCTGGTCCCCAGCTCCTCACACCTTCCTTTCAGGCAGTTGCAGAGAGCGATAAGTTCGCCCCTGAGCCTCCTCTTCTCCAGACTAAACAACCCCAGTTCCCTCAGCCGCTCCTCACAGGACTTGTGTTCCAGGCCCTTCACCCGCTTCGTAGCCCTTCTGTGGACTTTTTTGGGTGTGTCTTTTCACCAAGGTGTCAGGCCCACATGTCCCATGCTGCTAGGCACTTGTGAAGGGGGGCAGCTGCCAAGGCCCCAACGGTGCTTTCCCTGCCAAAAGCACAAGTAACTCAGCCCCTTAGGAAGGGCAGGGTCTTGCATGCGGCAGAGGAGTGCTGCTGGAGGCAGGGAGTGACTAAGTTTATTTCTGCTTGTCTGCGGCATTTCCCTGCCCCCCATAAATAAAGTGTCCTAAACTGATGGTGTTCAGTTACAGCCGTAGTATGCCCTCACCATTCACAGCTGTAGTGTGCCTGAAAGAAAGACTGATCCTCTCTCCCTTTCTTCTTTTTATTCCCTTTTTTTTTTTTCTTTTTTTTTTTTTCTATTTCCTTCCTCTGCCAAATCACAATCTCTTTTCAGGAAAGTAGAAACCAGAGAGAAATGAATAAAGAACTCTCCATTGTTGGCCAATTCCCTTTATCATTATTATTTAAAGGATGCCTTTCATAAGCTGTTCTGAGAAGACAGTTAAGGAATGGACCTCTATATTGTGGCCAGGGCTTCAGAAGTAAATAATTAAGTTATTCTGTTTTCCTCCATTGCCTTTATGCTGAGCATGTGAGTCTAAGGACTACAGGTCCTCTGCCATCAACACTGCTAGTGTTCGGGTATTCTCATTGTACTGACGTTGCAGCAGATGAAACAAATAGCCAGTCCATTCCCATGCCACGTTCATCTCCTGTCATCAGTTGTCTGTTTTTCCTTCTGTTTCCTTTTCTGCAAGACTTTTCCCATCCCAGGAGGGCTTGACAATTTAGTTGTCATTCTCTGAAAAGGCAGAATGACAAAAGACCCCTGATATGCTGAGGTCAACAAACATATTTAGCAGTGGTCGAACAGCTGCTCTTAAGGTCCCCAGGGAAGATGCTGCATCGGTGTTTTGCCCATTTTACAGATGGGCACACTGAGATTATGAAGCTTAGTCCATGATTTTTAAACTCTTTATTTTGAAACTTTCAGCCTGAGCAGATAAGAGATGCAGCTTTGTGTGGTAACTGAGACTGAAATTAGGGGCTAAATTCTGTAGGAACCGTGGCTGTATTTTAAGTTGCTGAGCCTCTGCACTCCCAAGAGTTTCATGTGAAACTGAAACTTTCAGTTTCATGCATGTCCCTGAAAATCAGCCTTATTCCTGTATTTTATTTTGTACATGCAATATAAATAAAAATTACGGAATACTTGTGAAAACTGTAGGTGTGAATAAGCTGTGGAAGGTCAGTCAGCAAGTTAGTAATAGAACAAGTATTCAAACAGAAGGGGGTGTAGACTTTAAGTTTGTTCCCTTTGCTGTGTATTATTAACTCAGTCGTCTGAGCACATTTCTCTTCAAAATAAACAGAAAACAACATTTTGTTACTGAGGCGCGACTCAGAAAAAAAAGGCAAAAATCATTTTTCCGATAATCCCGGTGTTTGGTACCCACCTTTGTAAGGAGACTTGAGATAACACATTTTTAGACTGCATGTCACAGAGGAGCTGTTTAGGGGCTAGGCATGCCTCAGACAGGCAGGGTTATGGTAAGTTTCATTACCTGCTAGTGCCCCAAAGACTGCAGGTAGCTGTTAAGATCTACCTTAGTCACATTCCATAAACTTTCTTTGAATAGCTCTGTTTCTTTTCACTGCAATCTCTCAGACCAGACATCAATTTGTCTGTTTTTTTTTGGTTTTGTTTTGTGTTTTTTTTTTTTTTTTTTAAATGACTCTAAGACTGAGAATTTTTGCTGAGTCGGTGAAGTCTTCCAGTGACCTTATCTGTTTGTTTGAAGCACTAGCATCTCATCTCAAAAAATTCCAGCCCAGACAATTGGTATCATTAGCAGCAGCTCAGCAACTTTGGTTTAAATCTTTTGAATGCTCTGAAATGTCTCCCTTTTGCCCTTAACTTCAGTAAGATTTCAGATTTATTATCTCTCTGCACAAAGAGATCTCGCTGTACAGTTGTATATCTGTTTGTGGATGAAGAAGTCTGGCCATTTAAAACAAAACAAAGCAAAAAGATCTTGAGAAAGTATGGATTATGCTGAATCTGCTATGACATTACCTGTTCTGATGTCGTTTCTAAAGACTGCATTTTTTACAGATCAAATGCAGGAGTAAGGAGCTGGCTATAAGATGCTGGCTATAAAATAGTTCTGCTCTGTGCAGAACCTGCAGGGCGATGCTTGGAATTCGTGCAAATATTTAGCCTGGTGGCACTCTGATTCAGAAGGGGGTCAGACAGTCTGCTGGAATATTCAGCTGCGATGTAACAGCAGTTCTTAAAATACTCCGGCTTAAAATACCACCCAGAGAAGACTTATTCAGTCTTTTCTCAGTTGTCTCTGTTGAGTCAGCCACTTGTCAAAGGGTAATAAACAGGAAGAAATTCAGGAGTAAGAATGGCAGCTTTTGATAACTCCTAGTTTTCACTTAGAAAACTATGAAAAATGAAGAGTTATAAAATACACGAGCAAAGCACTTTTTTTCAAAAATATTTGCGATTTCTCTCTTGAAGAGTCTAGAAAAGGTTTCCAAAAGGAATAAAGTCAAATGGGAATATTAAATCTATTCCAAAATTGCTGTTTGTATCTGCTTTCATATCTTTTGCACCGTTTGCAGGGATCTTTGCTATTTCCTGCATCCAAATTCTACTTCATGCTCCTTAATTTAGTGCTGACCCAGTTCTGATGTTGTATGGCACAGTCTAGGAACAGCTCTAATGGTATTTAGCACAGGTTTGTTGCGAAATTTCATTGAAATGAAGGATACTGGGGCCTGTTTCCAGTTCTTGGGGTGTACTCTCCTGTCCACAAAATGCCCTTCAAGTAGGATAGTCAGAAAAACTGGTACAAAGCCCCTTCAGATGTACAGCTCCAAAACATCTCCCCTCTTAAATTGCTATCCTAAAGATGCTTGCCAACTGCTCTTACTTCAGATTGATAGCTCTCGCATTTATTTTTGTTCTCGACCATATTTAACAGCCTTTGGGAAGTGTTAAAATAAACATTATTGGCCCGGTCCTGTGGCCCTTCTCCATTTGGCAAACACCAGCCCGTTTCCCATCCCTTCAAAGATTTCATTGCTGTCCTTCGCGTTTTACTTTCCCAGAGTGGTGAGAGTTCAGGCTCACGGCTTCGTTTCTTTCGCAGAGTCAGCAGGGGAGGCGCACAGGATTGTTTTCTCATTACGTCGGGGTGTGGGGAATGGCTGGCCTGTAAGGCATGTGTGAATCTGTGGCTTTCGCAGCCAGCTTGGAAATGCAACCCACACCAACTCGCCTTCTGATTCCAATTTTCTTCCCAATTAATGGGGCTGTGGCAAAAAAGAGCTTCTCCTTCTGTAGCGAGCAGTCCTCTTTCTGGGATCTGGGGAAGCTCAGCCCAAGCAGATACTTGGAGGAAAATCTGGCAAGTCATTCCTGAGGCAGAATGACGTGGAGAGAGAGAGCCAAGAGGAAGCAGGATGTCACAAATACAGGAGCCCAGACAAGTGTATGGAACACAACAGTGCGACATATCCATAAGGGTCATGTCTGCGGGGACTTCCTTTATTTAAACAAAGTGCTTATTAAAGCCAGTAGACATTTGCTGAAAATAAAAGAACAGTGAAAGGTCAACCTTAGGATTCAGCCCATTGAATATTCCTTGCGTAATGCCCGGCAAAGTGGATTTCCTTAAATAACTGGGTGCCTTCAGCACATGGAGGTTTTACCATCCAGCTTTCCATTGATTAAATATAAAACATCCTGAAGTCACTTGGTATTAATGAAATCCCCCCTGGGTTCACAAGCCATCATTCAGCATTAATTAGTGCCTCGCTGTTTACATTGCGATGCTCCCCATCCAACAGCTGGGAAGCTCTTGGAAAGTTCACAAAGGGATCCGTTTATTTTGCTTGGCTTCGTGGTTGCAGCCCGTACCTGCCACGCACATACACACCGAATGACAGAGGGATTCCAGGTGCTCGGTCATCCAAGGAGGGCTGCTTAATCGTGACAAAAGGCGTGCGCATTTTTTTGTGATGCAGGGCAAATCTGCACCAAAAGTTTTCTTCTGGGTGTAGGGGTCCTTACAATTCCCGTTGTAGTTGTATAGGACAGGTCCTCAGCCCCTCTCGGGGCTAGCAGCAGGCCATGTTTTGTAGGCAATGATTTTTCAGACTCACCCTCTCCTAAGAAGCTGCATTCGCAGTGTTCCTCCAGCTTAAGCTGGGAACCACTAGGGGCAACTTGCAGTACAGATATCTGACAGAGCCCCTGACAGTGAAAGCTCTCGTGAGCCTCACGATGGTTTCTAAAGTCAATTCAACAGTTAGATGAGATTTCATTAAAATAAAAAATTGGAAGTGTCTGCAAATATTTGAGTAAGAAACAGTTAGTACTGTGTGCATTGTACCATCACGCTGCTGACACTCATTGTTTAATCTGCCATAATTACCATTGTAAACTATGTTTTTGCAAGGGTTTACAGTACAGCTGTTTTGTTCGCTGCACATTCTCAACTTCTGAGCTGTTTCTCTTTTCCCTTTAAAATCAAATTAAAATCAATTTGACTGCGCTGGGAGCTCTCCTTCAGAGACAGCAAAAGAAAAAGAGCCAAGGATGTTGTTACAGCTGAGCTGCAGAGCTGGACCAGATCCTCTGCGCTGGTTGGGCTTGAGGCTGAGCGATACCCGAGTGCCTGTGCCTGGCAGGAAGGGGGCAGGAATATTCCTACACACGTAGTGAACGGGAGGCACGGAGCTGCTTGCGGAGGTGGTAGAACGAAGAACCACGTATTCCTGTGTTTTGCATGGCCCTCCTTGTTTTCCAGGGAGACATGGTGGCAATCCCATGGTTTAGCGAGGTGGGAAGCTGTGCGAGAGATGGCTCTTAATGAACATTATCCCTGGCTTGCCTGGCAGCTACAGATTTCCTTGGGAAGATCTGATTTCTCTGTGCCTGGTTCCTCGTATAAAACCCAAACAGTGTTTCCAAGATGCTGGGTGGTTCAGTCCCCCCTGAAGGGCACGGCTTTCTGGGACGGACCGAGCACACAGCATCCCTGCCAGGCTCGCAGCTCTCTGCCCCGGGGAGCAACAGCGAGTGGATGGCTTTGCTCACTCCCAAAACAGAGTGCTGCAGCCCCGTGGTGAGGCTGCCAGCCCTCCACAGAAGGGAGCAACTCGTTATTGAGGGACCCGACCCACTCCTTCACATGCTTTAGGAGCGGGCACTGCGGCCCACGGGGAGAGGCTCAGGGAGGTCGGCACATCCACGCAGCTCGCTGCATTGCCATGCAGGGCTCTGAGGCTCCAAAAACGTGGCAGCCTGCCTGAGCTAATTACCTCCCCACCTCTGGAGAGGGCTAGCCCAGGCACAGCTCGTGCTGACACAGCTGTCCTGCTGCCGGTTCCTTGGCTGGCTCCGACTGGGGGATCCCAGGGCTGGGCTCCTTCGCAGAGCGTGGCTGTGCTGCTAGGAACTTTTCGCAGATAGCAGCAGCGCTGGGAAAGTTTTTATTGCACTGCTGTGCAAATAGGCCTGTGGGCCATAGCTGGGGAGGAGAAGAGGCTCGTTTCTTCCGTGCTATGCTGTGTAGTCTGCGTGGGCAGAAAGACAGAGCGCTGCCTGTTTCGAGCCTCCTGACACAAGGTCAGATTAGGGCCATGCCAGCACAGCCCTGGGCGGCTGAACTCGCCCCTTGCCTAACTCCACTGGCTTTCTGAGCCGGTTCAGGGATGTCTGTGGCCCAGTGAGGTCGGTTACAGCAGCCGTGATTGCCCTGGCACGTGATTTCCTGGCTTTGCTGGTGTGTATTTTAAGCCTATTGCTATTTCTGTGCAGTTTCGTGCATTTCCTATTTGAACCGTTCCTGTCGGAAGCAGGCATTGTTTGGGAAGACATGGCATTAATTACTCTGTGAATTATTTGTTGTGTGGGTGCCGTGGAAGAAATAGATGGGAACTATTCCAAATGGTCTTTAATGAGTTCAGTCATCCAGGATCCTGATTTCCATCTCATAAATAATAAACTGTCCTCAATATGCTAATTCAAATTTGCTTTTAAATTGGTTATTTTAATTTTGCAGGGGAAATAATCAAGAAGAAAAAGTTCTGTAAGATGCAAGCCTGCCCCGTCTGTGTGGCAGGGCACTCCGGGGTTGCAGTACCTCACCCTGTTCCCATCACTCAGTCCCGAGACAGTGAGTGTACGACCAGCCTGGTAATGGTTTCTCGTCCTGAAATTCAGAACGCAAGGAATGATCACATATCTGAAACCTCAGCTCTGAAAGGGGAGGGTCCTTAATATAACCTTACACGGTGAGCTGTTTGCCACCTCCTTTTGATGGGATCTCCAGCCTCAATTTCCGCTCCTGATCATTTGCTGTTTGGGGCCAGGGAGGCCAGAAGAGCTGCTCCGACAACAGACCTAGCCTCTGGCAAGGTAGTAGTGTGTGCTCAGCACCAGCACATCTGCTTCATCAAATGCAACAGCAATGCTCTCGTAGACGAGTCTCACCCGGTTTTGCAGGAGCGGGTGAGGATTGCTAAAGAAGCCTTAGATGTGCTTGTACGTGCCAGTAACTGGACTAATGATCTACCACTCTGCTAACCATAAACAGCAATATTTCTGCTCCACGCGGGTGGATCATTGCACCCAAGGAGGTTGGTACCCATGTGACAGTTAGACGTGAGGTTAATCTGTTCTGAAAACCCCCTTTTCATTTGGTTGTTGGTTCTCAGCCTTTTCTCTTCAGTACACACATATCCTCGTTTTACATGAGCCTGTCTGTAAGTCCAGGCTAAACAATAGCACGTAGCACAGTGCTGCAGAAATACTGAAAGAAAAGAAGGATTGTATTTCGGACGTATATTAGCTGCTCACACATCATTCAGATTTGTTAAGATCCGCTAACAGATAAATAGAGGGGAACAGAAGGTTTGGGTGGTCCTGCAGGCACGTCTGAATGGAAACACAGTTGTAGAAATTTGATTTCAAGAGACAAACCAGTGAAAAAAAAAATAATAAATCCAAACAGGTTACTCTATTTCCTGCCCTGGAAGGAATGGCAGCTTTTTGAAAACATTAATATCCTCAGTCAGGCATTGCAAATATTAGTTCTCAGTTCCTTCAAGGGATAAAAAGAGATAAAAATAGAAGCCACTCTGAAACCTCCCAGAGGCTGACAAATGCATTCATTCATTTCTTTATAATGACATCTTTCATGAAGGCTTTAACACTGGAAATTCTCTGAGGAGGATTCCTTCCCCCCAATACTTCTCACTTCTCCTGAAAGCTATCTGTATCATTGTGAGCAGGCAGGGGGTAAAATACTTTCGGAAAACTCAGCTGTGCTTTTGTAGGCTGACAGGAAAAAGGCTTCTTCTCCTAGTGCAACAAGAATTTGGGCATTGCAACTAGAAAGGCGTGGGAGTTGTAGGGGACAGCTGTAGTGGGACAGCCCGTGTGGACGTGGGATGGCCGTGCGTGGTTCTCAGCAAGGGGTAAGCAAAGTGCAAGCCTCACATCTCAAGTCTGTGTGTGAGGAACACGAGGAGCCTCTTTTTGTCTGTTGACTGTACAGGAGACCAAGGTTCCTTAGCGGGCTTGGCTGAACGTCTAAAATTGAGTGGGATAATCTTGATTTCTGTGCTTCAGTCTTTGGGAAGGCTGGCAGACAAACAGAGCAGTCAGTTGCTGGATTTTTTGTACACAAATTTTAAGAGTCTTCTTCTCAACCAGAAGAATAAAGCAAAGCCCAGCACCTTGCTGACATAGTCACCGGGAGTTAAAGCTGAAGCCTGATTTGGGATCATTACAGCAGGTGGAACTCATTTGACCAACTGCAGGATGAAAATTGAGATGAACTGGACCCCAAAATACTCCCTTCCACTCCTCACATGGTAAACGAACCTGGGGCCAGTAGCTCAGTGGTAGTCATGTACATCTACAGCGACAGGCGGTTAGCCACACAGCTGAGCTGAAGCTGCAGGCCTGAGGGGCACCACCCAAGTCATGGCAGCGCTATGGGAGGCAGAGAGGCATGCTGCAGGCACGCAGTCCAGTCCGCCATAGATCATCTCACCCCAGGACGCTGCATGTTTCCAAGCTTTTCACGGCAATCTGTGCTAAAAGACCAAATGCCACAACAGTTGTGCCACCGGAGGAGGATTGCAGAGCTCAAGGGCATTTCCAGGTCCTTCCAACTATCAGGAGATTTGCTGGGTAACATCTGCAGATGCTTCCAGGCTTCCAGACCATGCGCAATGCTGCAGAGGAAGAGACACGAAAAGCAGCAGTCTCTGATGAGCTGGTCTGGAGGAGAATTGCTTCCTGATTCCAGATCTGCTGGTTAGCTCAACCCTGAGCATGCAAACAAGAGCAGACAGCCGATACCTCAGGGAGCACTGATGAACCTCAGTGACCGTGTTTACACCCCTAACTGCCCCTACGTCAAGTAAAATACTGTGAAAAAAAGATTAAGGGGTAGGGAAAAAGTATATTGCTCAAGAAAAACATCAGCCCTGGGAGTATTACCTCAATTGTTCAGCTGTGCTGGTCTAATTCTGTAATTTCCCATGTACAAAACCAAGTACTCCAGTGGGGGATTATTTCTTTCTTTTATAAACAAAAGCTCTGCTTTATAATGTACTGCTGCTTGGCATGGTCTCTGGTTGTGTAAAAGGCAGATCTTTAAACAATGTGCTGTGATCTTATCTGATCTGCAAGCTGGAGGATATATCATCGATATAATTTGTGGCAGGGTGTTTGCATAGATGCGGTGAGCTTTGCTGCAAACTGCTCTGAAATCACACGGGCAAAAAGGAGACAGTATTAGCTTGAATAAGTGAGGCTGGCAGTTTAACAGCTCAGTGTGTGCATGCTCCTTTCAGAACAGGAAAGCACGGAGCTTGCAGGTATTTGAAGCCAGCTGAGGGGAGCTTGCTGATCATGGTCTTTGGCCATGAACACATTGGATCACACGGGGCACCAGCAACTACACAAAGAGCTTCAGCTGTTGACAGCAGGTTTGCTTGTGGCAGGGTGACTCCATCGCTGGTTTCTGGGGGGCTCCTCTGTGCCCCAGGGAGGGAGCTGCTGGGCTGGGGGCGTCAGTAGGCGAGCAGTGGCATTCTGCCCTCCCAGACAAAATGAATTGCTTCCTCTGCTGGTGTTCTCCAAAAAAAGCTACAAATGAATGGACGTTGCCAGCGCTGCTCAGGAGACCAAACTACATTATTAGAGTAGACCCTTCTGCCAAAATATCTGTGTCACTGCGAGGTACTCCTCCTGGGTCGGGGTCGAGATGCATATCAGTATATTTTAGGAAAAAAGTGCAGCTAGAGATGTCAGTGAGTCTACTTGTACTGTGGATAAAAACATACTGTAGTTCCACAGCAGTAATTCTGGCCACTCTCACATATTCTTTGTGTGCCTGAAGAAAATAAACTGTGCTGTAGTGCACAGAAGAAAGGGCTTCTCTTCCTCAACAGTACTTAGAGCTGTAACCCAGCAAGAATACTCGGGAAGCTGGAAACATCCACTTTGCCCAGACAACTGAAAACTTTCCTTTCTATCATGCCAGGGGTTGCACCTTCTGGAGCCCTGATGCTGTAATGGGGTGCGTGAAGGCTGGAGATAATGTAAAGCTCCAGACCTGCAGCTGGAGCTTCCCTGGTGTCAGAAGTGTTGGTGTTGGTTATGCTCCATGTCTTGCTGCTTTGTAAGTTGCAGAAGATTTCCATTTCTGCTATAACACCCTGTAAAAAAGAAAGGAAAAAAAAAAAAAAGCACTGAAATCACTTGTTAAAATTCCTTTTGGTCTCTCTTTTTTTCTTTTATTTCCCCCATATTAGTTAGGAATGGTAGAGGTGGATTGGGCTTTGGACATTTTGATTGTTTTGGGACCTTTTTGGCAAGGGCAAAGCATTAATCACACCCCAAATTCTGCCTGCTGGCTGTTGGAGCACCTCCCTGTGCTGGTGTACAGGCCTGTCAGAGCTGGGGGAGCTGTGCACACACGTGGGCATTGGATGTACGGGCTGTCTTGCTGGGATGGAGAACTGCTGAGAGATAAAAGAGTAACAAGCAACAAGGTTCTGCCAGATGCAAAAAGCAAATGAGCAGAAGGAAAACAAAAACTACTCATTTTTGCTGACACTTTCTCTGCATCATCTTTGGACAAATGCAATATTTGAGTTAACCATGTTGTCCTTTCTTCCTATCCTTGAGTTCATTTGTGTCTTTGCATTTATTAATATTTTTTGTCCCATTATCTGCTTCCAGGGGCAGGAGACCAAACCTGGTTTCTGCTCAAGGCTGTAAGTCTCTTCCTGCCAATTTTGCATAGACAGAACTCCAAGCTGGACAAGTGAGTTTATTTTCCTCCCTAAAAATTCAGAATGTCCTTGCCTGCTCCTGGGGTCCTCCACTGGCTGCTGTTTTGGTTAAATTCAGTCTTTGCCTGGTGAGGGAGATCAGGCTTCTTCCTTTGAGAGCTTGCTCCTGACCTGAATGACAAAGAAACTGAAGCAGGGACGGGGTGAGGCTGGGGAAGGTTTGCTCACTAACGCAGCATTTTGGAGGCCTTCGCTGCCTTGCTCCCAAGTCTTTTGGTTCTGCCAAGTTTCTTGGTGAGAGCCGCAGGAGTAACAATAGAAAAGTAGGTCAGAAGTAGATCTTGTAAATCCACTCAAAGGGCCAAGAACACAATTTGTGCAGAGAAGGAAGAAAAGAGAGGAAGGAAAAAAAGAAATAGTAAGATTTTGGGGTGAGGTAGGGGTTCATGTGTGAACCATGGTGTGTAATTATGCACCTGCTTACAGATTGCTTTCTTACAGGGTCTGAAAAGGACTTCAGTTTCTTCAACAGGGCTTTCATTAGTGCTTCTGAATCTCTTATTGTGCAGTTGCCCTGCTAGCAGTAGGACCTGCCTGCCTGCCTGCCTGCCTGCAGGCAGTCTGTCCCCTTGCGTGTCCCCTGGGTGAGCAATGTGCTGGCCTCCTGTATACACATTTGAAGTGTGTAGCTGCACCCCTACTGAGACCCAGGGAAAAGCAACGGCAGAAAAACAAGAGCTTTGGCAAGACGGACGGCTTCCTTTGAAATGTGGCGGGCATGTGATTTCTTTAAAGGGAAGAAAATCAATGGAAGGAATTTTTAGGTTGGAAAAAACACCGTCCCCGGTGTTGTCTTTGGGAGTGAGCTTTCAAAACACCTCCTGGTTTGGGCAACACACTCTGCTTATCCAACACGCACGCAGTATACACCTCGACTTCTATTCAGCTAAACTCTTTGCCATGTTGGCGAAATTTCTTGCAAATAGCTGGTGTCATGAGTTTTTCCTATTTAGGCGTAAAATCCTAGGAGGTTCCTGTAACGCACAACTTAGCTCCCAATACACTGAGCTATAATCTGATTTTAAGCGAAACCTGACTGTGGCTCTGCCAGCACAACCACATTTGCAGCTAGCAGCCTGCTAGCTCCCAGCAAACACTGTGTACATCTACATTATGAACGTATTTCTTCTGCTTTTTATTAGAATCCTCGCTGGCTGTTCGGGGGGCTGCCGTTCATTTCTCTCTGATTGCTTTTAACCTGTTTTTCACTTTTATTTTTCTAGCAGTTAGAATACAAATTTTGAACAGCGTGTTACTGTGATACACAGGCTCAGCTGAGGCAAAAGCCCTTTGGCACACACATTTAGTCGGAGAAAGTGGGATTGAGAGGGGAACAGGATTTATACTTACCAGTGTCATCCTTTCATGTGGAAATTTCCCCTTCAAAACGATTTTGCATTCGGGACAGCATCCTGTGGATCAGGCACTTTCTGCATTCGGTGGTACAAGCCGGCACATTTCCCCATCCTCAGTCAAACTGAGTGCTGCTTGCTGCCTGCTGGGTCTCCCCTCTCAATAATTAATACGTCAGTTGATAGGCAATGAACATTTTATAAGGGCCATTTACACAAATCGGAGCACCGTCTTCCTTGCATCTATCAACGAAGGGCTTCATCCCTCTTCTGCAATTTCTCTCATTTTCCCTTTGCAAGCTGGAAATCTCTACCAGGAAAACACGAGCAGGAGGCTCTTCATTATCATCATGTCGAAAAGCTGTACAGGAACACTCAGCTTAGACAACTACATCTCTGCGGAAATGTTTTACCTCCTAGGGTTACTGGGACAGCATTAAATTTACTGAGAGCTTAGGGAGATTTATTTTTCCTTTTCTACTTTTGCTTCCTCCTTCTGACAGCGTTTTTCTCAGTACCTAGCCTCAAGTTTCCCCATAGCCCATCGCTGAGCCCGTGTCCTTTCGCAGTGAGGGTGCAGACCAGTTTTAGCTGCACAGGTGCAGGGCTCCAGTAAACATGCAGGAATTACAGCTGTACAGCACTAAAGCTGCTCTGAAATTTGGGTTGTGTTTTGGTTTTAAGGTTTATCTGAAAGTCTTGGCAACTACTCTTTAGACAACACCACATTTGTCTGAAAAATAAGTCTGGTATGGACAGGAGGAGTTGTCTGCTTCAGACTCCCTCCTCCTGCAGCTACATGCCCCATAAGGTTAAGGATATACCAACGGAGGAGCGGGGAAGTTGTACACTGAGGAGTAAGGAGCCTGCAGGAGTGGTAATGATGGACAGGAGCTATTTATATTTTGGGCAGTGACTACAAAAAGTCCACCATGGAGCAGCCCTGGACCGCTGGCTCTATGTGTTTCTGTGATGGAGGAGCCTTCAGAGAGGAGCATGCAGTGAGTGGCCTCACGTGGGTGGCAGAATTGATTGGCCTGGTGGAAATCTTCCTGCATGCTCACTACTGTGAGTGAGGCAATGCACATTTACTGTCCTGACAAAATGTTTGCTGCTCAGGTGGAGGTTTGAAATGCTCAGGTTTTTGTTTGACTTCTATTTGGCCTTGAAGCACGGCCGTGAAGGCGCTGCTTCCAGATCGCTGGAGGTATCTGACCCACCTGCCAGGTGCCTTTGGTTTCTGTTTGCTGAGCTGTTTCTGTGTTGTTGCTTGGTCTGCTCTCCATGTTCCCTGGGCAGCGTGGCCGCCTTGCCCAAATCATGCCTTGAGAGCAGCTGCCTCCAGCCCAGGGTCCAGCCCATCGCACTCAGCAGCATCCTGGCAGGAAAAGTCTCCCCCACAAAATGCAGTGTGTAAGCTGCAGCACGCGGTGAAAAATTTCATTAGTTTAGCTCTTGGCATTTTATGCTCGATTTTCACATGCTTTTCCAATTGAGCACAACACTTTCTGAGCTACATCAGACTCTTTTCCATTTTCATTATGTTTCATTTCTTTCCCTCACACTGCGTTTCAGTGGCTAGCATTTCCCAAGTGTTTTCTAAGGGAGCTGTATACTCTTGATTATAGTAAGTATATCACAGTTTATGCAGTTTTACGTAATTTGCTATTTGTAGTGTACATTAACTTCACATTCCTTATGAGTTACAAAATTGTGTTTAATAATGACTTGCATGCTTTACTGAGTAGGTTTTCTTTCACCGGGATCTTAATGCTGGGTTTTACTTATAGAAAGCCCTAACTGCCCCTTATCTTTCTCCCTCCCTTTTGTAATTATTATTATGCTTAATTTCTAGGTCATTTTCAACCACAGCTACAAGGCAGGCCAGTGAGGAGTTACGATTTAGATAAAGTAGAACTGACAAATCAGTTCCTATTTTGGGGATGGGCACAAAAATATATGGCATGCTGTAAAGCTGTTGTTGTTGTCCTTCAGCCCCTCTCAGATGGGAGTTGCTTGGGGAGGGAGAGCGATTGAGTCTTCTCTTTTTTTTCCTTTCTGTAAGCAGTGCGATGTGTGTATATGGATTGCTTACTGATATGAGTCAACTGTATGAGCAGAATAACAATGATCTTACTGTGTTCTCACAGGAGTATTTCTCAAAGATTTCCTATATACCTGAATTTTGTCCCCCATCCCATCGCTCTCTCTTTTAATTAAATTTCCCCCAAAATTGATTACATCTAGATTTTCCCGTGGGGCTGTAGAAGTGAGTTTACTTTTATTCTCATATCTGTAAAGCTTGTTTTTTAAATCTTTTCCCTCTGTACCTCTTTTTTTTTTTTTTTTTTTTTTTTTAAGAAGATTTGCTGATTGCGATTTGATTACCTGTTCAGCCTTTTACAAATTATGTTACTCTAATTGAAGCCTAGAAATAGAAATCCAATAAGTGGCTCTAAGTTAACCTCAGAAATGTTTGATTTTGTATTATTCTATTCTATTCATCTCAAGATTCTGTGCTATAATAGATGATACTTTTTAAGCCTCCATAGAAAGTATTAAATTAAAATAAAATTACAAAGCAAAACACTTGCATTTATTATACAAGCTCTCCTTAGAGATTGCAAATGTGGACAGATGCCGAGTCTATTGTCATTTTATAAATAAGACAACTGTTATCTTGGTGGAAACCAGGACTCTTCAAGTCAGATTTTCAAAGAGCTCCTAAGGAGGTTGGAGGCGTAAGCCTCATTCAAAGGCAGATTTACACCAGCCAGAGATTTCTCTCGTATGGGGGGGGGACGTTATCAGAGGGAAAAGCAAATTCACTTTGTGTATGTCTCCGCGTGAATTTTGCTTGCGGGCAAGTCTGGCTATCTGCAGCGGAAATGTGATATTCCTCAGCACTTCAAGCTGTCCCGAATTCTCCCTTCAGCGCTGAGCTGTGCGTAAACACTTCTCTGGCTGGAAAGGCTTCTCTTCGCCGCTCGCTTCCCTGGTGCCGCCGTGCCAGCAGGGCCGTCCCCGGCCACGTCCCCTACGTGCTTGGCACGGCGGTGTTTCCACGCAAGCCGTGTGCTGCGGGATGCCGTCGAGCTGGCTGTGCTCTGGCTGCTCGGCTCGCAGCACCAGGCTCCTCCATCTCGTGGTGTAGAGCACAGAAACCTGGCACTTCGCCGCAGATCACTGCATTACTCTCATGTCACCCAGGCCCCGTAATGCTGTACAGGCTGGTTAGCATATATATGAAAGCCATGCCTCACCGCTGCGATTTTTTTGTGACACATGCTCTTGTCAAAGGCCTTCACCACAGAAAAACTTTAATAAGTCCCGGCCATTACTGAAGAGAGTCTGAAACAGGGCTAATGAGTGAGGAAATCAGCAGATGGCCCCCCGCGGGTTTGGGATGGGGAAGTGAGTTTCCCGATTGCGTCACCGTGTGCGCTCTGCCCACCTCGTCTGGCAGTGCTGCGGCAGGGAGTGTCCTGCTGGCCTCTTGCTGCCAAACAGCTGCCAGCTGTACCCAGCCTCCTGGCTGAGAAGTCTACAGTATGGTACTCACGATGCTGAGACCACATCGCTGCTCCTCTGAATGCCACAAAGCTATGAGGGGCATCCGCCGTACCTGAGGGCACCTGGGGAGGGTGTCCTGTGCATGACCAACTGCTACGGGCAGAGTCCCAGTGGGAAGTATGATGTCCCCCAGGGGCCAGAGAGAGTGAGCAACCTGCTGGGAGAATGGGGTGATGACGACAGCACTGTGAAAGCACACCAAAGGCCCATTTGCAATATGTTGCTCATATTGTTTGCTCGAGCAGTTATTGCAAATGGTTTGGCTGGTAAAACCCTTCCTGTTGTTGTATTGTTAACCTTAGCGATGCTGATGTGCTCTCCACATGCAGCTCAACCATGTCGCGCCTCCAGCCTGGGCTTGCAGGGAGGTGTCTGGTGGGCAAGGTGGGGACCCTGGCAAGCGCTGCATGCTTCGGGGTCCCTTTTATGTCTCTGTGGCCTTTCTGTTCTCGAAGCACCAATCTAGAGCTGGGAAAAGGGCTATCCACCTGGCTTTCCATTTCCTATGTGGATGGGAGTGCCCAGTCTCTCCATGGTTATCCGGACTGCTGCTCAGAGGGGGATGCCCAGTATGATGAAGCTGAAAATGAACATGGCCCCGATGGCTAGTGATAGCTCCTCACTGATGGTCATTTGGGACAGAAACACTGAGGTACTACGAGGGTGGACTGCAGGCAGACCTCTGGGCATGATACTGCCCAGTTTCCTACCTTCTCCTCTGCCTCTAAGTTGCAAATGTTTTTTTCCTAGGAGCATCTACATGACTTTTGACTTCTTTTGAGGATGGCTAGCCAGAAGCTGACTCTGATCCCACCTTTCAAGAGATTTACACTGGCTTTGGCCAAGTGTCAGAAGCCTGAAGAGCAACAGGCTTGGACTGCGGCAGCTCTGAAACCAGTTTGCTCTGATTTATTTCAGCACAAGCTGTCATGCAGGCCAGGCATGCCCTCCTCAAAATGATGTGCAGCCATGAGGAGCAGACAGCTGTGAAGCACAGAGCCACGGGCAGTGGGAACGGCCAGGGGCACAGCTCGCTGGTCCCAGCTGGCTTACCCACATGTGCAGCCTGCCGGCACTCTATCTAAACACATGTGCAGAAAAACTGGAGAAAAAGAATTTTTTATTGGCCTTTCAGCAGGCCAGTCTCTCAGCATTATTGGCTGTGGGCACGTTTGCCAGTGCCCCTGAGGAGAGGAGGGCCGGCCCTGTCCCCCTCTGCGGCTCCCTCAGGCTCCCAGTGAGGGCCTGGACATGGCGGCCGGGTGCCGCAGGCCTCAGGCCTGCATCCCCCCTGCGTAAAGCAGCCCCTTGAGCACTGCTCTTAGCCCCGTGCTGCTTCTCAAGGGATCAAGGATGAGATCCTCAAGGCTGACTGGAAGGCTGAGCTGTGTAACAGCCACTGAAATTAGTGGCAGCGAGGTGGCTTCGCGAGAGGCAGCTTCCCCCTGCCTGTGCTTGTTTACTGGGGAGCGCTGCTGCAAGGAGGCATGAAGTACCCGAGGCTGCGGCAGTGCTCAGTTGCTGCAGAAGCTGAAGAGAATTAGACACACTTTTTGCCAGATCCCCAGCTGCCGTAAGCCGGCTCTGCTCTGCCAAAGTCAATAGAGCTATACCAATTCCCTCCAGCTCTTTCAGGCTGTACCAAAGTGTCCGCCAGTTCCCTTTGCAGGCAGGTGAAACACTAATGAGTATGGAACCAGATCTTGCAGCCAGGGGATTTTAATAAATAAAAACGTATTAACAGAAATCAATGCCGGGCCCTGCTCCTGTCAGCATTTGTTTCTGTTTTCTCCCCCCACCCCACTCCTTCTTTGTTCACTGTGATTGCATCTGCATCACTATGGTAACTAATGAATGATTATTTAATTTACCAATCTCTGGATGCAGCAGTTTGGTGTTAAAAATATTCCAGCACTGTCTGACATACACATACGCACAAACACAAACGGTCTGTCATGCAGGAAAAACCAGAGGTGCTCGATAGTGTTATTTCAAGCTAAATCTTTACCTGTCCCTTCAGACGGGACACAAGAGCTTTATCCAACGTTTATTCATGTTTGTAAGAGCTGCTCGAAAACTGTTTTGGCGTGGAAAGGGGAAGAACAACCACCATTAGCTTTTCAAAAGGGTGGTGGGACTTTAGCCATCTGAAGTCTTCAAGAAAAGGATAACAAGCAATTGCTGGAGGAATGCTAGGGCAGCTATCTGCTCTTCCTTGGGGCGGGTGTAGGTGGGGACTGACTGGAAAAGGTAGATCACCATCTACTTTCATCATTTTTTCCCCATGCTTTGATGAGCTGGAGATTTTCGAGAGATTCCTAGACATCCAGGTACATGTTTGCTTGGAGGGGACTCAATTTTATTCTGTCCCGAGGACCCGTGCAGCCGACTTTCAATTTGCAAAGGGGATACTTTCTCAATGGAATATATTCCTGCTACAGGTGAAGCATGTAGCTTTAATAAAGTCACTGGCTTCTCTTTCTTTATTTCTTTTTCTTTTTCTCCTGTGGCTGCTTGAGGAAATGGGGGCACAAGAGTGAAAGGACAAGCGTGACAGTATACATCCGGGCATGATATGCTCTTATGCCCGCTGAGTGGCTGCAAGGGAAGCAACACATTTCCCTCCTGGAGCTGGTGGGACCTGAGACCTGGCCACTTCAAAGGCACCTTACACAGGGCCTGGGGAAGGAAATTTGCCTGGGCTCCTGGACGAGGAGGAGATTTCAGGTACTCTGAGGAAAGCTGTGAGGAATTTAACGTTACGTGATGCTCCAGCTTTGCTCACGTGGGAAAACAGAGCAAATCTGACTATGCATATACCTTGTTGTCCACAGGTTTTGTTGTGGTCCAGCAGGTTGCTATCTCCTCATCCTTTGAGCCTTCCTGGGCCACTCAAAGGTAAAACTTCCAGTCTGCATGCAGTGGCTGCTGCCTCGCTCAGTTACATGCACGCACACTGTGTTTCTAATGGTGCAACTCAGAAACAACTGTTTTGTGTAGGTGAAACTGAAGTCTCCTAAGTACACTCCACTTTGCTCAACTCCAGCCCCATGAGCAGCTTTTGACATGGTGGCCACGCTTCATTGCTGTTTCATATCTGAAATGGCAGAACCAAGGACTCCTAAATCACACCGCATTGCTGATATATGTGTGCAGTGATCCAGACAGGTAGTTTTATTGCTGGTTACATGAAACAATAACTGGTTGTATGATGGCTCCCAGTTAACCTGTAGTAAGGTGAAACCAGGGGCACTAGACTAGAATGAACTGCTATATCCCAAGGTTGATTTAGGGCTAAAATGGGACCTAGATCCACCCAAACTGCAAAGCCCTGTGGTCCCTCTGCAACCAATGTTTCATTTCAGTGCTCGTATCCCAGGCAGGCTGTTAGAAAAGAAAAAGAGAGAGAGAAAGAGAGAGAGAAAGAGAGAAAGAAATCTAATTCACAGATCCTAATTCCACCCCCCCACCACCCTACCCCGTGCCTGCTGGGTGCTGCTCACCTGGGAGCTGTTGGGTATCCCAGAAGACAACCACGTCTGTCTCACAGGGATGAGTCATCTCTAACAGCTGGGTGAGACATGATTTCCTAGTTGTACATGACTTTGAGGTTTCAAAACCACCCCTTTTTTTTTGCTGTATAGGGTTGAAACCAAGTTCTTTCTATTTCTATAGGGGAAACAATGCGGAAAGGAAGAAAGATCCTCACTGAGCATAACCAACAACTCATTAATCATCTCACACCAGGTGCAAACGATTCAACTTTGCTGGCCTCCCACACTCCAGAAAAGTGCTTTGACCACTGAAATATCAGGGATCTCCTTTGCAGTGTTTAATTTTTTATGCAGACTGGATCAGTGCCAACCTGTGCAAGTGAGATGCTGACTTTGGTAGGTAGTTCATGCCTTGGTGATTTATAGCACCTGCCGAGCACACAGGCATCCTAAGTTTAGGTCTGAGAGAGCCCAGGGCTTTAGGCTGTTGTCGATTCTAATCCTCTTTCAAGTTTTGACCATAAATCACACCCTAGAGATAAGAAATATTTCCTGACAAAAATTTTGACAGTGTTTCTGTGTTTCTCTGCAAAATGCTTGTTTCAGTCACTTGGTGCTTTCTGATAAGAGAACATTTTATTGAAGAACTTCGAGAGCTCTCTCTAAGTGTTTGGCAACACTGGGTCTTCCAAATTAAGGAATTTTACCCTATTATGGGCCTTATTATTATTACCTTATTATTTTTTCTGTGATGATCTAATTTATATGGCTTGATAGTGTCTGATATGCATCTTTAATACCTGTTCAGAGGACTTTGAGACACAAGACCCTGGCACACTGTGTGGTAAAAAGAAAGAGAATTTCTAAAGCATGAAATCTTTCACTTGGATATGGATGAAAAATTAGAGGAAATGACTATTTTCTCCCATTTTTAGTAGAACAAATTAAGAAAAATCTGTTAGATATCTTGCTGCCACAGAATAGTTTGGGACTGGCTGGTGCGAAATGATAAGCCTGATGCCTTTACTGGGATCCACACAGGCAGATTAAAATTGTGTCCACTGTGAAAACTGAGAGTGTTCTGGTGTCTGCTGTGACCCCTGGCATGGCACAGACCTGGGGTTCCCCTGCTGACCTGGTTGGGAAAAGAGAAGGTAGCCTGCCCTGCTTCTTTTTTTTTTTTTTTCCTGTTTTCTCAGCCAGGCTGCTGCTGCGTGACATTTCTCAGCTCTTGACCTAATGGGAAAGGCTGCTGGATCTGGAGCAAATCCTTCCCTTCAACTGTTTGTCAGTCTGGGGAGATAATTCACATTGGCAATCCCATCCCAAGTGCTTTTTCCCAGGTCCTATCTCAACCATTAGCAGAGGCACAGCATTTTCTATTTTGCCTAAGAAGCTCACTTAACCCATTCTTGGCTGCTGGCTGCAGCACGTCTTCTGGGACCTGTGCTTTCAGGAGATGGTTGCTGGGCAGACAGAGGGCTGTAAGACAGCACGTGAGCCTTACATTTATGACTAAACCTGGCCAGAAGAAGACAAGAGCAGAAAGTGAGTGTTACCTTTTTGTCTGCATTTGGGTACTGTACCAACAAGGTGAAAATCAGTTTAGGGAGAATAGCATGGGTCTGTAGGTGGACTGAATCGAGGGGCAAGGAAGCATGGTCTTGGCAGTACCACCATAAGCATCTACTGCAATAATATTTCTGAAGTGCCTGCTCTGTGCGTGCCCCACCAGTGTGCTCAAGGGGAGAGCATTTCCTTCTCCCCACACCGAGACCATCTCTTGGCCCACCAGTAGCAACGCACTGAGGAGGTGGCCTGGAGGAGTGAACTCTTGTTTTTTACTTATTTTTACCTTCACTTAAATATCCTTACAATAGATCTTTTAAGTAACTATCTTTATTTAAAAGTCCAGTGTTCCTGAGTAGAGTCAGCATTTTTAGTTAGTTTTCTACTTAGGAAGCAATGATAAAGCATGGACAAGGGCAGAAGGGTCCTTTCACTCTCCAAGAGCCATCTAGCAGAGCTAGGCTTTGTTTGCAAGTTTCTGAAGTAGCCAGGGACATGGGAGAGAGCAGTGCACTTTAATGCTGATCCTCTCAAGTGTCACCTTGGGTGTCTTCTTGCTTACAAAACTGCTTGGGGTTCTCTCAAGCTAAGATTGCTCCAAGGCAACACCTTTGATCAGGCATGACAGTGAAGTTTATCCACCAAGGCATCACGTTCTATGTGTCCTGCACAATAAATAGCAGCTGGATACAGGGGCGATCTGCAGCAGATCAATAGGGGCTCCAACACAGCATTGCAGCTGTCCCACGAGCATCCCACGGCAGCTGGGACCTGCCAGGGGCCTCCCTCGGCGCCAGCTGCCAAACTGGGGTGCAGGTTTCCAAGGCAAAAAGAGCAGTGTTCTGAAATGCTGGTTACGTTTTGTCTGCCTGTTGGACTTTTCATTTATTTTTTAACACTTCAGCGAGAAACAGCTTTGCTTTGCTCTTCCCCGCCCATCGCTGGCTGTCTATTATTGCCTGGTGTGAACACTCTCAGTACTCTTGCCTTCTTGTTGCCAAGTACAGTAGCAGGGGAAGGGAGAACAGACTTACGTTAGTGGCAGTTTCTCTGTGCCTTCACTTCTCTGCAGAATGGGGAAATGATGATTATATATTTTATCTTTTTTTTTGCCATCTTTTGCCACGTTGTGTTGCATTGCCACACTATGCAGAGAAGAAATAAACCCATCGTGATTTTTTTTCCCTTTTGCCACCAGTGGGTTGTAATGCTGCAAAGCCCAAACCAGTTTCCAAGCTGATGGGAAAAGGAATGTACTGACAAGCTGAAGTAGTGTGTACTAAGCACAAATAATGGCCAATGTATGCAGTTTAAACAGTCTATTTAAACAGGAGGTGCTGTCTGAACATCAGGAAGCACTCTTTATTGTGCAGCTGGCTGAGCCCTGGTACAGGCTGCCCAGAGAGGCTGTGGGGTCTCCTCCTGGGAGATCTCCAAAAGATGCTTGGATGTGGGGCTGGGCAGCCTGCCCTGGGTGTCCTGCTGGAGCAGGGGTTGGGCCAAGTGGGCTCCAGAGGGCCCTGCCCACCTCAACCACTTCATGATCCTCTGACTGTGGACTTTAGGCTGCCGTATATAAGGGAGGTAAGGTTTGTGAGTAGAGTCCTTATTTTTTAATAGACCGATAATATTGTTAGAAAAAAAATGCACTGGAAAACATGCTTTCAACATGTTCTGTGTGCCTAAAAAGCTTGGGTGTTTTTCTAACTACTAGCTATTTTTTTCTAGCTGCTTTAATAAAAACACTGTTATCCACAGTTCTGGGGGGCTTAGTATAAACACATGCATGCCGTACAGACCCTGGAAGCCTTCAGGATTAAGGAGAAAGGCACCTCACCCCTGTATAACTCACAAACAGGAGCTGTGACGAGCACAAATGCACCCAGACCAGGGTGACCTCCCCCTGATACCAAGAGCTGTTCATTCCAAATGAAAGCCCTCAACAGTCAGATGTGGCAATGGAAAGACCCCAGGAAACAGAGAAAAGGGATGTTCATTGTCAGTTTATTAGAGAGTTGCTTCCAGTAAAATTTCCAGGGAAATTTTAGCAGAATCATTAGGTTTGGGTTTTGAGTCAGCTAAGTAGAATCCCACAACATGGAGGTGACCGGGAGGATGCTCCAGTGAGCAGTAGGAGTTACAAACACAAAGAACTTGCAAGAATTATGCCAGGGATTTGCTCAGTCATCAACTCTTCTGAAAACACAGCAAAGCAGGGACTACATTGCCACTTCTAGATCAGTGCTGCTGGAAATTGCCTCACCTACAGCCGGTCAGTGGAGTCTTCCCTTCCTCAGCCTTGCCTCTTAGTCCCGTACCTGCCTAATAGATTTCTGTCACATTTCTACAGTATCTAAGCAAAGACCCTTCTCTAAATGTGACCAGTTGGCCAGAAACTGCTGCCCACTTCCAGGTAAAGCTGTGACTTGGTGCCAAGAAAGATTGACTTCAGGGAAATGTACCCAGGGGTCCAGAGGTGCAGCAGACAGGAATAAAGAAAAAGAAAACCTAGGGAAGCCTTTTTTCCTGGCATGCAGATTGACTTCTCTAATGACATTTTCATTAGCAGTTCTTGCTGCCAAATGCCATGGGTTTCTCCCTTCAGAGCTGTCTGCATTAATAATGAGCGACTCCCTTGGGAAGCGATTTACATAAAACATTCATCTCTCGTAGCAGACAGGAGCTCTATGCGAGGCCAGAGGGAGAAGGAGAATCAGTGCCCACTGTAAATGAAGGCCAGTTGAGTATGTTGGGCCATGAGAACCCATAAAAAATATTCCTCCCCTCCACCAGTGCCCTGGCCCAGGCTGTTTCCTGGTTCGGTGTCCTCACCCCACGGAGGTGAATGTTTTTGCACAGGTCTGGCACAGGGCGTTGTGGTGGAAAGGGCAGGTGCAGCCCAGTGGTGCACACCAGTGGTGCAGGGAAGCTGCAGACGAGTGATCTCAGCTTCCCCCGAAGGGCTTTTTCTGCTTGGTTTGTATCACTGCCATGGTGCAAAGCGGACAGGGCCAGGGACTCTGATCCAGGCCTTCTGCGTTTCTCCAGCTGCGAGTGTCACAGCAATAAGTTCATTTTTTGTGGGATGTCAAGTTCCAGACAGACACCAGTGTGAAAACATGACAGCTAGAAAATAGAAAATGAAATACCACTTTTTTCTTTTTTCCCCTCAACTTCATAAAAAATAAATTATTTAATTTCTTCCTGACTATGACTGGGACTTTGCATTATGGCTTTTTCTCCAAGCTGGATACGAGGCAGGCTGGACCATTCGTTGCTAAGTCGTCCCCTGTGTATTTTTTGTTACAGATGAAATGTTTTTGTTGACTCATAAATAAAGATACGTAGAGCTTCTTCCCACAGTGTTGCAATAAATTAATAGGAATCACAGTGCTGCGACTGTGCTCTTCAAGTAGCTTGCAGTTCAAGTAGACACCAAGTGGGATCTCAGTGAAGTTGAGCTTTCTAAGAGTTAGTGACCTAAAAAAGGCTCAACTCTCTTATCCAAGCCTCTTATATTAAGATGAGGTTAATTGTTTTCTGAGGGTTCCTATCTCTTCCCATTGACTGTGGAGAAAGGGAGGGGTGACTTAGCATAGACGTAGATGGCTACTTTTAAGATGCTGTTGTTGCATTAAATGAGTTCCACTCCGCATATCAAAGGCAGAAGAAATGATAGTGAAGAACTTCAAAGCCCGTTGTGGTAGTTTGGGGGATTTTTCTCAAGAGATGGTTGGAAATGGAAGTAAAGCTGCAGTGAATTTGGTTTCATTTTATATTTTCATTTATATTTCATTTACTTATATAAATGTATACATATATATATATATATATATCTAGCATGGTTTAGGATGAAACAAAGATAGGATTGTCCATAAAGACCTCTTGAAAAGGCAAAACCAAGCATCTCTTTCCCGTAGTGGACAATTATGCTATTGACAGTATGGTGGAGGTACAGCCATGAACTTTGATTTCTGAAAAATAACCTCTCTGAACACTGGGAAGTTACTTTCAGGAAAATAAGGCTTCATTTGCACATAATTAAGTAAAACCTTTCTGTTCCTCTCATCTCCATGGAAATAGATTTGTTGTTCAGTTCATTAAAAATAAACATTTTGCTGGTACTTCCTACAAGAGGACCAGCTTGAGGATGCCGTTAAGATCCAGAGAAGAAATCAAAGAGTTGGGAAGGTAAGCACACTTACTTCATGAGCCCTTGTTAATTTGGTAGTTAGAAACTGAGAACTGTGGATGAAAGCTTACACTAGCACTTGGACTCATCTCATAGAAAGTGCCAGAAAAAAATTCTCTTAATTCTTTTAAATTGTTCTGATTTTTCTTTGGTAAGGAGGACAGTCTTGTGCTCTTGGCTGTGACGTCTTCCATGAAGCTACATGCAGAACAAAGTGATTTGTCTGTGTTGGTTTATTTGTTGAGCTGGGGCTTATACTTGCAATGCTGCACCCAAACTATCCTTTCAGCAGAATAACTCTCACAAGCTACAAACCAAAATGGTTCATGTGTTGCCTTCCTTTTTTCCTTTTTTCTTTTTCCTTTTAACCTAATTTCTATGCCAGCTAAAACCATCAACATTGAAAAAGCAAAGTATCCCTGATTTTCCTGGGAGATTGTGCAGATCAACGTTTCTGGGAAGCTGAATGAAATGTAACTGCAAGCTTTTGATTCTTTAAATAGCCTTGATGAAATGTTAGCAGTTCTTCTGCAATGTATCTGTAATAAAGCTGGAAGATTATAAGTGAGGTTTGGCTTCGGCAATTTGTATTGTTGTCTTTTAAATTAGTTGTGACGTGGGCATGGTGCCCACAGCTTGCTTAATCTATTAAACCTTTTTTTTTTTTTTTTGGTAAATTAATATTTTGGACAGTTATGAATATACATAATTTTCATCCGCAGCTTTCATGTTATATGTTCATCGAGCTGGATTTGCAAAGGCATCAAGCCAGGATCTAATTCCTGGCTTTATTAGGTTATGAAACAAAATCTCGCCAGAAGATATAATGTCCTTAAGCTGTAACATCAGCAGCAACAGACAGACCTTAATGCTGCTGGACCTAATGGAATTAGATTTCATGTATGCTTAATGAATGCAAATGCCACTTAATTTTTACAGCTTGAGTTGTAATACATTGCATGTGACACATTTGCTACTGAAAAAAATATTCAAATGTGTGATTCTTACACCCAGTGTCCAATTTCAGCACTGTAAAATGTATTCTCTTAGGGAAGGGGGACTGGAGAAGCATGCCAGCAATATTACTGCATAATTTAAAGCAGCCACCAAAGAGAAATGTTAAAATATGCACTAGGCAATTACAAGTGTTGTGTATGTTTTTATTCTCCTTTGCTGCTGTTCAACAAGGAGTAGTAAAGAGATTTAGAGCAAGCGGCAACCATAGCAACAAGGAATTTTCGGTCCAACCTGGTGCCGCATAACTTCTGGCAGAGAAACGCGTTTCGGGATACTTTGTCAAGTGTTGATTCTTTGAAAAGATACGTGCTGCGTTTTCAGTCCTGCCTCTCGGGCACTGGTCCCATAGAGATGTGTGAGAGCTGATCTCAATGCAAGCCCAAGCACAAGCCAGAGCTGGTCATGGGGCTTGTTCAGCAGGGTGCCTTGGGTTTGTTCACTGTCAGAGGTAATACATGTAGGCATCCCTCTCTGTTCTCCGTGAGGGAGAAGGGGAATGGATGTGATGGCAAAGAAAGTTTCCATCCCTCACCAGTCCTGTGCTCTGTCCAGCTGTGGCTGTGAGAAGTCCCATGTGGGGCTTTTCTCCTCTGACCTGGTCACACCAACCCCCTCCGCTGAGGGGTACCAGAGTCTCCCTCAAGCACAGCTCCTCACTAGTGACAATTGCCAGAGCAATTGTGTCCTTAGACTTTTGTTTGTGCCTCCTGGTATGTCCTGTTTGGCCATTGACCTGAAAAGAGGCCAGTGAAAACTCAAGGAAACTACAGGTGGCACACCAAACTCTGCTCTGGATGCAAAGAGCCCAGAAAATGTTTTCAGTTGTTGCAGGTTTGGGAGGGAAGGGGCTTCAAAGACAGTCCAATGCTTAGTCACAATGCATGTTTAAAAAATAGAGTGGGTATGCATGATGTTCAAGCTGATGGCAGACGTTGTAGCCATGAAGAAGCCTGCCTACTGATCACAAATTAAGCCATGCAAAGTCAGGCTGATCTGCGATGCTTGCTTAGGCAAAAAAAAAAAAAACAAAACAGTTGACGTTCACAGTTAGACACCAAAATGAAAAGTCCATTTCTTCTTGTGACAAAGAATTAATTTGCACAGTTAATTCTGAAAGGAAAACAAGATGACAGGACAGCAAATGGTATGCAATCTAAAAGATGAGATCTGTGTTATTCCAGGGGATGTGAGAAGCAACTGTCATTAAATGTCAGTTTTGTTCTGGCTGTTGGAGGCAATCTTTCTAGGTTTTTGTGTAAGATTAAGCTGTTCTATGCACTGCCTCAGAGCACACTGTGGGCTTTTTATTTTTATTTGGTGGGCCATCCATATGCTCCAGTAGAGGTACCGGGGTATGTAAGCCTCTTATAGTAGTCCTGTTTTTCTTAATCTTTCCTTGTGGACGCCTTAGGAAGACTCTTGGCATGCCCCAGCTCTGCAGATCCCAGCTTGGAAGGCGCTACATGATGAGGTGCTGCTCAAAAGTCCCTTGGCCAGGCATTAAGTCCTGGGGTTGAACAAGAAGCTCCATGCTCCCAGGGGTGGCTGGAGTCCTTAGTCACTAACCGAGGAACTCCCCTGTTTTTACAACTAATTTGCAAACTGCTTTTTTCCAGACATGCAGAGTTGGGGATAGGTCCCAGAAACAGTGTACATGAAGTATGAATCCGACCATTTTATCCAATGCTCTTTTGAAGGTTACTTATCATGAGATGCCGTGATAGCCCATAGATCTCCTCCACCTCATTACACCTTAATTTGGGAGACTGAGACTATAAAATTGTTTCATAAATTATCTGGAAACAGCTGTGGCTGAGTCTGCATCCCAGAGGAGGAAACCTATTGCCTTTTTGCAAGACATATGCAGTTACCTGTGATCAAGGCAGCACAATCTTAAGTACTTTATATGTGCAATTGCTGTATCAGGTTACAGCTGGAGGAAGAAGAAGGAAAGTATTGCCATCTCCTTGAAGTACGTACATGTTTAGCAAGGAGAGAATTAAGTGAAGCAGTTCTACTAAAAGTAGCTGTGTTACTTTTAGTTTTCTTTGGTGACACCATCTCATGGATGGACTGGGATTAAAGCAAGCAGAAGGTGGGTAGTATAACTTGAACAAAGTTTCCAGCAGCTATTGTGTTTGGATAGTGTTTGTGTTGTGCAAATCTTTTTCCTCCACACCCATATTTTGTTTCTTGTATTGGCGTACTTAAAGCATATCCAGCAGTTACATTATCCACCTGCATAAATATTTGATTGCTCATATTGTGCAGCCTACACCATCCTTTGACCCCTGGGCATACAGAGCAAGGAAATGTGCATATTAACCATAAATAAAATGCTAAGGTGATCAGGGAATGTGTGAGATTGCCTGAAACATCAGTTTAAAGCAACAGCTCTGCTTGCGCTGTTTGAAAAGTCAGAAGAAAAGGATGTTCTTGCTTTATAATTAAAAGGAGTTACTGCTAAATGATTTTGCATTATTTGTTAAATTCAAATGAAATAATCAACTTCTCATTATCACATCTGTTATAAACACTTGTCCTTCAGGGAGTTATTCACATGTGAAAATATCTTGTCTTTTGAAATGTAACGATAAGAAAGAGTTTTGGGGCTTAGGATTGTCTGAATATCATTTTGGTTCTGAGCAAAAGCATTGTTAATCACGGATTTAATTTACCTTGAAAAGAATGAACCATAATTATAGCTCCTAGAAAAATGTACTGTAGGATTTATATCTTTTATTTTCTGCTAATTTATTTTCATCTAAAAAAAAAAAGCAACCTATTTTTATTTTGAAAATGTGTACCAGGACAGCCTGTTCTTCCAGAATCATTGAGAAATTAAAATAGTAATGTTGAGAAAGAAAAATCTGATTTTTTTTTTCACTTCCTGTCCACATCCTTCTTAAATGCAGAAAACCTGAGATCGTTCTGATACGTGGGAAAAGACCAGGATTCCCATACCATGGACAATTCCAGTACTCCTAATTTTTCTTCCTCATGACTTGGAAACAAAAAGTTGAAACAGTTTGCGGAAGTCCAACTCGTTTTAGGAAAAAAAATCTACTTCCTATGGCCTTTCCAGTCTCACACTTACTCATACTGCTTGTTTAACTGAAATGAAATGCTTTTCTCGTTTCTTTTTCTTCAATCTTTGATGTGTCCAGCTGAGAGTTGGAGTCTTGTAGGACTTTGATTTCTAGCACCTCCTATGATTTTTCTCTTCAGGTTGAGTTCCTCGAAGGGACTGGTCCTTTTTGGCCACACCATGGTCATGCAGTGCCCATCCAGGTGCAATGTTTCAGGGGAAGGGGCAGCCTGAACAATTGTCCTCTTGGGAAGGTTTATGTTGTGGTGAAGCCTAGCGTGTAGCACTGCAGTGATTCACATGATTCAGAGGCATTCCATTTCTGCCTTCTACCAAAAAAGTGAAAAATTACCCACTGGGAATTTGGACTTTAGGAAGAGCTGCATTTCCAGTTACGGAGACAAAGACATCTTTCCTGACCAGCATAAATCATGATTGTTTTCCTGTTGACAAACATCCCAGCCTTGTCTACTGAATAGAGAAAGAGGAGCACATCCTCCTGTATTTTGGTGTAGCTACTCACCCAGAGCTGTCCGTAACATGGTTGAGGGTAATAGGAAATAACTCACATTAGAAAACAATACCTGCTTTTTTGCTTTTCAAAAAGGAGAGAGCATGTCAAAAGAGCGGCATGTACTTTTTCAACATGTCTTAGATAATCTAGGTCAAGCCCTTGGCCTCCTGTTTCCTAATCTTCCCTTTAAATCTGTTGCAGGACCTGGGGCCATCATCAGGATGAAGGAGGCAGGTGCTCCAGTGGGAGCTGAACATGGAAATCCCTGGTCCCCACAAGCTGAGCTGATCACCCTGCATGCCCTTTATCATTAAGGGAAGAAACAGGCCCTTGTATGGCATGATGTGTTTGCCCTTTCCCACACTGAGAGACACAAATCGTGCCCCCAAGTGTCTGTTCTCCCCGCTGCCTGTGAAGAGATGGAAGGCAGCTATCTTGAGGGGAAAGGTCTGTGTTTCGTTAGATCAGTCAAGGAGCCTGTGAAGATATCGCCCAACTCCAGACATAAGGAAGTATGACAACTATTTTAGAATCGGTAACAATCCGTCACCATAAATGCTTCACTGAAATCGGTTTGTTACTTGTTACACGTTGTTACGTTGACATTGTTAGACTCTTAATGACATACTGGTAGCCTGAAAAATGTTAATAGCTGTGAATAAGGGAGTCTCAGATCCAGAACTGTCACCTTATGAAAGTCAAACGCTTGCCTTCAGCTTCAACAGAGCCTTGCTGTTTTAGTAAAGCTTGCTGGGTCTATGAGGCTCCCACCCAATACACAGGGGCACCCATAAGTAGTTCTGGCAAGCGTCTGGTTTCTAAACGACCTGGCCTGTTTTACACATAGGCGTGCAAGATCCATCAGAGCTCTTGCACGGGCCCCCATAAACCTGAGAAGGTACAGTAATGATGAGCTACCTGTCTGAGGTTTTTAGGAGTTTTCATTTATTTCTGAAAGTGGAGCCCTCAGAGGCAGGTCAGAGCTGAATTGTATGGACTGAGTGGTTTCCGGGTTTTTGAACACACAAATTAACTCGGCAGCTAAGGAAATGTTCTAGTGGAAAATTGACTTTAAAATGAAAAAGAGGGAGAGAGGGATTGGGTATGGAGTCTCCTGGGACTGTAGAGGCAGAGGGTTTTCAAGGCAGGAAACTGCCTGCTCTTCTTCACTGGGAGAAACAAGATTTGGGAAACATTTCAGCAAGTTGCAAGCATCTGGCATCATTTGAGGTGCTCTAAGAGTACTCTGCTTAGACTCCTACCTCCCTCTCCAACAAGCAGTGGTCTCCCAGAAGTCCTGTGACAGGTGGCTTGGATATCCTAGGATATCTCAAATGGTGTTAGATATATCCAACTTGCTTTAAATCTCACCCCAACAGGAAAGAATGCAAAGCTCACTGCTTGAGTCAAATGCCATTGGGGTCATCCAGTGTGCCCTTAGTGTGGGTGGGCTACATGGAAACCATTTGTAAGAAATCAGAACTCTGGGTAAGAGAAGTGTTTTTAATGGACTAAAATCATTATTTCTTTGGTTGTTGGTGTGCACACAGTTTGATCTGAGCAAAGCATTTATGGGAACTGTCGCTGTACAGAGAGGTGTCATAGGACAAATTATCAGAGTGGGCATGGGGGTAAAGTGATCGGTCTGGTCCCTGCAAGTTCAGGCCAGCAGTCTCAGCCCCAGTACAGTAACATTTAGGCCACTGTAGACATCGGACATTAGACCTAGCTGTCTGTAGAGGCAACAGCAGTCCTGCTTCCTACGTGCTTGTTAAACATGGCAAATGCTGAAACGCTGCTATCTCTGTTACCTTTCATCTCCGTCACCCAGACATCTTCCCTTGAGCAGCTGCAAGCGGTGCTGGTGCCCTCTGCGATGGCTCTGGGTAACTGGTGGGCAGGAGAGGGTCTTGGCTGGTTCATCACACGGTGTGCTTGGTGCCAGTCAGTGCCTGTGTGGTTCGGATGAGGTCTGGCAGCACGTGTTCAAGAAGAGCAGGCTCCACATCGGGACCTGGGAGCTCCCCTGCCTGTCTGTGCATCTTCATTTGGGCCATCAACGTTTCTGCTCCTCCAGTCCCAGGATTTCCCTCAAATGTGTCCCAAACTGATGAATTTATGGCGGCGTAAATGCTGATGAATGACCGATTGCCAACATGAAACAGATGCTGCTTGAGATACTGTGCTAGAATTGGGCCCTGCTTTTGAGAGCAGAACAAATGGATGAAACCCTTTCATTACTTCTGCCCTCTGAGAGATAAAATGTCTGCTTGTCTGCTGGAAGATTGGACAGGACATGTGATTGCTTGTGACATATTGCTCTGCTTTTGCTCGTCACTGCAATCCCACATCGCTCCGCGCAGATTTAGGTACATGTTGTGCTACGCCAAAAACCTATTTGATTTGGGAAGGCTGTAATAGAAGTTTGCCACTGATCCAAACTTTATTAGCTGAGCGTGCTGGCCGGGTGCCATAGCTGCAGGTGCCAAATAGTCAGAGCTTTTCCTTTTCCACGAGAACTTCAACTTCTCTGTCTGAAGAAAGAAAATATGCTTTTCTTTTGTCATTTAAAGCGGTAGTTTACATCATCGTTAGTGAAGAGAGTGTGGCAAGAACAGCCATAGGAAGTGATTCACCAGTGAAAAACAAATGTAAAGACAATTTAGAAAGCTGTCATTTACATAGATTAATGGAGGGGTTTGGTTTTATACCATCTTACTCCTGCAATACTTGCAGAAATAAGAGTTGTATAAAGATGCAAGGCCTTTTATCTAGTGTTATTTTCTTCACAAAATGTCTTTTTTTTTTTTCCAGCTCCATGCTGAACAGAACTGGCTTAATGAATACTTTGGTTTAGGTTTCTAAAGCTCATTTTGTTCCATGGGCAGTAAGTGACACGGTCATAATGATAACAGCCTTCTTGAAGTCATCACCCTGCCACAGCTGCCCTGAGGGGAACATTTCAGATCAGTGACTAGTGAGCTTTGCAGCCACATTAACCAAAAAAATCACAGCCTGTTTGAGTTTTCACTGATGTAAATCAACACTAAATCAGCATTACACCAGTGTGACCCGTGTGCCAAGCACGCTGCTCATCTACGTATGTTCCTCCCATTGACTGTTCTCATATACTCTCTTATTTTCCTCCTGTAGTAAGATACATTTCTGTAGGAAGTCCTTTTGTATATACAGTTACCCTGAAGGTTGTCTTTATTCATTGCAGGGTATTAGCTTGTCTTTGCAGATTGTTTTTCTTGACACAGGGTGTGTTTCTACCACCATGTCCAAGATACAGTAAAGAAAGCATTTTTGGGCAGCTATGCAAGTCACATCTATGCTCCAAACTGAATCAAGAGGGGGTTTAATCTTGTGGTGTAGGTTATTAAAAAAGTGAACCTAATGCTAAGCTTCAGAAGGGTGGCTAGGAACTTTTTTGCTGAAGTAGAAATGATAGAGAAAAGAGCTGTGCAGTCTCTCTAGGGTTTATAGAGCAAACAATGGAGGAATCACAGAGGTTTTATTTTTCCCGTTTCACTAGTTTTAGACAGTGGACTTGAATGAAGCCATCGTTTGTTAATATTAATAAAGGAAAGATCAGGATCAAGCTAGATTTCCTTTGTAAAGTAAACTTTATGACTTCTTGTAGACCAACAGAGCCAACAGGACATTAATGTGGAAGGTGATATAAAAATTAGCCCTGGAGAGATTATAAAGGAAGAAGAAAAACAAAATTCAAGTTCTTGTCATTCTAAAATATGGAATCCAAGAGCACAAGAGCCAAAGGGAAGAATGATTCACAATAAAAAAAAAGCAAGTTAATGCTCAAAGAATTTGTTTTCTTTTTGATTATGGAGATTATATTGGTGAGTTTTTCCTAAGCATCACGAGCCCTGCAGCGTATTTCAGAGGGGAAGCTGATGAATGTTTTGTTGCTCATACCTGAGGTGTGAGCCCTCTTCATCCTGGGGCAGCCCCTCAGAGGCTTGCCCATGGAAGAGTGTTGACACCTTGCTTCAGCAGCACACCCACCAGATGTCCCTACTTTTGGGAGCTTGGCAGCCACGGAGCTTGCTGGTTTTTAATTTTGGCTTCAGTGACTCCTTCTTCTGGATGCTGGCGAGTCTTGTGTTTCGGCTCAGCAATGCTGACCCCCTCCAGCTGCACGGCTGCTCCCCCGCGGCATTTCCTACAGCTGCGTTTCTTCTCTGCATGTTTGATGGTTGAGGCACTCCCCTCCCACTCTGGGCCTAAACTGTGGGCTTCTTGCTGACCTGGCTGCAATGTCCTGACCTCTTCAGCTGCTGTCTCCCACCCATTTCTGCCTGTGACAAGTGTCTCACTCTCTTCGGATGACTGAAAGGGTATATTTTCTCCTCAGACCATCTCAGTGGTGCCAAATGCCCCTGTCTACACACCCCAATTAGAAGTGCTGCAGGCCTGTCAAGTCTCGCACGTCTGAAGCTTTGCACCTCCGGAGCTCTGAAGTGGAAAGAAGCACGTCTGTTATTAATGGACTCTGCCTGCTTGCACTGTGCTTTCCCCTCCAGAGCAGATTCTTCTGGATGACCTGCTGCGGCATTTCTCTGATCTTCTGGCTCGCCTTCATCACCAGCCTCAGACATGTGATTTCGGCAGCTTGAGTGGGATGTGTCTGAGACACTCTGGATGTTTCTTGTCAGGCCTGGAAAAGAAGGGCAGGCAGGCAATGGGTTGCGAGGGTATAAACGGGAGAGGTGGGAAGATAGCTTCATTACTTATGTTCATTAAAATGGAGGGAGAGGGCTATTTAACTGGTTTCTTATGCATTTGTCTTTGCAGCCTTTGTTAGGAGATGCAGAAATTTTCACGCTGTTATGCCTGCCCTTATACCACCAGGTGACCAGCTCATAGTGGCGATCGATCCCCTTCTTCTGTATGCCTTTGCTGCTGTGTCCTGCTAGGAAAGCAAAAAGGTAGAGACCCTCTAAATGCAGAGGGGACTGACTGCATACAAGCATGAGCAGAGCATCATAAAGCGATCTTTCCTCAGGAAAAAATATCCCTGCAGACCTCAGCCTGCAAGGAGGGAGCATAAATATCTTTTAAATACAGGAAGCAGATCACATTTCTGGGAGAAACTTTACTTTCCAGAATTTATATGTAATGGATCTTCTTTCATATAAGTTAATGTAAAGCTGGGCTAAAATTGGTCGAAGTGAGATCAGCCCCTTTGTCGTGGGCTGGGATATTTATAAACAGCTTTGTCTTCCAACAATGCACGCCATCCATCATGTGGCTCAGGCCTAAGGAGAGGTGTGAGGTGCTGAGGAGCGGCACTGGAGCTCCCTTTGCTTTGAAGGGGCTGTGCTCCAAAAAAACCCTCCTCTTTACTCAGCCAGCAAGTTCTGATCTCCACGGTAAAACACCAGGTGTCTTCTAAAGGGAGTATTTACCCGGATTAACCAGAACCAGGGCTGCTCCATAAGCTACAGCAGGGCTGTTAGGGCCTCCAGTATGTTAAGCTATGTATACTTCTCCGTGGCAAGCCCAGGTTACCTAAGGAAATCAGTACAGGTCAAAATTTGGAAGGAAATGTGTCATGGCCATAAAAAAAGAATTCCCCACAGAGATATACTTCCTGCACTGAACTCCGAGAGAGCTGTACGAGGAGCTAGTATTTATTGAGTGGACAAAGAAACAGTGAAAATTAGGTCAGATATAAAAGCATAAGGCACTTGTACTGGCAAAAGCTGGTTAGCAAAAGAAGGTTGAAGTATTTGAAAATTGGTATTCTGTTGTGAATAGCAGTTAAAGTTTAAAAAAATAGCAAAGTATTGTCAAGGAAACTCCTGCTTAAAATTCATTTGAGAATATTTAATCATTTCACGCTGGTCACCTTGAAATAGTTTGGTATTAATTATTAAGCATAATACTTAAGTATTTTAAATAAAAAGTCACGCTACTCAGGTTAACAGAACAGTTTTGCCTGACAAAAACAACTGGGCATTAGCAGAAGGGAACAGCTGATGTGAACGAAAAGTGGTGGAAACTATTTACGCTTTCACCTATTCATAATTTGGCCCAGACCAATTCAGTCCCTTTAAATTTTCTCTTCTGGTGGAGCTTTCAGGAGACCTTTACTCACCAAATGGTCTTCACCCAGCTCTGGGGTGAGAGCTGCACCCTGCTAGGGCACGGCAGGCTCCGAGCAGCAATCCGGCTCCTTGCCATTTCCCTGGGAACCAGCATTTGTCACTGCTGGGTGCCTGCTAGGTGACATCTCACTGCTCCGAGATTCAGCCACGCGGCCACACCTCCTACAGCAGATCACAGCCCAAAGTGTTTTGCGTTCTGCAAACATACGTCATTTTTGGGGCCTTCAAAATTCTGTAAACTCGCAGTAATTACAAGTCTGGCTTGGCTTTGTTCTGTGTTCTAGCAAAATACAAGCAAAACAGCTTCCTTTTAGTTAAAGTTTACATTTCCTATAAATGTGACACTCAAATGGACTGATAAAAATAAATCACACAGGTTGCTGCGACTTTAAATATTATGCACGCTAATCTTCCTATATTTATACTTCTCTTTCTAAAAGGAAATCCTTGAATCTGTGGTGGCGCTCTCATTTTCCACACAGAAAAGGCAATCAGTCAGCTAACCTTACAAGCAGGGCTCACAACACTGACCAAAATAGACTCCTGCTGAGAGAACGGGGAAAAAAAAACAGTTTGCAGAACGTTCCTCTCAGTTGTAAGTGAGAAAACCAAAGCCCTGGGGTAGCTCTCCTCTGGTCTTTTCCAAGGAAGAAGACTTTTATGGGAACAAAGTGTATGAGATGTCAAGTAAGGAAAGGTAACACCAGTATGCCTTCTGTCAGGTTTCAATGTGGATCTTCTCCTATTGGTAATTCCATGCCATGGTTCTGTGGAATGAAGATGCCATCTCTGCCCTTTCCTTTTTTTTTTTTTTTTTTTTTTTTTTTAACATGCCATGAAATGTAATTTTAGGAACTTACTGCTTTAATATATTCTATAGGAGCTTTTGTAATGGAAATATTATTTTTCCTGTTGCACTTTACAGTAATGCTTTAGCTTATTTTTATTTTCTTTTGTGCCTCAGCTTTAATACCTACAGAATGCAAATAAAATGTTACCTCCTTTGAAAAGCTGTATACAGGGAGCAGCATAAAAGAAACAGATATCAATGCTCTTCCTGTTTTTATCCTTCTTGACGCAAATGTTCGGCTAAATATAAAACGTCATGATAAATTGTTTCCATAGCTGGGGAAAATGGTGACGGAATCAAGAGTTGCTTTGAATTTCTTCTTGGTTGCAAAGCCAGAGTCTTGCTCTTCTGCCAGCCCAGGGATTGCAGCTTGTTGGTGTCCTTGGTTGGCGTCCTTGCCTGCAGCGTTGAGCCCTGGTTGAGCTCAGCACATCGGCACGGAAGTCTCTTTGCTTGAATTTTTCCAGGACTGTGTGCCTTGTGTTGTCTTGACTTGGCTCTGGTGTTTCTTGGCAGCCCAGAGCTTCTCTGTTTCTTTTTGTGTTTGTAATTGATGCTCAAGCTTTCACAAACAGAGAAGCCTTTCTGCATGCATGTGCCTTTGTTTTGGGTGACTTGTGCATGCTTGTTGGGCAGAAGATGCCCTGGACCTGCCCTCTGGCTCCATAAGGGCTCTTGTGGGAGTCTTTGTACTCCCTGCTAAATGATGGGCAGCAATTACACCCAGCCTGTAGCATTGTTCTAAAAGGATAATGATACCTATTGTGAAAGAAATTATCAGTGATACTTCTGTAGCATCTGATCACCTAATTGCATATTTCATCTTCCGTTCACATAAATAGCAGCCATGAAATAAGTATAATTAATATTGCAGCTAAGAAAATGTTCTAGCGACTGTAATTAGGGCTGGATAAATTGTTAACTGCGAATAAATAATCCAAAGTGTTCTTGATCCTTTCGGTTTCTGAATCAATTAGGGAGTTCTAATTTATCTATTTCTCTCCTCTCTTTCTCTCACTTTTTACCCCTAAATGCAACCATTCACTGATTAATGTGTCCAAAAATGTCAAAGTTGCATGGCGTTGAAATTGTCTACTTCACGGCATAGAATTGCTTAACCCAACTGCCTGGTACTGATGGGTGAAACATTCTGCAGAGCACAGCAGATAAAACACATCAGAAATGAAAGGGGATGGGCACACGTCCTCAGAAGGTATCTGTTTTCAAGGCTGCTGAAGACCAGCCTTCACTGCATGACGTTACAAAGCACAAGGGGAGTTTTTACAAGTTTGCCTTGGTGTGGATATCTCGGCAAGGTCCACAACAATGAAAAATTTGGCTGTGTTGCCACAGCAATTACTTTAGGTGTGATGCAGCTGATGTGAACGCACCTATGTCAGGCTCCACTTCTTGCCAGGCGTTATTCCTTTTTCTCTACTTCTCTCTTCTAAATCTGCCTAGATCATAAGTTGCTGAAAGGAAGGGTCCCCAGAAGGCTATTCTGGATTTACTGAAAAGTACTGAAAACATTTCCTAAGCTGTTCTTGTTTTGCCACAGTGAACCCATCCCTCTGGTGATTGCTGTGAATGGATGATTTGAAACCACTTAAAAACGAGCATTGCTTCAGATGAGATTTTGTCTGTAAATGTTCAGTCAGTCGTAAGTCCCACATTTCCCCCCATTTCCCACAAAGGTGAGATTTCAAGCAACCTGCATACGGCATTGGCAGAAAAATAATAGAAGGCAGTCCACAAGCCCCAGCTGTCATCTGGGAGGGCTGCCTTTTCGGCAGCATACCTTCAATTTCACTGTCATTAAGTGCCAATCGGTCCAGCTAGATGCAGGAAGCAGACTGTAGCACTCTGTTTGTTGTTGCAATTGGCGATATAAATCGGCTAACCCTCTAATTACTCCAATCTTGGGACTAATAATTTACATACGTTATTTTCCACTCAGTAGAATTTATTTTAGACCCAGAGGAGCACAAACTCTATCTACTTAAATGCCAATTTTGAAAGCCAGAGGCTAACTACAAGCACTTCAACATATGTGCGGGGGTGTCAGAAGCATTCGGGCTCAGCCTTGAGCTGACTAAGCTGAGTTTGCAATTTAGCCTAGAGCTTATCTCCCATTTTGGGCAGAAGTGGTGAAATTTATGATCTGTCCTGGTGACATTGGAAACAACCTCATGAACGTCTGAATTGTTTTGTTAGCTTTGCAGATTCACGGCAGAGAAGATCAGGTCTTACCTTGAAGAAAGACCCAAACAGATCAAATTTCAAGGTTTTGTAAAAATACAGAGGGAATAATCATGTTTTTTAATGAGAGCCTCCAGGTAGAGTATTCTCGGGAGGTGGGACGGGTGGTGAGAGATGTGAGTTGTATTGATCAAAGACGTCGTGATGGAGAAAACCGATAGAGCAGTCTCTTTTCCTGACCGTGTTCCTTCCTTCTTAATCTAAACCACCAGCGCTGCTACATTTGGTATTCAGATCTAAATGTTTATTGACTCTGACATGATTACGAGCGAGGGAATGGTTTGAGACGTGACCCTGGCTACAAAGGCTGCTGGGTAGCTGCTCAGGAGAGATCCATCATGTGTGCTTTTAAACCTCAGCCGCCTCCCAACACCAAGTGAGGCCAGCTCCATGAATCAAATGGAAACAAAATCAAAGCGGAGTGCAGGGAGGATCATTAATATCATCTTGGCTTCCTTTACATTGGCATAATTAGCATTTATACATAAACATGCATTTGTTACCATATCCTAAATAACCAACATATGAAAAATAGTTGCTGAGCAGGCGCTGAGCTGTCCCATGCAAACAGAGGGGTGGCAGAGCACCAGACCCACGTGCTCTTCATTTGCTGGCCTCGTCCTGCTCAGGTGCCTTGTCCCTGCCCAAAGTTGTAGTGAGGGGACTGCTTCACGTGCCCCAAACGGCAGGGAACAAATTAAAAATATCACTGCCAACAATGCTTTGTTATTACTGCAATACAAATACGTAATGTGCTTTCAGAGAACGTTTGGGGGTGTGACGCCCCGTGTACATAAATGCAAGTGTGTGTATGTCTGAGTATTTAATTAAATTACACCAGTAATCTGATAGGATTTTGATCTCAACGGTTCCTGGGCTGCAATAGCATTGCAGTGTAGGCTCTTACCTTCTCTTTCTGCCCAGTGAGTCAGACACTCCTTGAATCCACCTCATATCTTCCTAGATTAAAATTTGTTGCAACACACCCCCCCCAAATAAATAAATAAATAAACCCACATATCAGACTTACTGCAGAGGGACTCTGCAATGTTTGCAGATTTTTTTCTGCTTCTGTGATGCTGCTTTTCCTGCCTTGCTTCCCACTTCCAAGCTGCATGATGAGAAAATTCAATAGAGTTGAATATTTATGACTTTTCTATATACAAAGTTTCATAGCTGCCATGAAAAGAAGAACTCTGCAGTTATGAACAGGAAGAGGCAGTCTGTAAAACTGAAGGTGGAGGAGAGGTCTTTTCACTCCCGTTAACTTTCAGCCTATACTAAGGGTAGCTATATTGGAAATCAATACCAAAACCCCCGTAGACTTTGATGGGAGAACAATTAGGTCACTGTTGGTTGTCTTTGAAATCCCACACTGGCTATGTCTATTGTTTGCTTGTCTGGCATTGTCTTGAAAAACCTGCTGGCTTTTTTTCCTTTGTTCTGGGTTGCTTACACATATTAACTGCAGTCATTCTTATACGAAAGCCTACTTGTAATGGACTGGAATAGGCCAACTTTCTTTTAAATTTTACGTGGCTTGTTTCATGGCCCTACTGTGCTTCAAAAGACTGGTAGCACTGCAAGGCATTCATATAACACCTCGTGCAGAGTTAATGAGCATGGTTACATGAACCTTACTGTGCTTTCCTGGAAGATTATTGTGAAAAGAACAAAGATAATAACACTTTGCCATGAGGATATGAAAAAACCCTCCTTTGAAGCACTCCATCACTCTGTCAAGTGGCCACTTGCACCCGCCTATGGTATCCTCACAGGTGCCTCTGGTGAGTAAGATTTAGACCAAGGCTTGTGGATCTGCTCACCTGCTGCAAAGTGGAGGGTGGGGACCAGGGCAGGTGCTAAAGGCTGTGCTGCATCAGCATGAGTACTCCTGGTGCTGGAAGTTGGGTCAGGGAGATGAAAGAGTTGAAAACTATTTTATTTTGTTAGCTCAGCTCTATCTGCTTGTTCCCTTGACCACCCTGCAACCAGATGACCACCGATAGCAGCGCAGAAGAGGGAGCAGATGAAATACAACAGTTTAGGTAGGCTGCTGGGCTTCTGCCATTCTAATGCCTGTGTATTTGTGGTTTTCCTTTGTGCTTTGGGTTTTTTCTCTTTTCCTGGGACTTTTTTTTAAAGCTTGCATGAATCCTTGCTCTGGCACTGCCCTGGTGTTGGGGAAGTAGAAGATAAAAGAGGGCCTGGTGTTTGAAGAGGCAAATACTGGTAAATATGTCTTAGGTGGTTTTTGCTGCGCAGCATTGTATTTCTGTGTACTCACTTGGAGGAGCTGTTCTTCACTTCTCCTCTACAGTGCTTCTGTGCAGCATTCCTGGTGCAGAGCGGTTGGCATGTCCCCTGCAGAGGGGACTGATTGATCACTGCGTAGCCACATATATAACCTGTTGAGTGATCCCTCACAATAAGAGGCACTTTGCAGAAGTTATTACTCCTGTCGTACCATTACTTCACTCCTTTGGAACAGGGCCATTCCCCCCCGACTAAATATCAGCATTCCCGACTAGACAAATCGTGGTGCAGATACTCCCCGGGTGAGTCACCAGGCTGCCGCAATAGGACGGCGGCTCATCCACAGATAAGGGGCCCGTAACTCATGCAGTGTGTCCAGTCAACACTGACTCAGAAACAGGAATACCCAGGTTGTTCTTGAGTCAGCATCGGTACGACTCTGTCACTAGGCTGCATTGGCTTGCCCAGCATCTTCATATATAATGAAAATATCGGGCTGCTGCTGGTCAAAGCAGGACCTCTGTGACTCTACTGGACTCCTGAATAGCTGTGCTAACATACTGCCCTCTTGGAAATAATTTTAGGGTAGGGACTTGCAAAGCTGTGCTCATGGAGATCCACTTCATGGGTGAAGGAGCGACCTGAGAGCTATGGTACAAAATGAATCTTGTAATTAATCTTACAGTCTATCAGACTGTACCTTTACATCTGGTCAGATAAATTAGTGTCGTCCTCAAGGTGCCAGTCCCTGCAATGGGACATCCCTGGGAGCAGCTCAGTGGTCACACCCTGGCTGTTCCTCACCAACCCCTAGGGCCTCTGCTGAGTCCTAATGGCCTGTGGACCACAATCAGTCATCTGGTTCCCTCAGTGATGGGCACAACTCTAACATCTATTTCTGGGCATCATTTGGAAGCTTCATTGGCTTTTAGTAGCTTGCGAGCTGTTCTTTGGGAGGAATTCAGGTGGGGAGGATTTGTTCCTTAAAGTGATCCCTCAAGTCTGCTTTAATGTATTACTGAGGATTATCTGTAGATCTTTACTCATGGCAAGTCAGGAGAAAGTTGGGCTTTGGCTGCTCTTAATTTCCAGTTACCTTTCGTACTTGGAAAGCCTATGGGCTGACCTAAGCACGGAGAGCAGAGAAGCTTGTCTGAGGGGGCACTTACATTTCTCATTTTATTCTGTTCAATCACAGCAGCATATGGGAAGGAGCACGTTGCCCTGTAACAGCAGGATTCAGAGCAGTTTGATGTCCTGTGCTGTCTGAGCTGTGGGTGACAGTGATCCGTGTCCAAAGAGCTCAGCAGATAGTGGCTTGGAGGCTGAGTGCTGGAAGCTGTGCATGTTTGCATGCACATCATCCTTTGGGGGATGATAAATGGCCATGTCTCTGCATCCAGAGCTTCATGCTAACACGCAATGGAAATTACTGCAATGTCCAGAGTGAGCTTGTTCTGAGAAGGCTTATGTGCTGATTCTTGCCAAGTGTACTGCTAGGATGTTTGAAAGAGCTGCTGAAAACTGTATGCTGGGACCTGTGAGCATTATGAAGCTTGCTTGCTCTCAGTGACTTGCCTGATTTCACCACCTGCATTTAAGAATCAGCAATACTAGAGAAAAAAGAGGAGGCTAGACCTGTGAGGTGGCACAACCTGGTGTAGCTCCACTGAACTGAAAGGAGGTGTGGTAATTTGCACCAGTGAACCATCCAGTTCAAGGCCTTAAAAGCTTTAAATTGATGAATATTCCCTGCTGGTGGGTGATTATTACTGGTATGCTTTGGTACAATGCCTCTGAAGTGCAGTACTCTATTAATTCAGCACATTGCATAAGCCTTGGGCTTGCTTCACTTTTAGACTTTTTTGGGCACCACTCTCATTTTACAGTGATGTAAGGCTGGAAAAAAGCCATCATATGCTGGCAGCACTACGTGGGGCGCGGATTTGTGCAAACAAGGAGAAATGTGTTTGTCCCTCTTCAAAAGTTCTCGCTGGCTTGGTAAGTTGGATGATTTTCAGGGTCTTCTATTTATTTATTTATTTCCTCCTGGCTTTCTTGATGCAGTAGAAGCGCCAGTCCCACTTACAGTATGTACAGATGTCCGTGCCTTGCTCTCAGACTCCCCGCAGGCGAACGATGATAAATGAGGAGGAAAAGAAAGATGGCTTTTAAAGAATGACCTTAGGAAACAAACACTGCAGAAATAGTTGCTATGCCTGGTGTTTCGTCTGTGAATGCCTGGGGAAATTAACGCATGTACAAGCGGGAAATGCATCCATATCTTTGGGCAGAGAAAACGAGAAGTTTTTGCACAGTAGCTGGCTCTTTGGGGCTGGACTTCTGCTGCTGTATCTACGGGTTTCTTTTCTAAAAGGGAAAAGAGATCATTGCTGAAAGATATTTTAAATGAAATATCAAATACACAGTAATTCTTATTGCCTAATGGTCCTCATTTTTCTCAGTACTTGTCAGATTTCTCCTTAGCTTGAGTGGCAAGTATCTTCTCTGTCATACAGCAGCTGTGCTGTTGATGGTTAACTTTTCATGACCTCCCTCTTCTTGTTCTCTTTCTTTCTGTGAAATATGTTCATAATGTATTTAGCCTCACTGTCTTTGGCAGTGATTCTGAATGGTATTTGCCCTAGTGGGATGGTTGCATCATTGGATATTTATATTTCAAAAGTAAAAACCTTGTTTGTTTCGTTAGTTCCACAGCTGACACTGGAGTCCTAGAACAAACCTTTTGTTGCCTCTGGTAAAGGCTTACAAAGTGGTCTTATACCTAAAATTCCTGAGATTCCAACACGTTAGAAAGGAGAAATTTAAAAATGGGATAACGACTGACAAAAACTTAGGGAACTGAATATGGCAACTCTTTCATTTGGGAGCAGAGGTGTTAAATGCAGGTTAGCTGTGCATGCAGAGAAATAATCTTGCCTTGATTGTGGGAGTGGAGGAAGAGACGCCATTGCTTCCCTGTGTTTGCTTTGCCCTCTGGTGCCACCAGGACACTTCTGTGCTCTGCAAGCTCAGTGTCATTTCCAGTCTTTGCTGTTTATTGCTGAGGATTATCAGGCAAATGCACATCTGAAGCTTGTGCAACTTTCTGCCTTCTCAGAAGGGAAAGAAGTGGAGCCTGAAGCTCCTGTCGAAGGATCTTGAAAACAGGGGAGGGAGAAATAGTATGCAGTGAGATGGAAGAATTTTTTCTGACTCTTTTTAGTCTATTTTTATTTACCTTGGCTGGATATAGCTGTGTTTGCTACTGCTCATATAAATCAGATGCTTGTCCTTGTAATCCTTGAATCTACATCATTTCATATGTGTCTATGGGAAAGCAAACTCCATCTTCAGGGAATCAATTTCAGTTTGTGCTGGGACATAAGAAAGTCAGAAGTACTTCCGAACTGATGTCAGGGAAGAGCTGCTGTGAATAGGTATCTTGAGTAAGTAACCTTAAGTTCTCCTTAAAGTCAAAGAAGAGGCGTTTTCCTCTCGTGTATCCTGAACTGACTACACAGCTCATTCCCTAAAACTATTGACTTCTCTCCAAAGGCTCTGAACATGACCTGGCTTAGTTTAGCTGAGTTGTCTTGAGGCCCGATGAATCCCACCCTTGGCAGCTCTAAGGCTTTGAAGGGGAGCTGAGGATACTTACCACTTGCAGGAAGTTCCAACCCCAGATTTAGAACAAGGGAGTAGCTCTTCAAATTAGATACAACTGACAAGTCAGCCTGAGCTCAGTGAATTGCTAGTAGCATCACACTCAGCACAAGAACACGATGTTTCCTGTTCTCCATGCGCTTTTTTTTTTTTTTTTTTTTTAAGATATGGAGGAAAAAATCTGATCTAGCATAAAAGTCTCACAGAAGACTGCATAAAGCTGATGCCATATATAGGCACGGAGGAAATTCCCACGACCGCATTTGACCTTCCTTTTTTTCTTTTTGTTTTAATAAAACACAATCAGCATCTGTATAGTTATGCACCTGCATATCATCATGTACTTTGCACATGATGAAGCTGCTGAGTTATGTTAAAATTGGCAGGATGCAAGCCAATATACCTGCCAAGGCAGGGGAAAAATTAAGTTGTCTCTAAAATATGTGCCTTCACTTTAGCAAACTTGTTTTAGCTATGGCACAAAATGCTGATCGGAGTACTGAATAAAATCAATGAATCTCAATGAATACAGAAAATATCAGAGCGTGTCTTCTGATACGCACAGTCCTGATGCAATTCTCTTGCTGAGTACTTCCCTCTGGGAAATAAACATTGTTGTACATGGTCCATTTTGCTAGCAAATCATCATTTTATTCACCTGTGTTTCATGCAGTTCAGTTTTTCTGCTGTGAAAGGAAAATCTTATATAAAGAATGGGCTCTAAGCTGCAGTCTGACTACACAAGAAATCATTCTATATCTCGAATCACAGAGTTTTTGGTACTGACTAGATCATTATTACTTTATTGAAAGGAGCAAGTGACAGGAATAATTGTGCTGATTGATAGTTTGGGGCCTGAATGCCCAGAACCTTACAGGATTTAGTGTCTAAGACCCAATCTGTCAAGATTCATACCCACACTTAACGTTAGGTACTGTGCACAATCCTCTTGACATCTTTGGAGGCAGATAGCATACAGTACAAGTCTTTGAGCAGTTGGAGTCCCAGCTTCCAGGCTGAGAAATGTGTATTTTAAATATAGCACCAACCCCCCGAAGGCTGGGTTCTAGTTTCCATTCAGCTCTAGACGAAGTGTTGCTTCACCTGGGAAATGAATCATAGCTCAGAAGAAAGGCATGCTGCTCGGTGGCATTGAGCAATTTGAATTCCCTGGGTAAAAGGTGTTCAAGACAGACACTTCTCTAAATGCTCTGAATTTAAGTAGGAATAAGTTACACAGAAATCAAATTGGCTTTTTTTTAACATAATCATATATTTGGTACAGAAGAGTAGGGTATGGCTCTGTACAAGTAGTGATGGACTTCATTGGCTTTGACACTTGTTTCCCTTCTAAATAGTTTAATACTTTTTATATATTTTTTTTCAGTAGCAGAATTCTTGGCTGAGCACAGGGAATGTGTCTGGTTTCTGGCAACTGCAGTCAGTAGTGCCACTGCCACAAAAGGAGGGGGCCGGTACATGTTGCCGATGTCAGGCTTGCCCCTGGGAATCTAGAATGGCATAGGAGCAGGAAGAAAACTGTAGGGTGGATGACTGGAGTTGAAAGGAGGATCTGAAATTATTTCAAGGAGAATACAAATGTGATTGTTCCAGGCCTTTGCGTAAAAGTTTCCTCCTGGGGAGGAGAAGATGCATCACAGATGCACCTACCAAAGCCTGTTTCTGCACTGACTACAGAGAGGCAGCAGGGCAAAGCACTCAGACCCCAACCCTATCAAACACTCACGTGTATAAAATAAAGCATCACAGATGGTGTGATTTTTGAATTGTTACAGGCATTAAGTAGCTGGTAGTTTTATCTACTGTTACGGATAAACTGTTGGGACCAATCATCCAAAGCCTTTGTCGTAACCGTATTGCAAGATGATTATTTTCTCTGGGGGTGGTTATGAGGATGAATTAGGCAATAATGCAAATCCCTTTTGAAATGAATAAAAAGACATACTATAATTGTTTCCATGCCCTCTGGGTGGAAAGGCTAAAATAAAGATTCAAGTCTTCCTCCTCTTCTTTCCAATAGCCTGTCTCTTTGCACCCTTAGTTCTATGATTTCCTCAAGCCCATAAATCTCCTGTGAGGGGTAAAGATAGTTAGGAGAGAAAAATCACTCTATCAGGTGAGTTTACATCATTCCTCCTCATTGCCCTTTGTTCAACTATTTTCATCCTTACTGGTTGTCTTGTTTCCCCTATATATAAATCAAGCTATGCAGACATGCAAAACTAAGTACAGGAAAATCAACTGCTTGCTTTATGGCCTGATGAGGATGGGCTACGGGGGTGTTTGATGCTACTAGCAGCCAAGGAAAAGTGCCTAAAAAAGAGTTGCCTTTTTTGTGCAAAATTTTCTTGGTACTGTCTGCACCTTCTAGCCCACATCTTTAAAAAGAGGGAGAGTGTGATCTTGTTGCTGTTGCATTGGCCTGTGATCAGTGGGCACCTTGGCCGTGCCGGGGAGCAGTTGACAGATCATAGGCAAGGTTCCTTCACCTCCATGTGTCTCTTCCATCTAAATAGTTGCCTTTTAAGAGGTCCTTGCAATTATTTTGCCATGGTATTCTTCATAACAAACTGAAGGGACAATTCTGGAGAAAGGGAAGATTTTCATTTATCTTTTTATATACGTGAGTTTTCTATGCAGTAAATAGAGATGGAGCATACAGTATTGCTTCCTGGGTAAGCCCGTACGATTGCTTAAAAGAGTCGTCAGATTTTCCTACCACTTTCCATTTTACCAAGGAGAATGTTTTAGACCTAACGCGAATGTTGGTACGCTTCCCAGTTCCCTCAGTAGAACGAGCTTGTTGATGTAGCCCACTCATCTTCAAGTGTAAGCCTTCCCCAACCCATTTCCTTTTCTTGTACATTTAAAAGCACTAAAGAGAAGAGAATCCTGATTGCAGCCTTTGCATGCCTTTGGGCATGGCTACATTTTTAAATTGTCGATAAGTTTCTGAACTTCTGCAACCCTTCAAGCCACAACAGAGTAGCTCAAATAGGTAAACCGAAGTAGGAAATGTTAAATGCTGTGTTGATTTAGAAATTGTGTTTTCTACTCAAAAGTAGGACTGCATTTCAGCTGGTACAGAAATTGTAAGTTTGAGGTCAATGGATCTCAGACTGGTTGAACTATTACTATCCACTTGGATCATAATGATTTCTAACAAGTGAGTTAGCTAAAGATTTTCCACTGTAGACGACCTCTTCTACGTGTTTTGAAGGAAGGAAGGGCAGAGACTGTAAAATAACATGGGCATGTGAAACCGAAGTTCATCGATCAGAAGGAAAATATGTTGAAGCTGAAGAACTCAAGATTTGTACTCAGATTTGGGACAGTCTAACTAGAGGAAGCCTTGGGACAGCCTTTTATGAGGAAGACAAAATGTGGACTGTTCACTCTTATCAATTGCATATTTTGCATGCAGAGATCATGGCAACAGCACCCTATGGGTCAAAGAACACTTGTTTGCTTTCAAGGGATTTTCAAGAAATGAATGCCATTTTGCTTTGCCATCATTGCACGCAGTTCTCCTGAAACAGACTAGCGTTGTCACTGACTGGCTTTGCTTTGCCTTGTTCAGTTTATTTCTTTTAATTCCTCAGTTCTTCTTTTTCTGATGGGGAGAACTTTGTGCTCGTGCTCTCTAGTCCATGATATTGTAATCTTTTATTTATTCACAGAACAGCTGTGCCACTGGCTGCATAGGTGCTGGCTTCCATGCTCCATTGTGGCACATTGCTTGTGATTACCACTTTGTATTATACATGCATGTGTGGCCTCTGCCAGCTTTGCTAAAGCACGCATTGAAGCACACACTGCCTTACCATGTCCTCTCTCTAGGCTTTGCTGCCTCACTGACTATTTACCGGGGTAAACAAGTTCTGAAGTTGAAATGCTGGACTGAGGTCCAGGAGAGACAAGATAGCTCCAGCTCCTGCCACAAATGTTCCTTCTGATCTTGAAGAAGTTGCTCAATGTCTCTGTGCCTGTTGGGAGTAATAGCTCTGCTCTGTCTTACAGGAGCCTTGACAGAGGGTTAACTTGTTTACAGCTAATAGATCCTGCTAAGGCTCTACAGTGGCTGAGGTGCACAAAACAACAAATGAGAGGGAAGGCATGAGTTACTATGAGGGACGGGTTGAGCATGCAGCCCAAGGGCAACCAGACTACAGCACCTGGTTTTGTAAAGATAAATTGATTAGCCTTTATGAGGTGCTGAGATATGTGAAAGCCATAGAAAATCCTGAATCTGAGTACACTAACAGAATACCCAGTTACAGTTCTATGAAATCCATGATGTGTTTTTTTTTTTAAACTGAACCTAGTGCCTTCATTATTTATATATATATATATATATATATATATATATATGTACACACACATATATGTATATTATCTCCAGAATTACACAGTGCGATATTCAGAGCTGGGAGAAAAAGGTTAAATCCAAATAAACCTCAGGACTGATTTTTTAGCTATAAACCAAACCAAGCTGAAACTTAATTGTGCTGTTGGAAACCAATGTAGAAGCCATTTGCAGTGTGGGAACACATAAAGGAGTTTTTTTTTTTTCATTCCCTGCTTTCTTTTCTAATATATATTCAAATGGAAGAGCGGATTCTCACTTTAGAAATATATCCAGAGTAAGTCATACTTTACCAGAACAGTTACACAGCTTGTGCAGCGGGGTGATGTGTTATGCCTGCAGTTCTCCACTTGCTGCTCTTGTAGGTGTCACCTTCATACAAAGCTTCAAACTATTCCATGGTGCAGAGGCTAGAATGGTCTTTGCTACCTGCAAAACATGCCACTTTTCTGCTATACTGCCATTTCTGCGTTTATCAAAGATCTTGGCATTGATTTCTGTAATTGCAGAGGTGATTGCAATCAAATCTTCATTCGAATGAAGGCTGATGTATCATGGGTTCCAATCTGACTGAATTACCCTAAACAGTGTTCCCTCAATTTTGGAAAAACCTCCATGTCCATTAGGTTTGTAAATGACAGGCATTTTTTCCACAAGCACTCTTCAAGTACAGCACACAGTGATGGAGGAAGGGGCGCCTGCATTTTTTCTGAGCAACCAACCAGGGGCATGCACCAAAAAAAGCTGTCTGCATAGCAGACCAGGAAAACAACCCCTCACACACCCAGTTTGTGCTTTTGCCTGTTTCTGGGAGGTGTTATCAATAGAGGAGCACAAAAATGGCTTGCATCAGCAATTCAGTTCAGGTGCTCTGCAGACACACTAGAGGTTTTGTGGAGCAAAGAGCTTCTGTAGATGCTTGCAAGGCTGCAAAGAGCTTCTGAAAACTGCTCTGGAGGCAGGAACAACCTCATTCTAGCATACCTGAAGTCAATGCTTTTAGACCAAGTAAGGTCACTTGGCTTTGTAGCTGCTCGTTTATTGATTTATTTATTTCCCTGCATTGGAGAAAATTACCATTGTTTGTGAATTCTGGTTTGCAGAGACCAAAGCCCCCTGAATGCAGGGGACTTCCATACTGAAATCAACACTAGCATCAAAGGTCAGGGAAAATGATCAAATAGTCTGCCTCAATTCGATGTGTCCATTTTTCCTTGAGAAGAGCAGAAAATCGCACATACTTAGTCATAGTGCTAACAGTAGTCCTTCAACTTCAGATTGGGTGAAGATCCTAACTTCCATCAATTTATTCTTGTTTGAGAGTAATTAATTTCTTTGTCTCACGGAAAATAAACTATAATTTTTTAGTGAAAGACTTAATGAAAGCATACAGAAACATATTCATCCTAAATCTGTTGAATTTTACTGCTGTACAAAAACTCTTACCAAAAAATATAATTTTGCTTTTCTTTTGCTTCATTCATTTTCAAAATTTCAAGTGAGCGTCCTGAAGTCCAAAACCTTCTGGTCAGGGGGAATAAGAACAACACAGATCAAAAAGGGGAAAAAAAAAAAAAAAAAAAAAGAAATAAAGGGGGAAAAAAAGAGATCCTTTTTAGAGTTAAAATCCCTTTTTGATTAGATTGCATTTTACTTAGATTTGTGAATGTTTTGAAACCCCTGATTTATTTGATTTATTCATTACAAAAAAAAAAAAAAAAATGTTGGTCTCAAGATAACTCTACCTTAAGCATTGGAAACATTGTCTTCTGAGAAAGAGCCTTACCTCTGTGGAAACAGGTGGCTCATATACCATGAACTCCTATCACCTGGGGTAGATAACCTATTCTACTTACTCATGTTATTTCTATCCTGATGATGCTGGCATGACAGTTCCACACTTTTTTTTTTTTTTTTTGTGAAGAGAGGTGAATTTTAATTGTGACCTTAAATATAGTTGCACATTTCAGCTGAACGTTTGAATATGCATTACAGACCTGTTTTTGTAAGTGAAGAAAATCTGATAGCCTTGATTTCTACAGTTTTGACGCTTTCTTTTATTAAGGTGTCAGCCTCTGACTTGTAGTGCCATCATTACAGTGACACTGACACCTATATATTGGTGCTATTAACGCTTCCATTTCATGTCCTCTAGATAAAAGCTGGCTCTTGGAAATCCTTTTGTTGAGTTACTTGCCTTGGGATATGCCTGCAATGCAAAAATAAACAACCCTTAGAATTTCTGGCTTTTTTAATCTGAAATGATTGCCTTGGTTGCCTTTATACATGACACATTCAATGTGTGCTTATTTTCAGTAGAAGCCACGTTTGTTAGAGGTGTTGTTTAATGTGGGTAAAGGGAGACAGAGGTCTAAAACAGTTCATATTAAATTCCTGGAGGAAATTCCACTTTAAAATAGAATTTGGCAATGGCACGCTCAGGCTGACTAATTCTTTTGAATTTATGGCCCATCAGCCAGAACCAGAAAGGAGAAGGTAAAAAAATAGCATGGTATTCATTAGCATTCCTGCTACTAGTACAGCATGGCTGTAAGTAAGAGTAGATGACATTGCTGCTCAAGACAAGCAACTGTCCTGAAGCAAGCAGAAGAAATGCTCTTGCTGTGGGACTTTCAAACAGGGCAGAATCCATCAGTGTCCCTAGGGCACTAGTAGAATTATAGCCACAGAAGCTTGCTCAAAAGCTAAAGTAAGAAATATTTGCATTTTACTAAGCTTTTTGCTTTATTTGTTGCTTTATTCTGGCATAAATTTGTGCTGGCACTTGAAAAGGTCGTTAAGTTCCCTGTCCTAACCCTTACAAACCACTTTTGCCAGGTACTGCCTCTTCTGTGGTGACATGAACATTGATGTGATTCAAGATGATTCATATGGGAAAGCAGACCCAGTTGAAAAGTACCTCACCTGAAACTCTGATCAGCTTGATTGCTTGCCTATGCATGGCCAGCTCTGGTGCTAGTACAAGGGAGGCATCAAGAGTAAGGAGCCAGGTGAAGGACCTCACTAGCCAGGGCATAGCTTTGTTTCTGTGTTGCAGAGAATAAAGAAAGTGTGCTTCAATCATAGGTTTCCTCAAAAGGAGCTGAACTGGTCCCTGTGTAGAGCACAAATGGAATGCAGGCTTGGCTCGTCTAGTCAGGAGAATGGGTGAGGAAGAGCCAAGTATTCTCAGGCTCTGACTGTCATGCCAGTTCATGACTCAAGCACAGAGGTGTACCAGGATCAACAGCAAACTCAGACCTTCTCATGATGCTCATCACGATGCTCACGGAGTGCTTAGTTCACTCTGAATCAGAAGCAAGTCTTTCATAGTCAGCAGAATTACGCTATCGTAAAACCAGCATGACAGGAGAGTCAGGTCTTATGTTGATAATTATCCAGTTTCTTCACTTTGAGCATTCCCAACTGTTTTAGTAATGCTTTCCTCATCTTCTCTTTGTGTTATCTTCTCTGGCAGACTGGGCTAGTTTGATTTTTCTCTTAGTGCCAACCATTGGTCTCCACATCCCTTTTGTAGCTCTGTTTGAGGAGCAGAGGGCTCCCAGTGCTGCAAGCTGGGCTCTCAGCATCTCCCATATGCAGTCAGGGAGAACAAATAAATTGATGCCTTAACAGCAATGTGCTGTTGTGCCTTGTGCTCAGCTCTCTATCATGACATGCGCTTTAGCAAAAGTCTGTTAACATCCTCTTGTCTGAGCTGTTCTTTTTAACTCCTGTTTCACTGGTTTGTAAGTGGTTTCTGTATTGCACTGGTGCAGCCTCACCTCAAGCTCTGGGTGCAGTTTTGGGAACAACGCTATAAAAAAAGACGTAAAACTATTAGAGTGCCCAAAGGAGGGCTACAAAAATGGTGAAGGGCCTGGAGGGGATGATACCTGAGGAAGCAGCTAAGACCCCTGGGTTTGTTCAGCCCCGAGCAGAGCAGGCTGAGGGGAGGCCTCATGGCGGCTGCAGCTCCCTCACGGGGGGAGCGGAGGGGCAGGCGCTGAGCTCTGCTCTCTGGGGACAGTGACAGGACCCGAGGGAATGGCATGGAGCTGGGACAGTGGAGGGTCAGGCTGGACACTAGGAAAAGTTTCTTTACCCAGAGGGTGATCGGGCACCGGAACAGGCTCCCCAAGGCAGCGGTCATGGCACAGAGCCTGATGGAGTTCAAGAAGCATTTGGACAATGCTTCCAGGCACGTGGTCTGATTTTTTGGGTGGTCCTGTGTGGAGCCAGGAGTTGGATTTGGTGATCCTTGTGGGTCCCTTCCAGCTTGGGATATTCTATTCTGTATTAATTATTTAGTCTCTTGAATTTTTCAAATCCACCAGCTAAAAACACACAGATACACACACAGACATATCTACACTTATTCACAGCCATTAATAGATTTTTAAGAAAAGATCCTGGGTAGACTGCAGTTTATTAACCTACATAAAAAGAGGTAACATAAAAAGAGGATTAAGTAGTAGTCCTAGTATGAATCTCTTTTTCAAGAAAATGCAGTCCTTCACACTGAGAGCTGCTGAAATGACAAGTTTTGATAAGCTTGTATCCTTGATTTTGTGTGTGTGTGTGCACCTTCCTCTTTCCACAGTGCCAGTTGTATGGTTTATTTAAGAAAACAGAGTATATACCTTCTTCTCCACACCTTGCAGCTTCCTGGCCGAAGAGTCAGTGTTCGTCTCAGAAAAGTTAAAGTCACATAGCTGGAGTTACTAAAGGGCTTGACTCAACTTTTTGGAGAGTTCCTTGAAAAGAATTTTTTTTTTTTTTGTGACTGGAGGAATCATCAGATTCAACATAGCAGATGTCCAGATACCAGTGTCATCTGCTACCTTGCCTCGGAAGATTTTGGAGACAAAATACGCTGCCTGGCTTTTTTTTCTCAACTTTTCATTTTCCTTTTAGGACAGCTTGAGCTACATGAGATGATTGTACCCACCATAGCTTCCCATTGCTGCCAGATGACTGAAAAAGAAAAGCTGAAGCTAAATTTGGGTGTGCTGTCTTTTTTGGAACACATTTAGTGTGCAGTGCCTTTTCTTTCTCTATTCAAGCATTACTTCTAAAGCATATCTGTGAATCACTTTTAGAAGCAGCAGCCATGGCCATTTCAAAGCATCATCTGCTTAACAAATTCAGAGTAGATTGACCTGCTTCCCCATGTTAAAGCAGTTTCACTGACTTGTTAATTTTAGAGGATGTTTCCAGACAGTAGCTTTCTTGCTTTCAGAGCCTGATGGATCTGATTTTGATGTCCCAAAGACAGTAATAATCTCCCCCGCATATGCTAATATACACTAAGTATGAATAAGAATATTGCCATCAAGCCTTATGTGAACTCATTTCAGGCTCCCCCAGTACGCTTTTTGTTGTTTCCCAGTTCTTCTCATATCTCTCTTCTCCCTTTGTTTTTCTTATAGTCCTATCTGTTGTTTCAACAGCAGATTCTGTCTTCTGGAACAACTTAATGTTCCTGGTTTTGGATTTTACAAATCATTCCAGATGGAAATTGATAATAATGAAACCTGTTATTGGGCTGGTGTAACATTCGGGCACTGTTAGAGGAGCAACAAATGCTGGCTTTACATCACCTTTGGGTTCCTCAGTGCAGGCTGGTCTTCAGGGTCCAGAGCCTACAGATGTGAGGCTGGCAGGGAGTTGCGGGAGGTTGGTCTGTGTAGCTGCACTATGACAGAAATACCCAAGAGGCTCTTTTAGGTACTGAAAACAGCATAGTGGTTTTTTTGTAAGAAAAAAAAGAGGCAGCTTTCCCTGCCTCTCATGATCCTGTGCACAGGGCCTGGCAGCCTGAGTGAGGGGGAAGCAAGGTGAGACATTGGAGACCTATGCTCAGCTCTTGGCTGTGTCAAAATTTTCATGTCACCTTGAAGATGTCCTTTAGTTATCTGTTGTTGCTATTTCCACCTTCAAGCTAGGGAGAATATATTTCACCTCCTGTGTGGTCTAGCCAGAATCCTGTGTTTTCAGAGGCTGTAAAAATTAATGTCTCACATGCTGGCCTTTGCTAAGTAGTTCTGTAAGAAGATTTCACTCCTGTCAGGGTGCTTTGTCTTCCTCTATGCTCCTTCCCGAGGGACTGCTACTGGTCCTCTGGAAATCTGCCTCAGGGCTGGAGTCCTTGGTTTACTTCTGTACCCATAGTGCTTTTGCAGCCCTTGATGGATCTTTCTCACTGCTCAGGAGAGATTTAACAGCAGCCTTATCTCACGTTACTATGTCTTTGTTATTTCAACAGTGGCCTGTTTCAACTAGCTGTAGGACAGTGCTTCATGAGGCATCAGGGATAATTGACACTAACTTTCACCTGCCAAAACAAATAGCTAGACTAAATGCATTTTCCTTTATTTTGAGTTGTCTGTTCCTTGAGTGAGTGGAGTTATGTGGTCCTTCATAACTGTTTTCCCGACCCTCCTCAAGTTTGGAGTAACCTGAACTAAGGAGCTTGTGATCACTTCTGCAGTGAGCATCTGGGCTTGGCTCCATCCATGGTAAGAGTATATGCAAAATGGGGAGTGAGAGTGGTTGCTGTGGGAAGAGGTGAAAGGCACGGTGGAAAAAACAAAAAAGCCAATTTGCAGCTTTTCTGTACCTCACCTTGGAGTGACATTGTTTTGACAGGTGAGAGGTAGTATATTTCTCTGTACTGAGGGAGAAACGTTTGTGTGGCCAGAGTCTCTCTTTGTAACATGTGTGAAAAGGAAAGTAGGCCAGAGAAAGAAGCAGTACCCTCCTAGTACAGTCACACTTGTTCCACAAAATTGGGAAGACAGCAATACCAGCCTTTCAAAAGCAAGAAGAATCAGGAGATTACCTGAAAGTCACTCTCTCATTTACTGAATCTGTGGCAAGCTCTCTGGAAACTTGATCCACCTGCCTGCTCATTTTTTGGCTATTATGCAAAGAGTAATTACATTATCAGCCAACCGGTAGAACAGGCAAACACCATGGTGAATGTTACTGTGTCCACTGATCTATTTAATGGGTGAATGATCTTTTCACTTCTGCATCTGATTTGTAAAGGATTGCAGGCAAATGAGAGTAACAGCAATCAAACCGTGAAATAAGGTGATTGGGAATGTTTGCATTGTTCTGTGAGGCACCATACAAAGACCCACTTTTGACCAAGTTTGCAGAGAAAAATTCATGTGACTAAATTTAACACTGTGAGGACCCACATGTCCTGAAAGCAGCACAGACCCTCTGACCATTCTGCTACCAGGCCCCATGGACCTACCCCTCAGCAGGGCTCACAATTTTGGCTGGTTGGTGCAGGACAAAATCGGGTCTAAGACCACCAGAACTTGGTCTGAATCACTTGTAACTTAAGCATGATGAAAACTGCGTGTATTTGGAACGTGTCTTTTGTGGCTTGCTCATTTCTGAAGCAGAGCACTCAGTGAATTCACAAGTTTTAATGCAGCGTCAGAAAAAACATAAAGGCAATGTTGTCATACCATTCGGCGTGCCAGGTGAAGAGTCATAGCCGAAAAATAAAACTCACTGAACTGTTAGATGCCTCATGATGGATGAGTCAGAAACTCTTTGTTTCCTGCTACACTGTTACTGATTTAGCAGGCTGCAAAACGGGAAAATGGAGCTAGGGATGACAAAGAAGAGATAATTTGTGAAAAATGCCCACAACTTGTGGGGTAGATGAAAAACATGATACAGCAATTTCAAAACACCAGGAGACACACTATGTGGGCAGAGGGTGTGTCCACGTTCTTCAAGCGTGTGAGAAATTAAATTCCCAGTTACCATTCTTTCCAGCAACTTTCAGTGGGCAGAAGCAGGTGCCCTCTCCAAAGAGCACCAGTGGATCCATCAAATAACATGTTGTATCTGGTACCATCTGGAAGACAAACCTTTAGGGTCTAGAGATCCTCAATTCCCGTCTTTTGTGAATTCCAGTGGAGAAAGAGTGTTTTCTGCAAGGAAAGCTTAGGAAGCAGTGTTATTGGAAGGCTGTCACAGCACAGAACAAGAGCAGTTCAGATGTTATGATGTGGCTCAGGCTAAAGATTGCTCACCTTTGCTTCTCTTGCGTGAGGCAGACTTACCAGTGAAATTCATTTCATGTGTATGTTATCCAAGTAAGAGTTCATCATCTACCACTTAACCCCAAAGATAAAGAGTTAAATGCATTTTTGGGCCATGTGTGAGCCATCAAAGGTAAGGGAATTTGCATTACACTTGATGTATGCACTAAGCCAAATGGCTTCTATAAGATTTGTGTCTTCCTCTGAATTCAAATGTTACGGATTTCAACTCCAAATGTTGGTCAGCAGAGCAACACTACATAATAGGTCTACAGAATAAGTCATGATTATTTCTGGTTGATCTGCTGTTTCAAACTGAATGCCTTAAAAACAGAACTGAGAGATGCAAGATAGAATAGGAGCCTATATTCTACTGGCACAATTTGAAAAGTAATTAACAAATATGTCCAATAGCAACTTATCATGGATACATGCTTGAGAAAGGGGATCTTGCCAGCATAGCATCTACATCTACCTTCTCCTTTATTTCAGGAAAGTATTTAGAAAAATCTTGAAGGGAAATAAAATCAGAGAAGAGCCACTAGAATTATTGTGGGAAACAAAAAACAGATCAGACTGTAGCAAAAAGCTCTTGAGAATGCTACCTATTTGCTTTCTAAGAGAACTGACTGAGGAATAACTCAGTTATAATCTGTATGTACCAGCACAGAGGACACAGCATGAATGGAGTTTTCAGTATAGTGGACAAAAGTAAAGCAAGGTGCATTAACTGAAAGGCAGACAGATCAAACTAGGAATAATGCACACGTTTTTAACAGTGAATGTAATTGAAGCAACCTACCAAGGACTTCAGTAAATTTTCCATCAGCGAGAACGCACATAGAAAGACAGGAAATTTTTCTAGAAGACACCTAGCTGAGGCACAAATTAATTCATGGAAGTTCAATGACATGTCATATACAGGAGGTCAAACTGGATTATCACAAATGGGCCTTTAGAGCTTTTAAGTCCAAGAATTTATGGGAGATTGAAAAGATATTAACAAGTTTTCTTCCAGTAGAATGCCCTTAACAAAGATCAATCTCTCTGTCTATCAATGGATTTCCCATACTTTGCATCACTGCCTTTAGTCTTTCCCAAATAAATTAGATTAAAGTAGCGAGATCAATAGTGATTTCAGCGTCCTCTCTTTTTCAGCCTGCCTCAGTTATTGAAAGAACTGTCTAGTCAAAATATTAAAAAATCTTTTTTTTCCACTTCTGAAAAAAAAAAATCCAATTATATCTCATTACAGACTGTTAAAATAATTCATAAGAAAGCCTTAATGAACATAGTAAAACTGCCAACTGAAAAATGCTGCAACTATAAAACTTCTTTTTTAAAAAAAAAAAAAACAAACAACTCCGGGCATTTATTTTATCAAGAACTAAGGATTTTTGCAAAATAATTATGTTTACAGTTTCAATTTCAGATTTCTCTGAGTTAGTCAATGCACAAGTTCTGTTTGGACCATGTGGAAAATAATCTTCATGTGCTTTAATAGCTCCACTGATTTTCCTTTATCTTTCAAATACCCCAAACTTGACGTGTGCTAAAATGAAGTCTGGAAAATGTCAGTCCCAGAAAGCATGCTTGTCAAAGTAATGGCAACCAGAAAAAAAAAAAAAAAAAAGAAGGGTGGTTATAATAAAACCTGAAGTCAGTGATAATTATAATGGAATTTTGGGGCCTATTATCAGCCTGCCTAAAGTGAGATGCAGACATTAAGAGACCTGCAAGCAGAAGTTGCCTGGGAGATGTGCTGAAACAGCCTGTCTCTGGCTGCACGGGCTCTTTCCCTGGCTGACTTCACCCACATGCCTCACCACGCCAGTTTACTCCAGCCCTTTCCCCTCCTTCCTCAGCAGAGTTGGGTGTTGCGACCTATCTGCAGTGAGGAGGTTCCCTTCTTGGGTGAACTTTGTGTTACCTGGCAGGAGAAATTCCTTGGGAATGAGTGAAGTCTCGCTATCTGTGGAGCAGCTCAGGGATTAGAGATGTCTTTTCTAGTCGCTGAAGGTTCCTGATAAAAAGCGCAGCAGCGCTCTGCGGGAAGTGCAGAAGAGCACTGACCACATAAAAGGCTGTGGGAGGTGGTTTTTTTTTTTTTTTTTTTTTTTTTTTTTTTTTCCAAGAAGAAGCTGATCATCCTTGTTAGGTACTAGTTATTATTGCTCCTGTTCTTGTGAAAAGTGGTATGTGTGATAGCTGTGTATTTCACAGGCCTTATGCAAGTCATCCCACACCTCTGCAAAGTGGTTGCATGCTACCCTGCATGACAATGGATAGGGAATTCAGACTGAGATTATCCACGGTGCAGTGAGATCAGCAGGGCACAGGAGAAATCTGCCTTTTTTGCTGCTTCTGCCTGCCTCTCTTCTGTACCCTTGAGGTTTTGTGTCCACTGGAAGTCCTCCAGGCGGAACCCAGGACAGAATGTGTTCAGTCGGGCACGCAGGTGGCTGTGTCACCACCGCTAGAAGGAAGCCATTTGGTGGCTTCCTAAGAGCTCCTCAGCAGCAGAGAGGCTCCAGCTGCCTTGCTGTACCATGGTCTTACCCTGGAGGTCGATCTGTCCACTGCCAGGACACCCACTGCTGCTTCCTATTGCCTTTGACTAGGGTGAACCGTGCCTATTGTCTGAAGTACGTGTCTGTGAGGGGAACAGAAAAAAAAAAATAATACAGCCTTTAACAGTTGGGGGCTGGTGTTGTGGAATTAAAAGAATGGCTTCTTTCCACGGTGAATGGAAGCCAAAGTGGCGGTGAATCTCATTTCAGCATCTAGCAGAAAAAACTGCCAGCCTGGTAATAGTAAAGATAATAATTGTATGTTGTTTAATCTTATCTGGATATGTCCCCTCCAGTGGTTTCCTGCTGGTAAACCACAGAGGAGAGAGGCAGTAGTAAGTAAACTAGAGGAAGTGAGATGAAATATTGCATGTTCCTCTGGTTAATAGGGGATTCATTTGAAGGATATTGCTAATTAAAACCAATACTATTTTCCTCCATGTGGGCTTTCAAAACCATTTTCGGAGGATACAAAGGACGTTTTGTTTCACTGAATTGCTTATAGTTTAGGGAAGCCAGTGGGATGAAATATTAGCGTAGTAAATTGTGCTTGTGCTTCAAGAGCAGCGTGTGAAAGGGGCACCTTGCAGATTGTGAGTACACGGCGTCACCCAAATAATGTCCAAGCAGAAGGGCAGCTTGGGGTTAGAGGAGCAAAAATCCACCCTCAGCCTACCCTGCAGTACAAGAAACTGCCAAAGAGTTGTGGTTACTAGAAAAAGAGCTCCTGTGTGTCTGTAGCTCCAGGGCTGCTGGATCTACAGAAGCCTGCAGTCTGGGGATTTGCCTGCAGTGCCGACCTTAGCTCCAGCCTGCGGATGGCTCCGTGATTCACAGGGAGGGCGCGAAGCCAGCGGCTGCCTCCTGCTGCTGCCCACAGCTTTCCTCTGATGTGACCAGGGGGAGCCGAGGGTGCTCCAAAGGCCAGGCTTTACAGAGCACCTCACCCCATTCACTGCATCCGAAAATAACTGAGCCATGTCAGCGGAGAGATGTGAGAGTGAGATGACATCTTTAGGCATCGGTGAGATCTTGTGCTCAGCGCCTACTTGCTTCATCCAGATTCTAGGCTTGCGCCCAAGGCTGAGGAAACAAACCTGAACTTTCTTCAGCTTGCCTGTTCCTGAGTGCCTTGTGTCAGCAGAACATGCCTCATCATGTGGCTACCGGATGTTTTCTCCACCTCCTGCGCCACATGCAGGGATCCCACTCGGACCCACTTCCCCAGCAACGAGTGGAAAAGTCCACTTTTGGGTTTAGATTTGTCTTTACATCACTGGAAACAAACAGCCCGTAGGAGGTGTTGAAACAACTCCCTGTGTGTTAAAAGTGTCTGTGGACTGGCTTCAGTGTGGCTGAGCTGGGCAGGCATTGCCCCTATTTGAAATTAAATGTGAGGGGGTGAGGTGCAGACATTGCAGGAAAAGCTGGCACCCCTCTTAATCAGAGCTGAGGCCTGTGGGACATCTTCTGCCTTGCTTCTGTATGCTTTCTGGCCACTGGCTGAACTCTTACAATGCACCCTGGATCATACCACCAAGGGCTGGACTGCTCTGCTGTAAGCAACTTATCCCAAAGCAAGTGTCCTTTACTAGAAAGTTCAAGTAAAATACTTGCAACCTGGAAGAATTAGAAACTTAAAGGAGAATTGGTTGTCTTCTTTCTCTGTACCCTTTTCAGTTACATTTTAATATTTCTCAGTTTTCAGTTTGGGCAGGGGATTCCTCTTATCCTGTTTGCTTTCGTGCTCCAGAGGCTTGAACAGCCCTTTACTATTTCAAGAAGCTCCTGTTTACCTCCCTTCACCTGTGTTCTGCTTTCTGGCCCTTGTTCTTCTCTTGTTGACTCCCTGAGGGTACACAGATGGTAGCCTGGAAGCCAAAAGGAATGATACTGAGGGCGTGAGAGTGGGAGAGAAAAAAAAAAAAAAAAGGGAAAGAAAAAAGGAAAAAAAAGGGAAAGGAAAAGAAAGATGGGGAAAAAAAAAAGTGATTGCAGAAAGCCTTCAGACTCCTCTCACAGCAAAACCCTATTACATATCAGTGTGCTGGATCTTGTCAAGGTGCAGGTAATGTTTAATTTTGGGAATACAACCGAAACACATTTGGCTTGCTGGCTGTAATCGTTTCGGCCTGTGAAGTGAGGTAGCAACAGTACGGTAGCACGATTCCATCGCGAAGCGCGTTCTGCTAGCTGAGAAGTCTCTCCCTGTTCACATGCTGTGCCACAGTCAGCCTGATCTTCACTGGTGGGCGGCAGCCTCAGAGGCACCACATCGGCAGCATATGTAAGTGTTTCTCGTCTCCAAATTAAGCCCTGTGACATACTTCACCCTAGGTGCAGGAAGGAGTTAATCTCAGCGCTGCGGTCTGGTAGGGCTTGAGCAGCATTTGTTCATTTGGTAAGGAAATGCCGTGACTTACAGATAACTTCAGCCCGATGTTGTTTCAGCGTAGTGTTCTCTGGGACTGCAGTTGGAATATGCTTGGAGGAAGCCGATTTGCATCCAAAATGCTTTATAAAACGAGTCTTTAAAATAAAACCCAGTAAGTAGATGCAAATGTTGTTCTTAGCACACAAAACGCCACGGCTCTGCTACCTGCTCGCACAGCGCCGTACCCGCCTTCCTCAGCTCGCACAGGAACCGCAGCCAAGCTGAGAACGGAACAGTTCGGCCGCACTGACGAGCCAGGCTGCAGGAAATCAGCCACAGCCGAGGCAGGTCGGCCACTGAGCAGGCAGCACCCGCAAAAAGCAGCGAGCGGAGCAGGGGACACCTAGCGGCGGCTGGCAGCGCCCGCTGCAAGGGCAGCTCCTGAGGGGCAGCCTGCGCTCACTCACAGCTCCTCACCGTTCCCCTGGCGTTTTTTCCTTCTAGTTCTTAAATAAAGCGACCTTCCAGGAAGGATACCATCTATAACATCGTTATTTTTATTTATTTATTTATTTGTTTTCCTGAGGTTCCTCGCCAAGGCAATAACATTATCCCCCGTGGTCTTGCTCCTGTGCAGAAATAACCCGCTGCCCAGCTGGGCGAGCGGCTCGGCAGAGGACTGGCAGCGCTCAGACGTGTTATTTCGACCCCAAAAGTAACACTCCCTCAGGTATCCGAGCACTAAGCGGTGAGAGTCACGTCTGCCAGGGTTGTTATAATAAACTGTGATGGCTTAAAGTTTGTCCCGCCGACCAGCCCGCGTGAAGCTGTGCTTAGGTGTACGAGTGTGGATGTGAGGTGCGCGTTAGGGGATGGGTTAAGCACAATAACCCCAAATTCGGCCGGCCTCGGGCGTGCTGCACCTTGACTGTGCGCTTGGGCAGCCCCTGCCCGCTGAGCCCAGCGCAGGGCGGGCAGCGAGGAGAGGCTCCCAACCGCCGTGTGCGTGGCAGCGAGCCCCGGGATCGCAGACACGGCCTCCCGCAGGACTTTAATAGGGAAATTTAGGGAAATGTAGGGAAATGTAGGGAAATTCGAGCGCCCAGACCGGGCTCGGGTGCGCAGGGGCAGAGCTCGGAGCCGGCACCTCAGGCTCGGGGCTGGCCCCCCCCCCCACCTGCCGCCCGCTCCCTCACAGGGCAGGGCGAAGGCGGGGCGGGGCCCTGAGCGACAGCCCCGCTGACCAATGAGAAACCGGCTTTCCCTAGGGGCAGAGCCGGCGGAGCCAATGACGAGGAGGGGCGGGCTTGTGGGCGGGGAGGAGAGGGGGAGAGGCCCCGCCCCCGCCCTCCCCTCCCCGTCCGGCGGCTGGGGCGCACTCGGCAGCGAGCGGCGGGCAGAGCGCGAGCGGTGCCGGGGGGCGCGGGAGCAGCACCGGCAGCAGCAGCGGTTGCAGCGGTTGCAGCAGCGCGCGCGCGACCCCAACGGCTGCTCCCCCCTCCCGCCCCCCCGCCCGGCTCCGTTAACGGCTCCTCCCGCGGGAGGGGGCGGTGAAGGGGAGCCGGGCAGCGGAGCCCCGCGGGCCATGGGGGTCCCGCGGCCGCGGCAGGCGCAGGCAGGGCAGCGGCAGGTAAGGACGGGGCTCGGGGCTCGGGGCTGGGGCCGGGCCGGAGCGAGCAGCCCCGGGGGCTGCGGAGCCCTCCCGGGGGGGACCGGGGGCTCGGGACCGGGGGTCGCGGGCGGTCCCGGCGGCGCTGCCCCGAAGTTGGGTGCCCGCAGCTGGGGGCTGAGCCCCGGGGGGAGCTGGCGGAGCTCCGGGGGCCCGGCCCCTCGGCTGGGAGCGAGTTTTGGGGGTGCCGCCGCGGGGAGCGGGTGAAGTTGGGAGGGAGGCGCTGGCGTTGGTGCGCCCCGGCTCTTTTGTGTGCGCTCCCCGCTTCGGGAAGTTGACGCTAGATGGCTTGCTTCTCTCAGCTATCCGCCGGGGAAGGCGAGCGTGTCATCTGCTTCTGCAGCCCGCTGCTCCGGCGTTTGTCTCTGTTTTTTTTTTTTTCCCCTGCGTGTGAATAGGAAGCTGCCTTCCTGAGCGGTTCAGCGCTGGTTAGACGCGAGGAGAACTTAAAGTTTGCCTGCGAGCTGATCCAGCTCAGCCCTTTCATCAGTTCAGCTGCTTACAGGCATCGTTTTGTATACACACTACCAGTACCTAAAGGGAGCTTGCTGAGTTGCAGTATAGTTCTGAAAACCCCCAGGTTCCTTTAAAGGAAGGCAGTTGGATAGGAAAGGCTGAACATGTAAAGAAACAATACCATCGTCTCAGTTATTGCTTACTTTGTTGGACTTCATTTTAGAAAGATCCCTAATAGATAAACAATCTTACTGCACTTTTTTTTTTTTTCTTCTTTCTTTCTTTCCCCTAGATTTTGTGCCTAGCTATATTGGACTGAAATCTTTTGGAGTTGGGTTCAGGTACACATTGCATCACAGCCTGCTAGGTATCAGAAAGCCTGGGCCTGATGCTTTATTAGTTTATTTCTTCTGTCCTTCCAAAACTGCCCCTGTTGTCAGTGGAGTGCCAGATTTGCTCCTTGTTTGTTTCTTCGGTAGTAGCTCTGAAATACTCAAGTCTTAAACTTGATCTCTGAAATATCTTTTATTATTAATGCAAAAATGTTTAAATCATCAAGAGCTATGATGCATTACCATACAAAAGTTGATTTATAATTTATGTAGCATTCGTATAAAGCAAGATCACAGAGAGGTCTCTGAACGTGTTGTCTTGGTTTTGCATGCCCAGTGGGTTACCTTACCAGGTCACGCAGCACTTTAGGTATGACAAGGAGTAGTTGCTTGTAAGGATGCCAGGCTGTTTCACCAATCATATTGGATCAATTAAAGATGTCACTCATAGATGCCGAGGGTATAATGTGAAACCCAGAACTAAACAAAAGCTCAATCTTTCTCTAGCTGGTATTTGCTTACTGTGCAAATCAAGGAATTTTAAAGGTTTCTGTGCTGTCATCCTGAAAGAAAGATAATATGGTCTGTTCTGTAGACACGGACTGATATGTACTAATACTTAAGTACATTGTGAAATGCTTTTGGAAATGACAAGAGTCAAGGAACTAAGCGAGGCAGTGGTTAAACAGGCAAAAACACCCCTTCCTTTTCGTGATGACCTTTATGAGTGAACCAAGGCACTTCTTTCATCACTGTCAGCTTCATGTTGGATGTGGTAGTCGGGCATTGCCCCTAGGATTGCGTGCAGAGCAGCAGTTGTACCTGCAGGAGAGAGCAAGTATCATCTCCTTGCCTTAGCTGCTGGGATTCAGATTACATTTAGATGGCTGGATGTTAAAATATTTCCAGGAGCTTCATGCTTTTTACTTATCAGTGATCTAGTTCGGTAATAACGAGTGAGAAATGCAATGTTAATATGAAAATATAAGATACCGGCTACTGATTGTGGAAAGAGGGTGGGGTGCTGGGTTATCTAGTTTCTCACTGTAGTCATCCAAGATTATCAACAGTAGCCATACTGGCAGCTTGAAATGTCACGATTTGATGAGTGTTCCCTTCTCTTTCCTTGCGATTTTTGCTTTTCAGTTTAAAGTGTTGTACTTTGTCTTACGTTTGTGTTCAGACTTGACTGGTGTTTGGGTAAGCTGCACTGTGAATCAGCGAGGGAAAGAGGAGGCGGCAGTGTTTGTTATTTGCTATGGTGCTGCACTCATAGTCAAAATTTTTGATATGCTAGATAGTATTCAATGCTTTAAAACATTACTTCTTATAAAATGGCATTGGTCTTAACTTTACCTCTACTTTCAAGGGAAATTTCATCCTCTTATAAATGTGGCTAGTTCATGAAGTTTAGGCTGGGGTGCTCCTTACAGGGTCTTTCTGCCCTGTTTTTTTCTGAGTTGTTCTGGGGGATTACTGTGATAACTGTCTACCAAATCTGAGAATCCAATGCCAAGTATTCATTAAGACTGTTGCAGTATATACCTCTGGTCAGGAAATTAGCTTTTAGTAGATGGAAAAGTATGGGTAACACTTATTTTGAAAATACTCTATTTTTTGTTTTTGTACAGATTACATTAAGAATAACACTAATTCCTTGTGACACTGACCAGTGATGCCATACAACTGTTATATATATATATGTATATGTGTATATATATATATATATATATATATATATATATATAAAAATAAATGCTAGGACTTCATGTGAATTAGCAGTCTTTCTTTTTTTGTAGTTTACTATGAAACAGTGAACTTAAATATCTGATTTACTCTCTCAGTATCAAATGAGAGAGACCCTGCCTTCCTTTGTGATAAAGCACTGACCCTGGGTTTAAACCCATTTCTAGGCATAACTGAATAAACCAGAGATTGAGAGGGATGATTATGGTTGGTGATATTCCTCTAGTTTTAACTAAAGACAGGACAGCAGTAGGTAGAAATGTCATTGGGATTATTTTGCACCAGAGTTCTTAACTAGAACATATGTAGACTCTTGTTTGGATCATGAAAGTGTAATTACATCAGCAGTTAGCTACTCATGGCTTATAACTGGATTCCAGCTTTCTGTAGTTTTTCGAATAATGATCAGCTCATACATAATTAAAGGTCTTGTTTAAAGTGTGTCTTGAATCCTTATGGAGATAATCTCCTGAGCGTGTAATAAACGTAAGCAGCTGCTGTCCCATCTTCTTGAACCTGTGAGCAAGCAGCCTTATTGGGTCTGCTGTGAAGCATTTTAAGAACGGTAATGTTTGAAAGGAAGTAGATATTTATTTTAGATCCCGGCATCTGGGGATCTGTATTCCTTAAGAAAATGACGTTGCTCACTTTGGTATAAAGCTTTCTCTTTTTTCTCAAAGCTAAGAGATGTGATGTAGAAAGATACTGCAGTGGGAGGAAGGAATCCCTGGGATGTACGGGAATCCAGAAGAAGGCAGGAGGAGAGGTAGTAAATTGTGCTGTAGTAGCTAGGAAGCTGGAAGGTGGCAGTAGCTGAAGTTGTCATGTCTTTCCCCTCCCCCTCAGCAGCTTGGCAAATTCAGATGCTCAAATGAAATTCTGAGCACAGAGCTTGGAGTTTTGCCATTGACTTTGATTCTTTTCTTACATAATGTCTTCATTTGTTGTCCTGCATCCTGCAGAGTGACATAGCCAGCTTTGCAGACGTTACTGTAATCCTCCTATGCTGCTTGCCGTTCTTCCTTCTTTCCCCTCTCCCTCCATGCCCTCTTCCCACGAATTCTCCCTGGCACCGTGGCTGTTGACTGTGATAATGCCTGCCTGCTACCTCATCTTTTAGGTAGGCTTTTGAATCATAGGTATTTCAAAATCCAACTTCTCAGGCTTACGCGATATGAAAATGATTTGAAGGGATTCATGTTAAAGGACACATAATAGAGATACAAAGCTCTGATACAAGTCAACAACTTGTGCTTCCATTTCCCTTTTGGTTCACCAACCTTTATTTTAACCTTGATACAATCTATGATGAAATTATGGAACTGCTTTTACAGGTAACATAAACAGCAGATTACAGTACCTAATAAAAAGTACCCATAAGGACAGCTACCCCCAAAACACTAGAGGCTTTGTGGAAGTAAATTAAATAGAATTAGAATGTTTTCAAAACCTAATGTATGCTATTGAACTCACTCAGAAGTTGTTTTCTCTTTTGTTTGTGCTTGCATGTTTTTTGATACTTGTTTTCTCTGTATTATATACAGAGAGAATCTGGACCACTGCGTAATACTCTTATTTTGTCTTCCATGTTTTTTTTTTTGTTTGTTTGTTTTTTTTATATTTATTTCCATCAACTCTGGTAAATTGTGTAAGGATCTGAGAACTAAGTGGCAATTAAGAGAGGTGAGAACAGAAGGGGGAGTAAGACGAGAATACAGCTTTCTACAGATGTTATAAATGCATATAGTGTTAAAACCCTTGTGTGTTTTCTTTCCTCTCACTTGGGGGAGTAAAAAGTCCTGCAATTAATGCATAGTTTGCAAAACTGGCTCTGGAAAAGAGTGTGTGTGCTCTCTCTCATGTTTTGTGGAGGAGGACTTTGTGAAAGATACGGAATTTCAGTCTGTGGTCTTTTTTTTTTCTGTTTGTTTTGTTTGTTTATTTATTCACTTTTTCATCTGAGAGCTGTGGGTTACCTAATCACACTCTTCCTCTCTGGTTGTTTTCATTTGTGGTTTTCAGTTCAATACCAGTTAGTTCCTACTTTTAGATACCTAAAGAACATTCAAGGAAACAAGCACGGCCAAGTATTTTTCTAGACTCTCAGCATTGAAAATGAATACTTGACATGCTTTAGTGTGAAATCTCATTGCAATACCAGTGTGACATAAAGTGGAAACAAAGTGAAAAAACGTGGCTGTGTACGTGCATACATCTGCATGCATAATGTGCATATCATATATATGGGTGCAAACACACTATACGTCTTGCTTATTGTAGTGGCCAGCTGCTCTGGAAGAATTGGGAGCAGTTTAAGGTGACCAGGTTATCTTGCTGTTCGGCTGTAGTAAAGTGAGCCTTTGTGAGGTTGTCAGGACAACAGCTTATTATTATTGTTCCTAGTGTGTTGGGTTTTTTTTCCCTCTATAGCAATGAAGGGAACCGTTTCAAAGAGGGTTGTGTTGCCACGCAAGGATTGCCAGCTGTGATTTGGGTTCAGCGGGATGCTCTGGGTTTGTCATGTAAAAATTCTAATTGATGATGAATGCAAACCCAGTGTGAGAATAATTTTGTTCATTGGACTAATGCAAAACAACCCATTGTATTTACAAACCCACGGCCTATTTTCTCAGCAGTGTTGTCATTACTCCTCTGTTCTCTTCCATTTGAGGCTTAGAGAAAAGCGTTTTATGTTTGACAGTATGGAACCTGTGGTAGGAGTTGAGAGAAGGCAGGAATTAGTTTAAGGCTATGTTATGTCAGTGAGCTCCAGTCTGAGACTGGAAAGCTAACAAGTGAAACCACTGGGGACTGTTTAGTTTGTCATAGGTTCCATCAAAGTGTGGTATGAAATTGGTGCCTAATGATAAAACTACACAGTTGTTGTTCTAGCGTTGCCATTTTGAAGAGCTACTATTCTTGTCACGTGCTAAATGAGACCCAGCTAGCTAAATGACTGGAAGGTGCTTCTCTGCACATGGCCAGTATATGCAGGAGGTGCAGTAATTTGAACTGAAATCACTTTTAGGTTGTTGGTCTGTTCAGATGGGAGATGTGATTGTTCAACAAGGACAATTACATGAGGAAAACTTTCAAATAGCTTTGAGGATTATTTTATTTTATTTTTTTTATTTCATAGAATGTGCTAACACATGGGTCTTGTTTTGGCACTTCCATGGTTCCCTCCCTTTATGTTGCTGATATCAAGAGACACCCTAGTCTGATCCCTAAATTCTTTGATCTGGGTTAAGCTATATAAAACAACAAAATGGTGTCCAAATAGTTAAAATCCTTCATCAAACAGTAACTCGCTATTTCAAGTTCCTTTTTTTGGACAACTGTCTATTCACTGAATAATTTGACAGAGATACCATAGGCAGTTGTAGGAACTGTCTGACAGAATCAGAACCTATTGGGATAAACCTGTGAATACTTAGATCCTTTCTCCCTTACCTGGCAGTTGGTCTGGAGGTGGCTGTCTTCCCCCTCTCAGATCTTCTGCTGTTCTGCGACTTTCCTTGTATATTTGTCTCTTTTCAGTCACAAAGTCTTGTTTGCATAGGAAACAATTCCATCTTTTTGAAGGCTGAGTGAGGTAAACACAATGGTCATTGTAATCCACAGCAATGTGAGAACTGTTTTGCATGTTTCCACTTCTCTTCAGATGTAGAATTTCACCAGTTTGCAAAGGAAACAGGACAGGTGAGATTGTCTGAACTGGGTGAGAGCTGTGAAGGTGGTTGCTCAGAGTGCCACACCAAAAAACAGACTAGCAAATACCAGTTGAGCTCCAACAGAGTTTCCTAGATGTATTGAGGTTGCTGCTGTTAGGTCAGAGAGGCTTGCTGGAATTCTGAACTTCTGTTAGTCTCTTACCCTAGATCCCTGAAAAATCATTATTGCTACTGGAGGCTTCTGAATGAAGGGCAAGCAGTGCTTTGCTAGTCTAGGAGTTTGAGATTTGATAGTTCTGACAATATTGTTGTTTCTCACCCACTTCACAGAATCTTAGAAGCACAGAATGGTTTGGGTTGGAAGGGACCTTAAAGACCACGTGGTTCCAACCCCCTGCCATAGGCAGGGATGCCTCCCATCAGACCAGGTTGCTCCAAACCCCATCCAGCCTGGCCTTGAACACCTCCAGGGATGGGGCATCCACACCTTCTCTGGGCAGCCTGTGCCAGGGCCTCACCACCCTCTGCATGAAGAGTTTCCTGTGAACATCTACAGTAAATCTCTCCTCTTTCAGTTTGAAACCATTATCCCTTGTCCTATCACTATCTGCCAGTATACAATGTCTCTCTCCATCTTCTTTTTTGTTGTTGTTTTTTTTTATAAGCTCCCTTTTAGTACTGGAAGGCCACTCTAAGGTCTCCCTTAGAAGAAGAAGACTTCTCTTCTCCAGGCTAACCATCCCCAGTTCTCTCAGCCTTCCTTCATAGGAGAGGTGCTCCAGCCCTAACGGATGACTTGGGACACGTTGTACTTTTTCTCTGTGGTTGTGTAATTTTTTTCTAATTAAATTCCTGTAAGTGTAATTAATCACGTGGGTTTTTTTTTTTTTTTTTTTTTTTTTTTTTCCAAATCTTGCTGAGTCAAACAGGCTCCAAAAAATCTTGAGGTGGAGGGAGGAGTTTCACAGTGTGATTGCGTAAAGCTTATTTCATTAGAAAATAGTTCTTAGAAATAACTGACCATTCTTTACATCATACTGTTCTGCAGCAATAGATACTGCATTCTGTAATGACTTTTAGTTTCAACTTTACTGCTGCATTTTTATGTACTGTTAAATATTTAAGATTATAGTCGTGCTATCAATGTATAATGTGCTGTTGTGCTTGGTAATGTGATACAAACTATGTCTTTGTGTGCACAAACAGTTAATTAGATATCTGCCTTGCTCTATGCCTAAGAAAATTATGTGGCTGCATATTAAATATGGATATTTACATATATGCATAGTAATACTCTTTTCTCCTAGGAAAGATGTTCATTGTTAATGTTTTTTCTCATTCTTGTGTAGACTCTACCCAGCTGTGTCAGTGTTCACTTGTTTTACTACATTCAGTATTCCTGTAGGTCAGCGGTGTTAAAGCTGCACCTTAGAGATTCTTCTGAATCACATCTTTTCTTACCAGCTGTTTCAGCCACATCTCTTAGCACAGTTCTTTGTGGCAGCTACAGGAATAACTGTGGGAAAAGTAATGATAAGATGTATCTAAAATAAGTTAGAACCTCCTCACTGTGATTTAACATCGGGTAACCAGGTAGGAAAAAACCAAACACGAAGAAAAAAAAGACCCACACCACTAAGCGAACCATTCTTCTTTGACTCCCAGCAAGTGTTGCCTGACTTCTAGTCAGCTGTGGGGGCCACTATGAAGATTTCCTCAGCTAGAAGTCCACTAAGTAGAGGTCAACATATCTGCTGCAGCTTCATATGAAATAATCAATTACATGGCTCAAGAATTCTAATTTCTGAGTAATTATGCTTTGTTTGCAGTAGTGCGAACTCTTTCCCATTGCATTATTCATGGATAAGGGGGATAATGCGTTTTGGTTTCTTATCTTGGGTGGTGAAATTTAGTGTTTCTCTTCAGGGACTTATAAGCATATTCTTCTTTATCCCTATGTTTTCTTTGCTAAGAGTAAAAATCTAGTGTAATTGTTGTTTTTTCCCTTTTTTTTCTTTTTTTTTTCCCCCTAAACAATCATTAAAATAGCCTTCTGTGAAGTCCCTGAGTATCTTTTAAATAATCGATTTTATCAGTAGTTCTGGGAGCTTTCTGTGTATTGCTGACACAGTAAGTTCTATCAGGTTAGACTTAATATTGCTTATGGCAGTTTGCCCATCATCTACCTTGATGTTTATCAGGCTTGTCGCACAATTTTCACAGCATCTGCGTAACCAAATTATAGCGTTATGTTTTGGATGGGAAGGTTAGAAGAATGAGACAGTGGCTGGACTGTCAGGCTCAAAAAATTTGCAGTTAGTGGTTTGTACTCTGCCTGGAGATCAGTTACAAGTGGACAGGGACCTATCCTGTTTTGTACCTTTATCTGACCTGGAGGAGATGAAGCCTATCCTTATCAAATTTGTATGTGACATCTGACTTCGGGAGTCATTGGCATGGTTGAGGACAGTGCTCTGTGATTTAGAGGCTGGAGGAATGAACCGTAACAAACCTTGTGGCATTCAACAAGGATAAATGCGAGTTCTCATGCCTGGGGTGGAAGAGTCTCTTGTCACAGTATAGCCTGGGGGCTGCCTGCCTGGGAAGCAGCTTTGCTGAAAATGGCCTGTGCACTGATGGATGTGTCAGCATGTCTCTGTCTTCTGGTGGCAACACATTAAGCTGGAGGACCAGGAGGTTGTCAGCGTTCAGCATTCCTTAGACTGCACTGGGTGTATCACATCCAGTTTTGATTCCTCAAGTACATGAGAAAGATTGATTAAACTAAAGCTAACACAGTGGCTGGACACTGAAATGATGGGCTGGAGAACATACAGAGAGGCTGAGAGAGCTGGGTCTGCATAGCTGAGATGACAAAGTTTGGGGGGGACTCAACAGCTGCCTTGTGATACCCAAGAAGAGGTTAGTAGGACAGGGGCAGGTCCTTCAAGTAGGAAGGAGGTGGTCCTTTAAGGAGGATAGGAGATGACAGTGCTCATAATCTAGAACAGGTGAGGTTCTGATCTGGCATTAGGAAGCAAAATTCACCACAAGGACTAGGGGAATGGAAACAGGTAGCGTAGACAGGTGGTAGAAGCTACATACTTTCCAGTTCCTAACACCAGACTGGACAAAGGCCTAAGCGAGTTGGTCTGAATTCAGTGCTTTGGGCAGGATGTTCAGTTAGATGATGTCCTGAGGTACTATCCAGTGTGAATTATTCTATGAAACGCTTTTTTTTAAATGTTAGTTGGTCTGATAATTGAGAATATTAGTTGATGCTCCACTCTACTATTTCTATGTCATTTGTTATAGTACAGAAATATTCTGTCCTATGATGTTGGGAAGATTTTGTTATTAGTCTAAGACAAAGACTATATGAGTACAAAATACACTGTTTAAATCAGTTGACAAGAATTCCCAAATTATTGGCAGTCAAATATTTTATAACTATAATCCGTACAAAAGAATAAGCACTTAAAGAAAATAGCATCCATTCAGGTTCTGCTTCAGATACTCATTGCTGGCCTTGTCACTGAATTCTACAACATGATCAGCAATACTGGAATTTGAATGTGTGAACATCTATTGAGTTTTTCAATTGGATCTCTTCCAAAAGATTATTTTGCTCTTAAAGAGCAGGACAATACCAGTTTGAAATTGGCTTTCAGCCAGTCAGAGCTACATTTGTATCCTTTTGCTCTGACTGCTAATTTTACTATTGTGCAACTTCTGATAATCTATGCTGGAGTTATCCATATGACTGGAAAAAAAAAAAAAAAGGTGTGATGTCATTATTTAAAAATCTAAAAGTGGTTCAGCTCTGCAAGCAGCTGCTGCTTATACCTTCTTGTGTTTAGTCTTACCTCTTAGCTTCGTTAACTATAAACAAGAGTCAGCAGAACCTCAGAAGATTGAGACAGTTCCTGTTCTTGCTCATCCAACTTCACAGTAATTATACTTCTAAATATTTCTATGCTTACCAAACCATGAAACGGACCTTCAGATCTTTGTTTGTTTTTTGTATGCCATTTTATTAAGTGTTTAAAAATTCAGGGTTTTGTATAACATTCGGCTTCAGTATGAAGGAGATTGTAAATGCATGCTGAGTTAATCATAACAAACAGGAAAGGGAATGGAAAGAATTTCCTTTAGGGTGAAACTCCTTGAAGTTGAAATGACCCTGATAGTGCTTGTCACTTGACAGGGAGGGTTACAATTTTTTTCCTAAAGGTGGGAAGGAATCTCTTGTTAACCTTTTGCATGGTATTGTGAAGGATAGGGAGAAGCTCAGTCTGTCTTTTTGACTCATATTTTCTAGAAAAGGAGATGAAACTTTGATTTTGTAACACTGATGGATCCCCAGAATTGTTGAATTTTAAGGTTGATCATTGAATTGTTAAGGTCGGAAAAAACCTCCAAGATCATCTAGTCCAACCATCCCCCTACTACCAATGTCACCCACTAAACCGTGTCCCTAAGCACCATGTCCAACATCTACTTAAACACTGCCAGGGGTGGTGACAATATCACGGGTCTAGGTGATAGGTATAGATTGGCAGTCCTAGCCTGAAACCCTTTTTGCCTTTAACTCAGCTACTTGTTTACTTGTTAATCTGTTGCTTTAGTAAACAACTACATCACTGATCTTTCATAAATGAGCTGCACTCAATTCTGATTCAGTGATGGGTCGTTGTTCTTGTTTTTCTGTTTTTCTCCCATCCTGTACATGTAATGGAAGGCTGTTCCAGATATTTACTTTACTGAGGACTAGAACTTCCTGCTAAATTGTATGTGGAACACATGCTGAGATTGCAGCCTGTTTGTCAGTTTTTTTTTTTACCAGTATCTCTGTTAAGCCTACATACTTTTCCTTTCTTCCTGATAGAAGACAACTTGCTCAGTCAGACCTCACTTTTCTGAGGTGAAACTAGCCAAACTAACCAACCTTTAAACGTGGCAGATGTGTAGCTTGTTCCTGTGTGGTATGATGACAGGAAAACACAGCCCTTCTCTGTGCTTATTCTGTTACTGTGCTTTTGTTATGGCTAGAAAGAACCTAAGTGATATTCTGCACAGCTTTACCTGTGGCAAATAAAATGGTATTAAAGCATTATTTCTACCTGGAAATACTGTAGAATTGCATGTTCATGTTGAGCACAATGTCATGGTTATTCTTTCTGGTGTTTTTTGCTGATGAGCTACAAGACTGAATGACTTTGCACATTAATAATAAAAAAAAAAAAAGGGGGGGGGTAGAAAAAATGTTCCTTAAAACTTAGTTTACTCTTCTTGGTTACATTTTGACCTTCCTTTGCAGTACAAGTAGTTTCTAACTTCATGTTGGTGTTAAGGTCATTCTTGAAGATACGAAAAAGGTCTGACTTCAAGGTTGATCATTGGCTTCATCTAATGAATTGATTTAGCCCTAGCTTCTTTTCAGGAAAGTCAATTTTCTCTTGTTCTGTTCTCATTGTGGTGTCATTATCAGGTACTTTATTAGTTCCATGTTGTATCAACAGCATTTCATATGCTGTTCTCATAACATTTTGCTGATCTAAGGAATCTTACTTCTATGTAGAGCTGTAGATCCTGAGCCAGATGCTCCTTGCTGCTTGCAGAATCCCAGCTGATGCAGTAGTTCTTGTTGAGTTCCTAAATATATCAAGCATGGCTTGCGTGCCAAATGGTGACAGTATGGAGACACAAAATACAGTAGTAGCAGGATGTCATGCTACCCCACCTCAACAGTAGTTGAGTAATCCATGAAAATCAGCCTCTGAAATCAATATGGAATCATTATGTCTTGAAAACGTTTGATTTGGCCCAGTTAATGTTGATTTAAAACATTCCTCCAGCTTTGATATGAATATAGAGATTTTACAAATCAATGCCTTAAGTGAAGGCATTTCACTTAAGCTTGCTATGTTGTTGCCTTTCAGTCCAGGGTCTTTCTAGCCACGTCCCTACATAATGATTTTCCCAGACCACTTGTTTCGATGGGTAGAGTAAAGTTGCTGAAGACCTACCTATTCATTTTGAGGACCTTAATTAGAGTGAAACATGTGCAGGAAAAACAAGGATGTTATGTTTGTCAGAAACGTGGTCCAAGATGCTTCTTGTCATCTTTAGCAATGGAAACAGTAAAATATAAATGCCATTTGAAAATATAAATTACTCCATAGAAAAAATATACGTCTCCTATTCTTTTCATGTGATGGTTGTGAAAAGTATTGTCCCTATTTTGTCGGATATTGGCAGTTTATGAAACAGCCCTTTTCTACTCTGCAGAGAAAAGATATATGGCATGGCACTTTTCCATGTCAGAATCTGGAATGTTGTGCTTATTAGAAACTTTCAGTGCCCTGAGAGAAATGCATAGAGCTGTGAGTCATAGTCATACTCCTAAGCTGTTGTTTTTGGAGAATGTTTGAAACCATTGCTTGCAGAGACTGATGCTTTCTTTTGCAGTATTTTTCTGAAAATTATGAAGGAATATAGGAAGGAAAAATAGTGTGCTCAGTCTCTGGTGCAGTACCAGCTACCTTGGAAACTATTAGCAAGTTAGTGATCTTGCTTGTCACGTAAAGCATATTTTGCTTTAGCCATTAATTGCTGTGACTTCCAAAAGTGTCAGTGTCTTTTTGTGTTGCTTTTTTTTTTTTTTTTTTTTTTTAAGTGTTGCACTTCCAGAGAAGCAATTTGGAGGAGAAAGAAGGTAGGATAGCATAGCGAGAAGTCTGGTTTTCTTGTGAATAATGAGAAGACAAAGTGCTCATCAAACAGCTAATACACTGTGGGAAAATTCTACTTTCAAAGTACTGTTTCCGCAATACTTTGACTTTTCCCCTGTATGAAGTAACATGTACTTTTTTTTTTTTTTTTTTTTTTTTAAGAACAGGAAGAATAATTTAAGCTGAACTTTAAGTCATTATTTTCTTCCCTGCTTTGTGCTATTGCACATGCACAAAGGGGAAGATGACTAAGGGGAAGGCTGCGTAGACAGTATCATGTGCACAACAATTTAATGTGTGTAAAGCAAAGGGGTGCGAACTTAACACTAGCTGCTAACTAATATTAATTGTTCCAATAATATTAAATATATATTCAGATGGAGGTGGCTTTTTTTTTTCCTAGCCCATAGACTGCTGGAGGAGGCAAAAGGAGCTTGAGGTGCTGGAAAAGGAGGAAAGGTGGAGAATGCTTGGGTGGAAGCTGTGGGGTTGAACTTGTGTCCTTCTGTTCAGGCATTGATGACTTAAGGGAATAGCTGTCAGTCAGACTTCTGCTTTCCATTCATTCCCCAGGAAACGCTTTTCTTCACCTCTTCCTTGAAGCAGGGGTTTCAGCACACACATGCTTTATCTTGCTTTCAAGTTGTTTTATTTAGCCATAGTGTTCTGTGTTTTGGTTTGCTTCTCCTCTCCCCTCAAGAAGGTAGTAATTTAAAGTCAGCTCACATCCTAATGGGGTTACTTACTTGGGAATAAACTGATAGAAACTTGTTCCAAGCCTTTTGGAGAGACAGTCTTGGGGAGAAACACTAAAACAAACTTGTAACTAATTACCAGTAGCCCAGGTGATTTATAGCAATAATATAAAAACTCTCATAGTTGAGCTGACCACAGTAAAACCTTGCAGTTATGAGATGTTACGAAACCTAAAACTTCAGCTTCTAATAAAATGTTTATGGCCTTCAACCTTTTTGGCAATAAATTTAAAAGAAAAAAAACTGTTTAGAATACATTTTCTCCAAAACCGTAATAACATAATTTCCACTCTAATATTCTCCTCCTCCCACATGGTCTTTCCTTCTACAATAAAAGTCATTATGCTCTTTCCATGCTCTATTTTGTCTCCCACACCACTCTACTGACTGCCATTACCCACTTGTGGAACAACAAAATCCCTTTTCTTCTTCATTTCAGAAGTGTGGGCATGTGGTATAACAGCATAACTCAAACCCTGGGTGCGTTGCTGTGCCCCAAGGGGCAGCATGTCTCTTGCCGGAGGGAGAGTGTGCCTCTTGCTGATGGCAGCTCAGGATCACTTCTGGCTGGGAGTGTGCACTCAGACTCGATCCCTGCCTGCAAGGTTTCACACTTACTGCTGCCACAAGGACGTGCTCTCAGCCCTGAGTAGGCCAAAAGCACAAGTTACCCCTTGGCCACTGGCAAGATAGGGGAATACCTTTTCCAGCCATGTCTTGTATGGGACTGGTTCAGTATGTAATGCAAGAAAATTCAGGGCAGAGAGAGGTGGTTTTTGCTGTCTTTGAATTCTTCCAATGATAGGATGTCCTTTTAATAAAGGAATAGACAATAGTGTTTACTTTTTTTTTCTTTTTGAGAATGCTCTGTCCTTTAAAGCTTATGATTTTGTGTCTCATCAGTTACAGAAATTTTATTTCATTCATTGCAAGAGGTTCTGAAGATCAGGAAGTGCATCTATAGGACACAAAGACAATGGCTATTTTTGGTTATTCCTAACTCAGCAGAGTTTAAGTGCCTAAACTCTTTTCAGAGTACAAATCTTAGCCTTTTCATTCCTATTTGGTACCTAGAGCATTAGTAACCTATATCACAGAGAATCTATTTTTAAATATTGTCTGACCTTCAGGTATGGTGGTGATGAAAGCCTTGTGGTTCCCTTCCAGCTCGGGATTTCTGTTTCTAAGCCTCTTGAGCTCTGTATGTCACCAACACCTTGAATATTTTGAAATGGGTTTTGTCTTTTGTAAACTCAGATTATTGTTGTTGCTATTTTGAAAAGTCTAGCCTGGTACATACAGTTAGTATGTGTGCTCTGGAGGCTGTTCATAAACTTAATGATAACTCTGGAATCCTTGGCAGAGGTTCCTTGTTCCTTAACTTTTTTTCCTCCCTCCTATGTGACTACCATAGCCACCAGTATATTTTGATAGTGTTTTTATGATCCAAGATGAGCAACTCAAAAAACCACTAGCACGTGATGAAGATAAGATAATGCTACCTTTATTAACCTGTTAGAATAATTGATAATATTCACAGTCAAGAGGTAACAACTTGTAAGTTTGTCTTGTGGGAAATTAACGAGTAACAGCAGTTTCAACTTGGAGAGTTAGACTTTAGATTAGGTGCTCACTTATAAACACTGAAGAAAAATGGATATTTGTTGCCTTCAAGATGATCTTAGAGGGAGAATGAGACCAAGTGAATGGGAACACATGGGATATGAAAATATTTATAATGAATGCTTTCAATGTATACATGTATATGTTCAAAATGATCAAAACTTTGTTATATTGAAAGTCAGATGGGAAAAAAGTTTCCTTTTTAGCTGTTAAGCACTATATCAGATGACTTCAGTGTTTGTTCTTTTTTCCTTCTTATATCAAAAGAGTCCTCTTCAGGTCTTTCCTCCTGTTCTTTTGACCAGTACAAATGAGCTGCAGATCTAAGTTTTGCGATCATTGATATGTTGGGTAGAACATTTGTGTAGATAGATTCTGTTATAGAAACACATACAAAACAAGCTTGGCGTTTCTTTTTTTGACTACTTTTCCGTTATTATATCAGGAGCAGTCTATGCCAAAGTGATGACCTATTTGTGTAGGGGTTGACAAGTGGGCAACTTGTCTGACTGGGCTAACCTTATGGCCTTAACAGAACAGAAAAATTCTGTCTGAAAACTGAATGCATCTTTTGTAATGGGCTGATACGTGAGGAAAAACGTCCCCCCTGCAGAATGAGCCTGTCTTTGTACAGTACTGTCACCGCTCCACAGAGCTGATACAGGCTCTCTTCACCTGTCACTTTTGGTACAGAGAAACGAAGCCTGGCTATAGGCTTACTCCCACTGTCCTGGCCTGATTTCTGTTTCTCTAAAACCAAGTCTGTTGCCTGCGAGGTTATCTATCACTTGTCCCTTTCATAATGCTAAGGTCAGAATCCTGACTTTTCTGTGTTTTGTACATTCCCCGTCAGTCTTTAAAGTATCTCTTAACTCTGGATACTATTTCTGTCCTGTTGTTGGGAATTAAAAAAACTCAGACAAAAATGTTCTGCCCTCCTCATACTTCAAAAGATATTAGATGCTTTCTGTTCTTTTTTTTCCTTGTAGTCCATATGCCCAGAGAGTACATTACATTAAAAAAATAATTCTGTTTTCAGTAAAAAAAACATATTTGTACCTATTCTTAAAAGTATGACTTGCTTAGAAGCCCTCTAGCTGATAATCATGACTGAAACAATAAATATTAATAACTTAATCCAAAGGGGAGTTTAGGGGCTGGGTGATATTTCAGTTACTTTAACACACTTTGCAGTTATCACATGTATGTTGCAGTTGTACAGTTGTCTCAGGGTTTGTTTTTTTTAAGTACCATTCAGTCTTGATGTCCTTTTTTTCTTGGCAAGCCAGTCTTAACATTCTTGCCATGTGGAATTTTTTGAGAAGAGCAAGAGTTTTACTTCTTCTTTCTACCAGAAAGAAGTAAAACACAACAGAAAGCCACTCTTGGGTTGGGGAGAGAGGGAGATCTTGGCCAGATGGGGGAGAGGTGAATCAATGGGTATGCATGTGTGCATGCTCATCAGAAGTGTAGAAAGAGAAAACTAATTGAGACCAACTCTTTCACTGTCTATCCCCTACAGAAACAAGCAAACTAAAAAGAAAGCTCTCAGATCTAAATGGATCACTGCTGGTTTTTTTGTTCTTTCAGTCATCTGGGTTTTACAACTTAGCAGAAAGACACAAATTGTCCTTGGTCTATTGAATCAGTTCAGAACAAAGACAATGTAATACATTACTTGCTTTTTTAAACATCCCATAAAGTCTTAAGACTGTCAGAACGTTACTGTCACAAAATTGGGATTACATTGTAAACTGGCTGATGTTTAATTTAAATTGTTCTGGTTTTGGGTGTTAAATAACTTTGCCTGGTATAAATGGTAGATCATCTGACCGCTACTTTCCATTACTCTTTTATCCTGTTCCAGTTTTTAGAACTGAATATAATGTAGATAGCATCCTTAGCAGGCATAATTTGTTAAACAAGTGCATGTATGAGCTAAAACTGTATGGTGGTACACAGAGTTTCAAAATGCCTTGTAAATCATTAGTGTTTTATTCCAGCTTTCCTCCTAATAGTAACTGGATTGTTATACCAGAAGGGTTTGTCTTGGTTTAGTTTTGATTCAGTGGCTGTATGTTTCTAGAATTTTGGCAACTTTGAAAGTTTGTTTCAGGTCAGGTTGAATTCCTCCTAGTTAATGAATGTTTTTAACAAGTCCAAAAGGCTGTGTTCACAAGACTGAAGACGAGTGCACTGAATGAGTAGACTTTTAAGGCAGAAGATGCAGCGTGATGTGGTGCCAACACTGTTGAGCTCTGCTCAATCTGTGCTATTTAGCAGAATGTGAGAAGGTGCAAAGCCTTGCTGTCTTTTTCATATAAGATTATTTGTAAAATGTTTGGGTATAAAAACAGGATGGCAAGGAACTTGCTGTCCTTTTATGTCACAGTTAAGGTAAACAGCACTCATTACTTCTATTTGCTCTCTATTCAATGCATGGACTAAGAGCATGAATCTTAAATCTATTGCGACAAATGTTTGGGTGGGGGAAAAAAAGTATGAGCTCGTGACTTAGAAAGCAAACATTGAAAGAATAAGTTGTTCTCTTTCTATAAATTTAGTCATTTGCATTTTGCTTCACTGAATATATTGAACCGTAATATCCTAATGTGTTCTTCCAGCTTTATATTTGCTTTATATTTACATTTATTTTGAAGAACTTTAATATGATCAAAAACTTTTTTTTTTTTTTTTTACTTAAAAGTAGGTCAGGTCATGTCTGAATCCTGTTGAAATCTGTTAAATTTTAACTGGAGTTTTAAATTATTATTTTTTTTATTATTATCTTTTTTATATCTGTGGTTCAAGTTGAGTTCTAAACCCCAAAAATATGGGGCATGGATAGTCTCTTGTCTAACGTTATATTTTATTTTTTAAAGCATCTTATAGGTGGCTATTATTCCTATTTCATGAATACTCAATAGCTCAATAACTTCACAATTAAGGACGCTTATTTAAGTTCAGCAGCAGATGGCCTCTTGAAATACACAAACCCAGAGAATCTTATCTGAAGATGGAACAAAAATAACTGTATATGGCACATGGCAATGTGAAACTGTCATCCCTGCTAATTATTCAGTAATTTAGATGCGTTGTTTTTTTCTTCCCAAGACAGTAGTCTATAAAAGTCCACGACAAGTACTGCTTTCATGTTGTGTTTTTTTTTGTACAGCGAACAAAGTTTAGTATTAGTAATTTTTGTTTTGCAGCAGGCAGGCCATTATCTGTTCCTTTTCCTCATCTCTCCTCTTGTGCTATAGGCATATGGGATGCTTCTAGTTTGATTGTCAGGTTGGGTTTATTTAGGCAAGCCTGAAATACATGCTGGGTGTTTTCCATTCAGAACCATGCAAACTGTGCTGTTTGAAGCAAGATTTTGAAGCTTCATCTGTAGGAAAAGTGGGTTTAAGAACTTAAACTGGAAATTATGTTTAATTCAAATTCTGTTTGGAAAAAAAAAATAAATTTTACAAACATATATGGAAAAGGAATCAAAATAAGAAAATCCTGACCAGAAACCAAGTTTTAGTTGAAAGTTTAAGTCACTGACTATTCTTCTGTTTTGCCATTCAGTAAAGACGAGGGAATGGGGAACGGAAGTACAGGTCACAATTGTCATAAGAGGAAAAGGTAAACCTCCACCTGAAGTTGAGTTTTATGATGTAGATCCAGTTTCTATAAAATACAGCATGGAAATGATACTGTTTTATTCATATTTCTTTACGCAGTTCTACAAAGACTGATTTTTATATAATAAATAATGAAGAATTTCATAGCTATGCAAATTCTCTTCATTACACTTAATAAAAATGCTTGTGAATGAGCCATCTTTGCAGTTGTATCGGGGAGATAGATGAGCATGGCCAAAAAACCTCTGCCAAAACAAACAAACAAAAAAAAGACCTCCAACAGGTGATATAAATTATTTAGTAACTGTTCAGGAAAGCACTGGATGAGTAAAATATAGTGGTGAGAAAATCAGTTAAAATGTACTGGACTAAAACATGCTGAAAATGATGTATAGTTTTTCGTCTGGCAAACTATACATACTAGACTGCAGTGTAAGTACATAAATAAAGGACCTTAGTTACGATAGAAATCTAAAACATGGTAAACTATTTCTTTAATCAAAGGAATCAAAGACTTAATGTTTAGTTATGTAAAATAATATAAAAACAATTTTCTAATTTCAACCTCTAAGAATCTTTATTCAAATCAAAATTGTTATATAAAGCTCGCACTTCGGGCTTCAGATGTTTTATATAAGATCTGCTACATCCAAAAAACATCCAGCATTATGACTTCCGTAGAAGATGATATTTCTCCCAGTACAGTTAATGGGTGAAATTGCAGTAATTTTTTTTCCATAAGTTCTCTTTGTCTTCAGCAATACTAGAGGTACCACGTAGCTGAAGTTCATCAATAAACAGATCTATGGATATGAATTAATGCTGTTTCAGATATTGAAAGTTTTGGGCTGGTTCCAAGTTAGTCAATCCAAACCTGAAAGAGGGATAGTGTTCTTGTTAAGGTATGTTAAGCGTACTTATCAGCTCAGGTGAGCGTCCAGATCTCTGCAGTCCTCAACAGGATCACTATTAATTCTTTATTTTCTATGGTACATTTTCCTCAATGTATTTTATTATGATTTGCATCGTGTGTGTTTAATCTGGTTTATTCTACTCCATTATTACACCCTGTAATTATGTGTTGACTATAAAAAGCAATAGTGGTAAATTGTGAGACTCATTCTTGGAATGGCTTTGATGACCAGTTATGCTATTTTTGTCTCTGTGCTTCAAAGAGAAACAGGAGACGTTTAAATGCAATTTGTAGGCATTGTCAGTCTTTTCAGTGATGTATCATAGAGTTAAGGTTGAAGGAGGACTGTACAGAATTTTGAGTAGTTTTTTCTCTTAAATGCATAAGTTCAACGTATATGAAAAGTGCTATGATGTTTTAAGTGTGGTGACTGAAGAAGTGATCAAATCAATTGCTAAACTTGGCAAACTTTTTTTTCTTAATAACTGGATATTTCAGTGGAGATCTTCAGTAGGAGATCTGGAAGGTACATTAAAGGCTTTGATATGTGTTAAATATTCAGCTTTGCTTCCCAGAGTTCAAGAGGGATGTTGAAGAACTGGGGAGAACCAATAACCCAGGTAGAAGTCCAACTGCATAGAGCACACTGCCAGGAGAGGTTGGCAGAGCTAGGACTGATTGTTCTGCCAAAGCAGCAGCTAGAAGGTGATCTAAGAGCATCCCACGGGTACTTGAAGGGCAGTTACAAAAATGGTAGAGCTCAGTTTTTCTCAATGGTGGCAGATGAGCCACAAACTGTGGTTTGGTAGGCTCAGGTTAGACAAAAGGAAGAACGGCACTCGGAGGGCAGTGTAGCTCAGGAATGGGCTGCCTGGAGAAGCTGCTACTTTTTTTCATCTCTTGAGTTCTGCACGAATCAGCAAAACTAAGCCATACCTGACCTTTTGTAGTGCTGACAGTCCTGCTCTGAGCAGGAGTTTGAAATTCATGGCTTCTAGAAGTCTTCCAGCACTTGCTTTCATGGTTCTACGATCCATGCTCCAAATCCTACACGTACGTTGACTTGCTCACTGGTGGATGGGTTAACCTTACAGCTCCCTGTTGTGTGCTTACATGGTTGTGCTGCCACCAGAACTGTAGTCGCAACTTTAAAAACCTCACTTACATCCAATTAGATTTTTGTTCATTCTTTATCTCCTGTCTTTTTATTATCACATTCTAAATAACTATATCTCATATTTTCATTTGAAAAGCAAACAACACTGTTAAAAAGGCATTATTGCATACATAGTAAGGCATTCTCAAATGGTATTCCCAAAACTCTAATCTCGTGTATGAGAGAAAATAACACTACAAATTAAAAATCCTCTCCACTGTTAGTATTTGAAAACCACCCCACTTTTCACTCTTGAAGAAAACAGGGCTTATAAAAAAAAAATAAATATTTTTTTCTGTAATACTTAAAATCTTGTGATCCACAGGGCGGGGTGAGGTGGGGTGGTGGAATTTACTTTTTCACCCCAGAAAAATGTTACTGACAAAGTATTGAGCAGTCCTATGGGAAGATCATCAGATTTTTCATTTCAATATCTGTGTGAATAAACATTCACAACAATGTAATTTAGTTAAGCATATTTCTCATTTGTTTTAAAACTTGTAAGTATTTTTTTGCATCTTCACTGCTTTTAAGCAGTTGCCTTAAGTCAGTTTTTTATTCCTCTCGTCTTTAGCAGGAAATTCTGTAGTACCTCATCTTCTTACTAACTTCCCATCTGCTTTACTGTGGATGCAGTCAATGATAATCTGCCTTATTTAGTAACTTCATTCTCGGGCTGGTAAGTCCTCTTTGTCATTAAATTTTTCAACAGTTACACTTCCATATTGTATCCTTTTTGTGTTTGGTGGGTGTCAAAAGCATTGCAGGTCTTATTGCTAAACTCAGGTATTGCTCAACACAGGGAGGATTACAGCCCCTTTCTCGTTCATTAGGTGGTGTGGTACTCAGCCATGTTGTGGTTATGCCAAGATGTTTGTATTTAAGCTGTTTACTTATTTTTGTGAAATATGGTATGAAATAGTACCAAAAAATCACATGAAAAAAATATGAAGAGGAAATGCTGTTTCTGGCAGAGAACAGAGAAGTAGCGAAGACATTCAAAACCAGGTGTGACAGGATAGATCAGAAAATGGCTATGTTATCTCCTTAATATTGTGTACTATATTTTTCTATAATTTGGGGTCCAACTGTGATGTTTTGTAGTGTCTACTGATATGTTTTTATGCTTTCTTTGTAGTCTTGATTATTAAATGTTTTTGCTGTGTGATCAAAATGAGTTTGAAAAAAGGAAAAAATGCCTAGAGCTGAACATTTTCATAAAAAGAGAAAAGGTAGGAATGAAGATGGTGTACACATTATGTACAAGAATGGTAGAGTGTGAGGTGGCACTGAAAATGTAGAAATAAGTCTGTATAGAATTTTATTAAAAAAATAAATTCATTCAATATTAACTACCATTTTAGCATGGTTAAGAAGACTTCTAGTGAAGTGATGAGCAATGTGGAATGTTCTGCTCATTTCTGAGAAAAATCATTTTAGTGTAAGGCACAAACCTTTTCCCAATTGAAGTTCAGAGGGTAGAGCTATATCTAGCTTACGTTTTCTGCTTTTATAATGAAGAATACTCTTTACCTGAGGTAATTTTCTAAATGTGCTGGAACTCTTCCAAGTCAGAGCAGGGCTAGCTGGCTTTTCATATTCAGGATAAAGGCAGAGTTACATCTGAGTGCATGTAAGAAAATATTGATGTCCTAAAGATAGACCCATTTACATTCTTCCCTATATTAGGGAGTGAAGCCCCAGTGTGTATTGCCCTGTTCACCTTATATCAGTTTCCTAATGAATGCTCTTTATTAACTATCTCAGGGAAAGGATCATCTCAAATTATAGATAACTCAGCAAGCTCCACGAACAATTCTTCTCACCACTCAGTGAGACTTAAGCAGACAAAAGCTGAATGGATATTGCTTTTCAAATAAGTACTACCGTGTAATTAATTGCCCTTAATTAGCAAATCTTTCCTTAAGTATTCAGACTGCAGTGATGTAATTTGTTTCCCCAGGTAACCGATCACATAATGTGACAGTGCAGCTTGATGTGGAAAGCTGTTTTTAACAAACTCTAAGTAATTGCATGCTTTAATGAAAATGTTTTGATTGAAGCAGTGTGATCCATCTGACCCTCAAGCTGTGTTTGGCCCACCCAGTCCTTACAGCTGCCTTCCTGTGGCTTTGAGTTGTGGGATGGGTGTCTGGGCAGTGTGCTCTCTGCTGAGTGAGCGCCATTCCCTGTAGGGCACTGAGATCTCTGTGTGGGTTTGGCACTGCAGCCCCTGGGGAGGCATGGCACCTCTGCTGCCAGTCATGGAACTAGGAGCAATATTTACTGGGATGGCGAGGTGTCTCTAAATGGACCTGTAGCTGGTGACCGTAGGCCAGCCTGGATCAAATAAGGTACCCCTTTTGTAGAGGTCAATTTAAGTTTGTGATAGTATTAACTCCCCCAGATACTTTTGAAACTGAGTGGTAAACTACTGCATTGTTAGTGCCATCATCTACCTGGCTGTTTTTAGAGCTGCATCTGACTTATGGATTCAGAGGGAAGGCCTTGTTCACAGGTCAACATGCAAAAGAATTGTTGTGTCCCAGACCAGTCTTTTTACAAGTTTTAAAGCAAAGATACTAGCTTGTATAGCTACTACTTTCTTGGGCCTTGAAAGAAATACTTTGATTGTGTTATAACAGGAACTACATGGAAAAAGGAGAGATGGGGCTGGAGCTTCAGGAGAGCTGGAATGCAAGACAAGTGAATACCCAATCAGGAATATGTGTTGTTTCCTTGAGACATTTCACTTTCTAAATCTTAGTGTCTCTTGTTTTTCTGTGTCTTGCTACCCAGAGCTAAGAAAAGCAAGCACCTTGTGGACCTTGCTTGTGGCATGTTTATTGTATATTTTCAGTTTGTTCCACAGTGAGGCATGCTGCTACTTCCTTAGCTTTTTTGTTTTCTATTTCTCAGTCTGTACTTCAAAAAGGAGCAGCATGTTTTCTTTCTGAAATGAAAGATTACAATAGACTTCATGTATGAAACACCTGCACAGTGAGAAATGAAACAGAGCTTTTCAGCTCTCACTGTTCCATGGCAAGATTTCTGTTGCTTTTCCTTCCTGTAAACAAAAGAAGTCACTTAAAGAGTGGGAAATAAGCTGTTTACGGGACATTTTCTGTATGAAAGGAAGGAAAAGTGCCTTTACAGAGATCAACCTATTGTGTTGGGAATATTGGAAGTTATATGGAGTTAAATTGAGTTTAGCTTTTAGAGGGGAAATAAGAAGCAAAATACATGCAATTGCTTCAGTCTTGATCCTGAGAACTGCTAGATACCCCCATTAGTTGCTGAAATCAAAGCAGGAGTTAGAACATGGAGCACTTTGGTTTGGTTCTAATTCCTGAGCGTGACTTGGGGTCATTTTAAGAACTTGATCAGATATGGGCTACACTTCAAAATAAAAGCTAAGAGTTTATGGAATGTGAATTTGATTTAAAAAAAAAAAAAAAAAAAAAAGCTGTCTTTGAAATACATTTGTGTTTGCTAAAGACATATGATTACATTCAAATGTACACGTTAACTCTAAATATTCTCAAAGTTCTGCTTGACCTGTGATACATACTAACTATAATTCTGGTGTGAATCAGGATGTCTTATTCTTGCTTATGTTATGAGATTAATTTCTGTGACTAATTATTTGGTTTTCATTCATCTTCTCTAGTACCACTAAGAACCTTTATCACTGTTAAGAATTGTGGTTTTGGGGTATTTAAATGCTGCCCAAGTATTATAGAATAATCTACCTTTCTTGAAATCTCAGGCTGGTAGGATAGACAACACTTTTTTTTTTTTTTTTTTTTTTTTTTTAAATAAAACAAAGTAAAGAAAATATGCATAAAATATTAATTGTCTTAAACTATATCTGTTTTACCTGTAGTTCTTCTACTGTAGTCATACTTGTTAATGGAAACTCATTGTAGCAATTTCTGTTGTTTCTTCTGTTCCAAATATTAAATGCAGTTAATACCTGAATGTCAAGGAAAGGCAATTGCAAACACGGAAGTGAAGAATCATAGAATGGCTTGGGTTGAAAGGGGCCTTAAAGATCACCTAACTGCAACCCCTCTGACATAGGCAGGGATGCCACCCACTAGATTAGGTTGCCTAAAGCCCCATCCAACCTGGCATTGAGCACCTCCAGGCATGGGGTATTCACAGCCTCTTTGGGCAGCCTGTGCCAGTGCCTCACCACCCTCTGAATGAAGAATTTCCTCCTTATATCTAGTCTAAATCTATCCTCTTTTAGTTTAAGACTTTATCTTAAGCTAAACCCCTTTGTCTATCGTTCTCTACCCAAATAAAGAGTCCTTCTCCATCTTTTTTATAAGATGGTGTGTTTGTTTTTAAGAAGTCTGCTTGCTTAATATACACAACTCCACTTTTGGTTTCAGAATACATGTACATACTTAGATGCTGGGCAGCAGTGTCCCATGTGAGAAGAAACAATCTTTTTTCTGCTTGGTAGATTTGTTTCCTTGCACAGAATTCCTGATGTCAGGGTATTTCAGTCTAACTTGGCAAATAAGACTTGTGTATTTGTCTGTGTGAATGGAAACTGAGAATGGTCTGCCTTCTGGCATGTCTTGACAAATGGAGTACGTACCCTGCCTTTGTCCTTATAGAAGAAATGAAATGACTCTGTTCTTGCTGCCTGTGCTTGTTTGTTGTGCTCCTCCAGACCAGAAGTTCTGTTTTTCTTTTGTATTTTTAATTCTTCTTCATCCTGTGCAGAGGCTTGCCAAAAGAGCTACATAGAGAGGAAAGCATAAGGTTTCCTCTCAAGTTTGGAATCTTGAAGAAAGGCAGGCCAGTAGTATCCTACAATATAGAGCAAGTGATTCAACTTGGCATCAGCTAGTCTGTGAGCAATGTGAAATTAATTTTGCTGGACTACTTAGAACTTTGAACTTAGTTTTTCCATGTCAGTGGGATTTCGGATGTAATTACAATCTTGTCTTGAGTATTCTTTAATGAGAAAACCACTAGGTTTGTATTTAGCATATAAGAAATGGTTTCTTTATACATCTTGCAAACGTAATAATCCAGCTTTTTATTGTATGTATGGGAGTTTGAATCAAACTTTCCTGTTAGATTTATGAGGCTTTCAGAGTTTCACTGCTTCCTCCCCTTTACCATTCCTGTTTTTTCCTTCAGATATCTCCATAGAAATTAGACTTAATTATATAGATTGACTCTACAGTAAACGTGAAGCAAGTTGTTTTTATGGACATACTAAACTTGCTGTGGAGCTTCTCTCTGCAGCAACCATCCATACAGCGTCGCAGAGCACTAGGAGCTAGACTTTTTTCTTCTTTTTTTTTTTTTTTTTTTTGCAGAGCACTTTGACCTATACTTTTCTGACTTGGGTGCTGTCAATCTGGGCTGTTCTTTCTGGCCAGTCAGTTTCTTCTCCATAGTCAAAACTTTCTGTGTAGAGAAAGAAAGCTTGCTTGGAGAAAATTGGATATCTGGTACCGATGATTTTCCCTCTTTCTATTTTTCCTGTGATAGTAAAGTACAAATGGAAATACTAAAATACAAATATAAATAATACTAAAGATTTAGGGAAAGGTTGTTTTCGCATCAGGTTGAGAAGGAAGGAAGAATTTATGGTGATTTAATGTTCAGCCTTATGCATTTTATTCTGTTCTCTTTATTCTGATGGTTTTCTGTATTCTTCTGTTTTGCACCTAGGAGTTGTGGTTTTAAGAATTTGAGATCAAGACAAGTGTATTTCTTACTGTTGAAGGTGGTGTGTAGTGTATGGCAGGCAACTTTTTTGACTATCTGACCCTTGCCAAATGGGAGTTGTGATAAAGATTGGCCTTCTAATTAACAATAAACTTCTTCTCACAGTTCAGGTATCCTAAATGAACTCTTCTTTGCTTTGTCGTTGGCCAAGCTGGTTTTCTCAGTGACATTCCCTGTAGAGACAAGGCCCTGGTCTGCAGTTCCAGAGCATGTTTAGGAAACAAAAAAAGCACTAACAGAGTAGCCAAACAGATGCATGTATTACTTCCTGGAGAAAAAAGTAACCCTGGGTGGTACTCTGGGCATAGTAAAATAGGTGTCCAGGTGTATGACATTTGCCTTACACAAAGGAGTCTTACGAAGTCTAACGCTATAGAGATGTTTTTTAAAACATTAAAAAAAATGTAGTCATCAAAAAAGTACATCAAAAAGATGTAGTTTCTCTTGATTTCTGATTTGGAATTTGTTACTTTATGTGAATTTAAAGGAACTTATATTCAAGTTTTGAGCAATTTTTCAGTCATTTCTTCATGGATGTAAGTCAAGGTACTATGAAGAAAGCTGGTGAAGAATGCTGGTAAAGCAATGATTTTTTTAAATATTGTTAATTTTTCTTTTCAATTCCTATTTTTTTTCCTGATGCAGTTCTTTATATGAACTATGGATTAAAAAGTATTAGTATATGGACAAAGCCTAGCGTTTTCCCATTTGGCTATTTCATGAAAGAACTTTATAATTCTCTAAATTCCACTTTAACTCTAGATCAATGGATTCTACTTTCTATATCCATAAATAGGCAATTTGGAAATTCTTTGAGAAATATTTTTTTTGTTTGTCTGTTACTGGTTACTGTAAGATCTAGATTTGCAGTTGACTCTAGACTGTTGAGGCTTTGTGTGCCTTTTCATTGTGTACACTAGTTTGCAAAATACTTACTAGAATTATTTTTATCCTGATGGTGGTGATTTAGTAGAGGAAATAACATCTCTTCCTGCTGTGTTTTCCTTTCTTTCAATATGAATGTAACATTGTGTTTTCAAGCCAGATTTTACTATCTGAGATCGTGATAAAAATAAACTCCCTTTGAAACTGTGTTAATACAGATAACATACAAAACCAGATAACCTTATTGGTACATGGTAGCTTTGTGCCGTACCTCTGTATGTTGATCAGAGAGACCTAAAATACTTTATGTATACTTCAGAATGAAGTAAAATAATAATATATTGATATGTATGAGGTAGTTTTCTGCTGTTTAGACATCTGTTGATGTTTCAACAACTCTCCTTTTTCAGCCTGTAGAACGTGAAGTTTGAAGCGTTAGATGCTTTGCTAGCTGGAAGTCATTCCACAAATTCTAGCAGAATGTTTTCTAAATTTTGTGAAAAGAACCATCTTCTCTCAAAATATTTTACGAAAATTCATAATTTTTTTCAGACTCGTAACTGAAAATATTATGAAGCTACTTGCTTCATAAAATACAGTTCTAGGAATAGCTGTGGACTCCTTATGCTGACCTTTGAAGCAGAGCCATAATGAAACAGTCTGATAGTTCAGTAGCTAGTTGTTCATTACATCTTCCCCCAGCAAAGCTTTTTTTTTTTTCTTTCCCCAATTATTTCCAGGAGCTTGCACAGACAACAGCTTTAAATTTTCTGTTTCAGCACATACGTGTTGAACTATGCTGAATTTTGTGGCCATTAGGTCTTGATATTGTATTTCCATGTATGTTACAGATTCTTACTCTATACAAATGTTCATCTACGGTTGTTGTTTCTACTTATGCCTTAATATCTTAAGTGTTCATGTTCACCTAAAAATGAAACAACCTGAAACTGTCTCGTTTAACTTGCAGGTATCTCAATCTTACTGATACCAGAAAGAAAGTGACTCCAGTAGGCATCCTTTGGGAATCATTCTAACCAAAGGTAAGCAAAATTTTTAAGCCATGACAGATGTATTTTTAGTATATATCTAATATTATCCCCACCTTTTAACTAAACAGTCAGCTGTGCTTCTGTCTACCTTGATGCTTGACATCTCAAAAACTGAATTTGTTATGGTTTTCTTTAACATGATGCTAGATATCCTGAAGGGAATTGTTCATATAGCTTGGCATGTAAGTGAAGTACAGTCTTTATTTTTCTTTTTTGAAATCTGTAACTTGGCAGATTGCCTCTCATTGATATTGAAACGTATGGTACGATCACTTTGAGTCAACTTTTCTTATGCAGCTGTTGTTATTCAGAAGGATGATTGCATTCCTTAATGCATTACATAACTGCCCCCCCAAAACAAACAAACAAACAAAAAAACAACTTTGATTTTAGTAATTTGAAAATTCTTAGCTTGGTATTCTCTGGAAAAGAGCTGATATGACCAGCAATATAATACTCTTCCCGCATGTTATGCCAGTGTCTTTGTAAGAGACAAATAGGCTGTTTGTGTACAGTCCTGAGCCTACAGTTGCCAGAAATCAACACCTTGATATTTCCTGTAATAAGAAGTAAGAGGTGCGGTCATCTTCCTATAACTCCTAATTCTGCAAGCTCCATGATCTAGTCCAAAAGGATTGCTTATAAATCTAGCATATGGCTTAGAGGGCTCAGAAATACATCATGTTGGCTCAGTACAGTCAGATTGTCTTCTAATGAAAACATGCTCCCTGCAGCACAGTGAAGAAATAAGTAATTTTTTTTTTGTAGAGTGAACACCTACTTGTTTGTGTGCTATCCACAGTATACAAACATTTGGGGAAGTATTTCAATACAATCTTTAAAAACTTGGTTACATTCACGTCATCTAGTTTCACACCATAGCTCCTTCAAGAGTACTGTAACCGAGAGAAATCTGCCACATAAATATTAGTGAATATATCTAGTAATCTGACTACTGTCAAACACTATAAATATGTACTGTAACTACTGAAAAATGGAATATCATGGTATTGGTAATGGTAAACAGTGGAAAACATATTGTATATAATCGTGTGAGAGGTGAATAAGAGCTTCAGGATTGTGTTTAGTTCCTTTTTAGTCTTTTTACAGACTGTGAAGAAAATTAACTTAAAACAAATGCAATGATATACACAGAAAATAGCAAAATGTTTTTCTCATATTACAAGATGGGAGGTAGTAGCAGTTGTAAAAGCACAAAGAGAAAGAATTGCATATCATTAGACTCTGGAAAGTAAGTAAATGTCCTGAGAAACTAGTCTATTTTAGCTTTTTCCTAATAATTGATATAACTGAAATGCTGTGTTTTGTGGGAGTAGGTTCCTTTTATATAAGAAAAAGTATATATGATTATAAATTATATTAAATAAGTTACTTCTGATACTGCATTCATTCTAGTCTCTTAATTTCCAGTATTTTCAAGAACCATACTTCTACAGTAAAGGCAGTGTTCTGCTATTGTCGTGTTCTACAGGAAGAGTAGAAGAGGTTGTTACTGAAGCTGGTCAGAAACTTCTGTTTTCTGGCAGAAAGCTTACTTTGCACATTTTTTTCTAAAATATTCCAGAATATTTTGGGGCAGGAAAATAAAAATGGAAACAACTTTATTTTTTTTAGATATTCCAAAATGTTTTATTGTTTATAAGTTCAATGCTAAGCTATGTTTGCCTAGGAGACAAGCTAAGTTCCCAAGAGCTGGTGTTTAAGCATTAAGTGCCCATGCTGATGGCCAGCTAACCAAGGAGGCAGCATCTGGTGTCAAGCAATTTTCTTTCTGACTGAACAATGTATACTCATGCAGTTCCCATGACAGACGTGCTTCATAGTCTGGACATCCAACCAGGGAGGCCAGCCAAACATGGGAGGCAAAGCAGAGAAAGTACAAAATCTCTAACAGCTGCTTATGGAATATCTGTCCCTGTTGAAGATAGAGGACAGGACTGTCCTTCCAGAATATTTCAGGTGTTCCAAATGCAGGCTTGGGGATAATTTTTGCTTTATGCTTTATAATAGCGTGTCAAGTATTACAGTTCGTGCTTCTTTCCAGGATAATAGTTTCCTGTCTGTATTGTATTGGTAATTCCAAAAAAACCCCAAACTTCTAGTTTTCACTTCCAACTACATATGGTTTCCAGAAAAAAGGTATTCTGAAAGAAGAATTGATTTATTTATTTTTTGGCATAACTTACTATGCTTTCAGAGATTTGTATGAAGAAAGATAATTCCTTTTGGACTCTCTACAGGTTTGTCAATATATTCAAAGAATCATAGTCTTAGGAGAACCTGAGTAATTGACTTTCCTTGCCAGTGGTTTGGCATGCTTTGATGCAAGAAGCAAAATTGAACTTCCTCTCCAGTTACTTGAGCCACTTTGTGATCTGTGCTTTACAGCAGTTACACATTACACTAGCTGGATGTTCAATAGGTACATGTTACCGTTTGTCTGCTTTAAGTGGATTCCTTTGCAAACGTTAACTTAATAGTTGCTTTCCCCTTCTCATCTAAGACTCTATTTTTTCAATGAATGGTCTATTCTGTAATATGAAATAAGATCAGTACACTTGTGTTACTGTGCCTGATGATGAAGCTCTGCTATATAAACAGCAGCATGAAACATATTTCTGAGAATCTTATGTGTAGCTTTTCACATAAGTAATGTGTTTTGCTTTAGAAATTGTCAGAACAATATTGTAACGTTTTTGTCTTACGAGTTGTCAAAAAGATGTTTTAATGCTATTTTAAAAATTGTCACAAAATTAAATATTTTAGAATATATAAGATTTCAACTGTTTAAAAGCAATCTAAATTATTCAGATTGCTTAGTGCTTTGGACATCTTATCCCACTTTGAAGTTATGTGTTCTTGTAATGTGTTTGTTACCTGGGAAGGAAAGTACTTCTAAAGCCTTATGTACTTTTGTGAATTCTTGAAAAACTAACCTGTTGACAGTTGGTATATGGTATTGATAGTTATGCTAAAGGAGTAAGTAGAACAACACAGCTTATGCATAAACATTCCGTATTTTCAGAAGCTAATGCAAAAGAAGAACGCATATAGCAGTAAATTTGATCCAATGATATGGGTAGAGCATTGTGTGATACGACTTTTTTGTGGAAAGCACTGAGTGCATTTATTGTGAAGATTTTTTTTTAAAGCCTCTTGGCTGTATTGGAGAGGTTTCTCTGTATTGTGCTCCACAAAACCTGTGGTTCTGGAAAGGTTAACGAGGTTGAGTGCAAAGTCATGAAATGTGACTGTACTGCTTCCACACTCGAGGTGGATCTGTCTGCTCAGCTTACTGAAGCTTGGAAAGTAGTAGGACACTCAAATTTTCAAATGCTGTATTGTTAATACTATTACTTTGTCTGGTTCTGCTACAAGAGAGATGTATGTCTTGGAAAGAGCCTGATATAGGACCACCAAGGTAAAATCATGCTTAACTCACCTGATAGCCTTCTGTGATGAGCTGGTTGACTTTGTGGATGAGGGAAGAGCAGTGGCTATTGTCTACCTTGACTTTTTTTTATCAAGACTTTCCATGTCTCCCATAACATCCTTTTAGATAAGCTGTATGGGCTAGATAATTGTTCATGAGGAAGACTGAAAACTGACTGAATTGCCAGGCTCAGAGGGTTGAGATCAGCAGCACCAAGTCCTGCCAAAGGTCAATCACTAGTGGCATACACCACAGGTTGTTAGTGGGGTTCAGTACTGTTTAACATCTTAATTAGTGATCTGAATGATGGAACTAAGTGCATGTGCTGCAAGTTTGCTGATGATACAGAACTATGAGGAGCGTCTGATACCCCAGTTTGTTGTGCTGCCATTCAGAGGGGCCTCAACAGGCTGCAGAAATGGGCAGAGAAAAACCTCCTTATTGCAACAAAGGGAAATGCAGATTCCTGTACCTAGGGAGAAACAACCCTCTACGCCAATACATGCTAGTGACCAAACATCTGGATCACAGCTTTACAGAGAAAGTCCTAGAGTTTTAGTGGACACCAAGTTGAAAGCGAGCCAACAACTTGCCCTTGCTGCAAAGAAAGCTGATGGTACTGGGAGCTGCATTAGGGTAAGTGTTGCCAGCAAGTGGAAGAAGGTGATCTCAGCACAGGGAAGAACACACTTGGAGTATGATTTTTAGGGAAAGGGGAGACGCTGTATGTTTTTTGGGCAGAAAAAAGCGAAAACATTGAAACATCCCATGAATCAAAAAGATGGTTGAGGTTATTGCAACTCCTTTCTTGGTTACATTTCAGGGATAATTCTCACATCATTTTTTTCCTTGATTAGTGACCTTAGGTAGCAGGGTAATGAGCATAGACTAATTTTTTTCAGGCTCTGGTCAGTGTTTTTTCAGGGGGGAAAAATTAATGAGATTTTGGGAGTGTTTTTCAGGGTTAAAACAGTTTGATATAATTGTTGATAGTTTGGATCTTGTGAAACTGACTATGCTGTAATGTTTTTACCCTGTTTATGGGATATCTAAATATTTGTTTTCAGTAAGTTTTAGTCTTAAATTTTCATCTTAAAATATCAATAATATGATACAGATGGCCTCTTGTTATATTTGGTCTTCTCTTAGGTAGCCTGTTGCACCCACTCTGTATCTGAAAAATGCGGACAACTTAAAATAATCTTGTAAGCAGGCTGACCTGGTCTGCTTATTAACCGAGCACACTCTGAGACATGTCTATTTGTAAAGATGGGGGTAGAGGGGTCAGGGAGGGTAGATGGGGAGGTAAGGAAGTATCTGGTTTCAAAAATAGAAATCTCACAAGTACTCTTTTCTAGTCCTCTGAAAAGTCACTGATTTGCTAGGAATGTTACTTTCTAGTTCTTACCTGTTAGACTTGCAGTTTTTAGTTTGTCTTGCCCTCTCGCTCATGTCATTTAAGCCTACTAACTGGATTTGCTGCCTCATCAAATTCCTCCTTAGGATTGGTCTGTGTACTCTGTCATGCGTGTTGGCCAGGGTGAGCGGGGGCAGGAGTAATAACAAAAATTCCCCTGATCCTATACTATGTCCGATGTCAGCTTGTATATGTGTTGTTTGAACTCATTACAAACGGGGGAAGTTTTATGAATGGCGAGAAATCATAGATAGAAGAAGGAAAGAAGAAAGGGGGGGGAAACAAGGAAGTTTTTCTTGAGTTTTCTTGAGATTTCTTTGTTGGTTTTTAGGATGATGAAATTAACTACTGTGGACAGCTTCAGGAAGGGCATGACTTCATGCCAGCAAATGCTGAGGATCAAAGTCGACTGTAGCAACAAAGTTTTCTCAAAAGTATAAACGAAATTTTTAAACATTTTTTGAAGTGGTTATTTCTGAGAGGGACAGGAACATGTTTCCATTTTATGCACTTTTTGTTAGGCATACATACTAATATACTAACTGCCTCCTTAGAAGAAAGAAGAAAGGAAGAGCTGAGCTGTTTCTGTCTGTGACAGCCTCCCTTTTTGTTGTTTGTCTCTTGGAGATTGTAGAAAAGTGATCTTCCTGCTTGTTAATGATAACAGCTAATAACAGCTAATTATGTCTGTGTGACTGAAAGATTACATAGACTGTGTATTTCTACTTTTGCTTTTCTTTATTTTCCAGTTGGCTCCAAAGCACCGTTCACAGATATTTACTTATTTTTTCCTCAGTAAGTGATGAGTGGTGTTCTTTTGAACATGTTTAGAAGTCAGATAGAAAGAATGTGATTTTGATTTTTGACTGATTGTTTTTGTCTTTCCCTGAAGTAGTTCGTGTTTTGTCTGTTTTAAGAAGAGAATGTTTAGAAATATCCTCTAGCTTGCTTGAAAATTTAGAATACACTCTTACAAATAATTTGTTTTTCTATTTTGTTTTGCTTTAGTGAGTTTTTTTTTTTTTAATTTTGAAGGTCAAATTGGGCTGCAGGTTTAATTCAAAACTATTTTCTAAGGAGCAGATAAAATGTCATAGTCTAGCCTTTTTTCCTTTACATACATATGCTAATTATTATATTACATTTGGCAGTTGGTAGCTCTGTTTTGGAGGAGGATGAGTGTGACATGACAGCTGTATGCATTGCAGCTAATTCAGTCTTCAGGGCAGCCAGTATTTACGGTACTTTCAGATTTAGCCAAGTAATCCTGTCTCTCTCTTATTTTGCATTTGATGTGGTTTGATACAGACTTAAAACACACAATAGAAATAAACGTTTGAAATGCTGTTTTTCTTGAAGGAACAGGTGTAGCATATACTTTGATACTCTCTTAACTTTCTAAAGTGGGATGTTATTGGCTGAAGTTGAAAGGAATGTTGTTATTCTTTAAGGATTATTACCACTATGAATTGTTGAGGTAACAAAATGGTTTAAAAATAGCTTTCATTTCAACTTTTTTTTCTTTAAGTAACGGGAGAAATATAAACATAAAACATAAAAATTGACTTAAAACAATTTCAGTATGCAGTATTTGACAAGCGTGTTTTATGAGATATGAAGATGATAGTGTCTTAAACCTCCATGTTGATGTTCTCGTTGCCGTTTTAGTAGTAGTAGTAGTTTGTTGTTAAGCTCACCCAAGAAACTGAAATAGTAAACCACACACTTAAATCCTCATAGAAGTCTCCATTGTGTTTTTGTGTTCTCCATTGTGCTCGTTGCTTCTAAAACTATATACTGAAGTAATTATTTCAGTGTTGGAAGCTTGGGTTTCCTGGTTTAACAAAATTGGACAGAAGTACAATTTGAAACCAGACGCACTAATGACATGCAGGAGCAATGTGACAGTTGCCAGTGCAACAGCTGCAAGTCTGCAGAAAATATAGGGCCTAGGGAAGTAATACCTGGGACTGTAGTTCTGAACAGAAAAATAATCAATATTTTGATGCTGCTGTGATGCATGGTATGTCTAATATCTTTTTGCAGAGAAATTGTGTTAATTTCTAAATTCTTTGTCATCCAGTAAATATAAAATGTCTTTTAGTTCAAGAAGTTTAAAACTTCTCAAAAAAAAACAACAAAAAACAACAAAAAACCTTAAAAACTTCTTAAAACTTCTTTTTAAAAAAAAAGTGTTAATTTTCAGTGTGAGAACGAATAAAGGTAACTCTTTGAGGAGAATCTTGCAGAAACAAAGCACAACAAATATTCTGGAGAGACAGAAGGTGTTTCGTTCATGGTCACACAAGGTTTACAGCTTTGTATAAAATGTTATCAGAAATAATGGAGTACTTGGGGAAGATAGATTCATCTCTGTAAGGGCTCCATATCTTGCCTGTCATCTTTGTGAATATCCAACTGAAGTGGATGATTCAGTATTAACACTTCACTCATCTGTTTGATTTAAAATTAGTTGGCTTTTTGTTTTGTTTTGTTTTTAAATTCACTACTAGAGTGCTGAGTGAAATATGAAAAATCTTACCTAAACTTAATTTGTTTTAGACTTCTTTTGCCAGAAGAGTCAATCCCTCATGCTAATGCCAGTGTTGGCCGCAAACAAAATGGACAGGGGATGAAGGATTGGTGACAGTGTGTTCTTTTGGGACGTGTGTTCTATTGTGTGCCCCTTGTCAGCTGGGTGCTGCCTTTTCTGGAGCTCACTTAGGCTCTTTCCTTCTCTTTGTTTCTCATTTTTGTCCACTGATGCAATGCTCTCTATTCTTCCTTCCCTAAAATAATTGTCCAAGCAGCTTCTTTCCCTTTTATTTCAGTTAAGTTTGTGTGTGTATTGTCCATGTAGTTGCTAAAGAGGAGGGAACTGAGCTCAGCACATGCAAACCTACCGGTATGTACGTGTATGTTTATTTATTATATGCATACATGTATGTGTTCATGCACGTCCTAACCTGAGGAATAAAGCAATTCAGTCTCACTCAGGCTCCATGTAGATGGAAAAACTGATTTGCACTGGATGTTGTGTAGATGTAGAAAGAGAGAAATACTGGTAAGAAAATCTTAATTTTAGTCAAGAATGATTTGATGCTGCTTAAATTATTTGTTTAATCTTATTAAAATTATTTTCTCTAGCAGTTTTTTATAGTTAATGTACTTCCTTCTTCCCTGCTTTTCCCAATTCCAAGCCTGGACTTTTAACATGTAATTTGTTTCTAATTGACAGACTTTTATTTGTTGCTTTTCCTGACATCTAAGTGTCAGCTTTGACTAGAATATACTTGCTGTCTCCTTTTAGCCAGCAATAAACATAGTGATTTTCATGCTGACAACAACCCCATTATTTTGATTCAAGTGTTTAATTCTCTGTCCTTTGTAAGGTGTACATTTCCCTGAAGTTTTCATCCCAGCAATGACCTATCTGTGTTGGGTAAATGAAGATTTCTGCTACATGAAAATTTCACTAAAAATAGTTTTATTACTTGTATTTTCTTACCTAGCTTGTAGAAGTCTAGCTAAGCCCAATGGCAACAGATGTTTCTTTGTTTAGGTTTAAATTACAGTTGTAAAGTTAACTTGTTTCACAGAATGGAAGGAGACCTTATTCGTATCCCATATCTCTGAGGCTTGACTATGTGGTAGATTGAGGTTGGGTGGCTGTTCTTGTTCAAGTACTTGTAGTCCTTGTGCTCCATTTAAAAACAAACCAAAACTCTTACAAAGGCAGGATAGAAATGTCTGTATGCACTGTGTGGATGGAGTGTCTTTGCATTGCATTATCTACACTTCATTTGTTTATTCTGTAGGGTAAGTACTACCTTCATTATTCAGTTGTTATGAAATCTGCTTATTAATCAGATTAAGACATCTGCTTTTGATACTGATTCATGTTTAAAGAATCTTTCAGTTAACCACATACATAGTCTCTCAACTGGTGTTCATTCCTTCTCTGGAAGCATAGATTTCCAGAACAGTAATGCATACATGTTCATTGCCCAGACTCAGGATCTATTTCCATTGTTATGTCTGCAATTACTACGTGTTGATGATGGCCAGAACTGGGAAGAAGTTGTAGGTTTTATTTTTTTATTTTTTGTGTGAATGTTTTGTTTTTTAAATGCTCATGTATTTGGTGAGGATGAACTGGAAATCTGTCAAACTTCCCTCTTGCCTTCCCACTTCAGAGAATCCATGGTAGTTGTGGTATTTATCTGAGTGTTGACTGTTGAGGTTCAGTTTTGTAGACTTCTTGGAATAGAAGTTGAGTTTATTTCTCTGTATGAGAGAAGTGAGAACTTATTTCTTACTGGAATCTGAATGATATTGCAACACAATGGGGAATACATAGTTACAGATATTGCTTAGGAAACAAACTACATTGGACAAACTGTACTCATTCTTTATTTTCGTATATATATAAAAAATGGAAACTAAAACCCCTACAGAAACAACCGAAAAAAAATTTAATTCCGTTCCTTGTATGGTAGCTCACTTACTCAATGAGTCAACCTCTTTGCACAGTATTTCAGGCTAGGAAGACGTATACTGTATTGCACTGTGTAGGATCCATTATCCATTGCTCTGGATAATCGTTTCTGTATGTTCTGTAGTTCTGCAGTTTTCTACAAAGCTGCTTTTCTCCCGTAGACTCAGAATTTTTATGCTAATGTGTACTCTTTCCCCAGTCACTTCACAAATGTCACTGGGCTGCTGTAGAGTTCAATGGAAATAATGCCTGCCTTGTTTAGCTTAAGCACAATACGCTACTATTGTAGTATTGTCCAACTTTTTATGTGCATATCAGTTTGCATGGTGCATTGAATTCTGTCTCATTCTAATGCAGAGCCATTGTGTGTGTAGGAACAATTAATTGTATATCTGTAAATTGCATTCAATGTTTGTGAAAGTGCATTTTTTTAAATCGGTTACAAATGCTGTAACAAACTTTTGCCCTGGTGCCTGCTTAACAAAAATTGCGTTTATTAACACTTCTTAAAATTTAAGAGGTTCTACAAATACTCATTCGAACTGTACGTTGTTTGAGCATTAAATATGAAAAGAACTGCTGCATTGAGATGACCTGGTATGGTTTTATTTGGTAGCTTTGAATTGTTCTTGTCTTACAAATTCAGGTCTAACAATGCTTTAAAACAATATTAAACTACTGATGTATTTTTTAAAAAGTTAACTTATTCTAGTTTCTTAGGTAGCTGGGAAGAAATTAGATGGACTGTTTGCTTTATTTCCAGATGAATTCACAGGTTTGTCTGAGAAAAATACATGGCCCTATAGAAGCCATCATGTTAGCTGCTTGTAAGGACTTGCAAGAAAATTACATTCCTGTACAATACACAGCAGGAAAGAACTATTCCCTTCTAAAATTTATCCTGGAGTTGTTTCTGCATAAATCAGGGTCATCTCGTATGTGCAATTGGTGCTAGACTGTAGTTCATTCGAGTCCATTGAAATGGGGGAGAGTTACCTTCACCTGAAGTGAGGTGGGGGTAGAGGGGCAGGGGTCAAACGAGGCAAATGGGGAGGGGTCAGTGTTTTAGGTAAGAAATGTGAGTATAGATTTGCTTTTAATTTTATGCAGAGACTAACAAAGTAGTCTGCTACCTCTTGCTATGACTAATGCTGTTGGTTCTATGAAACTGACAATCATTGGCAGACAATATTTGGTTTAGTTTTGAATGTTTTAAGACTTGCAGATGGATTATTAGAGTGACAGAGCTGATTGATTCATGAGTTCTTTCATGAAGCATTTTAGTAAGCATAGAGAGAGCCCCCTTTTGAATCAGTGGAAGAATATTGGCTGGAACCGTAAGTCTAGTCTTTAATAAAATGTATTTTGAAGTGTTTAGCGCTTTTTCTTTTTTCTTTTTTTTTTCAAAATCATTGTTAACATGGGCTTACAAACTAATGAGAGTACGGATGCAGAAGTATTTTTGCTGACGTTATGCACACATGTAATGTGAGTGTCCATACAGTGCAGCCTTGAACCTGCACAAAAATTTACTCCCATGTAAATGGTCTGGAAAAAGTGCAAACCACCGGAGCATTGAATACTGAACTATACACTTATCCAAAAAAGCATTTATCAACATGTTTGATGTTTTTAAGTGTGTTCTTAATGTAAAAATTAATTAGCAATTAATGATTAGTCAAGTCCTGACTATTTTGATTTTATTTCCTTTTGCGTTATAAAAGACTATTCATTGTACTTGATTCATGTCAGCAGGAATTCACATTACCTTATATGCATATATTTGTGCATCTTTAATTGTGTTTTTTGTTTTCTTGTGCATTAATTTGTGTAAAAATGTGGAAAAACTAGCTGAGTACAGTCTGTAGAAAATCCTTTAAAATCACTGGCTTTATAAATTGCAGTAAAGACACTTTTCTTTTGCACATAATGTTTACCCTAGTATTTGAAAGCTCCTGGAAACAATTTATGATTTGTTGACAAATATGCAAATGCAGAATGAATTCACTTTTATGTAAAAAATATTAGGTAAAAAAGGTTAGAGACAAAATAGAATTTGGTAGTGTCCTGAATTTTTGAGGGGTAGGAGCTGGGGAAGTTACCGTGGATTTTACTGAGAAAGACAGTAAGTATACATTGGGAAGGAGAAGGATTCCAGTTTCATTAGGATGTATCAAAAGTGCATTTTTTCTCATCTCTTTTCTTATCTTATATGAGCTTTCTAAGAGTCAGCTGCTTATCAAATGTTATTGTTCCTTTCTAATCTTTTTGAAGTAAATCTGTAGTTTCTGTTATGTAAATGTGCTGCACAAGAGAGAGGAAATATGCACTGACACCAAGTAAAAACAGTTCCAGAAATGTGCAGTCTGTGTGAATGACATAAAGTTTGTTGGCTGACCAGAAACTTTGTGCTAAATCAAGGCCAATAATAAAATTCAGAGGCAGATTGTTTCTTACAATGCTTACAGTGCATCACTATGCCAGTGCATGAACCATTTGGATCAGTTAATTATACTGTCCTATCTGAGCACTTTCATTTACATAAGGAGCAGAATGTGATAAATCAAATATAAAATTCAGTGTCTGAATTATTGGATGGGGGGTGTTATGTAATCAGAATTTTAAAAGCAGAAGTAAAAATGAAACTGGCCCTATAAAAGCAAACCATTCCAGCTGAATGTGAATTTGTAATTCACATTCCCCCTACTTACCAATGGTATATGTTGTTCATACTTCCCAACAGTTGCTTCACATACATCATAGATACTTCAAGGTAAGTTACTGAAACAGTCAAATGCTTGTTTTTTCCCTAAAATATTTTGACTTGTTCATTAGATCACTAATTTCAGTAATTAGCTATAAGTGTAACTATTTCAGTAAGTCATATTAAAGCAACACTTCTTTTTCCAAGGAGTTTAGGGAGATGATAGCACACTTAAGATTGCCTTACAACTATCATCTCACATGGCATCCTGTAAGAGATTCTTACAGAATCTTAAGAAAGATAAGACTGGGAGTTGAAAGGGTAGGGAAAAAAGAAATAAGATTCCTGATTTGTTAAGAGCTTATTTGTAAGTTTATAGCTCTTTAAAGGCTAGTTTTCTTCATTGTCATTATGCTAAGAATCAAGAAAGGCTTATAGATACTTTCTTCAATGTTTCTCAAACAGGAAGATTACATGTATAACACTGGATCTGCCTTCCTTAACCTCTGTCATGATGATGGGAGGGGTCTTTTGTTGAGAAGATCTAGGAAGAAGGTATCTTGTTGGTATAGCCTGGTGTTTTTGACAGGTGTTTCAATGTCATAGTTCTGAAGACTCTTATTTTCTTCATATTTAAAATGAAAATATATAGCATATTTTTGCAACAGGACAATTCCAGAGAGTTTTTTAACATGTGCTTTCCCCTAGCAAGGGTAAAACTATAAAGCAGTGATAAAGAGAGCTAAAAGATATTTAACTTCTGAGGGTGGGAAGCAGTGTACCATAAAGTTTGCGTAAAACTTTATTTTTACCAGAATTTTCTCTTATCCTAAGTCTCATTAATAAGACTTCTTAGTTTGCAAGCAGTTTGATTCCAGATAAGATATCAAATGATCACCGAACAAATGACAATGACTTTGTAGCTATTATGTTGTGATGAATTTGCATGGACTGCTGTGAAAAACAATATTATGCTAGCAAATCTTGTTCCGCTTACTGTTCACATTTAGAATTATGTGGAAAAGTTTTCTTTATTGCTCAGAAGAATTGTGACTCTATCAAAGTTAAACTTACCAGGTTGGTTGGTAACTGCTAGCATATTTGAAGTACTTTTTTAATATTATGCAATCTGCTTTCCAAATTTAGATTGTGTGTTGAGGTCACTATACATTCCAATGTATTTTCGTTCTATATTTAAGTTCATTTTCAGATGAAAAAAACAGAAGAAAAGGAGGTCTCTGTTCTCAAAACAAACAAAAAAAAACTTGTTTAAGAAGCTCTTCATGTGTGGTAACAGGAAATAATACTTTATAGTTTTAAAGTGATGCAGAAGTACGTGAGAAGTTACTTGCTGTCATCTGAAACTGAAGAGCTGTGGCCAGTTGGAAAGGTTCATAATGCTGGCCAGGAGTATTTGAGTTTATGCTACCTCACAGTTCACACCAGTTAACAAAGAAACAAGGTCAAACCAGAACAGTTTGCATAAAAAAAAACAATCAAGATAAAGGCTAGTGTTTCCTTTTTTTCTTTAAGAACTTATTTTACTTTAATCAACCATTTCCTTCTTTACTACTAAAAATAATACAGAACTATGACATCAGAGCCATTCTATTGCCAAATGGCATGGCATAATGCTTATTTTCTGTTTTACTGTCTTGAAAACATAAGAAATAGAGAAACCAGTATTTCCGCTTTTCAAAAAAAAAAAAAGTGTTTTTTTGTGTACTCTGTATACTTTTTAGTGAATATTTTAAATCTCTTCCACACTAGAACGTTTTGATTTTCTTAATGGTCCATCTGTTCCAAAAGGCAGTATTTGACATTTATTTATTAATTAGTGGGGGAGCATGTTTTTACTACTTTCATTATTGTGAACTTCTGTGATGGGTGGGATTATTCAAATTCTCCTTTGCTTTGAAAATAAAGTTGACTTAAAAAGTAATAAAAATGAGCTCCCCTAAAAATAAACTGGCTTGAATTTCTAAAACTGCATTTATCCACTTTATGATTGCCTCTCCCCCGAGAGGTTGTGAAGTATTAGAAAAAAGTGGTGTTAGCAGCTTCTTTGAATACACCAAACTGGAGGAATGCTGAACTGACTTGTAATTAGTGGGAGCAGCTCAGTTCCTGAAGAGGACAGAGGTGAATGTCTGCAGTTGCATCTAGTAATTACAGATGACTTTTGTTCATCCTGGAGGAACACATATGATGGCCCTTCTAATGAGAGTCTCATGTTAAATTAATAGAGAAACACTATTCATCATTGCAAATATTCAGTTGGTAAGACCTAGGTGATAAGACTACAAAGCTGCAGAGCAACAGCCTTGTAGGTTTGTTGCCCTTAGAGAGGTGCTTCTTTGCTCAAGTGGTGTTGTTTAGTGATGTTCAGGCTCGCTCAGATGTGCTTGGAAGTGTCAGGTGAACATGGTAGGTCTAGCAGAAGAAAAGAGAACCAACACATTGCTGTTGTGCATTTCTTTGGGAATCTATTATGTTTGAGGAGTTGCTGGATGCTGCTTGCATGTATGCAGGGTGGCTGTGTAGTGCCTTTTCAATATGCCTCGTCATGTGATAGGTTAAGAACTGGAGGATGACCCTCTGCTGTGACAAGCTTTTATGGTTATAAGGCCTTTCTATAGGACTAGTCTACAGAATCACCAAAGTAGTTTTTTTTCTGGATTTTTTTCCTCAGAAGAGGGTGGAACAGTTTAACTTGTGTGAGCCTTTAGATGACTCATAAATCAGAGTCCTAAGGAAGACCACCTTGTTTTTCATCAGATAGCTTCAATACATGGTAACTCAAAAAAACCAAACAAAACCAAAACCAAAACAAACAAAAAAACAGCCGAAAACAAACAAAAAACACTTTTAAAAATAATTCTAATACTGGACAATTTTTATGAAGAGAAACATAAACAGGTTATGTTTAGCAAAGTTTTTCGGGTTTTATTTTAGTCATTGCATCTCTCAAATGCATTCACACAGCAGGACATAAAAGAGCATACATCTGTCATAGTGTAATTTTGTAGGCACTGAATGTTAATGTCATTTGCAGATGTTCTGTGCTACCCATAGCTTTATATGATTGATGGACATCTGAAGGATTGTCTGTGTGGAAATTTAACAACCAATGGGCAGCTGTACACTGAAATCTGTAAACTCTATTCTTGTACTTAAGACTTAATTTTAAAAATCTAATTATTTTGAGCCAAGAAAGTTTGGTGCAAGTAAGTATATGGAAACCTTGTAGGATGATGCATCCATTTATCATGTATATCAGCAAAGAAGAGATCAACCTTCCTCAGTTAACACTTAAAGACCTTAGTTTATACCTTTGAAGTTGCTCTGGCTTGGGTTTCCTCTGGACACTAACACTTACTGATGGTAGTTTGTCAAAACAGAAGATTTTTTTTTTTTTGAATGAATTATGGAAGTTTTTCTCATACAAGCTGTTGTGTTCCCATGATTAAAAGCCTTGCACCCTCTTTTATCTGTTTCACCAATGGATGTACTGGGTGTACCTTTTGCTTTCAGTAGGCTCATTTTACTTCAAAATGTTAGATGTGCTTAAAAGTTATATTCAGTACATCTTGTGATACATAGGATAAGGCATTGTTGGTGAAAGTAGCATTAATATTGTTCTAGTGCTGTTTTGTCAATTGGTTGTCTGTGGAGTTGAAGCCCAATGTATGAGCAAATGGGCTCATACCGTGAAACCTAGGTGAGCGCCTAGGACAATGGGAACAGTCTGACCTCTTCAAAGTGAAAACGACAGATTTAATCTCTGCTTCTGCTGGAAGTAATATAACAAAATATCAAAATATAACAAAATATCAGAAACATACAAAAAACACATTTTCTGGCTTAAAATGGCTTCGTACGCTTCCAGATTTCTTTTGAGTACTGTGTCAGAAGTTGAAACCAGCTTCATGGAATAGTCAGTCTCAGTTGCTAAACAGGTTTGTTTGTTTTATCTTTCTATTGAGTGGAGGAAAAAGCTTTATTTTGGGCCTCCCTATAATAGGCCTGTGAAAAGTGAAATTGCCTGTTATAAATTAGTGTGGCATATTGACTCAGAAAGCTCAAAGCTTCAAATCTTCCTTTCTACTAACTGAACAATTTATCTTCTCACAATACTTTGCTCGTTATTCAAATTAAGTGTAGCCTCTGAACCTGTAACCAAATTTCTACCTCCAAATGTGAAATAAGTCAAAATGTTAACACCTCTCTCCTTTCTTATCAACCTTTCATTAAAAGCCATTTCTTCAGATACCCCAGGAGGGGGTATTGGAGTTCTCTAACTCCAATATTCTTTTTTTTTTTTTTTTCCAGAGTAGTTGAAAGCAATTCTAAGCAGCATGTGAAAATAGCTTTACATACATCCCGCAAATGGTTTGAGGAAACTGGCAGAGATGTCATACTTTCTCTAGAAAATACATTGCTAACACTTTGTCAGAAATTTATCTAAAGTTATCTAAAGGTATGTTTCTGTCAGAAATCATGTTTTGTTCCTGAAGTCTTAAATTTCTGTAGACTGACTGTGATATCTATAGATAATGATGTTACTTAACTACTTGTAATTTTTCTGTCACATCGTTTCATCTGTAGCAATTTGTTATATGTTGAGAGCAAGAAATCTCACACAGTTACTTTTCCAATGAAACAGGACTTCTATTAATATTCTGTGATTTTTTTTTTGTTTGCTTTTCTCTATGCCTGCTGCTGTGCTTTTCTAATGGAATTTTAATACTCATTTTGAGTGCTGAGCTAGAATTATAAGAAAAATGGTAATTTCTGATGTGATTAACTCTAGGAAAAGTTAGAATGTTTTTATTTCTTTGTTTTAAAATAATGGACCACATTTCTTCTAAAATGCTGAGTTGCTTTTTTCTGCCAGTGTTCTACAATAACTATTGTAAACTTTTAGCCACCTTAGTATTTATTAATACTTATTAACAAACTGAAGTTTGTACTGAAATGAAACACATGTAGTGCATTCCTTTCTCAAGTATAATGTGAATACTCTCCTCTGTATTCTTCAGCTAGTCAGTTTGCAGATGCTGAATTTTTCTTTGGGGGTGTTATCCCAAGACACAAAACTGTCAAATCCTCATTTTCATGCAGCAGGTTATTCAACAACTACTGACTTTCCCTCTGCATTATGCAAATGATTTCTCAGCGTCAGTACAAGGTAGTCCTTTCCCTCGTTTTTAAATGGTCTAAATGCAGTGCACAAGTCCTGTCTGTCTTTCTGAGCTTTGCCTCTGAAAATGACTTTGTTACACTTGTTGTTTACCAACTGGATTATCATAGTATGTAACATCTTGTACAATGGGGTCGTCATATGGGGGTCCTGTTGGAACAGGACAAAGAAACAGTCCCTGCCTTGGAGGATTATGCAATTTAAATAAGAATGTGTGCGTTCAAATGGGCAATTCAAGAATCCATGGACGTGTGACAATTTCTGAGCCTATAGATATTTCTGCTTTTTTGTAGGGTTCTGACATTGGGCAACTTGCTTGGGAAGACTACTGCAAATGAGTTCTTGGTTTTCAGTGAAACTTGCTGCAGTGTGATAGTTAAGTACTGTAACTGAACGTCCTTCTGTAAAGACTAAAGCTGCTTCATTCGTGCTCTAACCTGGCCTCTCCTACTGTGGTGGTTTTACGCAGGTGGGCAGCTGAGCTCCACCACAACTACAGTCTTGCTCCCCCTCCTCAAAGGGAAAAAAACATGATGAAAAGGGCTCAAGGGTTAAGATAAGGTCAGGGACATCACTCAACAATTATCGTCACAGGCAAAACAGACTCACTGTAGGGAATCAATTACTAACAAGCTAGAGAAGTAAGAAAAATGAAAGAAATGAAAACCACCTTCCCCCTCATCCACCCTGTTCCACCTCTTCCCCCTGAGCAACACGGGAATTGGGGGCTGCAGTCAGTCTCTAACGCTTTGTCTCTGCCTCTCCTTCACAGTCACTCTCTGCCCCTGCTCTGCTTGGGGTCCCTCCCATGGGATGCCGTCCTTCCCAAACTGATCTTGCGGGGGCTGCCCACAGGCAGCAGCTCGTCAAGAACTACTCCAGATATTTGTCAGTACTACTGGTCCCATCTGTCAAGAGTACACTGCTCTAGCATGGGCCCCACATGGGCGGCAGCTCCCCCAAGCCCCCTGCTCCTGTGTGGGCTCCTCTCCACGGGCTGCAGCTCTGGCCCAGGGCCTGCTCCTGCGGGGGCTCTCCATGGGCCGCAGCCTCCTCCAGGCCACATCCACCTGCTCCACTGGGGGCTCCTCCATGGGCTGCAGTGTGGAGATCTGCTCCATGTGGGACCCATGGGCTGCAGGGGGACAGCCTGCTCCACCAGGGGCCTCTTCACAAGCTCCTGCGCATGGAGGACCTCCTGCCCTCCTTCTGCACTGACCTTGGGGTCTGTAGGGCTGGTTCTCAGTCCTCTCTCTCCCAGCTGCTGTAGTGCAGCAGTTTTTTTGTTGTTTGTTTGTTTGCTTTTTTTTTTTTTTTTTTCCTTTTCTTAAATCTGCTATCACAGAGGTGCAAATATCACTTATTGGCTCAGCTCTGGGCAGCAGCAGGGCCCTTTGGAGCCTGCTGAAACTGGCTGTTATCTAACCTTGGGCAGTTTTTGGATTCTCCTCACAGAAGCCACCTATGCAGCCCCCTGCTACCAAAACCTTGCCAAGTAAACCCCACTACACCTACTGAACAGGTTCTAGTGGCTGGGGTAAAGTGCATGTCATACAAACAGCTTTTTACTCCTACTTTGTAAGCTCTTGAACTGTGCTGGATACGGAAAGTGTTATACAAAATTTACCTGTTTTTATCTGCTGACTGGTATTTCTTGATTGTTATTATCTGTATCATTATGTATTAAAGACTCTTCATTCTCAAAGATGGAATTGGAATAAATATTCTGCATTATCATTTTTTTTTAAGGATAAAGATTTTACAAGAAAATTGTAATTACTATGAAATGTTGCAGGAAGAGAGATAAGTACATCTAAATACTTGAAGATAGGGAAATGTCTTTGTCATATGGTCTGCCATACTTCTGTCTTGAAGAGATAATGTACATGCATGTAAACTATGTTCTGGATGTCATTTTAGTCTCCCTGTAGGAAACAGATTACTTATAGCTCAATAAGTAGGATTCTTTCTAGTTTTCCTGCCCTCTGACATGTAGATTCACGAATGGAAAGAATGAAAGGGAACAAAGACACTTTGGTGGATTCTGTTTATTTAAAGTTTTCACTGACACAAGAACTTGACTGACAGGTATATAGTTTCTATTTGCACTTAGTAAAGAATCAGACTGCCAAAAATGATACTGGTTTATGATAATTTGTGAGGAGTTTTCTTCTTTATTCTTTCTCATGGGATAACTGAATGATCAGTGCTTGTACATATTCTTTTAACCCTTTCCTGGAAAAATTCTGAGTTTTATGTTGTTTCCTCTTTACTTCATTAATTGCATTATAATTTAGGCCTTTGCATATTTTTATGAGGTTCCATGATTTCAGTTAAAATAATACAACTGGATTGGAATGGTGCAGTTGGAAGATTCGTAGTCTGTGTGTCAGTGGTAGTTTTGCTGTTGATTTCAACATAATTGATTTCACTCTGCTACTTCACATGGTTCCACCTGAGCAAGATATAACTTCAAGTCCAATTTTACAGTTAAACTCTGCATAAGCTGCATAACTGAAGAGTTCACAACAGAGCTCCAAGAATAGCAGACTATCTACTGTCTAATTTGTTCAGAATATTGAGCTAACTTTAATGCATCTCAGTGTCAACACTTGCACAGAATCATCTAGGTTGGAAGAGACCTCCAAGATCATCTAGTCCAGCCTCTGACCTAACACTAACAAGTGCTCCACTAAACCATATCACGAAGCTCTACATCTAGGAAGAGAAGTGCTAGAACTTTGTGATACGTGTTTTGATATGATGAATTATAAGAAAGAACATATCTATTTTGTAACTGTGTTTTTAGTACCATTTCATAAATGAATATAGTATATTTTGAAAGAAAAAAAGGTAGTGAGTTCAGTATTTAGTAGTTGGAAGGTGCGGCTTATTAACAGATTGTCTTTGGAAAAGCTAAGGTGACATACAGGGCATCTTGACCTTAGGACAAACAAATCTGATGTTTTTGAGGGGGCCTGTTTTTTATTCTTAAATCTTACAGAATTGTTCCTGTAGATGTTGGGAATAATTGTATGCTTTTTTTTTAAAACAAAAATAAAACCCACCACCTTTCATTGAGTAGCGTAGAACAAGTGCAGCATTCGAAGTTCTATTCTTAAGATCCAGTGCTCCAAAATCAAACGTTGCATCTGTCTCCATACTTACATCTACCCGCCAGTTATTTCTTGGAGGAGAGAACTGTATTTGAAGAAGTGTGTGGTTACCACTGAATCTGGCAGCTGTCCCAAAGTAGTGCAACTGCACTGCTTTAAGAAATGTGGTCTAATACCACTGTTCAGAATCATGTAGGCTGGTGTCACTCTTAATTAGCTTCACCCTCTCCTATCCAGTTCCCTCCTGCCCCCGAAGTCATCTAGGCTGTGGCATGATTATTGCTAGATTATTCTGTAGGTAGGTACACTTCTGTAACTATCATTTCAACAATCAATTTTTCTTCTTTCACATTTATCTTGCAACTGAAGATGATATATTAAAGAAAGACAGCACAACAAAGGAAGTGTACAGCAAATATTGCATAGCAGCTCAGATATATTTCCGTTAATCAAATGAGAGGCTTCCCATCTTTCTTTTGCCTCTTATCTACCTCTGCATATTAATCAAGTGCCTGAAATATGCATATGAGAAGTAACCATTTATACTGTAATAGTTGTAGCTTTAATTGTAAATTTGATGTATAATAATCGGAACCATTTTTTTTCATGAACTGTGCTCATAATTTGTTCATTTTATTATTTCCAATCCATTTTCCACAGCTGCAATCTGAATAAGTGTCTCAATTATAGTTACTGTTATCCTTTAATATTCACTGAGCCTCATGGAATACTTTGAAAGAAATATTCTATTTAAGAACAATTATGCTTAAATATCATGGTTTTCTAAAGATATTTGCATGAAAACAAATGCTTGAAGAGCTTATCTTCCTTTTCTATACTCCTATCTAGAGTAATTATTCTCCTGTGACTTAATAAGCTGTCATATGATGTGATGTCACAGTTCAGTGTGACCAGAATTTTCTATCTTGGTCACACACTTGAAAACCAATAATAGCCCTCATTTTGCCCAAAATTGAGTAGTTCTAAGTTAAGAATCAAATTAGAATTTGGCTGCAAATTTAAGAAATAAATGCTTTTAATAGATACACTAAAAATATCTAAATAATGATTAAAAAAAAAAAAACAACTCTCTAACGCAGTTGTTCTTTAAAAATAAACTGAAAAAAAGTCAATTTAGAAATTGCCTGAACAAAACTTTGTATGATATTTCCTGGTTTTCAAAAATTACTTTTTTTTTTTCTTTCAGTGAGCAAGGTTAGTTTTAGGAAGTAATACTTTGTGACAGATTTGTTCAGTGGGTTATCTGATTGAGAATTTGTGACAATACCAATGAATTAAAAACTACATTTATTTCTCCTTTGCATTGGTCATTTTCATTGTTCTTAAAAGGATGGACCCAAAGGCAGAATTTTCTTGCAGACCTCAAATTCCCATAAAGTAGCCATTGTGTAACTATTACTTTGCTATATCGGCAAAATACATAACGCTATTTCTTGATGTATTTCTCTTAAGAATGGAAACTAACCAGGCTCTGAGCACACAGAAAATGCTGTGCAGAATGAATTGAATGCAAATGAAATGTCTGATCTTTAGCTTTTGGTGTATTTTTCTTGCCTTTACTCCTATTTTATCAAATTGTGCTTCCAATTTTTTAAGGTTAGTAGAGCTTGAGAGCCAGTTTTTACGAATTGTCATCTTGATAAATAGTAGAGATTAACGCTTTCATCCGAATTATGCATCCTTTTTAGGATGATAACATTACATAATAATAGGGGCAGATTTCCAAATTCTTGATCAACAAAATGACCACAGAAAGACTTCTTAAATAATTCATTTCCATTTATCAAGACTGACGTGAGGCAGGGTTACCCAACAGCCGCCTTTTGACAGGGTAGTCCAATAGTACTCTTCTTATTCATTGCTCTGCTACTGGCACAGGAACATTTGTGGGCATAAATCCAGGTCCCCAGGAAACTTGGAAGCTTTCCATCTTAAAGAACTGTAACTGTGGCTAACAAACCAGCTGCTGTATTGAGCTCAGAAGGAAGTCTTTGTAGCAGCGTGGAAGGAACTTAAGATATTTGCATAACATCCAGCAGCCTTAGTGGGAAGGGTTGGCAAGAGCACAACAGCAGGGTAGGCGGCATCCAGCTTTTTATCTTTTGACTGTAACTGTCAGTGATTCCATTCTTAAATGCTAGGATGAGGAGAAAAGAGCAAGAAATGAAGAACTTGACCAAAAGGACTATACAGAGAGGGGTACTTATGGTCCTGTTGACAAGACAGCGTTCTTTGTGGAAGTAATAGTTTATTAAACTTGGCAAACAAAATCAGTTTATAATATAGTATCACCATCTATAGGTGAATGTTTGTGAGTTGTTAAATTCGGGTGGAGAGAGAAAAACATTAAAAAGAACAAAAAGGACAGAACATAGTGCTATCCAATAGAATAGGTCAGCTGTCAACCAAAGCATGCTGCTGTACTGACTTACAGGAATTTATAGGAACGGTCAGTACTAAAGTGCATACGTTTTAAATTAAGAACAGGCAGATTTTGTCATCTAGGCCAACTTCAGATGTAAAAAAAAAAAAAAAAAAAAGTTTACTAGTATAGCTTAAATACATTGTATACATTGTATCACTTCTTTAAATATTATTTCCAATAAGTTGTCAATCTGGAGTTCTAAAACAGATGTGAATTTGGTCTTCTGTCACACAAGGTTTACATAGCAAAGAATAACTCTTGCTTTACATGCTACTTCGTACATTGTACTTCGTTTTAAAATATTCAGGTCATACTTCACAAAGTATTTCAGGTGACACCACTGGAAAAAAGCCTTGCTTTCCTGTTGCCTTCAGGTTATCTCCTGCTATGTACAAATACAGCAGTTTGTGAGGCTAAATAGTAAATCACATGATGGATTTGGAATGGAAGTAAATGGGGTGGTAGTGTTTATTTGTTGCTCTTTCTTTTTTGCCTCCCACCATGTCATATCCAAATTAATTTCAACCTGGATTATGTTCCTGGCCCAAATCACCTCTCTTGCACAAGTGTTTATGATGGAAAAAGGGTTAACATGGAAAAAAAAGAAAGAAATTTTTGCAGGATAGCCTTTTACAGCCTTCCATGTATTTTCCCATTTTGTATGAGTTTATTTTTTATTTAAAAAATAAATAATATTTGCACGGAGTAATGAATTCTATGAATTGGTTTGTGTAGGTAAAGGCAAGAAGGCTAGAAGATGTAATTTACCGTAACTTAAAAAATAAAAAATAAATATTAATCTTCATTAAACAGTCCAATATTTTTCCTGATTTGTGAAATTGATCTCTTCGTTTTCATTACTTCATATTCTTGCAGAATGATAAATAGGATTCTGGAATAGTTTAGTCTTCCTTCAGTGTTTTTATGTGGTAAAGTTGAATTATGTAAAAATTTTTCTGTTTATATAAAAATAATTCAGAAATATTAAAAAAAAAAAAAAAATCTATCGACTCGTCATGTGAATCCCACAGAAGCTTCCTTTTATTTCACCTCTCTGATATTACTCGTGCCACAAAAATGTTAAATATATTTATAGGTATTTTCCTTTTTGTTATATTTTCATGAGTCTGTATTTAAAAATCCCACCTGCTACTTCTGAAAGATTGTTTTTCTGAACATGTCAGTTGTTTAAACAATTTTTAGTCGTATGAGGAACCAAAAACTGTAGTTTAATTGACATCATTGGCCATGGAACAGGAGTTCTGAGGAATGTCTGTGTGGTGACAGTAAGCTGTGATACGTTGTTGTCATTCTTGTTACCTGTTCCTGGTAAGAGTCACAAAGAAACCCTGCTGTTCACAGACTTACTGTAACTCTAGCTTGGATTTTAACCACTTTCACTAGAAGCCTCTTCAAGTTCATTGTATCAAGCACACCTTTCTGTGTTTTTTTTTTTTCTTTTTCCTGTCAAGCAGAAAAACTACTGTAAAATTTCAATTTACCTCCCTGACTCACTTTTTTTTTTTTGAGAATTTTTGTGGCGTTAAACGTAAGGGGGAAAGAAAAAATTTTCTGAGTTCCTCTTACCATCTCATATCTTCACTGAAGTAAGGGGAGAATTCATATTTCAGTCTAACTTAACCTGATTTCTTTAACTCTCATAAACGAATATTATACTTATATGCAGCATCTTAAAAGATCATTATGATGCTACTTTTGTTTCAAAGAACACATCTTTTAGTATAGTTTTATGTAATGGGTTAAAGCATGGGCTCTGCCTGCAAATTAATCTTCACAGCATGAATCATGGTCATTCTTAAGACCATTATAGCCATTTGAAAAAATGTATATGTTTCTGTCCTAGCAATTCCAAAATTGTAAGTGACTTAACACTTACCAATAGGCCTATTCTCTTCTCTTATTTGTGGAAGGCAGCAGACATTCTCTACTACAGTAGCTGCATTAACAGTCTAAATTTTTCAGCCAGAGGAATATAATGTAACAGAAGCAATTTTAACTATTCTACAGCATAAATAAAGGAATGTAAGGAAATCTCTCTTTGGGAAGGAAGAAAAATACATTTATTCACTCCAGAGAGTTTACTAATCCTTAAAATGTTCTTTTATACAGGATATTTTTCTTTATTGAAGGCCCTATTTCACATATTTTGCTTACATTATATAGCAGTCTTGCCCTGTAACTCCTATATGTGTTAGTCTGTTTCAAGCAAGCTTGAAAAAGATGTCTGAGATGGCTGTGTTCTTCTTTCATGTTAAGTAAAAAAAATAAAAAATAAAAAAATGGTGATTAGATAGAGAATAGGCATCAAACTTGCTGTCAGTATTGAGAGAGAGGGGAAAAAAATTGTATATGGCTACTATGTTTGGCAGAACCTAGTATGTTGTTCAGTGTGCATGTACTGGTTGGCCCATGAGCAGACATACAGGTCCAAACTACTCACATCCTATGGGAATCATTGGGGAAACTGGGATTTTTGCATTTGCTGGGGTTTAGGAGGCAAAGAATATACAACCATAGAAAGCAAGTCTCATGGGTTCCAATTTCATGGGGTGTTGTGTATGTACAAACAACATTGAAAGCTTACCGTTGTTGACTATAAACTTTTTAATACGCTTTATTTTATTTCTTTTACAAACAGATAACAGAAATTTGCCTGGATTAACGCTGAACTGAATGCATCTGAACTGAAGGAAATGTTTTAAGATTGATCTCCTGCCAGGAGTTGTACAGAAATGGTGCACTGAGGGTTCTGTTGCTTCTGAGAAGACAGTAACTGCATATTTATACTGCAGTTTACTGGTCTATAAAAAAAACAATGTAATAATAAAGTTAACAGTAAATTTATGTAACACTAGTGGTTCCCCTCCCCCTGACTGGACATGAGTGATCAAAGGTCTTTGCAAGAAGATAAGCACAAAATTAGCAGAACTTCCTCAAAGTTCAGGGAGTCTTCAAGAAGCATGCAATCTGATGATTATTTTGCAAGAAAGCTTAAAGCTTTGAATGGTAGCATGGGTCCTCCTGTTTCTTCAAATGTATCTAGCAAAGCTGAAAATAATCAATCAAATGGTACACCAGCTGTGCCTAAAATGGGTGTTCGAGCAAGGGTATCTGAATGGCCGCCTAAAAAGGATTGCTCTAAGGAGTTGAGTAAAGCTCCTTGGGAAAGCAGATCTCCAGCTAGTTATGAAAGCGTTGGATCAGTACATCCAAATGGACAAAATGACCAAACTGAAGGGCAGCAAGAAGAACTAGAACTGGAATTTGCAGAGGGAAAATATTCTATTGGAGATCTGTTTGTTCATTCCCCTCAAAGGGGACTTCATCCCATTAGGCAAAGAAGCAACAGTGATGTGACTATAAGCGATATCGATGCTGAAGATGTGTTAGACCAGAATGCTGTTAACCCAAATACTGGAGCAGCCCTTCATCGGGAGTATGGAAGTACTTCTTCAATTGACAGACAAGGCTTGTCTGGAGAAAGCTTTTTTGCAATGCTAAGAGGATACAGAGTAGAAAACTTTGAACATAAAACCCTTGCTCCATTTGGATTTTCCGAGTTTTTCCACTGTGATCCTACAGTTTCTCCAAGTCTGCATGCTGCTGCACAGATTTCCAGGGGAGAATTTGTCAGGATTTCTGGTTTGGATTATATGGATAGTGCGCTGCTTATTGGTCGAGACAGGGAGAAATCTTTCAAGAGGAGGCTAAAATCAGAAACAGTAGAAACATCTCTATTTAGAAAATTGCGAACAGTTAAAAGTGAGCATGAAACCTTTAAGTTTTCATCTGATCTGGATGATAGACTCGACAGAAATGTGCGTTCTTGGAATTGTCAGAAGTGTTTTGCACATTATGATGTTCAGAGCGTTTTGTTTAACATCAATGAAGCAATGGCTACCAGAGTAAACGTGGGAAAAAGAAAAAATATAACCACTGGGGCTTCAGCTGCATCACAAACTCAGATGCCAGCAGGCCAAACAGGAAACTGTGAATCGCCTTTGGGAAGCAAAGAGGATCTCAATTCAAAAGAGAATTTAGATGCTGATGAGGGTGATGGGAAAAGCAATGACTTAGTACTGAGCTGTCCTTACTTCAGGAATGAAACTGGTGGAGAAGGAGATAGACGGATTGCACTTTCCAGGGCAAATTCAGCATCTTTTTCTTCAGGTGAAAGTTGTTCTTTTGAGTCCTCTCTGAGTTCCCATTGCACAAATGCTGGTGTTTCAGTACTGGAAGTACCAAGAGAAAACCAGTCAATTCACAGAGAGAAAGTGAAGCGTTACATCATAGAGCATATTGATCTTGGAGCGTACTATTACCGCAAGTTCTTCTACGCAAAAGGTAAGTTTTTGTAATGCAACTGATTTGAGGTGTGCATGCATTAGATTTTTCTTGCTTATTAATATTTTTCTTCTCTGTAGGAAAACCTAAGTATTACCGAGGATCTTGAAACTCTTTACTAAAATTAAGCCTCTTAATATCCCTCTGTGAGAGCAAGACCATTGGGTTATATATAAAACTAAACAGTAGTTGTCTAAGTTAACTAAGTGTGGTTTCATTTAGATCAGTAGGTAAATTAACTTCTCTGTACCAAACTTTCTTGGGGGTCAGGAGGAAAAGATAACACTTACAGCCAGCAAATGTATTGGAAATACTGATACCTGGAGTAGAAATCAATATTTCTTAAAAGGTGTTTCCAAAAGAGGAGGTTTTATTATTGAGGCTCTTCATTGCCTTCTAGATTCAACCGTTGTCTTGTGTCTTTGGGGCCTTTCATACTGTACACACGTATGTATGTGTACCCATTAAACAGAGAGCTTTTGATGATATTTAGGATATTTAGTTTTTGAGCCTAAATAAGGTTGTCTTGTGACTTTCGCATAGCTTTTTATCCTGTTCTTTTTGGATATGTTCAAACTGCTAAACAGCAGGGTACCCTTGTGAACTGAATAACTAACTTGGCTAGAATTGATATTCGGATAAGAGATTTCCTCTTTGACCTACTTTGTCTGTATTCAGGACCGCATCACACAGTGTCTGCCCAATCCCTGGTTTTGTGGGAAGGAGAACCCCAAACTACCTCTGTAGCCTTTCCGTATCACGAGTTGTAGCTCGATCTTTTGGCTGGTATTAAAAGAAAAAAAAATGCTTCTGTCGTTAAGAAGAGTGTTGGCTACTGCCTGAGCCTTGCTGAAACCATACTTACTTTGCCTTCTAACTCTATTTCAACAGCAAGAAATGAGCACTGTGCTGTACTTCTTCCTCCTGTGACCCTTCACAAGGGACTTGAAATAGTGTCCAGTACAGTTTCACAATATGATAGAAACCTAGAACATATATCCTGTAAAAAACAAACAAACAACAACAACAAAAAAAAAACAACAATGCATTTAAAAGAGAAGGAAGAAAGAACCTCGATCTGTGATGCAGAAGGAAGAAAAAGGTCCATAGCTAAGCAAGGATGGGCAGTAAATGGGCAGTAAATTCAAAGGTACAAAATGAATTTTAAGTTAGGTTGCAAAGGGTCAAAAAATGTTGAGGGAGTCAGAGTGGAAGAGAATGAAGGGAAACTGAGAAAAGGGTGGTATGTTTTTTGAGGGACTGAGAAGATAGAACTGGCATAGATGGAAAAGACTGATGAGGATTAAGCCAAATAAAAGAGGACTAGTTTGTGAAATGCTTTTATGAAGGGGGAGTTACAGGTTCCAAAAGGCTGACCATATTTTGTGTGTGTGTGTGAGGAAAAATCCCAGTGGAGAGAGAGAAAATACAAAGAGAAACCGCTTTAAATAAAACTAACGACCTTTCTGGAAAGTTGATGCAAATGTAATTAGCTCTAATTAATTTATGTTCTTGTGTTAGGTACATATGATCTCTTGACAGAAATAAAGTATGTGTATGTGTATGTTAGTATAGCATTAAAAACTTAAGAAATAGCATCTAAGAGTTTTATCCCACATAGTATAATACTGGGAATGTAAATTGTTATTGTCCTCGTTGTTAATTGTTCTGTAGGTAGCATTCTTCAGGAGTAAATATTGTGATGCATTTAATATTCAGTTATAAGCTGTCACCCTCTTACCTTTATAGCTATCTGTAAGCCATGTTCCACATATTTTTTTATAGAGCTGTTAACAGAAGCTACCCGAGAGAAATCTGTACTGGAGAAACTCTTTAGGAGTGAGAGTGAGCAAGTCAAGGCAAACAGCAAAAACTCAATTTTCAGTATCAGTTATTTGGAGGGATCGGGCTTTTGGGAATCTCAAGATTACTTCCAGCTGAACATAGTTTTTACCTAAGCAAAGTTTATTGTGGGTAGAGAAAATAAAACAGGCATTTTGCCTTAGGCAACAAAATGTCTTGCTGCTGTGCTGATCTCCTGTGTAAGAAAAAGTGACATTTATATGCATACTGAGTCTTACTTGATGCTATTCCATGACAGTGAGCTCTTCTAGCTGACTGTTCATTGAATTGTAGATTTAATAGCATAGTTGAATTTAGCAAAATAATTGTGGAAGGATGAAATGAAAATTTAGCAAACAATAGTCACTTGTATATAGAGACATATGCAATGCTACTGATTTTCTTTGCCTTTAACAAGATATCTGTGAAAGAGAAACAACTTTCTGCATATTTGATTTAGTTCACAGTTTTGTAATTGGCACTTGTCAGCATACAAGTTTTATTTCTGTTTTAAGATGCATGGAAGAAACACCCTGGCATGTGTAGCACTAATTATTCCATTCCCTTTCAAGAAATGAGAGATTTCAAATTCAGTCTTCTGAAATGAGCCCCAGTTTTATACTGCATATTTATAAGCTTTGTAACTATTGTTAAAATCAAATCCAACAAGACTGATGTAAAATATGTTAATGTTTATGGAAAATATATTCTCAGTTTCCAGTTAAGGTTTACAAAAGCTAAAATATTTAATCTTTTGGTTTCGATTTATTAATGGTGTCCTTTGGTGAACTACATTTTTGTGGGATAGAATGGGATGAGAAGAGGAACTGTGATTTTTATTTTTTTTTTTTAAGAATAGTTGAAATGTCATCATGAGTTGTCCTTTTCCTCTTGTGTGATTTATCCTCATAATAACTTAAGACTTGATGGTTATTACTGTGCTTTTTATTTGTGGAATGCTTGCAACTATTTCTTAATGTTTTTGTATCTGTGTGCTGATATCAAACTGAAAATATGTCCTGAAAGCTTATCAAGCTTTTATGCTAACTCAGTCTTATATAGGTGAAACCTTCTGATTAGAATGAAAGTTGGCAACTATTCCTCAAAATGAATAAGTAAAAAATAGGAGTATTTTATTGTCTCACTTTAAACAGCTAGAAAACAGAACTTATTTTCCTCTTTTATATCCAGTAGATGCTTTTAAATCAATAAATAAATTCAACAGACCTTCATGAGTTTGATATTAAAAACCAGCAAATAAAGCACCAACCTTGTATTAAAAATGTTTTCTCCGCATCCTGCAATATCTGTACTAATGTTATTTTTAAATTTACTTCGGTTTCTGCAATTCCCATTCTTAAAACTATGTTATCAATTTTTTAATGTATGTTCATAATATCTTTAGTTTTGTATCTCTTATGTTGTACAAGAAGTTAGCAGACATCTGCCAAGCTTGCATTTTTTCTGCTCAGTAATACAGCCGCCAAAAAAATCTAGTAACTGTGGAATACCATTTTCTATATTTACATCAAAATGTAAGGCTGTAGAAACCTTAACTGAGACGTTTACCCCTTGTCAAAGCCTGAATATGCAGCTGTGGGAAGCTTTAATGTTGAAAGCACTTGGCCTCTGATTATCACTCTCAATACACAAACACACACAAATTAATATTGTTATGGTCTGTAAAATCCTGTTCCATTTTGCCCACTAAGGTTCCAAGTTTTATTTTAACTCTAGACGTAGGAGACAATCCATGCAGGTTGAATGCTGGAGGTGGGAAAGGAGGAGAGGAAAGTAGGTAGTGAGCAGATCTTGTACTTCATTGCTATTTAAAACATGGAATTATAGCATAAACCAAATTGGAGGAAATTTCTGGAGATCATCCAATCCAATTCCAATTTAAAGCTAACTTTACAGGTTGTTCAGAACCTTGTCCCTTTAGCTTCTGACCAAGGATGGAGAATTCACAAACTGTCTGGCAACCTGCTCCTGTGTTTGATTCTCCTCAGTGAGGGGCTGCATCTTATGACCGTGGCATCTTGTCCTTTCTCTCTGTATCTTGGAGAAGAGTCTGGCTGTGCCTTCTCTGTAACCCTCCATCAGGTAGTGGGGTGCTGCAATTACAGACAGTTTGTCCCTAGCCTGTGCTGTTTCATGGACTTTCTCTGTATCAGGTGCAGTTCTATGCTGGCCTTCATGAGGCTTTTGTCAGTCCATTTTCTTAGGTTGTCAAATTCCTTCAGAAATGCAGCTTTAGTGTATAATATTTTTAATAGTAAATAATATTTTTTGTTGCCACAATTATTTTTAAATGGGACTTGAACACTTTCTAGGAGATTCATGTTTCATTATGCTTTTTTTATTCTTCATTCACTTTTATGCAAAAGAACATCAGAATTACTTTGGAATAGATGAAAATCTTGGACCTGTAGCAGTCAGCATCCGCAGGGAGAAGGTTGAAGATGCTAAGGAAAAAGAAGGATCTCAGTTCAACTATCGGATAGTTTTCAGGACAAGCGAGGTAATATTCTTTCAGTAATTCTGCAAAGGAATTGGAATGTTAACTTAGAATACTGGTTGTTTGTCTGTGGGTATGTTGCTAAATTGGAAAGTAAATCTGTTAATGGGAAAGGGATGTTTGCCTGGAACAAAGTTTTCCTCTTCCCTGCTATGTGAATTTTTTTTCTTTTTGAACAGGCATCCAAAAGGAGGTAAGTTGGCTGAAATTACATATTTCCAAAACTTAAACATAGGAGTAGATAATAAGAACTAAGCTGAAGATACGCTTTGATTAAGCTGCTAGATGTTATGGTTCTAATTGTAGGAATAGAAGATTAAGAAAAGAAATGTACAGAAAACAAGAGGGGAAAAATATGAAAGCTGATGCTACAACTTAAGTGTACTTTTTTGTATTCTGTTTCAGACTAATTTCTTAGAAGCTTTCTTCTCAGATGAATATTTTTACACACTTTATATAATTTGTGGAAGGAATATTTCAAGTCCCTGCAGAGGGGAAATGGAGAAGTGCCAAAGTCTTCTCCCTGGTAACCAATGATAGGATGCAAAGGAATAGCACAAAGCTGTGCTAGGGTGTTTCAGACGTAGATATTAGGAAAAATTTCCTTATCTTACCAGTGGTCAAACACTGGAACAGGCTTCCTAGCAAGGTGGTTGATGCCCCATGCATATCAGTGTTTCAAGAGGTGTTTGGATAATGCCCTCATCAATATTCTTTGACTTTTGATTAGCCCTGAAGCGGTCAGGCAGTTGTACTCAATCTTTGTAGGTCCCTTCCAACTGAACTTTTTTATTCTATTCTATTAATATGTTAATAAGACAATTATTTTTATTTATCTGGCAGAATAGCTTTTGTGATTGTTGTAGAAGGGCATTTCTCATAATTTTTATTTTAAGCCAATTACTGTCTGTTGCAAAACTAATTTCTGGTTTGCGATAGCAAATAGATTTAATTTATATAAAAATACACAATGACAATGTTAACTGTCCTTAGGACTGTTGCTTTTTATTGCTATTAGAACACAGGGAAGTGTTCTTGATGCCTCTTGGCTCATGTGCATTTACAAATAGATGTAGAAGCATTTTTTTGAGGCTAGGTTTTTCCTTCGTTGCCGTAAAAAAGAGGCCTCTCTGTGTGAGAAGAGCAGTGGTTTAGCTGACTCACTACTAATAAACATCCCTTTTTGCCAAATCCAATGACAATAAAGCAGAATGGTTTACAAAACATGTAGTTAAGGTAAATGAAGGTGCCATTAACTGTAGCTTACCTCATCTGTCCAACCTCACATTCAACTACTGTGTTTTCTAGGGTAGTATGGCATTAAAATTAATTTCTAGTTTTCCTGCTGTTTTGATTTTTTTCTTTTTTTTTTTTTTTGAAAAAACCTTAGGAATTGGAGTAAGTTAATAGTACCATCAGTGAATTTATTTAAACAAAAAACTTAGAAACATAGAATCGTCGAGGTTGGAGAAAAACCTCAAGATCACCAAGTCCAAGCATCAACCTGACCTACTGAGTCACATCATTAAAGCGTGACCCTTAATGCCAAACCTTCATATCTCTTAAAATATCTCCAGAGATCCTGTTTCAATACTTAACCAATTTCTCCATAAATAAATTCTTCCTAATATCCAATCCAAATCTGCCTGGGTGCAACTTGAGACCGTTTCTTCATGTCCTGTTGCTTGTCACCTAAGAAAAGAGACTGACACAGTCCTTTGCAGCCTCCTTTCTGATAGTTGTAGAGAGTGACGAGGTATTTCCTCAGCCTTCTTTTCTTCAGACCGAATGACCTCAGTTGCTCTTCGTAAGTCTGGTTTTCTAATCACTTCACCAGCTTCACTGCTCTCCTCTACATGCACTTAACAATTCTATTTTCTTGTAGTGGAGTGCCCAAAACTGAACACACTATTTGAGGTGTGGGCTCACCAGTGTCACATACAAAAAGACAATAACTTCCATAGTCCTGTTGGCCACAAATAAGTCACTGAGACAACAAGAGCTTGTGTCATTTTTAAAAGTCATTTTGTAATCTTTTTTACTGGTTTAAAAAATTGAATATAGGGGAGTTTTTCTTCATATTCTGTATTCCATGCTTTTCATAAAACCTGGGTATCTTTAAAAGTCTTTGTAGTATTAGAATTAAAAATGTTTTGTACATTTATTGCAGCTTACTACACTTAGAGGAGCAATTTTAGAAGATGCTATACCATCCACTGCAAGGCATGGCACAGCAAGAGGTCTGCCTCTCAAAGAGGTACTAGAATATGTAATACCAGAGCTGAGCATTCAATGCCTGAGGCAGGCTTCCAACTCACCCAAAGTACCTGAACAGCTGCTTAAATTGGATGAACAAGGGGTATGTAAAAAGATTTTGACTAAACTTTTAATAGTCTACAGTCTTTTTTGTTCTTTACTGTGTACAAATGTTGAATGCAAATGAAAATACATATAATATATTTTATTAATACTGCTTACAGGTAAGGAGGAAAAAGGATATAACATATTAAGTCTCTGCATATAAATCTCTGCATTTTTGTGTTTGTTTTTTTTTTGAACACTAATTTTCTGATTAGTTTGCAGTAGTTTTAGTAGAATAGAATGCTTCTGGGTTCAAACAACTGAAATTGTGATTGAGACTATGTAATGAATTAACTGCACCAGCAATGAAATATTCATATGCTTTAAATTTGGAGAGAAAAATTATAAGGTTTATTGGGTTCAATAAAGTGAATCTGCTTCATTAAAACTAGTAAGTAAATTCATAGCTTCTGAATAATTTGGAAGGATGTGTTTATGAAGGCTTTTAGTTTGATTTTAGAAGCCATGCTTTATGTTCATTTAAAGTAAAGACTGTGTTTTCATTGCAAAAGTCAATATCTGTCTGTTGAGGTAGAATCAGCTGATCGATCCATTTGATTATAATGGTGATATAACTATTTTTTATGCTAATTCAGTTTCAAATGTAGTGATTGTGCTAAACATATTGGTGTCTACCAGAATTGTCTTCTCCTGTGACTGTAACAATTGCTTAAAACAAAGCAGAGGTAGACATAAGAAGAAAATTTCTTTTTTTGGGGGGTAGAATATTAAGCTAGTTTTGTATGTATGTTTTACTACTTATGTTCACTGGAGAACTTTTAATTGGAAATTAATTTTTGTCCAATGTCTGTTTTTTCGTGTGTTTTTCAGTGTTTCTGGTAAAACAAAGGGAAATCATTAGCACTCTCCTCTGAATATAAGAGTTCCTAATCTCTTGTTGCTCTCTGTCTTTCCTCTCTGAGCGCCAGAGTGAGTTTAGGTTCATGTAATAAATAATAATTACTACTTAGAGGGGTTGGATGTTCTAGGCAGCATAGAGTACATCTTTATTTGACCTCAGTGGCATATTTCCCAAAACTCACTAAGCATTTCCCCAAAATTGGAAATGGAGATTGTCCAACGAACTGACCAGTATATTTTTAATCATTAACTCTTAATTTTGAGAAACAGCAGTACATAGCACTGAGTTTTATTCTGGGTGCTCGGTTCTGAAAAATTCAATCCTGTTATGAAATGGGCTGTCACCAAGCAAAATGTAATATTAATGTATCTTACATGCTGCTTATTGTGAGATAATTACTTGAATATAGAGAGAAAGCTGTGCATAGAAGTGGCATGAGATCCATTTATGCTTTTAATCCTCTTATGTACTTCATGCTTACAGTTTATTAATCAACCAAATATAAAAAGAGTTACGCTTGGTAGCTGGAAGTGACAAGTGGCTGAAATGTCATGAATTTTAAAATATGAATTGTGATCTAGAGGATTAATGCTATTACCAGAATGATAACCATTTTGAATAAAAGTGTATTAAATATTTGCATAGTTCTTCAGCAAACTGAAAACTGTTTCAGTTTTGTGAAACTGGTAGAGAAAGAAATGAGTAGTTTTCAGAGAAATCTAGTGTGGGTTGTAGAAGAAACATGTGGCTAAAACTCTATCCCTAAAATGACAGTAGAAAATAGATGGACATTAGATGGTTGACTTAATTTGAGAATGTAACTAATTCCAAGTTATTCTGGTATATGATGAACAGCATTAGGTTTGATTCTAAATTTACAGGAAAAGTCAACAACTTATCTACAACATAGACAGGATTTTTTTTTCTCCACTCTCCCCCCAGATTCCCCTCCATATTTCTGCTAATGGTTTATTGTATATGGTTTTTGATAGTTTTGTTTGTGTTATTTAATTTTTTTTTCACATCCCTTTAGAAATGCTTGCTTTTCTCTAGACCAAAGTTTATAGAAAGCCCAAAGAAAAAAGGAACTTTGAGTGCAGGGATATTTAGTTGCTACTGAGGTTCCTTGCCAGAAAAACTCTAAAGTCTTAACGTTGTGTAAGTCATCAATTTGTTGTTGTTACACGATAAAGAATCTATGCTGTACAAGAAGACAAGATGCCAGGATTCAGGAGTAAGTAATTCTGGCTAAACATGGTCAGTTTGAGTCAGGAGGGACTTCTATGCACACTTAATACAAATTGTATACTCCAGTAGCTAGATTAGACATTTTCTGATGTCTAATATTTCTAGTTTAGAAATCATGAAATCAGAGCCATGTCTGAAATTATTTACTTAGACCTGTATAAGCATGCAGTGCCATTTCAAAACAGGCAAATTTCATTGATTTTAAATACTCTGATATTCTGACATTTTTCACATCAGTTAATGGCCCATATAAGGTGCTCCCAAACCTCATTTACATACAACTCTCTTGGACATCGACTTTCTAAAGGTACCTTGATTTCTGTTTCTGCAAAGCCCTATTGATTCTGAGCTGAGTCACTTTGCTGAAGTCTGCGTATCTTGTGGACATGAGTGCTTCTAGCACACAGTTGGAGATTCAAGTTATTTCAAGTGTGCTTGCCCCTGCTGTCTTGTTTAGGAATAGTGTTATGGGTAGAATCAACTTTGTGCGTAACTGTTGAGTGTTTGCAATGCTTGTCCGTGAATTGAAAACTCAGGATTCATTCCTTCATGGGCTGGGCAGTATCACATCTTTACCATCTCCTAGTACAGTATTTTAACCAGGAAATGCTAGGGTGTTTGGAGAACAGAGGTATACTTCACTCCTGTTTGGAATTATACTGATACTTAAGATCTAATTCAAGAATCACTTATCTCCTTGGAAAGACTGAAGGAGTGGGACTGCCTATTTCTGAATGGAATATTTTGCCTAAGTGGTTCTCTAACTTGCTGTTCATTCATACTGTTAGTTGCTGCTGTTGTTAATGGCTCAGTTAGCGCTTAACTTCTCCATTCCTCTGTTCTAGTGCAAAGTCAAGGAAATTAACTTAAATTCCCTGTGGTTTAAGTTAAGCTATTTGACACTGAGCTGGGATGGAGGTGGCAATGTGTTTACAATCATTTTAATTTTCTGCTGAAAGTGTTAAGTAACAGTGCTGTTTCCTATAATCTGAAGTTTATAAGAGCAGTTCTAGTTTCCTCCACAAAGTGTTCATGCTAGTTTTACACTGAATAAATAGTTTCCAGTGTGCGATTTGCAACATTTTATTAGATACCTAACTCTCCCCAGGCACTTTTTCAATATGGGGATCAGACAAGGAAGCATTCCAGATGACTATTATATATGCCAGTCAAAATGAAATGACAAGAGCAAGCTGCAAGCAACCCTGCCCTTTTCCTGAGGTTAGGGGTCTGACTCAGGCACCTCTAGTGATTCTGTCTGTGGCCTTCAAAAAATCTTCATTAATTTGGACATCTTCAGGATTTTTTATATGTTAGTAGTTGTGCTGGGTCTGTAAAACCACCACAGTAGTGCATGAAAGTAAATAATTAAACCAACAATGTTGCCGTTAAACCTTGAATTTTGTTAGAGACATTGAAAAGGGACTTTAAAAAGCAATAGCATCTTGAAGACACAAAAGAATAGGTTAGAAAAATCATAGTAAAGCTCTTATTCTCCAGGAATGTTGAGGATTTGGATAGTGATTTTTTTTGTTTGTTTTAATTGATGCTTGGCAGATGCCTTATTTATACACAACTCTCCACTTCAATTGGAGAAATGCAGCATTTATTGAAGTAGGAAGATTAAAGATTATTTGAAGTTTGGAATTACATCTTTGACACTTTTTTCTTTCATTTATGTATATTTTCTTCACTCAGTCTTTGTGTTCTAGTCTTACAAATTTTCCTAGAAATTGCTGTGATAAAACATCAGTGCAGTAGCATGTCTGTGGAGTTTTACAATACACTTAACACAGCTGACCGTGTTACATATTACTAACGTGAAGCAGACTGTTCTTGTCACCTTTGATCTAATGGGAATTATATTTATACAGTCTTTCACATTTTAGACACTAATCCCGAAGTTTGATTAAGAGAAGTCTACAGCTGGAGAGCGGAGTAGCATGTATAGAGACAAATGTGTTAAGGGAATCTGGTGTGACTGATGGTCTCTGTCAGTTTGTGAAGCTCTAATAGTTGTCAGTTAAGAATAATAGGGCTAATACATTCACATGGAGGTTCCCAGTTTGTCATCTTAAGTACGCAAAACAGCAAAGAAAACAAGACAATGCTCTGACTGAGAAATAATCATGTCTTTTTATATTGATATCCTAGAGTTGAGAGTCTAGTTTGTTTAAGAAAACTCTTAACTGAAATCAGATTTCTAGATTGAAGTATGCTGTACTTTGGACAGCTTATGTTTACATGTTAAAACCTTTGAAAATAGGGAATAGTAGTTTTACAACAGACAATTTTATGGGGTGGACAAAAGATTTATTGAACAATAAAACAAATTATTGTTTGGAGATAGTTTTTACAATGTCTTGTGAGAAATAGGTGTTCTGAATGGCTGCTGTTATGTAATTAGAAAGTTTACAGAGCGGGAAGTTCACATACAGGGATCGGTTTGGCTCAATTTTTAAAGGTAGAAATAAAGGAAAATAAACTCACCTTGTTTTAATCTGAGAGAGAATACAAGTCCACAAAAATTATCAGTTAAAGTCCTCATACTATAATATGCAGTAGAGATTTTGCTTCTGTAGATAACTAAGTCAAAAGTCTTCAAGTACTGTCTTTAGCTATTTGGATAGTGTCAGTCCAGTTTTCTTTCAAGATTTGTATGTGTTGTTTTTTTTTGTTTTGTCTTTCATGGTATCTTCATTTCCCAAAACACTTAAATTTTCATTTTTCAATATTTTCTGCCAGACATTGTAACAGTGTCAATATTTTTTATTTATTCTAGTATTGATTTCCTTAGCATCTGTAATATTTCCTTTCTTCTACTTTTTTTTTTTTTAATTCCAGCTGAGTTTTCAACACAAGATTGGTATCCTTTACTGCAAAGCAGGCCAAAGCACAGAGGAAGAAATGTATAACAATGAGATGGCGGGACCAGCTTTTGAGGAGTTCCTTGATCTGCTGGGCCAAAGAGTACGGCTAAAGGGGTTTAGTAAATACAGGGCTCAGCTAGATAACAAAAGTAAGTTATGTTCCTGATCTATAGTAGAAATTACAATTCTTCATTTGATCTCTTAGAAATCCTGTTTTGTGTTTTCATTGTCTTGACCTTGGGTTTTGATTAGTAATGTTATGTGGTAAATAAGGAAGATGAACATGTATCATGCCTTGTCTGAAAGGTTATTTACTTCCTTTGTGATATTAGTAGAACGGAGAATTAAAGCGATTTATTTAATTTGTTAAGATTATAATAACTATGATTTTTGCTGTATTTGAGAATTTCACAGCTACATTTTAACATCTTATTCCTACAATGGCAAAATAGATGACAAGTAATTTGAAATCCGGAGTCAGGAAACGGGGACATTTTACTACTTTCACCTGAACTTCTTTGCTTCTGTTTAACCAACATATATGTTGAGGTTTATATTTGAGTTGCAATCAAGTTTTCTGAGTTTTCTTTTCTCACACATGCACGTATTCAAGTTTTATCACATAGACAACTTTTCTAATACATGCACAGTAAGCATGTTAACCTTCTGTATCTGATAAACATTCATCTACCTTACCAATGTATTATTGCTATCCACTTCCTCAGGTCTCTCAGTTTCCCTAAGTAGTATGGTTCAGCAGTGCAATAATGTGATTTATTTGTACAAACTGTTTTTGTTTTGCTGTTTTTTGTAGCAAAAATAGGAACTGATATATTGTTGTTAACAAAGTCAACAACATGTTGACACATCTTGATTAGCATTGCTGTTTGTTGCTTTTAAATTCAACTTAACTCATTCTTTTAGCTTAATGTGGTTTTAACAGGATTTTGACAACCTGACAACTATATGTTGTGACGTATGGATATCTAGATGTTCATCTACTTTATCGTAACATGCGATTTTTTTAATATCCTTATTTTTTTACGGTTACTTGTCTATTACATCTAGAAGTTTTTTTATCTACTGTAGATGGCTTGTGGGTAAAAAAAGATTTTTGTTAACCAAGTAGATTTTTTAAGCTATTAAATCCTGTTACTTGTGTGCATTTTCTACCTGTCCTTATAATCAAATGGAAAAGTTGCTTGAGCTGTTAAAGGTAAGCTGCCAAGAAGGAAGGCTAGAGAGAAATACCTAAAGAAAATTAAGGGAAAATCTTTTCTTATAAGGGATCTTTTTGCCTTTCAGAGAGTCACAGAGATTATAGATAAACTCCAAGCTTCTCTGTTCTTCCTGCGACCTGTTCACCTGATCTAATCTGGTTATTAGGGATCTCTTGCATGTTTTTGCTATCTAGTCATCAGTCTTCATTTAACTGGAATACATCTGGATTTTTTTCTTTTTTGAAATAGTACACCTGACTGCCAGCCAGTGTTGTAGTCATAAAAGGATTATTCTTCTGTTATTAAACTGATACTGGCTAGGATGGGTTTTCACCTCTCCTGTATGCATTAGAAGAGAGACTGAATTCATATTAGAAACTTTGGGAAATGTCTAGTGTGTGTAGCTTGTGGTTAGTGGCCAGCCAATAAACTGTCCATAGGCCACTCTCCAGTGGCAAATGAGATACTCAGAGTTGGTGGAAAACTTCATACTTCTGCAATTAAGCGAGACAAGCTTTGCAACTTGAAAATCCTCATGTTCTCCATCTCTAGTAATGGTGGGAAATGGTGAAAAAAAATAAATTTAATCCTATGTCAGACTGTTCTAGTTTATGACTTACAAGGTGGGAAAGCTGCAATTTTGTAACACTGCCAACCAGCTTGAGCACTACATTTGATTTTATTAAAGTTTTTGCCTCTTTGCTTAAATCCATACTTGTTTCACTTTAATAAATTCAGGCTTGGTAGAGACTATTGCATCCTGTTTGAGTACAGAATAATAATTCACTTCTCCAAATAATATGTAGAAATATTAACACGCTGCAGATGTCAGACTTTTGGGATGGGCTGACAAATAGGGATGAAAAATTCAAAAGGGCAAAGGATGTGTGGTTTTGCTTTTTCACCTAGAGCATGACCAAATATCACCTACTAATTTTGACATGTGAAAATATACTGATCTGTCAATAAATTTGCTGTGCTTCAGTATGAGCAAATGTTATTGATAGCCACTGCCTATATACCATTCAGTAACATAATTTTAATATTCTAGTAATGCTGAATTCAGTTAATGATATTCGCCTATCATAATTTGTTTACACAGTTTGCAACAAGCAGTATGGAATTAAGAGAGTTCACAAATATAGTCTTCAGTTTTATATTAAATATAAAATACTGACTTAATTATCATCTTTTTTTTTTTGTTTTATACTCCTTTTTTAATATAAAGGCACAGCAAGTGTTACAGTGTGTCATAATTATAATTGGAGAATGCATTGATCTGACTGCCTGAAGGTTCAGAATAGTGCAATAATTTCATCTCTAGTAGCCACACTTTTGGTAGGCATAATGTTTCTGTAATATTTCTTGCTCAGTTTTGTAGGACTTGCATTTATTAAGTTTTTCTGTTCACAAATGCTTGACTTGCTGTGTGTTGTGTTGTGTTTTTGTTTTGATTTGTTTTTGCTTGTCTGTTTATTTAATATTTTGGTAAAGTGATCCATTCTTTATGGAATGTGGAATGTTGTGGTGGGCCAACCCTGGCTGGTCTGTAAGCCCCCAACCAGTTGCCCACTCACTTGCTCCCCAGTTGGGTGAGGGCGAGAATTGGAAAGGCAAAAGTGAGGAAAGACTTGTGGGCTGACATAAAGACAGTTTAATAAGTTATGGGGTTGAGGAATTCACAAAAAAACTCAACCAATCAAAGGAAAAAAGCACCCAAGTGATGCACAGGCAGTCACTTGCACTTCCCAACAGCACGCTGCTGCCCAGCCAGTCTCTGAGAAACAGCTGCTTTGGAAAAACTACCCCCACTCCAGTTTTACTGTAGAACGTGACATTATAGGGTATTGAATGTCATTTCAATTTGAGTCAGCTTTTTCACCTGTGTCCCCTCCTGAAACTCTTGCTTACACCTAGCCTACTTCCAGTGTGAGGGGGTAGACAGTGTGAGAAACAGAAGGCCTTGATGCTGCACAAGCACAGTTCAGCAATAGCTAACATTGATGTGTTATCAACACTGTTTTGTTCATATATAGAAAAAGCACCATATGGACTCCTATGAAGAAAATTAACTCCATCCTGTCTAGACCCAGAACAGATGTGAAATAATTGGAATATTAACTATAAACTCTTCTCTGCCCATATTTAGTGCATTTTAAATATCATCCAATTCTGAATTCTTAGATCAAAGAATGAGAAAATTTGAGGAAACTTTACTGATTTCATTACTATATAATTTGTTTATTATAGATTTTAAAGCATATCCATCAACTAGAAATGAGGAATTCAAATACTATTATTGGAACATTACAAATGAGAATATTAATGTTCAGTATTTAATTATGTTACTTCAAGTTTGTAAAGAGAGAAATAAATTGAAAGAAATTGAAGAAATGTTACAATTTTTTCTATATACAATTAAGACAAATATTGGTGTTTCACTTTCATCTAGTAAACAGTGCTTTTCTGAAAAAGGCTGAAATGCTTCCTATGAACATGAATTTATTTTGAAAAGTTAGCTGATTTTTCTCAAACTTTGTGAATTAAAACTAGTATTCAGAAAAGAACAAAGTGCAAAAGAAATGACAGTATAACAGTATGACAGGTATAACTTTTTTTCTAAAATGTTAGCAAAGAAATGTTTGTAGTAGCAACCATTCTGTAAATTCATAGAGGGTCTTAGTAGGTGTTCCCTAAAACATCCGTTAAGTTAGAAAATTTTATCTTGTATAATGTAAGGGACTAAATTTCAAGCAAAAAACTTGCTAGCTCATTTCCAAATTCAGCATGCTAGATCATGTACTAGATCAAGTACTCCCCTAAGTAGGATGTTGTACAAGAAAAACATGGATTTAAAGGTAAATAATCTACCTTTCTGAATAACTATTTAAAGGGACTATTTTGTGCAAGAGCTGTTCAAGATGCTTTGACTTTATTTAATATCTAATTGTAAAATAAAAAAAAAAATCAGGGACTAGGGTTGCCAAGATCAATGTAGTTTAGGCAGATATATATATATTTTATAAAATAATTGATTTCCTCCTCCTGTGTCTTTTAAAACTCTTTCTGAATGGCATGGAAAAGTTATAATGGAATTAATTTCAACAAGGATTTTAAAATAGAGGAGAGCAGTAATGGCTGATTTTGTTAGCAACATTTAAATATGCTCCCTATTTGTTATGAAACTATAACTCATACACACAAATATTAATGAATTAATTTTAAGTTGTACAAATATAACTGATGAGGTCAATTGTAATATGAACATATTCAAAATTATAAACACCTAAATATTTTCAAATTTAGGGCTGTAGATATACACTACAGTTACTATTGAATTTTACACCTAAGTGTATGTTTGTGTACTTTGAAAAGAAGAGCTAACACAGCCAGACAGTTTCTTTTTTGGAATATTGTTGATGTTTAAATAAATAAATGAACACTGTGAAAGAGTGCTGCAGGATGCTTTTTGCTGTGGAAGATATAAAATTAAACACAAGAAATCAGTGAATATAAAAAGGGAAGAAAAACTGATAACTGCCTTGACGTAAAACCTTGTTCCCAACCTCCTGCTTTGAAGTTTATTATTCTTACCTAAATAATCCAGACATATCAAAGAAAGTGGATAAAAAAAATGTGTGGTAAACATTCTGAAATGAGAATTGCATTACTAAACTTCCAAAATAAAAAGTCATATCATAGATGAAGTGTGTTTTAACAATCTTTAAAAGATCTGAAAATTCCCAATAAAGTTATTTTTGTCTTATACTACGATGTATAATGTACATATTTTATGTTTTTGAAATGTCTGATCTTCATTATGTGTTTTATTGTGAGATTTGAAGTAGCACCGTGTCAGTATTTTATTTTGGGTGAAATATGGGATTAGTCAATTGTCTTTATTGACGATTAAAATAATGAGTATATGTATATATATAAATTATATAAAAATATACTTAAGTAGCTAAATGTTTGTTCATTTATTTTTTATTTCCATGAGATATTAAGACTTAACAGTACTTGCCAATATATTCAAAATAAGGTCATCTCATAGACAGCTGTCTTTGAGCAACTTCTTGCAGGATCCATCTATGTTGTAATATGAAAGTAAAGAGATCTTTAGCTGATACAAACTGTTTTGTTCTGTTGAAAAAAAAAAAAGTTTAAGTTCTATTATTAGATTTATATCATAGCATGCAAAGAGCATTGTCCTAAAAAGTAATATGAATGTTCTATTTTACTGACCGTCTTATGATTAAATTCATTTTCAGCTGATTCAACAGGAACTCATTCCCTTTATACTACTTATAAAGATTATGAGTTAATGTTTCATGTATCAACAATGCTTCCATACATGCCCAGTAACAGGCAACAGGTATGTTATTTTAACTTTTCCATTTTCAATATAAATTTACTTTAGAGGTGTTTGAGTTTTTATCTTTAAGTTATACTGTTTTTAAGCTGTATGTGTTTTTATATGACATTTGTCTTGTAATTGTGGGTTTGCTTTTTTTTTTTAATCATGTAATACATTAGAAAAATCGAAGGATTTTTATAATACATCTTTATAATTCATTAAGTTATTTCCATACCCTCCATTTCATGGTGACATTACTCAGCATAGTTTCCCCATGGTCAATCAATTATTCTCAAATTGGATGGGATTTACACCCTATGTATGTTTTAAACATTGAATGGAATAAAACTTGAAAATAATCTTATGGTTAAAATATGTATGCAATAAAACTTTTAAATGATTATACTAAATGTTATTGATCTTGAAGTTTTTTGTTAATGTATCAGCTTAGTATTAAATGGCTAGGTATATCCTTCAATGTGTCTGCTTGTGAAGACAGAAAACTGCAGCGTACTTAACTTTATTCATAGAGAATTCTTTCCTTGTGTGGTAATTCAAAGTATCTTTAAAGCATTAAGGATGGCTAAAAAATAGTACAGCAACCAAAAGTGTGCACCAGTAAGGTTATTCTGTCTTGCCTGTCTGAGACGTGTGACCAAATTAAAAAGTACAAGCACATTTGGTATAATATATCAATGGTAACACTTAACTTCAGAATCTTTCTGTGCTGCCACTGCATTTTTCTAGCCCTGCAGATTAAAAAAAAAAAAAAGGTAACCATAAAAAACTGTTGGATTTAGTTGAATATTATCTCGTTGCAGTGCAAGATGTAAAGGCTTCAGTCATTTTGGAGTGTTATCATGAAATAAACATGCTATCTCATGTTCTTTGTGAAAGCATACAAAAGTTGTGGTTAGTGTTTGTTAAACCATATGATTTGCATCTTTTGTATCAGTAGATCTCATGAGAAGAAAAGACGTGTCAAGGCAGTGACAAAAAGATGAAATTATTAAAGTTCTTAACATAGGATAAATGAAAATTGAAATGGAAGAAAGTATATAACATTAATGTATTTTAAGTAGTCATTGCATAATGTTATGAACTATCTGAAGAACTGTTTCTTTGGAACAGTTCAGACAACTGAATTTTATTCCATTACAGTTAGGTTTTAGATGCAGTTTAAAGAAATTAAATTAGGAATAAAAATACAAAAAAAAATCTTCACCACATGAATAATATAAATGTTTAGACAAATCACATCTTCAACATGTAGCTTTTAGAGGACAGAGTGTTTGGCTGTATCACATCCCAGCTGTGCCAGTAGCTAGTGATCAATATATTGGATCGTCATCACTAACTTGAGATTGCTCCACTTCTCTGAACTTTCACTTATACTTTATTACTGTACAGGATTAATATAGTAAGCCCACTCTGTAATCACTCATAATGGTTTAACTCTTATTTTAAGTTTATGCTTTAATTTGATTTGCACAGAATAATACTTAGCTTTTACACATTTGTAAAATAGTTCAGATTTTCCTAAGATACTGTATGTTTTTAACAACTTGAAGGCTGAGGATCATACCATGGAAGAAAATATCATGGTAGAGTCCAAAAACATTGATATATTTCAAATAACCAGTTTTAATTTATATATTTATTTACAAAAGACATTATAAGTTAGCAAGGCACCAGTGCAGAACTTGTTGGAGTCTAGAAAACTGAATTGTTGGTCGTTGACTGGAAATCACATGTAAATTGGAAAATTTATACACTTATTATAATATAATACACTGAATGAGCTTGCCTTGAAAGGGAATAATGCGTATTTTCATAGTTTATCACAGGCACTGACAGTAAATATGACCTTACTTGGATTTTATTACTTTCATCATTGTCTTTCACGACTTGCCCTTGTTTGTGAGAATGGGATATCCTCTTTACACTATTTCACTAATTTTCATAATTGTTGTTTGTCAGCCTCACTGCAGTGTTGCTCAGCCACCCCCTATTACTGTCCTTTCATTTCTTCATTTGCTTTCCTTTCATTTTAATCATTTCCTTACGTGTCCTTTATAGACAGGTGCCAACTTTTGTATATAGGGAAATCTTCCAATTTTAACTTCATGGTCTCCCCCAGCAACAAACATTCCTTTCCACAGTGTTTTAGTAAGCACTCATCATTGTCACTTTAACAGGTTCAATATTTAGTAGAAGCATCATGTTGTTATTTGTCGCTTTCTTAGGATCAAAATAATGTGGCAGTTTTCTAGGTTCAAGCAGTATACCTATCTGAAGACCTCCCCACATTATTTTTAGGTGTTGGGATCTAGTGATATTTGTACAGCATGGACACTGTCTAGTAAATTGTGACAAGTGCACCCAAATAACCAGGATTTAGCCAGCCTTAATGTTCCAAATGGATGTATAATCATTGTTAAATTTTCTTCTATTACAGTATAGTTCTAAAATGCATACTGGAATGTGAAATCTATCAACTGTGTTATTTTTCACAAGCTAGGATAAAGGTGGATTAGGTCTTTTTCCTTGAGCCATTTTAGATGCTGAAGACCCCAGTTGCAGTTGCATCAGTTGTGCTCGACACAGAGACACACTTACAGGTGCTATGGAATGTGAATGTTGTTTGTCTCTTCAGAATTTGTCTCACTAACTATGTAGCCAAGTAAGGGGAAATTAGAGACTATGATAATTTTCCTGTTGGATTCTATTAGCAATGAAGATCCCCATTGAATAGTTAGTTTTTGCTAGCATATTGTGTATGTATTGGCAATGAGGTTATTGCACCCTATACATATGTCCTTTGATTGATAACGACTGGACAAGATACTGAGTCACTCACTCTTCATCATCTAGAAATAAGACCTTCAATGAGTAGGCACTGAGTTTTTCTTAGATTCCACGTATGTGTGAGCTAAAACCAGGCCACACCAGAACTGTTTGTTGCTTCTTCCAGGACATAACTACGCCCTGCTTGGTCACTGATCAGGACATCCCTCTAGTTTTAGAGTCAGCAGGAGATTCAAAAAGCAAGGTAATTTTTACTTTGGTTGCAACGTAGGCTGGAAACTTTCAAGTCAGGTGTTCCTTCCCTAGGATAGAAAAGACTACCAGCCCTGGTACGGCCATTTTCCTTTTCCTTTCCTGGCCTTTTCTTCAAGTCATAGTTTAAGGCTTTCTCCTTTAAACTTTACCTTTGCAAATTCCCTTTCCAAATGATTCCTTTGCAAATTTCCCACTCACACATTTGTAGTCTGCTTCTGTACACATGGTTAGACCTAACTAATGCAAATCAATTAAAATAATCAATTTTCACTTGGTTTGATGAAAACTTAAATGAAACATATGCAAGAATTAAACAAACTTTTTGAATTTAACCTACTGCTAAAATGTTTGAGATAACCATATGCTTGGTTATGTGGGTTAAATCAGACTCTGTTTCACCAGATTTGAGCAGTATCTTTTGATTGTTTCTGGTTTGGGTACAGATTAATAACAGACATGGAAATTAGAACTTTTTTAAGCCACTTATTTTAGAAATATACTAAAATAAGTTTGAAAATTTTTTCTTAGTTCACTGTTAACATTTCTTCATTTATTTGAATGAAGAATATATTTTTGACTGCTATAACAACAAAAATTCCTTGTTTTGCAATTGGACAACATAAATAATATTCCACTCAAGGGGGTAGATACTTATGGCTGTGCATCACCCGTAAATGTGCTGTTTTGTGACAGTAAATACTTTTCTTCAGAGATGCATATCTGAAAATCAAGAATTGAGTATTATAGTTAAAATCTCAAAGTTAATTATTATTTGGTTTTACATAATTTTAATCTAATGGATTCTGCTTTTCTAACATATTTTCCTTACTGGACTCCCCTCTTGTATTCTAAGTAAAATTTCACTAGTTTTCTGTTGACTGCCTATCATACTTGGCTGGGTTCTTTTTCAAATTCTACAGTGCCAATTTATATTGATACTGGAATGATGTCAGAGTGTTTGAGATCTCCTTACTATACGTAATCCTCCATACTCTGTGGACCCTGTTGAGAGTTTCTCTTGTGCTCTGCACTGGCATGAGAATCTGTATAATATGTTAGAAAGGCAGAGGGAGGGAACCAACCTGAGCAGACCTCAAAATGGGAGAGGAACGGGAAACTGAGAACCTGAGGGGGGAGAAAAAAAAAGGATGTGAAAGTTGGGAGGAAAACAGGTTATAGCATAGAAATTAGAGAAGGGTTTCTTAAGTCTTTCTGCTTAGTTCCAGTTTCCATCAATTCCTCTTTCATTTTCAGTATGCTATCCTTAACCCACATTTTCCAGGGAAGTATGTGTTCCTTCCTTCTTATCCATTCACCACCTTATTCTTTCCTATTCCTTTATCCTATCCAGAGCACTTCTTTCCATCTTCCTGATCACCCCGTTTTTTCTCTTCCCTTTCCAGTTCTTTGCATTATGATTCTCTGTGCACAGACGTATGACTGTGCTTTGCATTTGCATTGTGTAAGTTCACTGACCACGTATGCATGACAGTTATTTATAATAACATTACATGAAATTTATTTTAAAATGTTGAAGACATCACTAAGATCTCAGCAAGCTTGGTAAGGTTCTTAAAAATGACTTGACAGTCTGTTTACCATTTTTGTGCCTTTAAAAGGTTTAAGCTCTTGAAGCAGTAGTTTAGATGTAGGATATGAGCACTGCCATCATTTTGTAAAGGAAGTTTTGTTAGTACAAATTCAAACATTTCTAAAACATATCTCTTACTATGTGACTGCTATTCATGTTTGAGCAACCCATGGTGGCCAGTAGAACCTCTTAGAGTTCTGCAAAAGCAGAAAGTATTCTTGAAAACAGCAATTGTCTTGAGAAATAAAAGTAATTTTAAACAGGAGTTTTTTAGTTTTTGTAACATTGCTTTGTGGAAAGGTATAGGCAAAGGCATGAAGCACTTCCTATAGTGAAAAGAAAGTAAAGGGGTTTATTTACATAACAAAAGGAGAAATGAATCACCTTTTACCTTGTAATTGGAAAGTGTCTTACAAATTTAACTACAGTGTAAATTCCAACCTGTGAGATAATAATAACCTCTTAAACAAGAACTTATACTTCACTACTGTGATCTAGCTAGCTCTAATTAAAGTGTAGAGCTAGTGTTCACTAACTCTAAGTAGTGTACCTGATGCACTTATTTCTGTAACCAATTCCACATAATTTACAGAGCAATTTGTCCACAAGAGGATGTACATTTTAACGTGCTTGAATAGCCAGTTACTTTGATTTTATTCTTTAAAATCTGAAAAAAATGACCAAGTCACATGACAGAATAACACCAAATACTTTCTGTTCTATTATATGTGTTAGTTTTATCGAAAGCCTTTTTAAAAACAATATAGATATGTTAGTGCTTTAAGCGCTAGCTTTGGCCCTTCTCACCACCTTTAGAAAACCATCTTCTATTATTTAGGAGACATAATGAAATGCTTATGGGTCTTAGGCTTTAGCCTATGCAGCTTAGCTTTTTTTGTTGATTGCTGATATACTGCCTTGTAATGAAAATGAGAAAATTAAAACAAACTCTTTTTTTTTTTTTGAAAGATTGTATTCTGTAAAACGAGCTTGATGTAGAATTTTTCCTTGCTCCTTTAGTTAAAGGATTTCTTACAACCTTTTTAGTTAAATTAGAGTTCAGGTAGAACTTGAAGTGTCTGTATTCTATTAGTTGACAGTGCAAGGTCCTTGTCAGACTTTAGGTAGGTATTTACATCGTAGTACATGCCAGACTACTTGTTTGCATCTAGTAATATAAATGGATATTTTATAAGCAAGGTTATTTAAAAATAATAATAAGAAGAAATGTGTAAAATATTTTAGAGGTATGATATACTTCGATGAGGAAAGTGAATGCCACTTTACTGCAGGGTTTTTTTTGGTGGTGAAGTGGTCCCTTATTGCTGAATATGTTTTGTAGGTTTTAAGTTTTAGACTGTAATAATGGTTTAGTAGCTTAAATTATTCATTTAAGTGTATTTTCAGGATTAAATAAACTACTAGCTATCAGTTTTTAAATCAATAAATGAGTTTCAAATAGCCGTTTCTCCATGAGTATGTCTTAGCTCTGTTCCTCAAGTATGCAATTGTTCAAAGTTTGTGATAAGTATTCATCATAACCTATTAAAAAAAAAGTTGAGATTGTAAGGATCATCATGATAAGAATGATGATTAATAAAAATACAATAGGGGAAAGGAGTTTATTGAAAAAGAAAAGCAGTATTATATTTTTCATATAAAAGCAGACATTACTCTGTAAAAAGGGAACCAATGTGTAGTTTTATGAATAATAAGAAATGTCCAGTGATGTAACATTTTTTATTACATTTGGGATGCAAGAGAAATCTTTTATTCTGTTCTCACAGAGTAAAAGAGAAATGAGCTGAAGTTATACAGAGCTGATGTGGGGATGTGGGAAAATACAAAAACCTAATGAAAACTTTGCCAAGTTTTTTTCCTTTTTAATTTTTCTTCCATTTAACCTGATATCCTTTATTGGTAAATATCCAGGACATTATTAATTGAAGGTTATTTCAGGAAAAATTAAGGATCACTTGTTTTGTTTTTGCTAGAATGAAGACATGATTTATTGATTGATTGATTGATTTTTTTTATAACTAATTTTTCAATGCATGTTTCTCATCTAGCTGCTAAGGAAAAGGCATATAGGAAATGACATAGTTACCATTGTCTTCCAAGAGCCAGGAGCGCTTCCTTTTACTCCCAAAAATATTCGTTCCCACTTTCAACATGTATTTGTCATTGTCAAAGTGCATAATCCTTGTACTGAAAATGTGTGCTATAGGTAAGTAGAACCTTATAGCTATTTAAGTTTGCTGTTAAGAATGCAATGGAACTGCTTTTCCTAACAATTTTGTACTTTCTAGAGATATGATATATACAATTTTAAAATTTCTGCTTCATTTTCTATGAGTTTGAAACCCCAATGTCTCTCTTGCTTATTTATCTAAACTAATGGGGCAGTCTGTAGATTTAAATGAGTGTGTGGAACTGTGTTGTTCATTCATGAGTACAAAAATGGGATGTAACATTTTAGTGAAAATAAGATTTGCAGTCAGACTTGGGGTAATTAATTTAGCATTTGTATCACATATTTCCTTTTTTTGAAGTAAGTGATTTAAAATAAAATACTTTAGAATGCTGTTAATGTATATAAATCCCTGAGTATGACTATATGACACCAGGGCACCAGGGTGAGTCATTGAGTTGAATGAGAAATTTGGGGGGATCATAACATCTCAAATTTCAGTTCACCTTAACTCACAGTTAAGTTATTGCATCATGAATTTTAGCAAGGTTACTTGAGCTGGAAGCATATGGGAATTGTGCAAATAATGACAAGGACTTCAAAGACAGTGGTACAGATTTAGCAGCTATGAATGTTATATTTTATTTTTTTAGAATGAATTTCAAAGTACCTTGTGAGGTTGGATCATATTGCTTGTCGTATCTTCCAAAACTTGGTTTTGTTTTAGTAGCTCTTTTGTGATTACTATTACATGAAGTATGTATTTCATAAGTTACATTTTTCTATTACTAAATTGTCTGTTTTTCATCCCAAATGTGAATGCATTTCAGTCAATCTAGTAGTAGTTGTATATAGTTTGCATGGTATTTTGAAATCCTTTTTACAGATAAAATATGTTACATAGATATCAATTGTAGGTATAACTGAGTGTCAGTAAGGAAAAAATATTTCCATTTCCCTTTACATGTATATCTTGCTGTGAACTGTCCCTCTAAAGAATTTCAAGTATTATGAAATTTTATGAACTTAGAATAGGCACTTTAAAGTGGTGCAAAATGCTCCCATTGCCGACATGTTTTGCACTGATACTTTTTGTCTGTATTCATATCTTATCCTTGCAAGATGTGTAAGTATTGAAATCAATTCTTTGTATTCATGTTTTTCATAGTTCTAATTAAACTGTGTGAAACCTGAAAATGATAGGTGGTTCTAAATAACTTTAAAAAATCTTCCATCTCCTTTATATCTTGCAAAGGATTTTTAAACTTACTCCACTAAACAAAAGAGACACTGACACCCTAAGCAGTCAACCTGGAAACCTCTGTGTTTGTATTATTATATTCACAATGTCCTTTATACACGTAAAAGAAAAAAGGCATTTTTAAAACAGATGACCCAGTGAGTTTTCTCTGATGTGTCTAAAATATCTGAAAACTGACATGTTAAAACTAAAGTCAGTTGTGTAACTGGGCTGCCCAGGTCACTACTTACTTTCTGACCTTTTTTTTTTTATATAAATGAATTAACCATTGCATTTTCTTCATCTTTCTAGTGTTGGTGTTTCAAGATCAAAAGATGTACCTCCATTTGGTCCACCCATTCCCAAAGGAGTAACTTTCCCCAAGTCAGCAGTCTTTAGGGACTTTCTTTTAGCCAAAGTTATTAATGCTGAAAACGCAGCACATAAGTCGGAAAAATTTCGAGCCATGGCCACAAGGACACGTCAAGAATACTTGAAAGATCTGGCAGAAAACTTTGTTACCACAGCTACAGTGGATACTTCAGCAAAGTTTAGCTTCATTACTTTAGGCGCAAAAAAAAAGGAAAAAGTGAAACCAAGGAAAGATGCACATTTATTCAGTGTTGGAGCAATTATGTGGAATGTGATCGCACGAGATTTTGGCCAGTCTGCTGACATTGAATGTCTCCTTGGAATCTCCAATGAATTTATCATGTTGATTGAAAAGGAATCAAAAAATGTTGTGTTTAACTGCTCCTGCAGAGATGTTATTGGATGGACGTCTGGATTAATGAGCATCAAAATATTTTATGAAAGAGGAGAATGTATTCTTCTGTCTGCGGCAGATAATTGTACTGAAGACATCAGGGAAATTGTTCAAAGACTAGAAGTAAGTACAATTTCTAAATTGGAATCTCAAAAATTTTATGAAGAATTGTATACATCTCTTTTGAGATACGATTAAAAATGTCATCTGTTTATACTTCAGTACTGTTTTTAGTCTTCAGAGAACTATAAAAAAAATAATCCTCATGCAGTATATGAGAAGCTATCAACCCCTTTTTCAGGGATGAGAAAATGAATACCAATAATTTGATAGACTTGTCCGAGGCTGTGGATGGTTTCAATATTGAAATCAGGATTGAAAGGCTAAGCTTTTTGTTTTCTCTTGCTGTAGCCTTTCTCAATTCACACTTCTGTAGGTAGAAACATATCTTAATTTAAAAATACACAGAACCTTAATGAGTAAAATATATTCACTTCAACTTTTTATAAAAAAAAAAAAAGTGAATTTTAGAAAAATTTGCCACAAGTTGTTCTGCTGAATTGTTTAGTCTACGCTGAGTAACTGCAGAAAGTGAAGAAAACTAGACCAATTAATGACAGCTTTTACAGCTGACTGGATAAAGATTTTCAGACACCTGTGACCATGTTAGCACACCTGTCCTGTAACTAACTATTCCAGTCAGTACAAATGAACTGACAGGAGCTCTAAAGTAAAACTGCTGATGCATCTACGTCATGTGGTTATGCTTTGCCCTTTGATTTTGATTTAAGTGATGTAGATCATGTTGGCTTTGTTTATATTAGAGAAACTTGTTCTGAATGGAAATCATTATGCTTACCACTTTCACACTGGATAGAGTTGATGCTGCAGAGCCTCTGCAGTCCTACAGCCACTTCTAGCACAGTGCAGTATCCTGCTCTAGTCTCTCTCTTCCAAAGTACTATTAACCATCAATGGATGAATGTCTAGACTTCTTTCCTCACTGTTACGTTATTATTTTCATTGGGTTATTCAGCTTCACTTTCCTTGCACAGATAATTTTCTTCTGAAGAGTAGTGTAGTTCACTTCTGTTACATATTGCTAAATAGACAATAAAAATTTCCACTTACTTAACACAGGTGGAGCAAAGGTTCAAATTTCTAGTGAAAACTTCTGCTGTCAGTAGTGATGACAGTTGTTTCTTGAAGACCTCCAGGTCTGGCAACTCAACAACTTCCCTGGACAGCCTGTTCCAATACTTCACATCCCTTTCAGTGAATAAATATTTCTTAAAAAACAAACAACAAAAAACCTGTTTCCTAAAAGTCAGTAATTTTTTTAAGTTGTATGCTCCTTATCTACATTTTGATATAGAAGCCCAGATGTGACCGTAACATCCACTCAAAAGTGTTAAAAACTCTGATGCCACAATTCAGATGTTTATTTTACAACCCTTTTAGATGACTTAGAAGCCAACTGACTTTTATCCAGATGCATAGGATACCTCTATGAATATCTAGATCAAACAAAGATGTGAAAAGCTGCAGACTGATCTTGGTTTGAACCAAAAGAATAAGTTCTGGAGCAGAAAAAGCTGGGACTTACTGTTCTAGAGTCTGATCTGTACTGGGGAAGGAATATCCGGTGATATAAAGTAGAGAGAAGGAAAAGTAAACTATAAATGGACTTGACTGTCTGGGCTTTAAGACAGTAAAGGCAATGGATCTGAGCTTTAGGACAATATCAGATGGCTAAGAGAAGGATTAAACAAAAAAGCTTAATGGATCTTTGGACATCAATCTGAGTAGGCTAGAGTTCATTATAAGCCTATATGCTAAAAATACTCCTTTTTTCATAGGATTTAGAGGCTGTCTATCTTTTAATTTCATCTGTGTTGTGTGAATTCAGAGAAGCCATCTCTTTGTTCATGCACAGCCATATGTTCAGAGAAATAGCAACCAAGTACGCAGAATGACCTATTTTGAAGTGGAGCAGCACTATGTTTTGTGTGACATTACTATGTAATTTGCCATGTCATATTTTAGGGGATGTGCTTGTGGAGGGCTTGATCTCCTGAAATCCTTTTTACCTTTGCTTTGGGACTAGCTTGATCTATGGCAAGAATGTTCATCTTTCTTCTCTTACAACTTTCAATTATTTAATTCAAAGGTGTTGTTCTGACTGCTTGGAGTTTTGTTACATTATATATAAAAATGAGCCTGCTTAACAAAATATGAATTTGAGGGTTGTGGGCTAGTCTATATAGTGACAATTAATTTTAATTGAATATGAAGAAACTTGGTCTTGTTTTTAACTTTCCCGGTGACATTAAAAATCTTATCCCATCTCAGTAATGTCCACGTGTAGAGGTAGTAGCAGTTAGGAACCTGACTACAAGTGAAAATAAATCAAAATGGTCTTTGTTGTTAAAATCTATAGAAGAGATGCTGCTAGAGCTGAAGCACTTCACTCAATTTGGCTCATGTTATATCTCAAGCTTAATATTGCCTAATACTGAAGAAAAAACGCCTGCACACCTGCAGTCAGTCAGCCTACAAGAATGAAGTATCTGACAGGACAGCATTTTGCTTGCTTTGTGTTTTGAAGCAAAAGCAGCTGTTAAGTTTTCAATAAGATATAAATGGTGTTGTGTTAATGTTTGGGGGGGGAGGAATTTAACACAGGACAGCTGCTTGCTTTGGAGTTGTAAGATTTTAATATTGTGAAGTGTTCTGTTCCCTTTGTTTTATGCAGAAAACTTGAACTACAAATATCAAAACTATTATTAGCATTAGTATATTGAAGATAATAAATGCCAAGCCATACGTGGCTTTACAAGGTTTGAAAAGTGACGTTTATCTGTCCAAAGAAATGAATGTCCTAACAATCTGGTACTTCTTTATAGATAGTGACCAGAGGATGTGAAACCACAGAAATGACCCTTCGGAGGAATGGGTTGGGCCAGCTTGGGTTCCACGTGAACTTTGAAGGGATAGTGGCAGATGTGGAGCCCTTTGGTTTTGCATGGAAAGCAGGCCTAAGGCAAGGGAGCCGCCTGGTTGAAATCTGTAAAGTGGCTGTGGCAACTTTGACTCATGAACAAATGATTGACCTTTTACGCACATCAGTGACAGTAAAAGTGGTGATTATTCAGCCACACGAGGATGGAGCACCTAGAAGGTAACAAGCAACAGTCCTCAATGTGATGTTTACGTCTGTTTTTTTTTTTCTCTGCCACAGTTTACGTGATTGTTTTTGTGTTGTTTTTTTTTTGTGACCATCAGGAAGTTGTCATTGTCTGTCATGTTTGGTGGTAACAGTATTGAAGCTCTTAAAGCAATCTTTTTCCCCAAGCCATTAATGGCTTGTAATAGATTAAATTCCATATAAGTTCCCATTTAAAGGGAAATCTACATTTATATGGTTTGAAAGAAATAAACTTTAATGCCTTGTGACTGAGCTATTATAAAAAACTGATATGACTTCTTTCCTTCCACAGGATAATTTTATATTTTAATACTAACTTTGAAAATTTTGAATCCTCTGAAAACTGTACCTTTTATTTCCTTGAAGCTTCTCTGACTCCTGTCCTATGGGAAAGGATGATGATAATTACTTATTATTATGCATTACTATTGTATTATTATTTTAATTTCTTACATCAAAATTTTAGCCAAAGTAAGGAAATAGGGAAAATACCGTGTTCCGGACATACACAGTACCAGGTCTTAACTGTCCTCCTTATTTTTTGTAGATATCTAATTTATTCATATTAAATATTAAATTACATCAATGAAATCATCAGTTAAAGCAAAAAAAAAATATATTGCTGTAACATGCAATAGATGATCACACATTCAGGAGAAGGGTGTAGTACAGATTATTACAGTGACTGTACAGTTGTTTTCATGGATGAAATACAATGTTCTGTTGTCAGTATTCATTTTTTTTCTGTGACAAAGATTTTTGCTCTTCTCTCCATTTTGATTATTACTGAGGTAGATAAAATAGGTAAAAATTTAAAACTTTACAGTAATAAGTTTTTCTCACACTTTTTGTGGGCATTTTTAATTTGGCTCATCCTAAATGAGAACTGTACTACAGTAAATTGAATTGTCTACTTGTAAAAGGCCATCTTTAAATCTCTTGTTGATTTTTAATTTAACAGAAAAAAGCATTAGATGTGTTGCTTTTGGCAAGACAACAAGCCATGAAATTTTACATAGCATGCAGCTCTGTGAAGTTGGTGCCAGCTGTACACGAATACTGCTTAATTGGTGGCAATTCTCCAAGTAGTCATTGGCCTGATGAATGACACAAAAGTGCCCTTCCCTGCCTCAACCTGCGTGTTGAAGCATTGGTTTCCTTTCTAAAGTAAACGTGTGTGAATATAGAATACTACCGTTTTGCTTAGTTGGATAGAATGTGCAATTAAGCGTCTCTTTGCTTAGCTTTGCTATTCTCACCATCTGCTTCTGGGGATGAATTTTCACTGACTTGTTTGGTATACATTTCCAAGCTGTTTACAGAATATGAGCCTAATGAGCCGATCCTATTATATTGAAGGTAAAACGTGTATTTTATAGTCCCTGATGGAAAAATGCGTACTGTATGAATTGTTTATATCTTCTTAGATACGTTTTTAGAAATGAAATGTTAAAATCCCAAATCAGTGTAAGATACATGGCACTCAGTCTGGGTGTAGGAGGACTTTTAACTGAGGAGTAGAACCAAACTGGGAAAAATCTGCAAAAGCTGTTCTTGTTTGTAAATTTTTTTTGCATTTTTTTAAACTGTGTAACTAATTACTAAAGAAAACAAATTTTTAAGCTGTTTCTATTCTAAAGCATGAAAAGCGCCAAAGTATTTTTGAGTTCTTTTCAGCCTCATCTCTCTAGTATTTAAAACAAACAAACAAACAAACAAAAAAACTTCTTAAATGTCTCTTTCCTTTCAAATATCAGCTTCTCGCAGAAATGGAAAGCACCTCGTTTCCCCCCCTTACCTCCCAAGAATATGAATAGTAATTTCAGTTGCATCATTTGAAAGGGATCTCATATACAAAAAGTTTTGAGTTTGTCTGTCCCAAATGTTTAAAATCTAAGTAGAGAAGACAGAAAGCAATATAAAGATACCAAGTAACAAGACTGAGAGTTTTAGTTGGCAAATGTGACCTATGACACTGTTCATAAAATATATTAACAAGAGGTGGAATGAGAAAAAGGCAGAAAGGCATAAATTACCAGCAGTTTGGAGAAAGAAGAAACTCTCTTGGTAATTGCAGCTGTTTACTAGCTAAAACTTGTGCATATACATTTCCCTATTTCCTGCTCCACTGCTTGTCGTAGCCATCTGCAATGTCTTGCTTTTACAGTATCATAGAAACACAGAATATTTGAGGTTGGAAGGGACCTCTAAAGATGGAAAGTCCAACCTCATTGATCATAGCAAGGTCAGCTAGAGCAGGTTGCTCAGGGCTGTGTACACTGGATTTTGAATGTTGCTGAGGATGGAAACTTCACAACCTCAGTTCCAGTGTTCAATCATATTTACAGTAAAAAATGTTTTTGCTTATGCTTAAGTGGAATTGCCCGTAATTCTCTTTGCACATTTCCTCATGCCCTTTAACCATATAGCACTGAGAAGAGTCTGATTCTTGGCATCTTTTCTTCTCTTTACCTCTCTCAGGTATTTATACACATTGATAAGATCTCCCCTGAGCTGTCTCTTCTCCAAGTTCAATGCTTCCAGCTCTCTCAGCCTCTTCTTGTATGTCAGGTGCTCTAATCCCTTAACCATTTTTGCTGGGCTCTCTCCAGTATGTCCATATCTCTTTTGTACTCTAGGTATCAGGTTTACCTAGAAATTTATAGGCATTAATTGTTCATTTAAACAGGATTATCTAGAGAATTAGAATTAATTTTGCATTCATTTGACAACAAATTCCACTGTCTTTGTCTAGAGAATCCATGTATGAATATAGGATACAATCAGGTCTATGAGAGTAATTTCCAGTAGATATGCGAGCAGCAGTTAAGGCTGTTGTGCCTGCTCATCAGGAAAGAACTCTTTCACTGTCAAGTAGCTCCAATAATCGTCAAATAACATTCCAAACAGACATCCAGATATTTCCTTCAAAGCTGAGGTTCCATCAGTCGGTCCACACCCTGCATGTTTAGAAGAAAGGTAGCTCAAAAGCAGAAGGAGGCTTAACATGTATGCTTCGATAATTGCTTTCATCCAAAAGTGAACTTGGAGCTTTTCTTTTAAGGAATGATCCTTCGCTCCATCTGGTGCATGCAGAACAGTGGATTTGGAGGCTGAAATGGGTACCTTGAAAGTTTGACGCGTTTTATGGAACAATATGGTCTTCTGGCAGTTGGATTTATCTTTCCGTATTTCAGTCTTATTTCACAGGGTGCATATCGATAGTTTATAATATATTTTATGTTCATGCATAATTACTATAAATGAAAAAAAAGTGGTTTCAACTTCAGACACTATTTTTTCCACAGGGCATAGATACAAATATGCATGAGGTTTTTATGTTTCTACAAGAATCAATTGAATTAAAACTTAACATAAATTTAAAAGAATATTAATATAATTTTAGCCAAGAACAGTTTAGTTTCATGAAATTTACCTACGTATCATTTTATTGCCTGTCTTATAACAACTGAGATAATCAGCTGATTTCCACTACTTGAAAAAGTGGTTTCTGCTTAACTCCATCTGCTGAGTTTTAGGAATATGAAGTAATGAAGACTTGTTAGCTCCTCACCCACAAATAATCTTTAATACATCAGCCTCTTATATTAAAAAAAAACAAACAAAACAAAACAAACAAACAAACAAAAAAAAAAAGCAAGCAACAAAACAAACTATGAGCATGAATATACTGTGAATATTAACAATGAACAATTATTTTTTTCTGCAAAATGTCTTGTATTAATTTATTTCATTATGAAAATAATTTGGAATGTTAAAGGTGCTTACAAATGAATGTTAGAGTGATCAGGAAACCACGGAAATTTTGCTCAGTCAGTGCATTCCATTACTTTCTTAATATATAGATCCTTCTACCTATAGTCATGATAGCAATATATGCAAAAGCAATCATGGGAAAAGGCCTTTCATTTGCTATCCTGTAGAGTTAATGAACTTGAAACAAAGCTCCTACTATTTTCAGATTGCTCCAGCAATTAAATAATCACAGAATTTCTACAGAATCACAGAATTTCTAGGTTGGAAGAGACCTCAAGATCATCGAGTCCAACCTCTAACCTAACACTAACAGTCCCCACTAAACCATATCCCTAAGCTCTACATCTAAACGTCTTTTGAAGACTTCCAGGGATGGTGACTCCACCACCTCCCTGGGCAGCCCGTTCCAGTGCCTCACAACCCTTTCAGTAAAGAAATTCTTCCTAACATCTAACCTAAAACTCCCCTGGCGTAACTTTAGCCCATTCCCCCTCGTCCTGTCACCAGGCACATGGGAGAACAGGCCAACCCCCACCTCTCTACAGCCTCCTTTAATGTACTTATACATAGCAATAAGGTCACCCCTGAGCCTCCTCTTCTTTTAGGCTTTAATCATGCACAAATTGAGAAATTATAATTATTTGCATGGCACCAGGCTGATATTTAGATGGAAGAAATGTCTACTTAAAACATAAACTCTTTAAATTATGGTTACAGATTTCAGAACAGAAGTGCTAGTCTGTATACTCAGATCTGAATAAGTATTCTTGTCTCATATTTGTTTCTATGATTTGTCTTTCCTTTTAGAATTGTCAATATGTTCTTCTGTTGTCAGTATTACCTAGTACTACAGCACAGTAGCCAAAATTATACAGATTTTAACAGGAGAATAACAATGTTCCTTCTAATTTGCTTTCGTTGGTGTTGTCACAGTAATGCTCAAGGACACTATCTCCTTAATCAGTCAAATCCAATCAAGTTTTTCAAGTACTTCCAAATCCATTTTAAACTCTAGTGTTGAATTCAGTTAGAATCTTTCTTGCTACATTGACGCTTATTTGTCTGAGTTCATCTTCTGTTATATATAAAAATGCTCAAGAAAACTGTTTAAAGGAAGTTTTGAAAATGAACAAATCTTAAGGCAAAATTCCCAGGGATGGGCAAGAAACAGAAGGTCAAGTACAACCACTGTAGGGGAAGTAGCAGTGGTAGTTTCCACCTGTTTGTAAACAGTTGCTTTGTATTTTTTTCCCTGTTGCTGCTAGTAAAGTTGAAAATTGGTATGTTTTTATAACTATACCTAAGAAGACTACCTGGGGGCCATTACTAGATACTACTGCATTTTTTTGAGGTTATTTTATTCTCTTGAACTTTGCAAATTCTTATGAAAAAAACAAATGTAACGACTTTCTGTATTTTCCAGTTTTGATACTTGTTCTTCTTCAACGATTGTGATTGTGATCTTACTAGATCTAAGGCTTCTTTAAAGTGATAAATAACCAGCAGAGTATTGAATGCTTGGAAAAAAATGTTTTTAGGAAGTATGGAAGTGTTTATTTAGTGGAAGAGTTCAAATCTTCTCTCAAGGGTGTTTTGCCATAAGCTCATGCAATAGTTCATAGGCCACTTTTTTTTTTGTTGGTCTCTCGACATGAGAGAGTTCCCCAGGGCTGATCCCCATTCTGGTCTAAAAAGAAGTCATTGTCTAAAACTGCTGGCGTGACAGTGCTGGACTAGCAATGTTTGAGGTACATTAAAGCAGAAAAATCTGAAACTAAACTTCTGCTTGTACAAGTTTGAGTGCATTCAACTAATTACTGATTACCAGCCCTGCTACTAACTTGAGAAGAATGCAAATACCTGAAAACTGTAATTTGAAAATTTCATTACTTTTTTTTTTGTAAAGGCAACTGAGGGAACTATTGCTAAGGAACTATAATGATACTAATTTGAAGCCACATCGCTTGCATAAATTAATCCTATATACCTAACAACAACAAAGGAGAAAATGCTTAATTTTCTTTCCTGTCAAATTATTGTGGTTTTGTAGCATTGTTAGATTCTGGAAATGTGAGACATGAACTAGGATTTAGCCTGATGTATGGAGACTCCTGCCAAAACTGTGCTCTGTCAGAACTCTGATTAGCAGCAGAGATTATTAACCTTGGGCCATCACATTTAAGTGCAAGCCCTAATATTGGGGTCAGCATCACACTAAGACCTTTTGGCACACCCCCTCACTCTGAATGTTCTGCCACTCATCCTGTGTTCGGAAGGGTGGCAGCACTAGCAAACAGTGCCCCAGCATAGGGAACCGGACAGCCCATACCTTATCTTTAATATGTCATGCACCAAACCATGAAAAGGAGAGGAGTGTTTTCATCTTTGCAATCAGCTCAGTTGGCTACCAGTTTTCAGGTTATGCAAGACATCTCCCTGGGCTCTGCTTGTGGAATTCTACTGGCAACAGTCTTTCTGTATTTATTAAGTGGTTTACCAGGACCTTTTATAAAAGATTGCTTCTATTGATTTTTCTCCTTAAATTTAGCACTTCTATTCCAGTCATTACACATTCTTGGGAAGAGTTAATTGCTGTCAAACTTTGAGTAAAATTTCCTCCCCCATGATTGAAAATTCCTTTAAATAATACTGTAGGTCAATTACTTCTTTCCAAAATTGGCTTATTTTTAATACTGACTTTGAAATATTATGGTATCTTGTGCATGGTTTATTGATTTAGATTATCAGCATTTAGGGTATTTTCTACAAAATTGTAAGACAGATCAAGTGTCTGGAGGGTAAAAAAATAAATAAATAAATTGTCATAGAGCAATTGTAGTGTTACTGTCCTCAAGGTCCTGTTCACTGATTATTTTTTTTCTTCTTGATTTTTCATCTGTAGCTGACATAAAAATGCAGCGTAGGTCAATATGATAAATTTTGTAAACAAGGTAACTTATGCAGAAAATTTTCCCTGTTCCATCTGAAGATGTGCATCTTTCTCACAGTTACTAAAATTGCCCTACTAACTACTATGGACTAACATTCTCTGGCAGTTAAGAACTCCAGGCATGATTAAGAAGACTTTTACTATGCAGCAAGTGCATATTCTGCTAAGGTGGAGAAAGGTATTTAAAATGTCTTTAATGTAGCATCAATGATAGTGCTGTGCAGAGAACACTTATGGACAATCTTTGTACCATCATTTCACTTACCTACACTCACAATTCAACCTAACAAATGTATTGTGGCTGACAGAAGATCCAGCACTTCAAATTGTTCAATTGGTCCATCAGTTGAAGTAAAATATACATATAACCACTTAGAGTATGCTTGAGGAATTTCTATCTTTCTGTATCAAAAGTATGGTCAACCTGTCATTTTTCTTTTGTAAAAGAGAAATGGATGAAAGTTTCATATAGCAAAGTTTAAAATGTACCTTCAGAATTGCATTTCACTGAACTCATCTTAAGATTGGATTACTGTCGGTCTAGGTGATTGCTACACTGTGCAATTGCTGAAACTTGCTGCTGGCTTCGTAGTCATCTGTAGCTTGGTATCTTTATGCTGTCTCAAAGAATGCAGGAGAGAGATACTAATTGAAAGTCTTTTACTGCTCCGGGGAGCTGCTTTGGAGAATATCATAGGTCCTCCCACTGAAGTAAGGAATGAAAAGTGTTAAAAGGGCTTTTGGTAACCTTGATGAGGTCTTAGTCCTAATCTTGTCTCTGTGCTATCTTAAAGATTATTTCAAAATCAGGTTTTGAACTCAGTTCTTTCTGAGCTCAAAGAGGTAGGTCTATTTGCTACTTCTTTTGTCCTCTTTGTTACTTTTCATTTCCATTTCTTAAGCTGAGCATTCTATAAGTTCTTCATCCTAGATGCTGGTTTTCCTGGCCCTGAGTTTTCCAATTCTTCATTCAAACTTGTGAATTTTGAAGGTTTTCCTCTTTAATGTTAGCAAAAATCTTTCCTATTTGTCTGTTTTCCAAGCAATGCTTCCTTATTGACAATAGCTTTTCAAGCCTTTATTCCCCATATTTATTATCTTTTGATGTGGCTGTCTTCCTGTTCTCTGGGATTTGGAAACGTGACTTGGTCTGCTTGAGTCCTGCTTTCCGTCAGCAGAGACTGCAGGGGTTGTTATTGCCCCACTGATCACACAAGCCAAACATCTTGGTTGCTTTGTGTTTTTTTTTTCCTCCTTTTTTTATTTCTTGACTAACTCCTTTCATCCAATGCACGTGTCCTGTCTATATTCCTCTTCTCTTTTACATACAACAATGCAGGCGTAGAGGCTTTTAGGAGGCTTCAAAATTGTTTGTCAGCTCACTGATGCCAAGATTCTGTTTAAAACTGAATAGTAGCAAAGATCAAAGGACAATGAATGTATCTTCATAAAAGAGGGCTTGTCAGCTTCAGCTCTTCTCTGAAGCTTCTCTGAAGGGACTACCAGGCAGTTATTACTCCCTTAAAACCAGTAAAGATAAAGTGGGCAGCAGCCTTACCACCTGAGGTTGCCATAAGCAGTCTCATGCATCTGTTGTGCTATGAATTTGTTTTAAAGTAAAACCCATTCAGTATTTTTCAAATGACATCTCTTTCTTTTTTGATGTGTGACTGCTGTTAATAGGCTTCTGAGATGTCGTAACTTGGAAGTGTTTGTCTCGACTTCTTTGACCAAAGTTGCCTTGACCATTTGATCTTATCCAATGTCTCTGGCTCGCTCTGTAATTGATGTAGAGAGCCAGTGGAGTCCAGGGCTTACCTCCGGGAGGCACCTCAGAAGGTCAGAGAAAGGGAAATAAACGTATGTCTCATGTAATTACACAGCGAGTCTAAGGAAAACTAAGCTACTAAATTCTGCTTTTTAATCAAATCCTTACTACTAAATTCTGCTTTTTAATTAAATCCTTACTACTAAATTCTGCTTTTTAATCAAATCCTTACTATTATGTGAAATCAATGCCTTATTATGTGGTTTTAATAGGTTGCATGGTGGGTTCTCATTCTCCTTGTGACACCTTGTGAGAGAACTGCTGCGGATGAGAACAAACATGCACAATAATAGCGATTGCTTCAAACGTTTGAGTTGGGAGAATGCAATTACTTACTGTACCACTACATGTACATATTGTCTCTTTATTGAGAAAGATTAAACGTTTTGAATTGAAGTGGTGATAGTAAAGGACAATTTCAGTGCAACACAACTGGTGGACACCAATGACTGTTTCTATCCCTATGTCCCCTTTAGTAGTTCAGATCTGTGATGCATTGAACTGATGTTAAATTGTAACCAGCTTTTCCACTTTTGTTGTTATGCTAACAAACCATTTATAGTGATGCATGAAATCTAAAGATTAAAAATCATGTTTTTGTCAGCTCACAGCACCCGCAAATGCTATAGACACTTAAATGTATTAAAATAACTTGAAAATCTGTTTTTTACACAGTTAAGTTGGTGTCTAGCTTTACCAAATCAAGCAATGCTTTTTGTGTCCTTTTATTTCTGGACTTCCATAGCATTAGAAATTAGCACAACATTTTCATTAAATGTATTTACAGCACACAATAACGTAACTTTTAAATATTAAGACTTTGAGATATATATATATATATATATATATATACACACACACACACTTTTTTTGTACATATTCTTTTAAAATAATTTAAAAAAATAAAAATTATTGAGATAAAAGCTCTCCTGCAACACCAGTCCCAATACATATTCTTTATCCAGTGGAATCAGTTATGGTATTACAAATGGAAGTTAGATAATGGTTCAACTGAATATTTAATAGGAAATTGCATTTATGCAATGATCAGTTGTTCTTCATTCAAGCTAACTTGGCGATAGATCTACAGCAAAATAAATAAATAAATAAATACTTACTGGATTGCAGACATAAAGTAATTGATTCTCTGTTTCTGATCTAGGAAGTAGCTACAATTATCATCTTAGATGTATCAGTATACCGCAGTGTCTGTTCTTTGGGCAGTGTTTGTGAAGCAGTAAGGTATAACTTCCATGTAAATGTGGAACTGATTGGTTTGGCACTTTTACATTAAAATAAATAAGACTATGTGACACAGGGAGTCATATAAATTATTTCTATTCTAGCCATAGAATTTTTTATTTTTTTTCCCAGCTAAGAGCCATACTGGTGTTCCATTTTGGATTTAAAAGTACCATTTAGATTTTTGTTTTATTTGAAATAAGGTTGTAAACCTTTTTTTTTTTTTTTTTTCCAGAAAGTGTCCTCAATCAATTTGTTGTTTGTCAGTTGGAGGAATACATTTTAGTGAAGTAAACATACTCATTTAAGAATTGAAATTATTTCTCTCTGTTGGAGAGCTTGTTAGCTGTTTTTATATCATGCTTTAGGTATTCAGTTAGCAAGCTGAGTCAAACTAATAGTAGTAATAATCCATTTTGACTTCAAAACCCATGGTTATTCTTACAGCACTTTAAATACCCCCTATGAAGTAATTAATAAGGGATACAATGACAATTACATGCTATACTTTTCCCAATTACTAAGACAAACTGTGAAATCAATATCCTAATAGTTAAGGTTAGGGAGAGGATGATTTGTTTCTAACACTTATGGTCTATGGGAATGTAGAAGGGAATGAAATAACTTTGAAATCAGCAGAAGAATGATTGAAATAGCAGCATACTTAATTGCTGAACTTCGTAATCCAATAATGAAAAACTACATATGGCTGCCTGAAAAATTATACAGCACACTAAACTAATATTAACATTGCTATATCATCTGTACGTTCTTTGTTCTGTTTTGTATATAAGGTTTTATGAAAATCTTTAATTGAGTAATCAATCTTATGTTATTTTTTTCCTTTAAGTGCCTTCTGCATTCGCGTAATGTTATGGCCCTGCTCTGGAAATGAATTAAGGTTGTACTGCTAGGGGCTATTGTCTCTTAGACCTTGGCCTCATTTGTTACAGACAGTGAATGAGGTGGGGGAGCCTTATGAAGAGAAGGATGGTCTTGGGATATAAGCAGTTGAATATTGCTTATTCTATCCAAGAATGCTTATTCTATCCAAGTTTCTCCAGTAGAAATGTTAGTGTGATTCTAGGCAATTAGTTTAACACAGCCTTTACAGTTTTCCTCATTCTAAGAGCCAAATGTGTGTGTTGTGACTTTTCAGAACTGCGAAACAATTTTTACAAATATTCATAAATGAACAGAGGTTGTTTAAAGTGGTGATCCGAATAAATGTGGAGCTCTTAGAGGAAAGACAGGGGAGGCTATTTAGACGTATCAAATTGACCTTCTGAAATTAACTGATAATTTTAAAACACTAGTTTCTGTATAGTTTCATTCCTTATCTGTGGTAGCAGACTGTTAGGGTCTTCTTACCTCCATAGGAAAGCTAAAAACAGAAAATCATTCACTGATGCTCTGTGATAAGAGGAGCTGGAAAGAAATTAGTTTTATACCCAATGAAAGTATGCAGCCATCAAATAATTTCTCATAATAAATCAGTGCTGAATATCCGACCCATTAAATCATAATGAAAATTACATATTGAGTAACATTGCTTCAATGAATGCTGTCTTTTATATGCATGGAATAAGGTAAAGAGCTCTTTGCTAATAGCAAGAGAGAAAATATATTTCTTTACTCCACCAACACAGAGAGGACAAATTAAAGAGTGTGCAGTATTAATTTTAAGATTTCCTCCCTTCTGAGTTCTTAAGCTTGCATAATTAATGTTCTTTTAATGTACAGCTTTAGCATGGTCCCTTAGATTTTGTTAAAAGTAAACAAACACAAAAAAAATCCATGTCCAACTGTGCTGCATCAGCAGAATTTACACACCAAATTTTATTGGTGAGTTTAATCACAGAATAACCTTGAAAAATCAGGAATTCTGAGTTCTGTTTTACAGTATTCTAGTGATCCCTCTTCAACTCATCTTCATCACAGCATCTTCTGCCCTACACTGAATGGCTCCCAATCTTCACCCTCAACACTTTATCCTCAGTATTTGTCTGAAATTCTTTCTTTAACTGTTTCATTTGGTTGAGTGCCAGCAGGAACTAAGATTTTATGCTGCAGGATAAACAATTTACCTGTGCCATTACCATTAAATTAAGTAGCCAGAAGCGTTTGGTTGGATTGCACTGGGCATATACTGAATAGCTAGAATGTAACTGCTACAGTTGCACACTACAGCCTTGAATAACATAGTTAGCATTTTTATAATCCCTTATTTTTATCTGTTTACTGAAACATTGGGAATGAAAATAATCTTTTGGGGTTTGGTTCGGAATCTTCAAGTAGTTTAACATATGCGAATTTATACTGCATAATTGTGTTAAGTCATTTGTGCCAAAGAATTTTCACGATTAAGGCTGTAAACACTTTGTACATGCTGTATTACAGTTTTTCTAGGTGTTTTTAATTTAGTCAGAAATGGTGAATTTCTGGTGTTGAATTGATGATGATGAATTTCTGAATGATGAATGACAGTATTCAACAAAAGCAGAGTTTGATTAGGACTGGGCTCAAGGGCAGGGTAGTGAATTTTCACTATTCTCTCTGTAACTAGATGTGTTTCATTAGAGCTATTTAGGGTGTCTTCTTTACAGAAGTTAAAACAGTGCACGCTGCCTATCAAGAAGACAAATAATGGGCATTGTATGTGAGAATATAAAATACAGCTGCAATGGTAGTCACTGCTGGCGTGAAGTCTCTGTTAACTAATTGCTGAAAGAGTAACCCTTAATGCAAGTCCAGCCTGAGTATAGTAAACAGCCCCAAGGCAGACTGATCTTTTGGATAATTCTGTCACTACTTTTTGCCGAGTTTATACTTTCTGGGAATGCTGTTAGTATTTATCCATACTGTAAGATTCAAGTCAAAGTTGTAAGGTTTGACTTTGTTTCATCTGCTTCCCTATTTCTCTTCTGGGCAATGAGATACCCAGAATGAGAGACATTAGAAAGTGCTGTTTGAAAACTAATGGAAAAATATTTAGATGCTACGTAATCATTTGCATCACAGTTCTATGCTTTGTCATTCAGTAGAAACTGGATGGATTCTAAAGGATAGCTCTCAATAGCACTAAGAGATGTCTAGATTGCTGGGAAGCAACAGATATGTTTTGTGGTTTCAGATATGTACTTTTTCACATTAAGAAATGATTTGTATTTATGAAATTTAAACTAAAGCTGCTACAGAAGAACTTGATATTTGTTGACATCTGAAAGCTTTATTTCTTGTAGATTTTATTATGTGAAATTCAAGCTTATTAATTTATAAAAGCTTAATAATTTTTCCTTTTTGAAGGCATGGAGAGAGTTCAAAACCTTTGAGCACATGCAAGCAAATCTTTTATTTTGACACATTTCCTACCTGGTTGAAATGATAGCTTTGAAGCATTCAAAGGGCAGCACAAAGCTATATGAAGACCTTTCGGCACCCAGAAGAAAAAGATGCATATACTTCTGACTGCAGAATGCAAGATTTCTTTTTCTCTTCCCGCCAGTGAGATTGATCATCGTTTTATTTGTCCTGCAGGGGTTGTTCAGAACTTTGTCGTATACCCATGGTGGAATACAAACTTGACAGTGAAGGCACCCCATGTGAGTATAAAACCCCTTTCAGAAGGAATACCACTTGGCATCGGGTGCCGACTCCCGCTGGGCAGCCTCTCTCTCGTGCCTCTCCAATCCTAGGAACATCTGACAGACTGCAGTGCCAGCAGCTTCTCCAGCAGGCTCAGACAGCCATTCCTCGCAGCACTTCCTTTGATAGAAAACTGCCAGATGGTGCAAGGTAGTATACTCTCCATTTAATGCCTGTCATTTTCCTAATGTGCCTTACTTAGGTAGCTCTGTTCTCTGGAACTTGTGTTGTAATTTTAATTCTGAGGTTGTGTGAGAGGGAATCGACTGATTATAGTTCACTCTACGTGAAACAAGTGACTTTTGTTGTTTGTGATGAAAGTCTGCTATGCTGAGGATCCTACTGATGAGGACAGCTAACCTTTCCCTTTAGTTCCAAATCAATAAAGTGGGAACTCTTGTTACTTTTTGATCTAAACAATGTCCTGTCCTCCACCTTTTGGGAGCCTACTTAAACAAATAATGAGCATAAATAAAATGAACTCAGTCCTTTAAAAACGAATGATTTAATCTCATTACCACACTATTGGCATAGTTTCAAAGGGTTCTGTAACTCATTACCAGTCCTTATGTTTTGCTTTGCTTTTAATTAAACAAAGCAGAGCTTGTGATTTGAATATATAACACCTATTAGATGATGGGATGGTATCTTTAAATCTTAGCTCTGTTCTAATTTAATCACAGTTCTTCATAAGAGAACAATTTCTTCTTAAAGTTTTAAATTTGTAAATGCATTGACCTTTGAATTATTTAGAAAACCATATGTTTTGAACAGAACTCTCTGTCCTTTATTGTTTGCAATTATTTCTAAATGTTCCTAATTGGCAAGATCTTTCCACATGGGAAGAGGCATAGTCCTTTACCCTGGAGTGATGTAGTTCTTCTAATCTTCAAGACAAAAGTATTGCATGTTGGGAATATCTAACTTATAAAAAATAAATAAATAAATAAAATAAAAATCTGAAGTACAACTCTTCTACAGCTTTAAAAAACTCTGGCTGAAATCATAAAATACTGCTATTGCTACACTAACTACCTCATGTAATAGAAAATAATTATTTTTTTTTTTAGATCATTTGAAATATATACAGGCAATAGTAAAACATCTTTGAAAATGTCTATATCAGGGTCTGGAGAAGGCAGACTGAATTATGATATTTGATCATTCGTATTCTGCTTCTTTTTGCCCCAGTTTCAACATTCCCCTGTCTATCCTCCCCCCAAAAAAATAAGAATAAAAAATAAAAATTAAAAAAAAAAAACACCATGAGAACACCATGACTACATTTTTGTAACCATGTACATATAATTTTAGGACTCGAGTTTTTCCTAATGTCTTGTTATTGAAATCCTTGGTAAGATCTTGGTAAGATCTAGCATAAGGAGACAGTATATTAGAACGTCTACAAATACTTCAGGTTTTATGGAGCTTTATTAAGCATACTATATGCTTATATATAGGAAAAAAAATAAAGCTTTCTGACATGCTACTTATTTGCAAAAAAGTTCACAAATTTCAATTCCTTTAACATTCAGTGAAGCATGTAAAAGGCTCTGAAGACAGAGTCCATCTCTTGTCATGAAGAAATTCCTGTATCCCTTAAACAAAAAAAGTACAATACAGGAGTGCCATTCTGGGGAGGGCATGGTAAAGAGTATCAATAATGAAAAAGGACCAAAATGATGAACTGTGATGTGTGGGTTCTGAATCATGAAAAGCAATGTTCCTAATTGGCAAGGTCTTTCCACATGGGAAGAGACATAGTTAATAGCTTAACAGAGAGATGTGTTTAAAACAAGAGTTTTAAGTAAGGTTGATTGGCACTTATAGCCTTGCAAGGGTGAAAATGTATACTCAGGCTAGGAAAATGATGAAGAGATTTTAGAGGGTCAGAGTCACAGTATCAATGTAGACAAATTGATGAGGAGCACAGGCAAGGAAAAGCAGGATGATAAAACAGGGAAGTTATGGCAACTGGCCTGAAAATGAGCCAATGTTGATGTCAGTGATAAAAAGGTTCTTTTTAGAGTTAAAAAGAGGAAGAAGTAATAGAAATGTTGATAGATGCGGTAAAAGGCTAGATATACATGTAGTGGAAGACTTCAGCAGCAGCAGTTTAGGTGCCCAATCCCTGGAGTGAAATTAAACTGGGAGCTGAACACCTGTGCTTCTACTACTGGGGAGAGCTAAGTGCTTTGAGAAAGCAATTCAAATGTTTGTGTTGAACAAGTTTGCTGTAATTAGTCATTAAGAAACACATGGATATTTTTCAACTCTACTTTGCTTTTATAGCATGCCTAATTCTGTTACAGCTTCACATAATGAGTACCTAAAAGCCAAGCTTCAGTGGGACTCCCTTTCCTGCTCTTTCATGCCAAGAAGTTTCTGTGTACTTTAGTCTTGAGTCACAGTGGTAGGCAAGTGTGTCCTTTCACCTTCAGTCCAGAAACCATTCCTGAAAGCAGACAGATGCAACTGTTCTGTGAAGGAACTGTGTGAGGCATTCACAGACTACATTTCTGTGGTTCTCCTTTTGTAGCCACCTTTTGTTTAGTAGGCTAATGGCTAGACATTTGTCCAGGAAATAGGAGGTTTCGTCTGTAAAAACCAGTATCCCAGTTTTGAGGACAGTGTCCCAAACATTGTCTCGAGGCAAGAAACACATGGGATGATAATTTACCCTTTGCTTAACGCCGGTTCGCTTAAGCTGTGCAAGAAATGCAAAGTTCTTGGCAATAAAAAAGAACACACAACTGAGCTCAACTGTAGCCTATAGACTAATTCATTTGATTGCAAAAGGCTTAGACCAGTCAATGTTTATCAGAGTAGGACATGCTGAAGAATTAGGCACTATACCATCTACTTATGTGTGTTTGGCTATTAAACAAAATATAATAGCAAATGTCTTGGAAATTTTCAAGCTGATCAGTAAAGTTGCTTATTAAATGTCATGCCCTTGGGGAAGTGTTATGCATAAATCCCAAGGTACCTCTTTTCGAGTACATAAATTCATTTCTACTTATAGCCTTTTTTTTTTTAAAAAAAAAAAAAAAGCTATGAAAAAATAAGGAAAATACAGGGAATTCAAGCTGATGTAGCTGAAGGAAATTGTAGAGTTATGGATATGTGCAAAAAGGAGGGGTAGGAAGGTGATCAAAAACAAATTTCAACATTGCATTTCAGCTCTCCAGAAATCCCAGAAGAGTAGTGAGAGACATTGCTAAGACAAGAGTCTCAAATGTTTAAAGTACAAAATAATATTATTCATGGAAATGTTTCATTGCTGCTCTATGTCAATGTATTAATTAAAAAAAAAAAAAGAATAAAAAATATTGGTTGTACCTTATCTAAGTTATTATGTAGAAAATTGGATTACATAGAGCAATAAAAATGTTTCCAATGCATCAAGAGAGCTTCCCATACATATAGTTAGAGGGCTAACCCAGCTGCTCTGAGTCATGAGTAATCCCAATTGTTTAGAAGTAAAGCTGGAAATACTTTATTAGTGATTAAATAATGTATTTAGAAAATACTTCTTAAATTTTTTGGAATCTATGATAAACCTATATGTTCCTCAAATGAATGTTCATAAAATATTTGTACTGTGTATGCATTATTTGTAAAAATGAATGTTTAAAAGAAACACAGTTCAAATCTGAAACTCCACAAATATCTCAGTGCATCATTAATGATTCTAGTCAACATTACAGAAGTTCTCCAAGCAACCAGTCCTCATCCAGTGACCCAGGACCCAGTGGGAGCAGCCAGTGGAGACAGCAAGTGGGATATGATGGGTATTGATGACTTTTTTTTTTTTTTTTTTTTTAGATCTTGTTGCATCTTCTTTCTGAAGCACACATCTGTGTGGGTGCTCTATATCATAGATTTATCTGGGAAATCTGTTAGTAAAATATTAAGTCTCTTAAGGTTCACTGTAATGTAATCTGTATGCCGATAAAGTTTGAAAGTCATACTACTTAACCCTTTAGGACCAAATTGTTATTTTACAATTCAGGTAAATAAACAAATTTTAGCTTTGCTTTCCCAGGAACAAGACAGAACGTAGCTGGCAAAACAGAACTGGAATTGAATAGTATTTTCTCCTCCTTTAGTTTTATTGGAAGGGTATTTAATTAAAAAAAGGAACTTTACAGTCTTCTAAGGTTTTGTTTCCTACTGTACTTGTTCCAATGACATCCATTCTCTAGCATTTCTCCTCAAAAAAAGCAGCAATATTTCAGGACTCTTCTCCCTTTAAATCTGTTGCAGTATGTAGATGTTATATTCACATATCCGTTAATCCCTTGATGCTGAAGGTTTTAAATATTAGCTATGTGTTAGTAAAAGACTACCCCAATATGCCGCTTATGTTTTAAGAACATTGCATGAGAAATCTGTTCTTTACTTTATCACTTTGTTGTATAAATGTAGCTGGCAATGATACTTCTGTTATAAAATTTGGGCAATGGCAGTTTCTACATAGCATAATATAGAAACATTTGATACTTTCCATTTGGATTTAGGATTTTGGATTTTTGTATTTAGGAAGCTAATTTTTAAGAAAAAATATGAGTACTGAAAACATTATCTTGGCTCCTGGTCTGTAAGCAAAATATTCTTCTGGCATGCCTGTGTATAAGATTGTCCATGTAGCAGATACATATGCATCATCTTGGAGATTCCCCAAAGTATTTCAGGTTATTCAGTGAAATCTGTGGCAGATAAATATATGGAAATAATTCAAATAAAACTACAGCTTTTATGCTTTTTTGACAGTTTTTCTGGTGTCATTTTACCAGCACATTAATTACTTGTAGCAACCTTATTTTAGTATGTTGCTTTGTGAAATTAACTTCTGCAAATTCCACCAGAGAAGTTAGAGTTCAGTTATTTAAGATTCTTCAAATCTTACATAGTTTTAATACTGGAGTAGTGACATCATAATTTTACATAAAATGATAGAGCAATGGATACAAAATACAAAACAATGGATCTAATATTAGCTTTCATACATGCTATGAGTTTGAAATCTTGCAAAAATACAGTTATTTTCATGGGGCTTAGTTTATAAAGCAGTTAAACATGTTAACATAGTTCTTGACTGCAAAACCTTGGCTATTGTAGCCCCAAGAATGCATTTATTCTGGGAACTCAGTGTTGTCTTGGTCTGTTCACACTTAAGGCATAACAGTGGGCTGTTGAGAAAATTACATGTAAATATTTCTATTCAGTGTTTGGAAATGTTACTGTACTTGCTTGGTGGGAGGGATGATGACTTTAAACAAATCACTTGCAAAATACTTGCTTTGAAGAGTAAAAAGTGTTGTTGTTCATCATGTAAATAGTTTTATAAAAAAAAAAAAAAAGCAAAAAAAAAAAAAGCTTAATTTTCTGCTTATGTTAAAAGGTGCCAATCCCCTTTACTCCATGAACACCAAGGTACAGGCTCACTGGAGTGTGAAGGAGGCAGAGAACGAGAGGAAACCTTGGATGGAACCAGACATTCTGGTAATAATACATACCATATCTTAAAAATAAATGTTCTTTGTAATGTAGTGCTTGGTGAAGTGCAGCCATGTTCTGATGTGGCAGTTTGATACCCAAAGAGCAGTAATATGACAACAAAAGCTGGAACTGTTACAGACAGTCTAATGGAATGTGGTGTGAGATATTTAGGCAGTATTTTGAACAAACTGCTCCTGAACTTCAGAAAGCTTTGTGAATGATGAAAAGCAGGTTTAGATCTTAACTTCTGCAAAGTTGCACGTCTGTGATTCCAAAGAGTATACGGGTTTGAAACCTGATGCTAAGCCATGTGCTCTTTTCTTTGTACAGTATACTCACGTTTTTAGCATTCAGAAATTAAAACACAATTATTTATGGCAGAAACCAAGTGGCATGCACCATCGACCAAAGTCCTCAGCTCCTACAAAGACCGGGCTTTACAAAAAGAAGGCAGTGGCAAGGAGTCACCAAACAAACTTTCACATGTAAGTCTTTTACTTTAATGTCATTTGAAACTCTCAAACAAACAAACAAACAGAAAAAACACACTAAACAAAAATTAAAAAGGAAAAAAAAAACACAACGAACAAATGAACAATAAAATTAAAACAAAAACAAAAAACATTCTGGTTTTAAATGTATTTTTAGGGTGTGTTTCTTTTGGTAATTTAAAAACACTACTCTGGGTTTTGGGATGCAGAATATGCTTACCTAGATGAGGGGTGAATTGAACATGCTTAATTTGTGTTTGTAAACTAAGAAACCCTAGAGGGCTTCAGTCTAGGGCACTGAGGAGATAAAAGCCTAACTAATATAGGTTTCACTCTGCCATGTGTTTACAGCTTCATTTATAGTGGCTTGTTTAATCTGTGAAGTATTTCATATGCTAAAAAAAAAAAGTTACATTTATGTTACCACTTGTCATGATGTGTAAAATACATATGTACTGTATTTATCAGTGAGCACTGTAAACATGTACTTTCTATGTTGGGAATGCTGAAAAGATTTCTAGTCTACTAGTTCAGAGGTTTGTCTTCAGTAATGGCAAAATCCTCAAATGACTTAACTATGGAAATTTCACTAATGACATGGTTGGTCTTTTTCTGTTGCCTTTTGTACTTACATGGAAAACCTCTAGTAGTTAGTGAGAAGCTTTTAGACTTAGACTGGTAAAAATATAAAACCAAATTCTCTTCCTCTGTATATTGATTCCTTATGAGAATTTAGCCTGATACTTCTCCAAGAAAAAGTCATAAATAGAATCATGCTGTACAGTTATGTACAAAAATACTTCCTTGTATCTTAAGCCAAAGTTTACACTAACCTGGAGTCATTATATGTAACAGTTACCATTAATCATAATACTGAAGCCAAAGTTAAATGCTGAGTTTGCTTCACTTAGATTTTTTTGCTAATAGCAGCTCTCATGATGCTGGGGTTCTGAACAGAAAAAGTTCATGGTGGACTTACGCTAATGTTTGCACGCATATGCATGTGTGTAATGCAGGTGCAAGATAACTACATTGTACAAAGTAAGAACCAGTATCATTGCAAAGATAATACGTACAAGATGAGACTATTTTTATATATGGTGTAAAACTGAAAAAAAAAAGTTACTGCCTTGTAAAGGGACCTCGTAATATTCACCTGTGCATCCCCTTTTTGTTCAGCTCAGTTTGCCGTTTGACACTCTGCCATCTTTTGAATAGCCAGTGAACTTCTGATATCCTTGATTTCCTCAGGCTCTTTTTTATTTGCCTTGGATGATTATCTCCTCCTGATTTTATTCTTATTTTAATCTTGCTTCATGACATAACATTTAACAACATGTAACAATTAGGGTCACACTGAGCTTTCATAAAAAAACATTTATTTTGGCACAAGAAAATGCATAAAATGACCCTGAGCTATGGCCATAGTGAACTTTGAACAGTTCGAGATATTTATATCAATAGATTTTTCCCACATTCTCAGCTGCTTGCAGAGCTGGTGGTAACTGGACATGTATGCTCAGCAGCATATGGGAAATCTTTGGGAGGGATCATACACGTTATGTCTTCTGAAGCTGATTTTGTCTTTGACCTTTTTTTTTTTCCCATTTCTTTCCACTTTGGTTCCATTTTACATTATAGTACAAAGTGGCACGTCTTTTCCCCAGACACCTTTCTCCCAACTCTCTCCTTGGAAAAACAGCTCATTTGTATTTTTATCAATTGTTTCATTATTATTAAGGAGGCAGCCATTTGTAAAGGCTAGGATGAATGCAAATGTAACCCCTACTTTTTTTTTTTTTTTTTATAATTTCTCAAATTTTGAGATTTACTAATTCCCATATGGATTAGAGCTGTTATTTCTGAAAGAGCTGCCTTTTCTAACTGCTTTTATGTATGAGCAACAGCTATGTTTATAGACATCTGCTAGGAAGGGGATCTCATAAAAAAGTTTGTTACCTTCCCACTTAGTTCTGCCTAATAGAAACCCATCTGCCCTTATTCTGGCTACTCTGTCACAAAGATAAGTTAATCCAACTCTCTATAAAATCTCTTTTCAGGAAACAGAACAAAACACAAAAACTTCTTTGACACAAATGCCTGATATAATTCTTCCACTTCAATTGCATGCTTAGTTGGGAGCCCTGTGACTTAACTTACTCTCATCTGGTACACATACATTGCACTTGGCTTTAGTTCAAGTAGCCACACATCCAATTGGATTTGATCCAATAAACAGCGTATTTCACCCACACTGAGAAAAAGCCAAGGTTAATTCAGTCTTCAGTGTCCTTCAGATTTGCAGTAGAACTTGTTTAAACAAATAATTACAAATGCTTGTAGCTTTAACAAATGCTTATTTCAGCTGTTCAGAAACTCAATTTTATGGATGTTAAGCAAGTCCTATAATCAGAAAAGTCAAGTGTGATCTTATGATTTGCCATATAAGATGGAAATAGAGCCTGATGTTCACTTTTATTTGCAGTGACATCAATCTCCAGTGTGTCTAGCCTGTTGTGCAATTCATTTCATAGAAACTAGTGGTATAATTAGCTTTTGTCATGCTTTGCAATTATATTATAGCATACTGTAAAAATAATAAAGTGATCTTTGAATGGCACAAATTCAGTAGTTTATATGAAAATTAAGATTTTACAATTTAACTTGAGGGCGGTTCTTTTTCTGTTTGTTTTTTTCTTGCTAATAAGATTGGAGATAAAAGCTGTTCAAGCCACTCAAGCAGCAATACCCTATCCAGTAATACATCCAGCAACAGTGATGAAAAACACTTCGGTTCTGGAGATCTGATGGATCCTGAGCTGCTTGGATTAACTTATATAAAAGGGGCGTCTACTGACAGTGGAATTGATACAGCTCCCTGTATGCCAGCTCCTCTCCTTGCCCCTTTGCACCTTGCTGGCAGCAGGTCTGGAGTACATTGTCGTACTGAGCAGTGGACCGAGTCTTCTGAAACTCCTGGGCTAGATGAGGAGCCAACTAAAATGTATGCCGTTCATAGCTATGCCTCTGCTATTTCTACCAGTCATACAGCTGAAGGCAGTATGGGAGACCTAAGTGAAATCTCCTCTCATTCCAGGTATGTGTTTCTTACAAATTAGGGATTTGGGACTGTAGATTGATGTTCAGAGAATTTTATTTTATTTTATTTTTTTTACAGTTGCTCTCTTTAACTTTCTTTGAAAGTGTGCCTAACTGTATTCAATACCTACATGAGGAAGCGTAACATTTTTCAGGCAGTTTTTGATGAGTCCTCTTAAAAAGCATGGCTGGTCCTGTTCCCAGATTTGATGAAGAATTTATATGCAACTTTGCAGAAAATCCTTAGGTTTTCAGAGTTGGAAAACAACCCTGAGTAAAAGTGAAACAAATTCTTCTTTTTTTATAGTATTTGTGGAATATATTCAATACCAATGTGTTCTACCTGTAATCATCTGAGATCTTAAATGTTAGACAACTCGCAACTTTACTTTCATTGGTAAGAAGGAAACTGTAAATTACAACCCATTGGCATAAGATGCTTTCATAATACTTTGCATTATTACTGTACATTTAAAGATAGTCTTTCCTTCTCTATTTTGCAGTTATGAGTGTAGTAGGTCCAAACACCCCGGTTGTATTATTTTGACACCACCAAAAGATACTAGTATCTTTTTTTCCTCTAGAACTTCCTTCACATACTTGTGAAGGAATACAACACTACAATACATACCATACAACAAATTATGTTGGAGTTAATGATGAAGGAAATCAAAGAAATTACAACAGACGATTTTTACATATAGTGAAGCTTCATAGCATACCATCCACCCTGATTTACATTATTGTGGTGTATACTTTACAATTTTGTTTCTTGGTCTGGATTTCTGGTTGTGCATGCTCTTCTTTTTGTTACCAATGGAATATGTGTATAGTACATCTATGATAAAGCAAACTGTGAAAGTACACTTTTACAGCTGGTTGTCTTTATCTTCCAATTCCCACTTTATGGGGACTTTGAAGCTGGAGCTTTGGTCTCGGGTGAAGGTTTTTACTCTGTAAAGGATTAGAAGGAAATTGCTTGTTCTTTCCCTCAGAATTTTCTGTTTTCAATGTCAATTAGTATAGGAAAATAACAAAAGAATATTGTCATGTCTTTATATGCTACCTTGATTGAATTAGTTCTGTATACTTAAAATGAGTTAGATTTTTTTTCACAAGTTATGGAAAATAGTATTGATTTGCAGTATCGGCTGTTGTGAAAAGTAGGTACATGCGTTCATGTTCTTTCACTACATCTGTGATAAAGTAGAAGCTCCAGATTTACTCTGCTTTATAGGCATTGAGATTTAGTTTTATAGATTAGAAAGAAATAAGCTCTGTGTTTCTGGGACTTCATCATAATGGGCTGCAATAGATTTCTAATGGCTAGAATATGCATTTTCAGCACTTGTGTGACAGCTATCGTATTTAAAGTGCCACACAGCTATTAAACATTCTCATGTTCATTTATATGGAATAAACATTATAGATTTGGGGAGGGAGAAAAAGCATGTAGATTTTAAGTGAGTTTATCCAGGCATTTACAAAGTAGTAATTATTGTTGAGAAGATAACTTACATTAGGAGTGACCAATTCCACTTTGGCAATAGCAATGTTTTCAAATGATCAACTTCTAATCTGTGTGCCAAATGCTTTAGCTACAGGAAAATGTCAGACTTGCATTATGTGACCCAACTGTTCTATTTAAACTTTGCTTACATTTCCTTCATATTATACTAGAGTGGTAAATAATTTTACCGTTGGATTTAAAGGCTGGTAATACCTATACCAGCACCTGCAGGCTTGCATTATTGAAAAACAAAACAAAACAAAAACTCACTCATTTAATGGCTGTGATGCTGTGACACAGTGTTCAAATACACAGAAGAAGGTTGAGTTAATGTGTTGTGATTTCTACTGCTAAATCCCATGTATATTTTCCAACTGGTTAGAAATTAAGTTCATACTGGTTCATAATCTGTAATGATGAAGCTCTAACCTGAATGAGGAATTTATTCACAACTGCTTTATAAATGTTAATAAATGTATTCTACAACAGCTAAACAGTGTAAAACTGTTACAAAAAAAATGATACAAGACCACAGACTGGAAAGTAATTGCTCTATAAATATAACATTTTCCCTATTAAAACTCTATTCTGCTTATTGAGTAAATGAAGCACAATAGGCAGGAAAGATGTTAGTTGGAAATACTAGACAGATTATCTGATGTGATCAGATAAAGAAGTCCCTGAAAAACCTAATACTGAAGTCTGAGAATTAAGCCTGCTGTGTGAAACAGTATTTCAGACTACAAGACTGGCTGGAGATATGCACAACATTATGTCTCACAGCCATGTTGTTAATGGTTTTCTCTCTCCTATTTTATTGTCAGTATGCATACAAATTATAAAATACCTTCGGGTTACTGTAGCTGAAACAGCTCCACTGCCTTTAGTTTTGCTTTTTTTCTTACATAGACTGTCATTACCATTTGGATGCCAAGACTATACATTGCTTGTTTCAACCATTGCATCGAACTCATGATCTAAAAGCAAATTCCTGTAGGCATTTTATTTCTTTACTTCCTAAAAATGTCCTGTTATTTAAAATCTACAGAATGAAGTTGGATGCTCTGTTTTTCTTGGGTTTAGTTGGAAATAGAAGTCTAAAATCCTTTGGATACTGTTCTTGCTGTCAATCTGATTTTTATTTATTTTTTTTTTTACATTGTGCTTCAATGCTTGCTTCACCTTTAGATTTCAGTTTTTCATAACTGAATAGTTTTCTTCACTATGTGTTTATATCCCTTCTTCATGTATTTGCAAGGATAAGCTGGAGCAACCTTATTGTTTTTAACATCATTTGTGATACTGTCTTCCCCCCAAAACTTCACAATCTTGTTTCTACTTTTGTGGTGGAAAGGGGGAAGAAAGGAGAGAAAAATAGTTGTTTTTAAGATTAAATGTACATAAATTTTCTTAAAAAAAAAAAAAAAATAATAATAATAATCCACTGCCTTAATGATTGAACTTTATTTCATGTCAAGCAGTTTAATTTGATCTAGTGACATCTTTTCATGTGCATTGCTTGTATTTGAGTCTGTATGGACAGTAAAGTAGACATGCCTCTTACACTTTGAGCAACGCCTTCTGACCTTTTGTGGATGAATCTAATGGTTTTAGGATTAGATTAAAAGGTAGAGCTATGTTTGGTATTTGTAGCTGCTTCAGGTTCCAACCTCTAGTTTTAGGCAAGCTATTTGGTTTATGAATGCTTTGGTTACTTCAACTGCATGATGAAAAGAACTTTATTCTTCAGGGAAGGGTTTGTTTTAGTTCATTTTAAATCATTTTGAGAGTCTTCAGTAAAAGGCTACATTAGTGCCTACTAGTGCTATTATTCGTAATAAAAGAGACTATTATAATCATCCAGAGAACTATTGTTGTTGAACTAAAATTTACTTCTGTTAATATGGAATTCTCAACAGTACTGAATGAAAGACTGGATTTAAACTGGCATGAACAGGAAAAAATAATTTGAAGTCAAAAGCTATAGAAGTTTTATAATAAGAGAGATGTTTGGGTTAATTTCTTATGTAGTTCTTGATGTAAATTGAATTATAGCATTAATAATGTGTGCATATGTATTTACTGAAAATTGCATCTACAAATCCTATATATATTGAATTTAGTTCTTTAATTTAAATTCACATCAGTTTGTGTTGACATTTCAGCATGTTGAATTACATGTTACTTGCTTCAAAAACTCATCATTATTCTATTATCAAAGAATTTTAATGTATATGCTGCTGATATGTGGAAAATTACTGGTGATGCTGCCTTTATTTTCCCTTGAGAAAAAGTTAACATTAAAAATGATAGCTGAATATAAGGTGAAGAGGTTCTGACTTGTTGTTTTGCATAGCAGGTTTCATTTTTCCTTTTGTGTGTTTTCTTTCTTTTTTCAGTGGGTCACATCATTCAGGAAGCCCATCAACACACTGCTCTAAAAAGAGCGGCTCCCTAGATACCTCCAAAGTCTATATAGTGTCACAGAGTAGTAGTCAACAAATTTCTGGGTCAGTTTCAAAACCATACCACAGACAAGGAGCAGTGAGTAAATACGTCATTGGATGGAAAAAATCAGAAGGAAGTCCTACACCTGAAGAATCTGAAATTGCTGAATGCCACGAGTAAGAATTCTGTTTCAACTTTGTTTGGGGCGGGAGGGAAAAGAAAACATATTTTAAAATTGGATTGAAAGATGAAAAAATACAGATGCCATTTGACTTGTAAATGTTTGGTTTATTTCTATACTTTCATGTATCAGATATCCATCCAAAAAAAGGAAAAAGGGACAATAACTGCAGGATGTGCCTTTTTCTGGTTTCTCATCTTTTCTATCTAGCTGCACCTTTTTTCCATTTCTCTTATAAAGCATGCTGAAAGAAATTTCTGAAAGTGTGTGGAGGGGAAACCATAAGGCTATGCCATTTTGAATTTCCGTTTCAAATCTCTGGGAAACAGTTGTAAAGCCACAATTTTATTGTGTCTAAAGACTTGTTCTAGGAATCTTCAGGCACATTGCAGCTAATTCAAAAAAGCTTATTTTCTGATGTTTCTGTATTAAACCTTCCTATCTTGTTACCTAATACATCAGCTAATACATTAGAAATGGCAGACATGCCCATAAACTTAGCAGTAATCTATGTAGGCAATTAAAAAAAAAAAAGTTGGTGTTGGAGGTATTTTAGTGGTTCGTGTGTATCTTTTCCTGACTGATTTTAATGAATAGAGAGCAACTGGTTGTTAGGACCCCACAAGACAAAGTTTAAGTGTGGATATATCTGATTCTCTTCAAGAGATTCTGCAAAATCTGCAGGCTCACACTACGTTATTTTTTTTTTTATAGGAAGTGACATTTGATCAAAGGTACTCAGATCAATTCTAATAAGCAGCTATGTGTACAGCTTAACAGAGGAATAACCCATTAGGAATGTGTTAGTCATAGACAGAATAAAAATGTTTCACTCAAAGAAGAAGATGCAGTACCTCAAATAAAGATAGAGATGAAACTTTCCCAGTACTTCAGCACTAATAAATAATGTTTGAATCTGCTGTTTGAAACAAACTTTTAAATTCCTTTTATCTTCAAAGTCATCTTCTTTGATAACGTCCTTGCTTTCTTTTTGTGCATGAGCTATTTAGTGCTACATCTCAATAAATCAGTCAGGCCTATATATCTTGACAAATTAACACAATGACATGCAGTACCTGATTTTACAAATGTTTAATATAACCTTACTCTGTTTAATGGGAATATGGTATTTGCATCTAATACCTTGTATTCCATTTATGTGCATAGTTACAGTAAAATTCATATTTAAAAGTATCTACTAGAATATTTGTACTAGGGAATATAAACTTGAAGTCAAGCTCTTAAATTCCTTATTCTCAAAAGTAAAAAAAAAAAAAAAAAAAAAAAAAAAAAGGCTGTCCTGGTTATTTGTATTTCTTCATGGTATTGTATTGGTGATTTTTTTCATGTTTTCATCTATTAAATTGTTTAGTCATAGTAGTATTCACATTTGGAAAATGGTAGCTTCACTGACTCCCCTAAGTTTTTTTCATTTTGAAGTTGATGAACCCCTGAAACAATTTCTCTTTATTTCGAATAGAACCCTTAGAACAAAATTGCATAATGAAGCATGGCATTTAGACTGAAACCACAGTAATTTTGAAAAGCATCTTCAAGAGCTAGTTCAGTTTAAGAAATATTAATTGAATATGGCAGCACTTCATATACCAGAAAATACTTTCAGATTTTTCTATGGTTTAGAGCATCGCTTCACCTCTTTCTAGGAAAGCTTTCTATACATCACAGAGAGGAAATATCCCTCTGAGGATAATTATGTTGAAATAAAATAACATCTCTAATTAGCAATGATGATGAAAATCAGGTCAATTGCTGAATGTTGTGCCACTATAGGATATAATTCACCGAGAATTACACTTTACCGTAGCAAAGCTTGTTTCCTCTCTGCTGAGGACAGAGTCACTGATTATGCTGCACTTGACAGTAAGTAATGGCTTCAAATGCATGTTCTGTGTGATTGGGAATCTCTGGTTCCTTAGATTGCATTTCCAGAGTAAACCTGTTAAAATTTTCTCCTTTCTTACTGGAGGAAATGTGAAAGATGATAATTCAGTTTGACAGTCCTTTGTTGACTGTAAATAGGTTTTTATATACTGATAATTAAAGAAGACAGCTGTTTTATTTGTCTAAACAGCTTTATGAAATTGCTGATAATAAAACACACTTGGCACATGGCACAATAGATTACAAATCTTCTTCAAACATTGCCATTGATGACCATAGTAATTTTGTCAGATTGTAAAGCTGGATACAATGTCACACTAAAAAATATTGATTTTCTTACTTGCTAAGGAAGTAAAAAATATATTTATGCATTTTGATCTGTGAGGAACTATTGGAAATGCTGCTATAAATACAGACTTAGCAATAGAGAAATGTGGTGTGCAAAAAGGGGGAGAGGAAAGCTGGGAGAAACAAGCATTTTTTTTTGTTGTTCTGAAGAATTCCTTAATATTGGTCTTTCAGTAATTTAAGAATTTTATCTTGAACCCACAAACAGTTTTGTATGAAATGACTAGAACATGTTTTAAATAAAAGCATGCTCTGTCATGAGGTAATTTTAACAAGTTTTACTTTGTGACTGAAAATAAATGTAGTCTTTCAAATCCATGAGTGCTATTGCTTATTTTGCTAAAAACACCAATTGTTTCAACAGAGTGTATGATGATATTGATGCTGTGTCTGCATCAAGTCCACTTCAAACTTCTGTGAGGAATGCCATTGTTGAAAGCCAACAAGTGTTATCCAAAGAAGATTTTCTGAAATTGATGCTGCCAGAAAGCCTCTCTGCAGAGGAAGGGAGGAGAAAGGTTAGCTACTTTGTTTTCATGTATCCCAGGCATAATTATGTTAGAAAATTATTTTCTGGTATTCCCAAAATTGCTATAGAGAAGGCAATATCACTTTGTGGAAACTAAGTGTATTCCATGGGGATGCTACAAATACTGACCATAAATCCCAAAACATCATTTTCCACAACATGGTAATTATACCTACTTTGATTATGTATGAAATACAGTATTTGTCTAAGTACGACTCTGCTTAGCTGTAAAGGTTGAGTAAGTTAATTATAATTTCAAAGGCTAAGAGTAGCATTTTCAAGGTTGAATGGTTACATTTATGCACCTCAAATGATATTTAGGGATAAGAATAAAAGTAGCCCACTTTTTCCTCTGTTCTGTGCTACTCACTACTAACACTTCTGAATTACAATTCCACATAGACACCAGTGGGAACTGCTCAAAAGACATAATTGTCAGTGCTAGTGGAGAGCATAGGTCTATATAGTATGAAAACAAATAGTGATGTTAAAAACTTCACAAAAAGTGAATAGAGAATTTAATATTTACTACTTTTCAAAGTATGCATGATTTTGAATTTGATGCTTAATGTGTAAGAAAGCAGTAAGCAATTGAGTTACTTGCAATAATTGTCACACTTAAATATTAATTCAATGTTGTCTTAACCCTCTGCATTTATACAATGTGCTAAATAGCATAATCATCATGTCTGAACAAAAGTAACACATGGGAATATAGTCTTAAGTGCAGAGTTGAGTTTAAAATTCAGATCATATGCACCTTTAAACTGCAGTATTTTATGTATGTGTGTTGTATGTCTTTGAATTCTTATGAATAACATCCTAGAGGTCTTCATGAGTTACGCTTGATACAATAATTGGCTTTCTGTGATGATTTCAAGAACGACCAGTGTTTCTAAGTATGAAACACCAGGGAGTGAGGAGGTATGGCAATCCTAAGATAAATTACTACTGAACCCTTCTTTTCCCAGGATATCCAAGGAAGAAACACCACAGGCCCTGATTTGCAGGGAATCCCCAGCCATAGGAATCAGCAGTATCCAGTCTTTGATTATGCCCTCTGTAGAGGGCAGTTACTTTACTATAGCTTGGCTAGTTGACTTTGACGGCAAACCAGAAAGGAATTTTGAGTGTTCTACAGAATCAAATCACATTTTTCATAGATCCTTCTTCATAGGTCATAGAATAATGAAACCTATAGAATGGGTAATGTTCAATTTTTTGTCATGAACTGAAAGGAAACTTTGTAAAGCTTCAACAATTAATGTTTAATATGTTTGGATAGCTATGACCAATTTTTTTAGATTAAAGATGCAATATGAAGTTGTGAGACTTGAGTAACAGCCAAGAATCATGGCAGAATGCTTGTTGGGAATCTCAAGTGCAGGAAAGAGAGTTGGATTCAGAGTGTGGAGCTTTTCAACCCTTTGCCCAACATGGTCCCTAATTAGACTCAAAGGGTTTTGGCATTTGTATATCAATTCACTTAAGGATGTTGTGTATGTCCTCTATCCAGTCATTTAGGACTGCTGCTTTTGCCTATTAATGGAGTCATTTTGCAAGTGTTAAAATACAACCTTGGTCTGATGTTCATTCCAACATATGTTTCAGTCAAATCTCTAGAGTTAATGTGTTTGTTTGTTTTTCCCCTGGAAGTATTTTAAAGCTTTCATATATTAGAATCTGAATATCTGCCTCAGTTTTCTTTGGGACATTGCTAACCATTGTAACAACTGAGTATTTTCTATATTGTCTTCAAGATAGATGCTTTTCTGAACTAAGTGTATGAAGTATATTTAACTATTTTGCAAAGGCAAAGTTTCTTGTGGCATGATCAAACATTTCTGTCCATTCTTTTTAGAAATATTCACAAAGTTAAGTTTTGTCAAAAATAACGTAGATATTTTTAACTCTGTTAAATGATTAAAAATGTGATTCACTGTTTTAGAAAGCTACTACTCTTAAGCATACCTTCTGCATAGAGAGTGAGCTACTCATAATTAATTAGAGAAAAAATAGGACAGGATATTAAATTGTTATATGCAAGACAGTCCAGTTAAAATAATTAAGGCAATAGCTGAAGTTTGTAGATGTGAAAAATAACTGGATTTACAGTACTGAAGAATGACTTACGAAGTGAAATGGCCCAGTTTTACACTACAATAACATCTTGTTGTACTGTAGATGTTCAGGTTGTGGTTTACATATAAAAATTTTCACTAAACTCTTATTATCATATTTTCTGAAGCTATTTTATGATATTTGGAGAGATGCAGTGTCTCAAATTACTTTTATATCCCAATAAATTATATTGCACCATATATCAGTTCAGAATGCTTAATATTAAAGCATCGTCATTTCAAATTAAAATCAAACAGTTGTATGCATAGTCTTGAATAAACGTTACCAGAGTTGGTAACCTTATATATGTATTTCTGGAAAAATTTGCTGTCATGAGGCTATGGAGGTTTCATTTAACATTTCAGAATTAATAAAGCTGCATAATATCTGATTAATTCATGGTGATATGTTCCAAAATATCAAGAGGAAGTATGAAAACCCAATTCAGTAACTCTTTTGAGGCCTCAGTTGAGCTGATGTGATGGAAGAAATCTCTGATCCTTCCGTATTAGCTCAAGAATTCCAGAATGTCTGCCCAGAAAAACACTCCAAAGAGTGGATAATGGGATATGGTGGTGTAAATTATTTTAACCAGTAATACAAGTTCTTATATCTTTATATTTTGATGTTTAGTTTTCATGTTATGGAAACCTTTCTCCACGGAGGACACTTTATCGTACCCTATCTGATGAGAGTATATGTAGCAATCGAAGAGGATCTTCATATGCTAGTTCTCGAAGTTCAATGCTAGACCAGGCCCTGCCAAATGATATCTTATTCAGCACTACTCCACCATACCACAGTACGTTGCCTCCCAGAATGAGCCTGACTCCTGGAATGGGAAATCTGAGAAGTAAGTGATTGCTGTTATTGTTGAGTTTGGAATATTTGTAATGAAGTCAAACAAGTCACCAAATATCAAGTTAGATTTTACTTTTGAGGGAAAATTATGAAATACCACATCAGTCTTCTAATAAAAGCATATTTGGTCAGCAGTACATACTTATGCTTGTCTTGGTGATCAATTCAGATTAATGTTTGAAGACAGGATTCACATGCCAAGAAATTTTCATGAGACCAGTGACAGACAACAATTGTCTGAAGATTTCTGGTTATAATTGTATTTTCTAGTGGTGACCTAATTAAGCCAATCTGGCCTGTTTTGTTTCCTTGTGTGTGTGTGCGCATTCAAATTACTGAATATATTAATGAATATTTCATTATAGTTAAAAAGGAGAGCTTAGGTGATCCTTTTGGTAACATCTTAAAAGGAAATGTGTGATAGTTGTCATCTCCAATTTCAAAACTGGTTCTGCTGATACTTTTTTTTAATTTTAGGAAAACATTTGCAAATGACACTGCCTTTTCCATAATCAAAAAAAAAAAAAAAAAAGACAAGCTTGGGGTGCTAAGTTAAAATTATTTAATGAAGATGTATCTTCATTAAATGATGTTCTTCAGAAGCAAGATCTTTATCATATGCTCCAATATGCAGTGATGGATTATAAAGATTGCAGTACTTTTAGGGAGAGCTTGGTAATTTTCATGATTTTCATTTAAAAATAAATAAATTACTGAAAAGGAAATTGTGAAATTCTTGCATGCTTATGTATCAGAGTCAAAATCTGTACACACAGATACATATATATAGGCTACATATCCATATTCGTATACTTAATAGGAGTAAATTGTGTTGTGTTTTTTTTTAATGCTAAATCTCTTCTCAGTTATTTTACTTTGACCCATAATCTAGGATCTAGGAAAAAATAAACACTTTTAATTAGCAACTTTAGTGTTGTATCAAAGCTGAGTGCAGTTCACAAAAATAGTAGAACAACTGTGGACTTTGAAGTCCATAGTTAAGAAACCGTGTGTGGATTTCTTGAAAACATTGACGCTTACAGACCCATATCCAGAGAGAATACAGACAGATGACCTAAGTAATAGACCTCTTTGTCATTCATCATGTCTTTCAGGCACTAGCAGTCACTTGCTAACTTTCAGAAATAAGTTTACTATGAAAAAAAACTCATTCCTACTTCTTCTGGCTTTGGATCTGATATTGAAGTTCATGTACTGTGCATTGGTTCATTTTAAAGTGGTATCATAAACAAGTGCTAAATTCCTGCTTCAGCTGGGATTGCATGCTTGATGTACCTTTTGCCAAAATTTAAAATTTTCTTCTTCTGTCAGGGTGACCGAAACTTTTAAGCATGAGTTCAATTTGAAAAGATCTTTGCTTTTACTGAAGATCAATTTTCTTTCATTTGAGACTAATTCAGTCAATTTTGTAGTCTGTTAAGAATCTATATACACATGGCTTCCTGATGGTCTTTTTTTCTTCTTATATCACATTAGGCCTGTGTTTTTTAGAGCTATTTGATATAAAGGTTAGTCTGCAAAGCAATCAAACCTTCAGCATGCTTTTATTCTGAAGGTTGACACAAGGCAATTAATGGTTTACACCTGAGCTGTATACTGCTCCTCCAGCAGTGAAATTTTAGTTTTTGTGTATTAGCTCGCTGTTACACATCTTATTTTCCATTCTTGCTGCTTAGAAGCAGAAAGATATTTATACGCATTGCAGGAAAAAAACGTGAACCTAGTGTCCTGTCAGTCAAAATGAAGCTGATTGTTGTAAGCCAAGGTAGTTCGTGCTATTTTCATACACAGTTGCTATTTTCTTCTTCTGGTTTTGTACTACAAAAGTGCCTTTCAATGCCAGTGCTAGAGGATCTTTTATAATGACTGTCTCAAGGAAGATATAATTGGTCATTTGTAATCGCCACCTTAAGACAAGCAAATCATGACTTGCTCACTATTATTTTCAAAGTAATGTTTAGTCATTATTTCTATATAAGAAACTAATTTTTGCTCTTGTTAGGAAGGACTTTGGTAGTGAGCACATATCAGGTCCTTAATTCTATTGAAGTGGTGATGTGAGAGGTTTCTTTTCCATTTATACTTTTAGTTCGAGGTCGTAGTTTCAGATGTCAGAATTCCTGGCTGTGGTGCTACTATCTTTTGTAAAATACATCCATTTGTAATCTTAAAACATTTTAATTTTACCAATATTTAGTATTTCCAGAAATCAGTAGAAATAGTTTTGGCCAGAATTCATTTTTAGATATTCTTGCATAGAATTATGCAGCATGTATTACATGAAAAATTGTGGCAGCACCAAGTCTCTTGAGACCCTCTAGCAAGGAAGAGTGTGATTAATAGGTAAGCAAAGCAACATCAAAAACAAAGCATAATAGGCAGCCTGAAGAGTTTCAGATCACTAGGAAATCAGAATTAACAGACAAAATGACCGTGCAAATATGGAAACAAGAACTTAAACTGTGTGGTGTTCACTGTGGGAAGGAGATGAGAAAATGAAGCTATGGGATTTTTTTTTAATTATTTTATCACTGGAGGAAGTGAACTGAAAAAAAAAAAAGTTGCTTTCAATAAAGCCTGAAATGCAAACCCAGACAATTGGGTACTTCGGATTGCACACAGTATACAACTGTAGGAAGATTTATTTCATTTCATATATAAATGTATAGATAGATAGATATTTAACTTAAACAAGAAAGCAGAGCTTGTGTGGCTGAGAACCTTAGGGACACTGAATATTCCCTAAGACAATGCTGTTCATGTTGAGTGATTCTAGCATACTGTACACAGTTGCAGGTACGAATCTATCCCCATCTTGCTAATTCATGGCAGCTGAATTAGCAGGAAAAGAATGAAAACCACTCGTACAGAACTAGTGTACAAACATGTCAGAGAAACCCAGGAAGACATATGGAGGCAGTCTGCTTGTGAGCACCGTGGTCTGCTCCAATTACGAAATAATGAAAGAATAGGGAAAGTAAAAAGCCTGAAGCAATACACTGGCATGACGTTGCTGTGCTGTGAGGAAAGGAGCAAGGTGCAGGATACTTTCGATGATGAGGGTCCTTGCATTCCAACACTCCTGTTATGGGAGCCGTCCCACCATGTCTCTGTAATGTCAGTGAGGTCACATCCCCGCAGGTGTGTGTACATCTTTAATTTCTCTTGTTTATTCCCCATGCTTACATACATTAGCATAGAGATGTTTAAGCTGGGCCCTTGATGGAGGTGGGATGGAGTCCTTCGTACTGCTCGTTAGGTGCTCTCCTGCTGACCCATGACCCTTTTCCAGGCTCTGGACATCTATCACTGACATTAGCATCAAACTGAGAGGAGGGGGATGGATTGAGGTTCCTCTCTCCTGGAAACTCTAGTTTAAAGTCCTCTTCAAGAGCCTGGCAAGCCTATGACCGATGTTCTTCCCCTTCTCTGACAGGTGGACCCTATCAGCCCCTAGCAGACCAAGTTTCTCAAAGTGAGTCCTGTGGTCTGAGTAACTGAATCCCTGGCAGTGGCACCAGTCCTGCAACCATCTGTTGATTTGCCAGATTCGATAGGTACTGTCAATTCCCTTGCCTTTGAGCGGCAGGGCTCACGAAAAAACTACCTGTGCTCCTGTGTCCTTTACTGCTGCTCCCAGGGCTCTGTAATTCCTGAGCAACAGTATCAAAATGGAAGAGCATCACTATATGTGTTGGTCATAGACAACTTGAACAATTTGGAAATCAGTTTTTCAGTAAGCAAGTAATGAATGTTGATGAAGTAATTCATATAACCAAAGGAGTATATGTGCTATCTGCTACAGGCTCTCATACAATGAATAGTCCACTGTACCAGAACATAATATTTTTAGCAAAAGGGAAAGGAAAACTAATTACTGGGGGCATATGTCCGCTATTCTAACAGTAGCGAAAACATAGTTCCATGGGAAAGTCTGTTAGCAGGCTGACATCTTTGTAAGGAGACACTGCACAACTGTAGGTAGTACTGAAAAAGGGAAAGGTTTGACAGGAATACGCTGTTGTTTAGAAGGAGCATATAGTTGCTGAGTGCAGGAAGGAGGAGAAGGAAGCAGACACTGGGATTTACGTCCAAATATGACTTTATTTGTGCCTTCAGTTGCAGGATCTTTAGAGTATAGTGTGCTTATTAAATGACACGTCTAGTTTATGAGGACAGTAAGTGAGGAGTACATAGCAGATACTTTTCCATGGTCTATGATCTCCACGTATGTATAGCAGTTCCAAATGAAGCAGGATAATTGTCATCTTTCTGTATTACTAGTTATGCTTTGAGTATAGAGGAATGTGGGACTGATGACAGTCAATTTAAGATCTCTATTGGAAACTGAGTTTACTGTATAATTTTGGTGAAAATAGAGACTTTTAAAGATGCTTTATACTTTTATGTAGCAACAATAAAAATAAAGAAAATTCCTAAGTACAGGAAGAAAGTGGCGTAAGTGAAAGGACCAGAAAATCACAAGATCAATGATTTTGTGCTACAGGGGAGTACAGGAAATAAAATAGGCTTTAAAACTGAACAATAACACCTGTATTGTTTTGTCAGGGGAAATAAAGGGATAAGAATGTATTACTTCAAAACTAAACTTGGGGGCAATGAAGATAGTGACCTATGAGATTAGGTATGCATTCCTGGGTATGGAGAGGAATGCATGTTAAGCATAACTAGTCGTCTTTGCACAAATCCAAAAGGGAGACAACAGGTAGCCTGCAGGTTTGCTGATGTGGCAGTCATACAAAGAAAAAGTGGAGGCAACATCAAGGTAAAGAGGCGCAGGGAAAAAATGCAAATGCAGTACTATAGAAATATTTAACCTCAGCCAGAGTGTTCCTGAAATATAAACAATGTTCTCTGAAATTCAAAAGCACAAAGAGACCTACATTATTAGAGCTTTTTCTGCTTTTCACTCTTTCCCTCTTTTCTTTCCCATTTCCCTCCTCCCCCCCCCCCCCCCCCCCCCCCCCCCCATTACCCAAGAACCCATAACTCACATCTTGGAAATTAATTATTCTGTGGTGGCACACTGATGCCTGTTCAGTTATTCCACTTATAATTTCAGCCATCAGCATGAGTGCCTGAGTTTCCAGAGCTATCAATATTCAGATCTCCTACTCCAGCAGGCTTTCTGCAGTTCAGTTGCTCTGTCAGGGCTTAAGCAGGACTGAGTAGGATCTACCCTAAGGTGAACTGAGGTTCTCACAAAGACAATGCATAATGAAGGATGACTGCTGGTGAATATATCACTCCTACTCTTTAATTTGGAAAGCCAGCAGAATGTATTGGGAACAGGCATCTTCCTGACAGGTTTCACAGTCAGCTTCTGTAGGCTGATCACACAAAAGCAAGGGCTGTCCCTTAGGGCCTGCCTGCTGGTCTGGAACCAAAAGCTGGCTTTATAGCTTTCAAATACAGCATTCTGCGTATTTTCCACAACAGGGATATATAAAACACTTGTACTACCATAAGTAGGGTTCTTATAATTCCCAGGTCATACACAAAAGTTCAGAGACTGTTCTGCTGTTGGGTTGCCAAAGTACTTTCACCCCAAGGTAACCTTAGATAAGTTTTGATGTGTGTTTATAAGAAACTGAAAATAAAATATTTGTACAGATGTATGAGTAGTACATTTATCCATTGCATTTTCCATTTCATATAACATCCACTTTGGCATGCTAAGAATGGGTATTGAGAAGTACATTTCTGTAGAGGTTTGTCAAATCATTTCCAATTGTAATGTAACAATACTTCAATGTAAGTTGTAGAACAAGATAAATTCCACTGTAAATAGGATTTCTACCTTGTACACATTATTTATTTGCAGGACTCCTAATGTTTTTGATAGAGGATTGCAAATCTTCACTTCTGTGTTCCTGATTTAAAAACAAACCACTCTCCACACACAGTTTTTTTTGCAAAGAATATGATAAACTCTAATCATTGTTCTGTGCAATAGAACATTCTATAATAAGTTACTGCTTTGGGATTTTTAGGTCAAAAATATTTAATTCAAATAGACTTTGGTGTTTTTTATCATTGGTATCAGGACAATGACAACATGCCACTTTCTTACACTATAATGTATCTTCCACTTGAGTGTGTGTTTGCATCTATTTTTCCCTTCATTGATTTTTGTGTGTGGTATTGTACTGGCAAAAAACATTGCTAGTAAATACTATAGTCTTAATCAGTAGTAAAGAAATGGAAGGAAGAAACAAGTCCTGTACTTACAAAATATTCAAGAAAAATGCTATTTTGACCTCCTTATTTAATACAAGTAGACACATCATAAAAGCAAAAAAAATTTTTGGTTTTGACTATAGATAATATTTAATAAAAGGATGATATTTGCATCACTAGCTTTATGGTTAAGATGAACTTTAGCTTAAAATAATCTATTTGGGTTTTATGCAATTTTAAGAACATCCGTATGCTTATTCAGCAATACTCATTTTAATGTTTACATTGATCAAAGTGAAGATTGCTGTAGGAAGATATGGAAATGTTAAACTAAAGATTATGAAAATCATCATCTCTACTATGATGTATGCTAATGGTATCTTTCTAAAAAGATGGCGTAACTGAAAAGCTATGTTTGAACTAACTTCATAGATCGTGTATTAATTTAAATGTATACACTACGTACAGCATACAACGTGTTACAGCTTGCTCTGAAGCTTAGAGATCAGCATGCAAGTCTTGCATTCTAAGATACACAAAATATTAAGTTAATAGGGTAGTATTTTCAATGTGAAAGTGAGTTTTGGATATAGGCTAGAACTTAGAAATGCATGTAAAGAAAAGTAGCTAATATATTTGAAATTACTTCTGGAAATGTAATATTAAAGTTTCAGAATACAACTGCATATAAATATCTCATGTTGGTTCAGAGCCTTCTCTAAAATATAACTGCATCTAGCTACTTTTCTGCTCAGTGTTCAGGTTTAGTATGGTATTCTTTAATATGGATGCTGCCTAGTCACACAGCATTCACATCAAAATGCAAAGAACTCATCAAATGCGAAGTGTCACAAAAAACTGTAGAAACCCTCCCCATCTTATTCTGCTTGAGTTTAACAGTAGTTTCACCCATACTGAATATTGAACAGGAAACGATAAAAAGAAAAGTGAAGATGAGCACTCATTGCTTATACATTCTTTTTACAGTTCTTTATAATAGCTTCAAAATTAACTGTACGTCATTATTATAGGAAGACTAATTATTGTGTTTATTGTTTAGATGAATTCTGGTTCTCAGATGGGTCCTTATCTGATAAAGCCAAATTCAATGATCCTGGCCTGATGCCCCTGCCAGACACTGCCACAGGGCTAGACTGGTCCCACCTGGTAGATGCTGCACGAGCGTTTGAAGGTAACAGGAAAAGCTGAATAAAGATCACTGTTCGCTACGCAAACTTTCTTTTTTATTATTTTTTAAGAAAAAAAAAAAAAAAAAACACAACATAATATATATATTGCATGGCCACGTTTTGAAATACAAATATCCAATGTTTGCCTCTGAAGCCCTTTTGTTCTTTTGGATGCATTACTTCTCAGTGGTGTAGATTGCCACTGAAAAATTTGGGGGTGTTCATGATACTCTCAGTATCTATCCTAGATACAATTCAGTGACTTAGGGGCCAAAGTTGTCTCTGCAGTCAATTGAAAAATCAGATGCTTCGAATGAGAGATTCAAAGCACAGAAGTTAGATACTTAAAAAGAGACTGGGAGTAACAACTTATCTGGGTTTATTGTGTTGTCTCTATAAACTTTGTATGTGCAGTCCAAATGATGTTGCTGTCCTTCTCAGTTTTCACAATAAGCCCTTGTAAAACAGCAAAAATATATGCTGTACCTTCCAGTAGCAGAATTTGAGGTGCAGGATATAAACCAGGTCTGCACTATTTAATTATAAGACCAGTTTAACTAAGTAAAAACCTCATTCACCTCTCTGGCAGCTAGACCTACATGTAATGTATAAACACAGATAAGTAGTTGCTTGTTTTAAACTATCTATGAAGTTGTGTGTTTGTGTTGTTTCATTTCTGAGGAGTGTTTTGGTTAGGTCATGGGTCTGTCCTAAAGTCTGCAACATTTGTTATCTGCTATTACTCTCACTAGTGAATATATGAGAAGTCAGAGGTATCTGAATAAGGATGAAATTACTGCAATCATTATATATAATATAAGGTACAGGTCTCAACTTTATGAGAACAGGTTATTAAGTTAGTGATGAGGTGTTCTGTTTTTTCATCTAAAAGGTAACCATGGTAATAATATTTCTGGTACTGATTCCTTCCCTGAGTCTGAAGTGATTAAATTTCAATTTGATCAAAAGCTCTTGAGAAGTACTTACTATACTAATGTAAATGTCATTATTGAAATTTTAAAAAACAAAACAAACAACAAAAAACAGACCAACAGTGATGATTAGCAATCAAAAGTACTGTATTGTTTCTTAATGTGATTAATTTTATCTGTATTCATTACTGTTCAGTACTACTTACATACATCTGTTGTAGCTGGCAGGAAGCTGTACTGTAAGACTGAAAGTCTAACAAGTGGTGCCATGCATTTGTATGTTTGATTGCTCAGGCAACATCCTGGCACTTGTTATTGATATCTTAACAACTGAAAATAGATTTGGATAAGTAAATGACAAATTTTATAACTTTGTACATGAAGAATATTTTTAAATGCTAACAGTAATTGAGTTCAGCTATCTAAAAGGTCATTCTGTATCAATTATGCTCCTCTATATTTAGATTTAATTGAAAACTTTGATTTTCATTGCTTTTAGCATTTAATATTCTGAAAATATAGTCATTTAGGTAAGAGTTATGTGAGTGTTCGTTTAAGAGAGAACAGTAAAACAACATAACTATCCACAGTGCTTTGTTATAGGGAGGTGGGGATATTGTTGGGTTATAGTTGCAAACATCTTTTTTATATACATATTTTAAATATACAACTGTATGTACATAAAGCTGAAGAAATGATGGTCTGAGTTGCAAGATGGAAACTTTTTATTGCTTTTTTCTTTAAATTTTTAGAAGAACCTGAGCAGTAAATAATAGTTTTGTATGAAGAAACATAATTCTTTTCTGTTTAGAACTCTGCAGTAGAGACACCCACGTGTATGTTAACTGATTTTTAAAATGCTTTGACTAGATTCATAGTACTGCAACCTAGGAGTAGAATTTTTAAGCCCTTGCTCAACTTTCTCTATCTGATGTCTTGCAATTTGAAAGTCATTTAGAAAAGAATAACTGATAGGGATATCATTAAAAATTCACTGGGAGGGAGTGGGTTGGATATGAATTGGCAGATCCTTTTCCCTTATGTATTTTAATGGTGATAAATGAGGAGTTGCCTCAACAGTATATAAAAATAGCTTGGAACTACTGTTCTGCATTCTGTCAATGTGAAAAATAGAGAGTAGATGATTCTAAAAATCATAAACTGATTAATATAAAATTATTTTGATAAATGGGATCACGTTTTATATAAGGCAGTTTCAAAAAAATACAGTAAAAAGGATCAAAAATGGGTAGCATATGTTTTTAATGTTAAAACTAATCTGTAGTTTGGCTTCATCAAGCTGATATTTAAGTCATATTCTTTTCTAGAACATAGACTTCAGTTTATTTTTTTCTTTGTACAAGGTCTTTTATTAGTATTATTTCATTAGTATTACCAAACTGATTCCAAGGTCAGAGGTTTTTTTCCCTTTGATTTCTGTACACTGTATATTGATCACCTGCACATTTTGATCAGTTCAAAATCCACATGGGTCTTGCAATCCTTCATTTGTCTGTCTTTAAATGCTGTTATATTCTGGTTAATAGCATATATAGCCTTTCGAGCTGTTTGTTGGAGTTAGTTGAATGAAGAGTAAAATACAGTAGCAACATTTTTGCTACCATCATCTGTGCTCAGAGTTTATTCATGGATGTAATGAGAAAGGGCTCTCATTTTAGCTTAACTCTCTTCGCCCCCCCCGCCCCCCACCTGAACAGCTGAGGAGTTTGTTCATTAATTAGTATTATAATTAATATTAGCCTTTATCCTAGTGACATCTTGATCTTATGTAGAACAGCAGTTTCTAAACTGTGTTCTGCAAGGCTGGAGTAAGTATTTGAAGGACAGTATATGAGGCAGTCATAACTGTTTTTAATTGACAGAGTGATGATAATGCTTTTTTTACTTTGTGAGGATTTCATTTTTAATGCTTTGCTTGGCAAGAACTTTCGTGGGAAGCAGAATACTTCCTTCAAATACTTCCTTTGCTGTTATGTGGACAGGTCTCCAAAGTGCAATGAAGAGTTGTGCAGTGGTTAACTCCCCAAGCTCCAGAAGCTGCATCTGTAAGAGGTTTTGCTTGAGCTGTTTCTGCTGAGGGTCAATATCTATAAGCTAGAGTTCAGTGCAACATTATTGTAAGTGTTTGCACTGCCTTCCATTGCAGGGCATAGATTTGATTCTGGTATTTATCCAGAGATGATTTTCGGAATTCCTGTGGTCAGTTGCAAGGGGTATCCTTCAATTTCTTTCATACATGGATAGGCTACTTCCATTCCTGTATGTTATTTTGGTAGTAGCTGCAGAGAGTCAGGGGAGCAGTTGGCATGCTGGAAGTTCATTGTGGTAATATCTTTGTATCTATCCCTCAAGCAAACCAAAAAAAAATAGAACTTCTGTGACTGTGCATCAGAAGAGAGAAAATAGGGTTTAGGGAGGGCAATTGAAGTGAGAATAGGAGAAAGAAACAGAAATAAAGCAACTTTTTGAGCTGAGTAAAGATAAAGTTATGGGGATTCACAGAATAAATTTGAAAGATGAATAAGAAAAACAATCTCAGAAAAGAATAAAGAAAAAGGAGAGAATATGTTGTTTGTTTTGTTTTCCAATTCTGTTTTTGTATTATCCTTCAGGTAGATCCACAAGTTAGGAAAGAAGGACAGGTTTTCAATGTGTTGCTGATGGCTAATTTTGGCCTAATGATGCTTGCTGATGGCTAGTTTTGGATCTTTTAAAGAACTTGTGGAACAAAAATTGAAATCTTCCTAGATGTCTACTTCTGTTACTGTCGTTATAGAAAAGGGTTGACCCAAACATAAAAATTATTATGATGAATAGATCTTTTTACTATTTTTGTTACTTTAAGCTGGTTGTATTCTGCTTTACAAAGAATAGTGTTTTTTAAATCATATTAGGGGAATTAACAACCTAAGAAAGTCCCTCTGGTATCTCTAATTTAGTTCATTGAAATAGGTGGTTTCACTTTCTGATTATTTTCCAGGTTATTTTTATGAGCATCTGCTAGCCATGCCAATCAGAGTGTAGTGTTTCTTAATGCCAGTTTATCTTTGCAGAAACATCTGTGCTACTATAATTAATATTATTTTAATATTTCCATTTAAAAATCTTTATAGCTTAATGCGAGTAATGCTACACAGAACATAACGAGAAAGAAGTGAAGCATTCAACAAGAGAGAATTATTTTAATAATAATTATATTTTAAATTGTTAGATAAATAAAATACTCATTTAGCGTTTGGTAATTTCTAATGCATGCCTGTGTAGCTCTGTTTTGCTTCCATGCGTATGTCAATGTATGTGGGTAACCTTAGCTTTAATAGTGAAAGGGATGCTTCATGCACTATACTTATTTCAGCCTTTTGTGCTTTGCAGCACATGAAAATGCCTGGAGTTCTTTTCTGGCCTTTGTTAGTGGGCTGAAACCATGAAAATCTAGACTGAAATTCTGAGTGGCTACAGCTGTACAATTCTATTACCTGAAAGTCAGTCACAGCTGTTGCCTCATCTTTAGTCTTGCTAAATCAATAGTTGCTTAAGCTTTTGTACAAACACCAGTACATTTTGTGGAATGATAGAATCACAGAATGGTTTGGGTTGGAAGGGACTGTAAGGATTACCCAGTTCCAACCCCCTGCCATGGGCAGGGACACCTCCCACCAGACCAGGTTGTCCAAAGCCCCATCCAGCCTGGCTTTGAACGTTTCCAAGGATGGGGCATCAACAGCTTCTCTGGGCTGCCTGTTTCAGGTCCTCACCAGCCCCTGAACAAAGAGATTCCTGCTAACATTTAAACTAAATCTCCCCTCCTTTAGTTTAAAGACATAAAGACTTGTCCTATCACTATACTCCCTGATAGATTATTTCCCCATCTTTCCTGTAGGCCCCCTTTAGTTACTGGAAGGCTGCTGATACAAGGTCTCCACCAGAGCCTTCTCTTCTCCAGGCTGATCAGCCTCAACTCTCTCAGCCTCATTTTGAGACTATTTTAGAACCATTTTCTCAAATGGTTTTCTATGCATGGGTCCTTTGTGTGGTTTGGTAAGAATGTCCCAGATAAAATTAGAGCTCTGAGATTTTAGCATACACATACCACTTGAATAGGAGGTGTCCTCATAATTTGGAGGAAGCAGAACTTATATCTACAGTATCATAGCCGGAAATGCACCTGATTATTCTATCAAAAAAATTAACTGTCAGCAAAAAGTAGCTTTTGATTTCATTTTTGTGGATGGAGTCAAGCCAATTCTGTTAAGAACATATGAAAATGGAATCAGTTGGAAGATTTTGCTCTTTGAAGCACAAGTTCGATTTTGATCACAGTTCAGCTTTAAAAGCGTTTCTGATTTAAATAGTGAACTTCTGAAACTATTGCTAAGCATGAATACTTGTGTAGAGATCAGTGAGATGATAGTTATTAAAAATAAAAATATCTTTAAAAGTACTTGAACAGTATTCAAAGGCAAAATATTTGTTACTCAAGGATCTTGTTGATGTACGAGTTGTTGCAAAAGTTTTGGTCACAAACTTGTTCAGAGAATGATTTTGATGCTAACCAGGCTTTTGAAAATTAATTAGCTGTTCTTTGAAGAGCAACACAGGAATTTACAGAATATGATGTATGTTTGGGGACTTCTGTTTTCTAATGGCCATGTAGTGACTTGTTACTCACCTAAAGAATGTAATATGGTTTCAAGTTTTATAAAGATATCAATTTTTGAAAAATATATTATGTAAATAAAAAAGTTTTAATAATTAATTTCCTATTCTAAGAGTTACTATTTTTAATGACCTACAATTGAAATTCTTTATGGAATATACAAAGAAGAAAAAGTCAATCTACACATTATGCTTCATTGCACCCATGTTTTTGTATTTTGTTGTATATTGAAGTAATATAAAGATATTTTTAAATAGTGGGTTTTAAACTTTCCTCGTGTGGTTTCATTAACAGCTGCATGCATCTATTTTTACACCTGCTTTTATCCATCAGGAGAAAGATATTTTCCTGAATAAACTGCCAAAATGTATTCTCAGCTGACAAAATACGCCAGACAAGTGGCCATTCTCTTCAATTAGGCTTACTCCACAGTGGAAGGAAAATGCATGCTTTTATGTTACAGTAGAATTGCCTGTGAGATGCAATGTCACATATCACGTTAGTCGTGCCCATAGAAAAAATAGCAACATAACATTTGTTGCTGACTTTTTCTTCTATCAAGAGATAATGAAAATGTGGAGACTATAGAAGTGAAATTGATTATTTGACATGTACTTCAAACTTACGACCCATGCTGTTGTCAGGCTGATAGCTTTCAAAGCCTTGTTTCTAGCCTACATACTTTGTTCAAGTTGGGAACCTAGTTTATCTATACTAATTAAATCTATACCCCTTAACGTGTTTCAAATTGATCGTGTTTAAAATTATATTCTTACTTTATTGCCAACACATGAAAAAGTTGTGTTCATATTTGCCAAATCCTAGTCAGAAAAAAAGATAAAATTGGAGGAAATGATCTGTGGTCTTTAAAATTGGGTAAAAGATCGCATCCAGTTTTTCTTCCTTCTATAATAAAATGAACTGTTACTCTTCGCTGTTCATTTAAAACAAAAACATTCAGTTAGAAATGCCTTCGAACGGTTTTCTGCTGGCTTCCTTTTTTCATTTAGTACAAGTATTAAAACAAATTTTTCTTCCTAGTTATAATGGTCTGGCCTGTATTTGCTGTTTAGGTGCTTAGGGTTTGGAGGATTGTCTCTTTGTGTGTTATGCCAAATTGTCATGCTGTGTGTCACAATACTGGGTATTATTATTAGAGACACTGGGTGTGCCATCTCATGCTTTATTGTAATGTTGGTGTTGTGTAAAAATGTTTTTGTAAGGCTGGTGGTGAGAGCCAGCATGAGTTGCCCTGGGAGTATTCATCATGTGAACTTTACATAAGGGTCACAGCTACTTTAGTGGAGATGGACTGTCTTGTTTATAGGAACATTCTAAATCTTATTCCAGGTTTTGACTCTGATGAAGAACTTGGGCCGTTCTGTCATCACACGCCGTTTCTAGGTGATGATCTGGGATTGATGACTTTTACCTTTTGTAAACTTTCTTTAATATTTCCTATGTTTGCACGTTTGCATGACAATGCAAGCTTTGGGTCTGTGGGGTGGTAGAGCAAGGGGACAAAGGGCAAGGCAGGCATGTTGTCACCTGAATTTATACAAACCTACAGACATGGATTTTGTTTGACAGAAATAAGTTAAATTGATCTCCACGGAATATGGATGTTTTTATAGAAGACAAATTAAATCCTAATGAATGCATCATTTACTCCCATTCTGTGCAATGATGATCTGCATGGCATAATTCTATTATGTGGTGACTGATATATTTTGGCAACCACACTGTATATCCATAGGTAATTATTTATATGCTTGTTAGATTACTCTCTAGATGAATCCAATGTAGGTAATAGTGTGCCTTGGTAATATATATATAACAAAAACTTCAATTGATTAAAAACTAATATGAATTAGTTGCTTTTTAAGTATGCAGATGGCCAGTAGGTTCTGCAAATGCTTGAGACTACAGTAAACAGTACAAAATGGTACAAAATGAAGAGTGCAGATTTCTGAGGAATCTGAGGGCTTTAAGTCCATGGAAAATGCAAACCTTTTCAATGATTTATTGTCATTGGTTGTGGCCCTGAGTTCTCAAGCTGTTTTCTGTGGATTTCATCAAGACCAATTTACTATTCCTATCAGCCTTAACTGGTCCAAAGAAATATGAGACAAAAAAATTGCTTTGAGGTTGCCTTTGGATGCAGATGTGGGGAAGCCAACTACTTGGAATATACTTAACATCTGCTGATTATCTTCGAAGCTGTGATGTAGAAACCTACATCCCGTTGTCGAACTGAACCAGGATACTGGCTGTAATACAGCCTTTTGTTTTATACATATGTCTTGCTTTAAACATATCCTTACGTTACTTTTTTATTTTTTTACAGATCAGAGAGTAGCATCTTTTTGTACCTTGGATGATATGCAGCAAGCTCAGGGCTTGGAAGGACCACAAGAATTACCTTTGGATGAGAGTCCCACAGATGGAAAAGATTTCCTCGAGGCTACTGGGTATGTCAAAATTAAAGCATGTTTCTTGACACAACAACAACAACAACAAAACACTGATTTTCTCCTAATGTTGCATGTTATGTGGTGGTGAGAGTTCTTTCTCCCTCTTCGTTCTTGTGGTAGGAAAAATATATGTAGGACAGAGGTTCCCATTACTGTTGGAATATAACACACACTCCCCAGAACAACAAATAAAGCGATGCATGTCCTTTTCCCTAACTTAAATGCTGTCAAAGGGAGGGCATATAGAAGGAAATGGAAAGACAAAACTGGATGAAATGGATAATTTGGGCAGCCAAAAAGTGGAGAAAAGAGAGGAGAGAGTCAACATGTTAACATAAAGAAAGAAATCAGAAGAGTATAGAAAGCAGAGTACCACTGCTCTGAAAACGTGCAGGTTTTAAAATTAAATGTACTATTTCATTTAAAAAAAAAAAAAAACTTCCCATTTTTCTGTCCTCTGTATAAGGAGAATGGGTAGGAGAGAATCTTGTTCAGATCAGTGTTATGGAATGCTGAAATTATTCTAATGTTACATTTGATATTGATATGTTAGGGATGAACACTACCTTTTCAGAATGTAGTGATACAGTTTATCGCATGATCTTCAGCTATAAGAAGTTTAGAATTTGGTTGAAACTGTTCAGAAATTAGCACGTTGTACTTACGAGACCTGAGGAAGAAAATAAGACATTGGATGGAACTGTCTTGGTCCATCTACTGGTTTATGGAAGTTAATAAAACTTTACTCCTATTCAGCTAACAGATACTACCTGTAGGGAATTGACAAGCTTTTTAACATCAGAAATCCACTCAGTGACACTGTCCTGCATAATAGGTGCCATAAATAACTAAAATCCTACCAATTTTGCAGTCCTAATTTAGATAATGAAGCTACTGGACAAAGAGTCCAGTTCGTCTTTGAGTGTCAGTCTACCAAAGCAATCTGTGTGTAATGAACACTAGTTTGCTTGTATGAGCAGCAACTTTGTCTTTCCAAAAGTATTTTTGGTATTTATTTGACCATAACAGGAAACTTTCTCTAGAAACGATGTAAATGGCTCCAACTACTTTATTTCAAAAAGCATGATGTCAAATTGTCTATATGCATGTTTCATTGTTACTTGGTAGCAGACTGATCATGATTTGATGTTACTTTTGAAAAGTATTGTTTCTTGGAACCAACCTCAGACCAGTTCCATCTAGGAAATTTGTAGTATAGCCAGATAAAGTGCTCTCATGAGAATAGTGCAGAGTATAGGTTGATGCACCTGAAAGCCAAATTTTTCACTGTATTTATGCTATACAATAATAGTTTCTTTTTTTCATCTGGATAGAACTGATGACAGGAGCTCAGCTCTGTAGTATATTACATCCTGATCTGCAGCAAACATCTCAGACCTTGGAATTTACCTTTTGCAGTTGTTCATGTTCAGGGAAAAAATGCTACTTGAAAATCCATAGTTTTTCATCTACGCAGAGAGAAATGAATTAAGAGAACCCGTAACGGAGGACTGTGGGAAACTGCCCAACTTCTTCATACCCAGTGATCTGGGAGAGGATTAGATTATCATCTTTTTTTTTTTTTTTTTATCCCTGTCTTCTCTGCTGTGGGGAGTGTACTTGTTTTAAAAACGGGGATTGAGAAGCAGAGTCTGTCAATTAGCACACCTTAAAAGAAAAACATCTTTGATTAGTTTTGCTCTTCAACTGCAGGAGTGGAAGAACAGGAAATGGAGGGAAAAGAAAGCTTTTAGTCTTCTTGCTTGTTAGGCTATCACGTTATAATTTGAAGCAATTTTACACAAATTAACTTACATGGTTAAATGCATTTATTTCAACGACTTCTAAGTCCGCATTTTTCATCAGCCAAGTGATCAATAGGGTTTAAAAGACTTTAAAAAAAAAAAGATATTCCTCTTCAAGCATGGGAAAATCTGTCTGATTTTTGCACTTGCATGAAACAGCTGATTCAGCTCTGTATATAAAGCTACTCTCTCTTCAGCTTCTCTCTTTTAGACAAAGTAATTCACGTTACGGCTAATTTCATCTATAACATATGAGAAACTGTCTCCCACAGTGCTTGTTGTCATACAGGAAACAGAAGCTATTCTCAATATTTTCCTTCACTCATGCATTTGATTAACCTGTGGCAATATTTCATATGTTTTGACCTTTAAGCAAAATATTTGTCTCTGTAAAGCTGTAGGTTTATCTTTTACTGGAAATGACACAACTGCAGACCAGACAAAAGAATTCTAACAGCTCTTTTGGTTTACAATAATTGCTGCTGCAGCTTGCTTCAGATTAGTACAGTCCTTATCTGAAAGCAGCTTGTTAACAAATGTGCTCAGCACACCATTTAGCAGCAAGTTTGACTTGCACTGTGAAGGTATGTGCAAATAATACCTAAAACATTCCTTCTTAATTATTTTAATTTCTTCTAGGTTTGCACGTGAGGTTGTGTCATATTTCAGATATTAAAGAAATAGGTTTATGTTCTGGTAATAGTTTTCCACTGTTGCTATTTTTATCTTTAATTCCCAAACTATTCCTAAACTAATTTGTTTTCTCTGTTATGCCTAAAAGTCTTATTCTGCAAAAGCAGGGGGAGAAAATGGAGGAGAAAATTGTTTTTAAGTAACTTGGAGTGAAGGTTCTGGTTTACTTTATAGGGAGCATGCTCCGACTACTCTGACTGGAAAAGTTAACCAGCTGGAAGTGATCCTCCGGCAACTACAAACCGACCTGAGAAAGGTAAGAGATCATTAATGGTATTATTACTTTGTAGTTTTAATAGCTAGATTTTTATGCAGAGTTCATTAAAGATTTGAAAAAAGTGCATCAGTTAAAATAGGTATCATAATGATGATTAATGAATGGTAGTTCCTTGTGGTTGATCAGAACACTGAAGTGCAGAGAGTCCTGTGGGAATGGTTACACAAACAAGTTGCTTTAAGGCTGACTTGTTTACAGGTCATTGACTACTCCAAAAGAAATTGTCCCACCTGTAGTCATAGCCCAGAATAAATAAGGTACTTTATCTCCATTTTGTGGTACCTTGGATTTGAGAAAGGATAGGGATATGCATGCAGGTTCTATTTCTGAGCAGTTAACACTCTAGATTTGTCATCCTTGTTGCCTTGTGGTGTCTTGATCATGTAACAGTGAGTTGATTTGTCTCATTTGCTGTCTAATTCCTGAACTGGAAACAGTACCAGGACTGGTAGAAATGAGACTTGCTTTTATTCAGAAAATAATCATTATAGGTAAGATTTTGAAAGTAGATAATTTTCTTTCTTCCTGGACTCTCACATATTATCTGTAATACTTGAAGTCTTCCCATCTTTTTAGTCCTTGAAGTTTTTTGTTAAATTGAATGAATTCCTAGATTGTTTTGTATTGAAGTAGCATCTAGTTTTCTTTTTAGATTGCATTAGTTTCAAAACAACATACCCCAGAATGAATAAGGTACTTGGAGCATATTTTGGGAATCAGCTTAGAGTTAGTTGTCAAAATGGATTAGGGAGCTCAATATATAACTTGTATGACTTGAAGAGAAATAATAGCAACAAAAATAACTGCTCTATCATGACTACTCACTTTTTGCAATTTGTATCTTTATTAACCAGGAAAAACAGGACAAAGCAGTTCTCCAAGCAGAGGTACAGCATCTGAGACAAGATAACATGAGACTTCAAGAGGAGTCTCAAACAGCAGCTGCTCAACTGAGGAAATTTACAGAATGGTTTTTCAATACGATAGACAAAAAATCCTAATGGCTGGACCCCCTTCGAAAATACTTACTTGTAACAGCTGTAATGTAACAGCTGTATTTTTTTGATTAGCGGGATAATAATTTCACTGTGTTCACAATCCATTTTAGGTGTTTCTGCTACATTCTCTATCCAGCTTTATTCATTTGAAAAAGGGAGAACTGTGGTAAATGTCTTTAAATTCATATGAAGAAAGCAGAGAATAGCAGATATTTGTTTGTGTGAAGATGAATGTAAAAAAAAAAATTCTTAGTGTCATTTTAGACATTTTTAGAAGATGCGCTGGCTAGGGCTTGCCTGAAGAGGAATATTTGGGGTTTTAGTTCCTTCATTTCAGGTGCGCTGGTGAAGATGTTAAAGCAATTTACATTAGCTTGGGCTTCAGTATTGTAAGATAAAAAGAATAACCAGACATATACTTTAATGTTTAAAAGGTGCTCTATTTTTTTGTATGTACAGTAGTTTTATTTCCACGGTCCACATTGTCATAGCAATAAGAATGGAGGTATAGTGAATAGTCAAAAAGCTGTGTTTATAAAATGTTAGCACTGATGTGTTTAACACTAGTTTGGATGCAGATACATTAGAGATTATTTATTTGCAGGAACAAATGGTGCCTGAATATAAACAGTGTTCTGATTTTCTAAAGATTCACATGCCTTGTAAATGGCTCACTGGGGTTAGCCCACTCCCAACTTCAGTTACTTTTGTATAGTTGATGTTCAGCTAAACAGTTATATTGCTTAACTATTGGAATCATGTATGGTGTGAGCCAGCCAATCAATTGTACAATGCCAAATTTGTTTATCTTTGTACAGAAGCTTTGATCAAGTGTCTTGTATTTAACACCTTTATTTAAGCTTATTTAACCTTAAATTGTTGATTTTATAAAGTTTGTTTTATCTGCACTATGGTGAGGTCAGTTGGTTGCAAGCTGTAATATTTTTAGCTTGCCAAGACTGTACTGAGGAGTTCTAGAAAATTCTAACAATTGGATGCTGCTAGTACACAATTGATTTGTTTGTATGCTTTAACATTTTTAACTGTTTAATTTGAAATGAACATACATCCTGCTTTTTTAATAAATGTTAAAAATCTAAACCTGAAAAATTATTTTATCTTGTATCATCTACAACCATTGTCATTAGCTCAGGTTTCCGTTCAGCTCACCGTCTAGGTTCTCAGTCTGGAGACAGTCCAAACCCCCCAAGCAATCAGTCCGTCATTACCAATGAGGAATTGTCACCGTTATCAAAGGAGCTTTCTTTGATGTGGCCTGTACTATAACTGAGGAGATAGCTTCACAGGTCAAGGAGTAAAAAGCTATTTTGACTGTTCACAGGCATTGATTTAGTGACCTATGAGAAAAACTGCTTTACTGCAAAATATGTTCTAAAGAAATATTTTTCAAAAGGTGTCTAGTTTTCATGTATTATTTTACATTAATCACAACAGCAGATAGGTTGCCATCCTCTTTTGTCTGCAATTGAAGATTTGATTGCAGTGTTAGCATGTGAGATGTGAAAGCAGGCTGATGATAGCTTGCACTGCTTTATTCCTCTTTAGCTACAGTTTTGTGTGTAGTATTGAGCTATACGTACTAAATCTATTCCAAAAAAGAAATACAAGTTTACAAAATGAAATGAAGCTAACAAGAACTTTTGAAGTTATCCTGCAATAAGAAAAAAAAAAAAAAAAAAAGGTTTCAAATCATGGTTGTATTCCAGTTTCCTTTCAGCAGCTAAATGCATTCAGGCAAGCCTACAGAAAATTGTAGAATCGTTACAGTATATATTCAACTGATGCAAATAAAATTCTGTATCCATTGTTTGCATATATTGGCTAAGAAATGGTTCGTAAATTGAACAAATGTCTATTCCTGCTATAATGATTGTTCTGAATAACTGCTCTTAGGAAAGGTTACATGGGCAGCAAATCAAGGCCTTGGTATCGTTGTATTCAAATGAAAAAGCCTTTGTATTTTCATCAAGAACTGACTCTTATCTACTCAACTATATCCATTAAGCTATATTAACTTAGAGTAATTAAACATGGCAGTCATGTGTTACACTAGATTCTGATTTAAACACTTTACAAGAGTCATTAGCAAACCCATCTGGCTGGACACCTTGCCAAAACAGCAGTGCTGAACAACTTCCACAATTTGTCTGTGAACACGTTTCTGTGAGGACTGGCCTCTTTGAGAAGCTGTGCTAACTGAAATGACCTTCAGAATAAGCTTTTTTTCTGAAGGAATGCTATTAGGTTTGTGTAAGAGTTGCTAATCCAATATCCATTTCAGCATTTGTCTCTATCAGTTATTGAAAATAAGCGTTATTATAATTACCTGTGCAGAAAGGATTGTCGGTAATTCTTTTTCTTCTTTTCTCACCAATTGAGAACTAATGCCTTAGCTGACCACTGCCTCACAGGAGTAGTTTCATCAGGGGCACATGATTCTTCCTCCAATGGCTATCACTGTGGAACAAGGTTTTTCGCTTGGCTGTTACTGTTTTAATGATGTTTGGATGCAATATTTATTAGACACCATAATACAGGTTCAGGTTTGGCATAAGTAAAGTGTATTTGACTGGACATTTAAGTTATCTGATGTTTTAGGAATAATACTTGGAGATATTAATAAAAACAACTGTTTTAGACATGTGGAAGCAAAGGCTAAGTCTATGTTAGCAACTAGCATGGAGCACGAGAAAAATTTAGTGTCAATGACCCAGACTTTGGGGGATGGGATGAGATCTTCCAGGCTCTTTCTTGTGCAGTCCCATGACTGGGCAGCCTTTGGTGGCTGCAATCATACAGTAGGTGGGCTCTGGTTTAGTTTTATCTGGAAGGATGCCAGGCCCTGTGCAATAAATAAAATCCATATGAACCAAAGCACAGTAAGTGGGGAGGATTTGGAAATTTACTTCAAAGACGCTTTTGTGAGCTCAACTTAAAACAGTAATACGGAAGTGTTTCAGATATCAACAAAGTCTTACTAGCACAGCAGGCAATGCTGTGAAATACCAAGATGCAGAAACCAAACCAGTCAGCTCAGGTATTTACTTCTGTAAAAGTAACAAACACAAACCGTGGCAAGATCACCAAATGTTTTACTTCTGCCTTAAAAGTGGCACACTAATTTGTATGTAGAGCCTTATTGAAGGGATCCTTATTGAGACGTTTCTCATGCTGTGGACTGCATTTTATTATGTATGTGGGTTTTTTTGAGACCATTATTACAAAAATCAGCAGTAATTTCTGCTATTTTTTTCTGTCCCTGAGAGCTTAGTTATTCTGTGCTTTCTGTTAGTAGGCACGTGATAGCTTTATACAGAACCTTTATACATCCTGTGCATTATTTCATATAAATTCTGAACTTGGGTCATCTTTTTTTTGTGCCCCAAATCCAGTTGTTTTGGAAAGAAATGTTTAAATTATTTGTAATGTAAACATGCTGGTATATTGTAGGGCAATTTCTTAGAATAACAATTGTCAGTCTGTAAAAATGTTGCTATATGCATTATAATGTTCTTGCAGCAGTATTTCATGAGCTCCCTCAAATATTTTGAAATTAGACTTTAGTTCTGATATCTAAGAAATTCAGTGGAACCCTGGAATTGTGTGATTTGAAAACATCTGAACCATTAATTATTGCCAAATAAGTTATTTGTTATCCCAGCTTCTCTCTTCCACAGCAAATACTAGAAGGAAAAGAATGTCTTTTCAACTCAAAAGCCTTTTTTTTTTTTTTTTTCCCAGACAAAAGCTTTCTTCTGTGTATTTGGGAGCAGATTATGCAAACTGAGAGGGAAATGTGTACTTTAGGAATCCAAGAAATGAATTTGCCTGGAAAAATAAATCTTAATCTCAGCTCTTTTCTCTATGCAGACAGGTTGTGTTTTTCATTTGATTCCCTACACGGCCTTTATTTTTCTCTCTCCTAGCACGTTCGCTTGCTTTTCTCTCAAGCGGAATCCAATGGCACATAAGCCAGAAGGCACACACAGTGAACTGCATCCCTGATCTGAACCTTGGGGACAGGTTTGTGTGGGTTTAGACAAAGCCACAGAGAAGGAAGGCCTAAACAGTTTTTGGTCTTTGCTCCTATGAAATTTGTAACAGTCGCTGTAGAAACAGAAAGTGGTAGAGGTACAATCCAGCCTTGCAAAATGTAAATCTTTGCTCTCTTGCAGTCTCTTTAGACACTTAGTGTCTTACCACATTGCGAGCTGTATGAATCATTTTCGAGTCATGAGTTAAGCCACCAGTCAAAAATGTATGTTTCTAAAATAGCCGTATCTAGCAGTTTTCTAACATCTTCACCAGGGAATCGATTAAAAAAAAAGATGGGGCAGGGGGGGAGCAGACACATTTGCTTAAGTTTTCTTTTGGTTTTCCTGTCAGATAGGCAGAGAACATTGCTGGCTGTTGCACTAAATCATGGGGAACTAGCTGGACCGGAGAGTGGAACAAGTGGGCTTAATTGCTCATACACTTTCACTTTAGAAATCACTTGAAGATATCAAACATTTCAATGTTGGAATCTTCTTTATCTTGTTGACTTCTCTAGGGAAGTAATTTTATGCCCTTTGTTCCATTTTTCAGGCGTGTGAGCCTTTTTTCATCCATTAAGCATTGATATTGAAAGGCTTCTTTGCTATATGGTATCATAGAATTAATCTAGTAAAAGTCACATCGACCTTGTCCTAATTGGAACAAACTGAGGCTGATAGGTGAGTAATGTGAATGTGTTAGTTTTGCAGAAAGGTTATAAATCTGTTTCATGTTTTGTTTTTTGTTTTTTGTTTTTTTTTCTCTATTCCCGTTATAAAATAGCAAATCATTAAATCTCAAAGGCTGAAAGCCAGCAGATGGGTATTTTCTGACCAATGTCATAAAGCCCCAAAGATTATTGCATATTCTGTTGTATCAGTTCATGTGTCCTTGTGTCTGCAGAGCAGCTGGAAGCATTTGCAATAAATCTGAGGAGAGATGATAGAGAGTAAGGAGGCAGAAATGTACCATGCCAGAAAGTGGGACATGCAAATACACTAATAGTAATCCTGGGCAATATTTGAGTTGTGGTGTTATTGATGACAGGTGAATTTATGTCCAAAGACTAGAATTTTAATAAAACTGTAAATATTCATGTATCTTGCTTATTTTTTTGTAAAGCCACTCTTTGGAACACAAAAAACAATTGTCAAACTACCTCAAGAAAGACTAAGCCCTGACTAGAAATGTGAGAGAAGGTCTGCAGTAGTCAGGCTTAATATCTAACATGGGGTAATTGGTTAGTCTGAAATTTACAGTGTTAGGAGCTCAGTCCTTTGCATATTCATTTCTATTTGAAACTCGTGAAAATCTGACTATTTAGAGTGACCAAAGCCATTGCTAATAGGATAAATATATGACACTAGGGTTGTCCAGAAATAAATACTAGTCTACCCATCTGAGGTTTTCATTACTCCTAACGCTATTTCAGCTCAGATGTGGCTTTGGTAAGTAGTGTATTTTTAAGATTTTTTTTTGTTGTGGAAAGCCAAGAGATCTGCATTCTCCTCATCAAGGCTGTGTTTCTCTCTCTAAAGACATTCTTTCAAGATGATGGATGTTCCTTTCACAAACCCAAGACACGGTGTTTCTTTTAAACAATAAATGTTTCTTTTGTGTGTGAGAACAGTGCTTCAGGAAGTGTATTTTTGCAATAGTGCTAAAAGCATGCAACTTCAAGCTGCTGGGCTCAAGTTTGTTCCCTAATAGATTTCAAATGAATCTGTATCTGAAATTTATGACTGGTGACTATCTTTTGTCACATAGCTCCCAGATTTTTGGTCATCCCTTTCTCTGCTAAGAGTTTCTCAGTAGGGGTTCAGTGCAAATATGCACACAACAAGAAGCTACTTCAGACTTGCACTATCTTCATTTTGTAGGAAATAGTTTTTAAAGATACAAATATCCTTTCTTTTTTCTCCCCTCTGTGCCTTCTCCTGTCATAAAGCTCAAAAAGGAACTTACGTATGGCTCAGGGTGGCTCGTCACCTAAACAATTCATAGCCTATTTGCTGAAATGTTTGTTTATGAGTATGGGACGATAAATATAATTACTAATATAAAAACTGTTCAACGTGCTTTCAGTCAGCATACAGACCAGAAGCAACCTTGTTTCCCGTGGGGGAGATGCCATTTCATCAATTTCAGTCCATGTTGGCTTGGACAGTAAGGAGTTGAGTCATCCACCACTCAAAAGAGAACGCAAACAATGGGCTCATTCCTATGTATGTTAATGTCATATAGCCAACAGCAGACACATATCATTTAGCCAGAAATGCTCTAAATGGCAGCATTAAATTGGATTGTGTTTTGTGGGCGTGTGCGTATAGGGTGGCAGATTTCTTTGAAAATATCAGCAAATATGATTCAATTCCTCTGGTGTAAATCAGGTTTAATATCATTAAAATTGCTGAAGAAAGTAAAAGTGGGAAAAACAATCAGTCTCTGTCTGAAATGGTGAATTACATCCAGACCGTGTTTAAAAATGAGGTCAAGTGATCAGACCAAAACAGGATCTGAAAATAAAATTGAAGCCTGTCTTTATTAACCATGACCTCAGTTGTCCAGTTTTTTGGCTCATTGATTTCTAATGTTAATGTGGTTTAAACATCTTACTAAGCTCTGGAGAATGTTCTTTCAACAGAACCATATCTATTAAATGAGTCATTTGCTCTTTAAAACTAGATAGCTTCACAGCACAGCATGCAGTAAGCCTCCTAACGTCTCGCCAATTGTCCGGCAAGACTGTTGATATTTATGCTGAGAAACTTTAAAGGGATGCTGACAGGAGAATTTCATCATCTATAAATAGCCTTATTAAGTTTCATGCGTAAAATCCTCCTGGATACTTCAAGAATGGATTCTTGCTAAGACTGTGTATAGGTACCTTCCTGTTCCATCCTAGTTTGTTATTGCAGAGCAACCTGGAGTTGTTCAGCTGCTGATTTTTTGTTATAAAACAAGCATGAAATAGAAGAAATCGAAGATAAAGTGAAATGAATCTTCAGACTAGCACAGATGAGCATTCTTTTTACACATTTTTATAACAGCATAGAGATTGTTTAATAATCTTCACGGAGAGAAAAATAGAAAAATGACTAGGCTTGCATATTTAACAGGCCAGTGTATAATTCCTGAATGCGCCATGTGTTCTCTGTCAAGCCATGCAGACAGCAAACCACATTACAGTGAATGGCTAACAATATGGTGATAATGACTTGTCCACATTTCAAAAGAAATGTTATGAATTTCCTCCAAAAAAAAATCACAATTTTTCACCTCAAGGAAAATCCTCAGAAACACCCAAGCTGCATTTTAATTTAAATGACATGGAAATGCTCACTTACTTGTATAGGGTATGAAGCCCTTAGTCAGTGTTAGAATGAGACTGAGATTGCTGATATGTGCTGACAGAAAACTGAGATGCTGAGTGTAGAGGCAGATATACCTGCACCTTTTCCTTGAAGGGAATATGCCTGAAATATCAAAAGGGCTTCCAGTCAAATGCTTGATTTGATTAGAATAAAGATGAGAGCAAGGTAATTGCTGACAGAACTACTCTGATCTTCTGAAGGAGACAGATTTTTTAATTTTTCTTTTTATTTTTCTGCTGTTCAGAAATAAATCTTTATTCTCTGTCCGCAAAGGCTTGTTTTTTTCCTCTTGCTTGTACTGTGGAGCTTCGAGCAGCTTCCGGGACTGCATAGTCCTGTCTGACACCTGAGGAAACCGTGGTTTTCCCTGGCACCCTATGGGTTATTTGTGAGTCTTTGTTACAGGCAAGTCTCCCATTCCTTTTGGGAGCCCCCAGCCAGCCTGCAGGCTCCCTGTTCTCTGTTCCCCCACTTCACGGTTTTCACCTGCCCCGCGTGCTGCAGCAAGCTGCTTGCTTGCATGCCAGAGTAAAGCCTCCTTCCTTTCTGCTGTCCAGCTGTAGCCTTTTAAACTGTACCTAACACACAATGCACGTACAGTAAGCAGCGAGCAAACAAATAAAACTGATAGCATCCTTTCCAATTATCTACAAATCTTCTGAAAGATTTGCTTGTGGTCATATAATGATAACTCTGGAAAATCTGGTGTTGCCAGTACTTAAGTGCAAACTGTGGGCTGCAGCTGGAAATGCAGGAAATAAAGTGGGTTTGAAAAAATGTAAACAGCTTCGTCTCATTAAAGTCTCCTACAAGGAGAAGCAGCACAAGAAACTTTGGGTAATTTGAAAGCCCTGACACAGTTTGAAACTTGACTGTAGAAATTTTTCTAATGGCAAACAAATAGGTTCAGGATTCCTAGGTTATTTTGGAAGTAGCCATAAGAGTTCTGTTAAATGTGCATAAAGTTGCTTTTCTGGAATTTAAAAGCAGTCAAATGTGCAACTAAAGATCTATCCCTTTGAAAGTATCTTTAACCCCCAGTATGTTGTATAAGGATTGTAATATCTAAAAAAGCCTTCTTCTATGAGCCTTGTATTACTGGGGCTTTATATTCCAGCTCTGAGCAGGAAATATGGACAACTCCCAATTTTCAGCGAAGCTGGGTTTTGTTCACTTAATGTTATCTGATGACTTTAAACTTGCTAAGGCAACATTGCCAGAAAAGTAAACACTCTCCTTCATCTCTAAGTGAATGTTCTTCATTTGGCCTGCTCAGATTTGCAAGGCCCAGAGTCCATTATTCATACATGCGTAGACTTTTTTGTTTCTCTGTGAGCAACCACATTTCCTTTTGAAGCTGTTTCAGTGACCGAGTTACTATGAATTAATAGGACTTACGATTTGTCACAGAAATGTTGGCTGGAAGGAATGTCTGGAGGTCATCCTGCCCAGCCTCCTGCACTACCTCCACCGCTATACCAGGTTAGCTATGGTTTTGTCTAGCCAAGTCTTACAGATCTCCAAGGATGGAGATTGCACAGCCTCCCTGGGTAGCCTGCCTTATCCCACAGTAAAATGTGTCTTTTTTTTTTTTTTGTGTGTGTGTGTTTTGTTTTGTTTTGTGGTTTTTTTTCACTAATGTCTGACCTGAGCCACAATCTTTGGTCCTCCTCCCTCATTACCTCATCTGGCACTGCCAAGACCTGGTCTGGTTCATACGTGCAAATACCCTATAAGAAGTTGTAGACTACTATTAATCATCTCTCAGCCTCCTCTTTATCAGATTAAACAAGTTCAGTTCTCTCAGCTGTCCCTCTTTGGCCATGTGCTGAAGGCCTCCAATTGTCTCAGCAGTGCTGGGCTGTTCTCTCCCCAGTTTATTCAAATCCATCCTGTACTGGAAGGTCAAAACCAAACACAGTACTCCAGGTGAAGCCTTGCTGGTACACTCAATTACCCCGTATATCTAGGGGCATGCAGGGCATGTAATTTGCCTCCTTGTCCCAACAACCCAAACTCTCTTTGGAGATGCAGTAATTTTTCTTTTCTGTTACATCTGGCTACAGTTTGAGGACAGGAGATGCTTTGGTGTTTATGTCATGAGCGGAGGTGGTGACAAGAATAAAGACGTGCACAGATGCACACATGCTCACAACAGACACAGAAGTGTTGGTGTTGGACAGAAGCTGAAGTAAAAAACACATACGTGCACCTTCTGTGAGATCCACGTAAGCCGAAAATCCCCAGAGGAGCGTTGATAGTGAAAGGACAGTAACCTTCTCTTTAGCTTAAGACAGTTTTCAGATGCACTGTTGCTAGTTGCTGCCAATCCAAATGGGGTGCTGGGCAGCAGCCCTCTCCGTTGTCTTTCTGCTACAGTCTCAAGGAAGATCTGTCCCGTGGAGCCTCCCCCCACCTGACCTTACCAGGTGTATTCCCTTTATAGTGGGAGAAGAACAGCAAGGGCTTGCAGAGAGTGCTTCATCTGAAGGGTATCATGGAGCTCCCCTGGACTGAGCCACCTGCTGATGAACCTTCTCTCAGTGTTCAACCCGAAGGCAGCGCTGGAGCTCAGGTGTGCTTCTGCAGTGCGGTCTGTTTTCGCGTGCTTTCAGCTGTTCCTTCCTTTTGTTTCCTTTAATGTTTGAAAGAATGTTTATGAACATCTTGAACAAAATGAGAAACACCCCCACTTGCTGTAGCGAGCGAGCAGGATCGGTGCTCAGGTTGTTTGAAGTTAGTGGTGTTTTGTGCTCTGTGCAAGGCAGGATCCCTCAGAGCGGAGTTTTCATTTTGAGTAAATAGGAACAGGAGGTGTGAGATGCACTCACCAAACTTACCTTGGCTGAGACCAGTTTGAAGCATTGTTGGATACCTCAGTAAATGACATACGATCGTCTGGAAATAGACTTTTATAACCAGGATTTCTCTCCTTTTTGGACAGGTTGTTATAAAGAGCAGAGGTCAGCCAGCTTCAAGCTGGTGTTAAAGCAGAACCAAGCAGAGGCACACAGAGTTTTTAATAAACAAAGAGTCTTTGAGTCTCTTCTACCACTATGTTATTCTAGTTTACTTCTAGAGTAACCCAATTCAATTAACGTTATTATACTTCACATTAGCCTCAAACTAGAGCTGCTCATTGTTGAATCAAGCCCTGTGTTTAGATCAAGATATAGAGAACTGTGTTTTTAAAAGTGCTGAAGTCTTTGTTTGTTTTGGAAGGTGTTAAAACATGTTAAAGAAAATTAGTTCTAGGCTGAATATTTGTATGACAAGTTCTGCCTACAGCAAATTTCTCTGACTGAGCTACAATCTCTAAAAATAAGATTTAAAATGGGAATGTTTATGCAAGCCTTAACACTTGTGGTACCAGTGCATGTTGCCATAATAGTAAGTGGAATAACAGAATGTCGTCAGATTGCATTGAATTTCTGACCTCTGTTTCATCTTGTGAGACAAATCGATCCTTCAACATTAAGGCCACGAAGGTTCATCTGAATAGAAATGTTTTCCAGATATTTGTAATGAAGCTCAATATGCTGAACAATTCAACTAACCAATAAATAGTCATTATTCTGATCAGTTTGAAGTACCATCAGCAGCAAAGCAGAAGAATCATCAAACAAGCAAACAAAATAAATACATACATAACAGAGATCTTTCTATGGCTTTATCTAGCACTCTACAGCTGAAAGTTTCTGCAGAGCAGAAGCACACAAAACTTGGGTGCAGGAAATTAACTCCTGCAGTTCCAGAGGATGTTTTTTTCTAACACAGTGGAACATTTTGGGGTTTTTCCTCTGCAAAGGGGGCAGTTAGAGGTCAGATGTAGTAGCTGTAGAAATGGCATTAAGGAGGGTTACTCTTTCTGCTGCTGCAAGGGGAGCTGCTGCTTGGGGCCTCTCCTGTGGCACCTCTGGCTGTGTGGGAGGCAGGGGGAATGGGGAGGACTGAGATACATCAGTACATTTATGTCTCTGTGGCACCAACATACTGAATCACCTCTGGATCTTCATATTCTTTTGATCATGCTACTGGAGTTGTTTGGATCGTTCTTCAAGGTAATGGAAATTATGCTGGGGAGCAGAGCCAGGATCTTCAGAGCCAGAGAAGCTGGAAGAGCAACAGCTTTGCCTGCCTCTCCCTTGCTGCAGCAAGGGATATGTCCCAGGTTTGGACCCTGAGAGGCTGGAGTGCCTTGGCCATGGATCTTCAGAGAGGCTGAAGGTGCCTGTGACTGAGCCACCCTGTCCTGTGTACAGCTGTGGAAGGGTTTGGCTGGGAACGTGGTTATTTTAATGTAGGGCTGTCCTTGGAGCAGGCCCCGCTGCTGCACTTGCTGGGTTTGTTCACCTTTCATCAGAGCCTGGGGAGAGCTACGTACATTTCCTAATCAGAAACAGGCACTGATGCTCAGGAGAGAGCATCTTGCCTTTGATGTGAACAGGTGCTGTAGCAGGAAAACTTGCCCAGCTCTGTGGAGCCTGGAGTTTTGTAACTCCATCCAGAAACCAGAGGACAGAACATCTTTGGTTTTGGCAGAGCCCATAACTCCTGGTGAATGTGCTTGTGCCAGACACTGGTTTGAGGGGTGCAAATGGCACATAATCCAGCACTGATTATGGGAATACTGTTTGAGACATCCCCCCAGTGAAGAAACTATATTTGCTTCTCCAAAATTAGTTGCTTTTTGCAAGATTTTCCTTAGCCTGTAAGTATTCCTTCTTTTGCGTGTATTTCTCCAGCAGCTTACTCACAGGACAGAGTTTAGGAACAGAGTTGTTATGAGATAGTGCAACAGTTTGTGTATTAAACTTCACAGGAAAACCTCCTTTTGGGTCTGTCCTGTATTTCAGATCAGACAGCCTGCCTTCCGTGTACTCCACAGCCACAAAGAGATGAAAGCCCTTTTGCACTTGTAGGTCTCATATCCCAGATCAGATAATCAACGTAGAGGGGGTAAACTTGTATTAGGTGATTGTTTTCAGGAAAATCTTACATCATTTTAAACAGCTGCCGCTCAACAAACTTACAAAAGAGCTGATGTTTCTGTCACTCTGTTTTCTTCAGTTACTTCCAGGGCAGACTGGAGTTTCAACACCAGAGGTTTCTTTCTTTGCTTGTTCTGCTCAGCGCTCCACAGAAAACCCTTCACCTTTTGTCCTTACCCCACTGATGAAGTCCCATTGCACTTGGTCAGGTGATCTACTTTGACTCGTTTGCAAAGCAAAATCAATAACCTCATTTTAAAAACTTGCTGAAGGCAGGGAATCTCCCTCATATTGGGCATGCTATCAGAGGAGAATCTGCCACTCTGGGTGCAACCTGACCTCCAGCCTGGAAGGATAAGTAGCTTGAGAAAGCAAGAGGGATTTAGTAGCAAAATTGAGAGGAGAGAAGATTGTGATAAGAACTATGTAAGGTTTCTGAGGAGTTATTAGGATTATATCACATTTCAGTTTTTCACTCACGCTCTTTTTCCAGAGATTTTTCTAAATAATTGTGCTTGAGCCAATGTACACAGGATGATGTAAGGTGTATATAGGAGAATATATTGCCACACTGAGAGCCTAAGTAGCAGAAGAGGCACTGATTCTATTGCTTGTCTCCCTATATACAAATGACAGTCAAAGTTCATGTCTCTGTGAAATCATGAGTTTCTTTGCTCATTTCTGAGAAAACATCCATTTCCCTTTTGCAGAAGGCTGTTTCTGGCACTGCAGTGGAAGAACGCCAAGCCAGCTAAAGGCGAATGCTATGTTTTGGGTTCCCATCACAGAAAACAGATTTTGTCGTTAAGTACAAAAATAGACTGATGGCAGAGGAGACCTGCTTTCAGAATGGGAAACCATGCTGTCCTTCACTTCCAGCCTACATCTGGCTCTTATCTTTTAGGGAAGGAATACAAGAGTTTTCCAGCACTAGGTCAGGAACTAAACGTATGTTTTTAGTGATTTGTAACCATCTATCAATGTCCTTTTACTTTTGAAGAGTGCAGGTTTTCGTAGGGTGACTTCACCTCCTGAAGCCTTCAGAATGCTCATCGATAGTCTTGGAGCAAGTGACACTGCTGCTTGAAGGAACCGGGACACCTGAAGGTAAAGGAGAGTGCAAATTAAAGAAAAAAAAAAAAAAAACCTGCTCTGTCAATCTGTAAATGAGGAGACAGATTTACTGCGGTGCAATCTCAGGGCAGAACACTTCTCCCATTAACGTTTCGTGGGAGTCCCACACACTTCCTGTGCTGCAGTTGCAGCTATGCAGCCTGAGTGGCCCCAGGTGAGTACCTTCACCACATCTACCAGCTACCAGACCTGAGGCACCCCATGATGATCCCAAAGAGTCCCAAGACTGGGACTGCTTGCAGCAGGAGCATTTGAACTCTCTGGTCCCCCTTGCCAAACACCCTCTGTGTGTGATGGAGTTGGGTTCCTCCCTGCTTGGTGTATCTTTGAGGTCCTTCATGTATTGCATCAGTTCTTGAGATACGTGCCAAGCTGACAACCGGTGTAAACCAGCGGAGCCACAAATAGACAAAGATAGGCGATTCATCAGCACAGCGTCATCCTTACGTGTCCTCTGGACGTTCTGCAAAGCAAACACGCTCTGCCTCCGCTTTTGCCTGTCTGTAGGGTGTTCATCGGTTTTTGCTGAGCTGGTGTCGTGCTTGCTAATGACTATCATGAACTCTGTCTGTTCTTAGGTCACAGATGGAAGACACTAAAGGGTATTTTGGAAATTTTAAAGTTGCAGACTGACTGCAACAGGGAGAGCAAAGTATAATACTCATTACGTTCAGCATGCTTTGCTTGTGCCAGAGACCTGGACAGCCAGGCTTTTTCTGCTGGGTTAAATTGAGCAGAAGATGGGGAACCCTCCCTGGAGGGCAGAGTCACTGCCATCCCCACCACATGTTGTGCTGACAGCCCACTCCCAGCCTGGTCTGCAGGGCTCTCGCTTGACCCCAGAGAAGCCTTGAAACAGACTTGGGTGTTTCCACTGGGCTATGCTATAAAGCCTGTCGGATAACAGGTTCAGTACTATTATGATAAGGGTTGGAGCCATGGAAATGTTAAATTTAAAGCTGTTTATTTCTCTTCAATGCTGATAAAAGATGAACAATGCATAAAGCTTTGTTCCCTCTCTAGCACAGGAAGCCAACAACAGAATCAATTTCACCCGAGAGTAGCCAAGAAAAAGGAGATGAATTTGTCTTTGAAGCCTAAGCAATGATCATAAAACACATGATATTATTACAGTGCATGCTTCCTCCAGGTGCATGGAGGGGGGTCTCTATAGCTACCACGTAAGGGACATCCTGTCGTCTCTGGGTTATTTCATGTTGTACAAGGCAACTACTCCTATTTATAATGCGTGAAAAAATTCAGCCAGCAGAGTTTTCTGCCTGGCTGATTCTGCCTTAATTTACAATGAACGTTTGTCTTGTGATTTACAGAACTGCCAGATTCCCTGAGCAGCATAACTCCCTTGAAGAAAGCTTCTCACCCACGGTATGGCTCAGGCAGTTTCACTCGGCCGTGCCAGCTCCAGCCTGGGATCTTGCAAGAAGAGCAGGACAGACGGGCAGGCAGGATGTGACAGGTGAAGCAGCGTTCTTGGCACAGCAAATAGTGTTTGCTTTGGGTGAAAGGTCTAACCCAGGTTTGCTCCCGCCAGCCTCCTCGCTCTCAGGGCCTTGCTTCCAGGTGCCTCCCTTACACACATGGGCTCTGGCCAGCCCCAAAGTGAAATTGCAGGGCTTTATTTATGTCTTTTGAAACTTAGGTATGGGAGAATTCATCAAATGGTTTGCAGTTTTATAACCCAAGGGCTTGTGTCTGCTCCTCTTAGGAGGAATGAATGTCTCCATTCGGGAGCCTGTGTCTGAGGTCACTCACAGGCACACATTTCCACTGATTTTAACTCTGTATTAAAACGGAGTGAGATGCCAGATCCCACAGCCTGCAAATCCTTGGGAACTAGTTCTCCTATTTGGTTACCTGGTGTGGTGTCAGCATTGTGCTTTGAGGAGGCAGTGGCTCCAGAGGAGCACCACTCAAAGGAACTCCATCTCTAGTGAGTAATTTGGCAGGCACAACACCTTTGATGACTTAACGTTGTGCTCAGAAAGGCAGTAACTACTTCTGGCTTAGGAATAAAGTAAAGGACAGGGAAAGAGGAGGATTCAGGTGTTTGGTTGTACCACACATGCTTACAACAGCGGTCCTCCCTCCTCCTCCCCACCCCGCTCCCTGCACTCCTCCAGAAGCTGCAGGGAGAGAAGGCAGCAGGCTTTTTGGTAGCCTAGATGTGGTGAGGCAACATGCTGTCATACTCCAATTAAATACTTAAAAACATCTCTAAAAGGTATTAATATCACAACTGGTGCTAGCGGACACTTTGTTGTCAGTCTTGAAAGAGAGGGAAAAGGCTGAGTTAAAGACAGAAGCCTCAACCCAAATATGTTTTATCCAGTCCAGACGTGAATTATGATCATGCTCAGGCTCCAGGTGTCCTGCGTGACTCTGCACAGCCCTCCTGTGCCAGAAATGGCTGGGGGGAGTCTCCTGCAAGCTCCAAATCCATGTCAATGCAACAAAACAGAACAAAAGTGAGGGCTGCTGGTGTGCTTACTGGCCTACATTTGCATAGCACTGGGAACTGGAGGATCTGATCAGATGCTTATGATGGTTTTCTGCAAGTTCATGAATAGAGGTGAACATCAGGTGTTTCAGGCTCTTGGTAGCTTCTCTTACTAATCCAGCTGGATGCAATGAGCTTGGGAAAAGCTCTTCTGAAGCAAAGTGCCTGGACTATAGCAGATGCCCAGGTTTCACTATTTGGTGATTAAAAAATCCTGACTTCAGGGAATTATCTCAGTGCCTCTTGGAAATTTTCAAAGACTAAAGGGCAGTTACATTATTTTGGCCACCTCACATGTTCTTTATTTCCAGGTCTTTGAGCATTTCTTGAGACTCAGCTGTGTGGTCCATCCACCTGCCTGTTGGGTAAAAATTGTTCTTGATGCTCTTTCGCCAGATTCTTAAGAACTTAGGTCTGGGAAAATGCAATTACTTTGCTGGATGCTGACCAGCTAAGAAGCTGAAATGCAAGGACATGAAAATGGGAGGTGGTAAAACTGAAAATATTCTCACTGCTGTGCTATTCAAATCAGACTGAAAATGCTGTGAATCTTAGGAAAAAAAAAAAATCTATTTCCAGCAGTTTTCCTAAACCAAGGTCGTCGGTGTGTCTTGGTGGAATTTAGTGGTCAGCCTTTAGAAACTTTAGGTCTATTTAAGTCATGGCTTAACTGTTTTAATTATCTGGGCAAGTTTCCACATCAGAGAAACTAGAAATTATTAGAGAAACTGGTTCATTCGTATGATACTGTAACTTTACCAAACCATCTCTTGTCACTGGGGTAGATTTTGATAAACACAAGAAATACTCTATCTTGTAGGGGGAACACAAAGATAATTCTCACATTGGCTATTACTAGGAGAAATTTCCTCCAAGTGTTAATTATGAAATTGTTTTCATTAGTATAAGAATGTCTCAATTAAAAGAGCTCTCAAACAGGGCTATTGTCCTGGCTGAGTTAGCATCAAATGAACAGATCTGTGCTGAGTGCCCTTTTTCAAGCCAGCGTGTATAAATTATCCAGACGTTTGAAACAAAACAATCAGTTGCACACACAAACCTGTTTTGGTGGACTTCAGCCAGGCCATTAACACAACAAAGAAAATATGTGCTTATTCAGATTCTATTCATAATCTATATTTCATAACTTCTAAAGAAGGAATGGCTTGAATAACGGCAGTAATAACATATTAGCGAAGTTTCTTGCTGTAATCTTCAAAGCAATCTGTCAACTACGGAAAAATACAGTGTGCTGTTGAGTATCTGAAACTTTTCACATGAATGTATTGGGGGGGAGATTGGCAGAAAGGTGCATCTGTCATCTATCACACGTGTCACAGAAACACTCACTAAAAGGACATACGTACATATGAATCATTAGAAGATTTAGTGTTTTTGTTGTTGTTGTTCTTTTTGGTGGTTCTGGTTTGTTGGTTGGTTTTTGGTCTTCACTGCCATTATGAAGATCTCCCCAACGATTTTCTAGTTCAGCACTGTGTACTCTGTCCTCAGACATAACTGTGATTACAACAGAAGTCCTGTAGACCACGTGATGGTTTTGCCACCACCCATGTAGGAGTGCTGCCTACTTGGTGTTTGTGTGGCACAGCTGCCTGGCACTTGGCACATAGCTATGGAGGTAACACAAAAGAAGGCTATTGAAAAGAGCCAGTGGGCTGCAATAAAAGTCAAATTCCCACAAGAATGCCCTGAAATAATGTCTGTATTCCAGCAAAGACAACACATTTGCTAGCTTGACTTGCATTTAAAAATAAATATTCAAGGTACTTTTCACTGACAGTTTTTCATATCATTCTTCTGCCTGGTACTGGACACACAGAAACTAAATTAAATCAAGAGCCTTGTGTGATGCTTTCCCCCTCAGTTTCCTAAGTTTGGTTTTAAAGGGTACAGAGCCTGGAGGTAGCTGCTATCTACCTACATACTAGTGTTGCTGCATACTTTATACTTTCCCATACAAGAGATTTTATTATTATTATTACTATTTTTTCTGCTATTGCCAATAGCAGATGGTTAGAATTTGGCATCTGGAGAGATCTTGATCTACAGATATACCTTGTCTTCACCCACAAAAAATCTGTTTTAGAATTAGTTTACTTATAAACTGCTGTGGGTGTTATTTTCCTTCATTAACCTTCTCCAAAGTTGCCATCATCCCAAAATAATGAGTGACAGTTGCAACTGCAAAGTGCAGGTTTCAGCACTTGCAGGTACAGAGACGGTGAAGAATGGAGACAGAGCTAAGTCTGCCTGCATCGCCCAAACCTTCCAAAAAGTCAGATCATGGTATGAGCATCTGGGCTGCCTTTCAGCAGGTGGGCATTGCCATCAGTGTGCTGGTCTGGAGAGCACCAGAGGGAAATGGGGGAGAGGGAGGGGAGTCTCTTTGCCATCTAATGGAGCACATTTTTTGAACCCTCTTCTGTTTAAACATGCAGAAAAAATGCAGGTTTAAGCTCCCAGGGTTCCCAGGAGAAAGGAATGGTGAGAGTTTTGGTTATTTCTGCCCTGCTGGGGATGTGGGTGCACTGTGGTCTGCTCATGTGTGGTTTTCATCCCAGGACCTTTGCCTCCCACAGTGCAGGGGCTGGCCAGATAGAAGTGCAGAAATAGCACAGCTAAGGACAGACTCCGTATTTTGCTTTAGCTTTTACTGACTTTGTGGTACCATATCAACAATTTCCTTCAGTACTGCTTAACAGCATGCAGTATGGGAAGGCAGATGAAACAACCAGAATAACCTCAAAAAATAATCATCTCTCCTCCCAGTCAAGTAGCTTCCTACACAATACCTGAAGTGATACCAGTGAGATAATAGCTATAATCACTGTGAATCCCTTGCAGGTACAATTTATCGTGCAGCCTAATAAATTTTGTGCCTTTCTTTTACTGATTCAGAATTTTTTTTCTGCATCTCTGAGGAGTTATTCACCTTTGTACACTGTGCTGCTTCTCAGGTAGGCCAGGTCCCATGGCCTAGGTGTATCCCTGTGTCAGGGTAACTCCCCCAGGAAACTTCACCAGTTTTAGCTTGCACAGGCTCTTCTCAATCATCCTTTTGTAAGAGAGGGAGGGGCAGAGAGTAGTAGGGTTTGGGGTAATGAGAAGTCCAGGCAGGGGGAGTAGGGATGCAGACTTGGGGAGCTCAGAAACAACAGCTTAGAACTTGAAACACCTCAAAATAAAAACAATATATATATATATATATATATATATATATATATATATATTTATTTTTATTTATTTATTTTTTTTTAAATAGACTTTTCAGGGCACTGCCAACCAAGATCCTTTGCCACCTAGTGTAATGGACACAGAAAAAATGGGGCATGGGAAAAGTGTGACTGGTCAAAATATCCTCGCCGTACTTTCAGAATGGAAATGCTGATCCCAGCCTGGGCTCGGATTCAGTCCTACCCAGACAGAAGACACTCAGCTATGGATATAGCATAAGGTCTGGCATTTCTCCTTTCATACAGTACTGCCTTAATCTCCATGAGGACATCTGCATTCTCAGCAGGACAGGGTCATCTCCCACGAGTCGCTTGTGTTGCCCCATGAAGCAGTAAAGCTGGCTCTCCTTAGATTCATAAATGATCAAGCTTGAAAGGAGCACAGCAGCCACCACATCTGACCTCTGGTGTCAAACAAGGCTAAAGAGTTTCTTGTGCCTCAAGCCCAATGACTTGCGGTTGGTTTGAGTCTCTGATGTGCTTACAGCCTGAGATGATATGGCAACTTGCCAGTCCTTTTCCAAATTTATTCAGGCATCTTCAATTCTTTACATGTGATATGACAAGACACGTTTCTGTATGACAAGGCACGCAATGAGAGCAGAGGTACTCCAAGCATTACATTTGCAGGCATGCCCCATCTACAACAATTATTTAATTACTGGAGAAATTGTGTGTACCAACTCCATGTAATACACACTGAAAACTCTGGCTGGGTCTGAACCATAAATAATGTAATTAACTCCACTTGATGAGGCAGAAACAAAGTCATGAAAAAAATCAAGTCATATATTAAAAATGCTACCGTGGGCATAATAAACTCATCAGAAAACACTGAGTGCAGACAATCACCATTGTTGCTCTGGAAAGAGACAGTCAGGGGTTTGATAAAGAGAACTCAAAACTCATAAGCCCAAGTTCGAGCATGGCTAGTTGGGAGCAAGCCAGCAACCTCCTTTTGCTCCTAGCTGTATTTAATGAAGGACAGGTTAAGAAACTCAATTGAGGTCCCCCTTACACTAAACAGTTTGAATTAGGACTATATATTGCAGATATTATTCAGCTTTCTGAAAATTACAGCTGGGTGAGAGCATTACAGCTTGAGAAGAACTGCATTCAGGAGCACGTTGATCCTATCAAAATCAAAACTTATTAAGGAATATTACAACATCCTTCAAGGCAAAGATAATGGGAAGGACTGAAATGTTTAGTTCCTGTCGTCTCACTTTTGAGGCACCAGGACACAGAAGTAACAGTGTTTTTACAATCTTCTCAGAAGACCTGGGGCTCATTGGTGGTGGAGCCAATCCTCCTGCACAGGTGGGAAGAGGAGCATTGGACAGAGGAGTGATTGGCCCCACATTGCTAAGTTCCTGCTGGTGGACAGAGATGGAAATCTGGCATCTCTTCACTAATGACAGCAAGAGATAGAAAGGGCTGGGCACTACTTTGTGCTCCAGGGGGGTTGCAAGGCACCCAGCCTGACTGAGAAAAACTGGGTCTATGTGCAAATAGAGTATTTCCCCAAAGCAAAAGTCTGGACTGGTTCAGCAGTTCCCAGCAGGCAAAGCAGCTGGCTCTGCAGGTACGCAGCAGTCCCTGACATGATGCCATCTCTGCTGATGTCGGCAGTCAACCCAATGGCAAGCAGGACAGGCTGGGGGCAGGTCTTTCCAGTGGTATCTTCCTAGTGGTGTTGGGTAAATATAGCTCCGTATGATGACTGGTGACCAACAGACAATAACCAAGTGCATGTTTTTATTGAGTAATTCATTAATTATATGCCTCTCTGTCAGAGAAGCTCTCAGGCTGAGTGTGTGCAGCGCGCTGGTGTGTGTGTCTGAGCTGGCTCAGGTTTGAACTAGCGCAGCTGCACCGGCCTGCTGATGCCTGCATTAATTTCCTCGCATCCCCTCACGTATCCTCCCCAGGTCTGAGCACTGGGACTTCCCAGGGTGCTGCCTCAAAGCAGCCCAGGGCTGACACAGCTGAGGCAAGGAGACAGCTACATTAGACTCCGCCGGCTGCAGAGTGCTCCCCACCCCAGGTGAGGAGAGGCTTTTGTCTCTGCTCTCCTGCACTTCTCCTTGTGTGCCCTAGGTAAGAGGGTGGGGATGAAGGGCCTTTTCTAGCCCAGAGCTGATTCAGAGCACAGTGTGAACTGAAAATTAGTTCTTCTAAGTCTCTGATTTCAGCCTGGTATGGAACAGGTGTGCTTTTGGTGAGGAGAAGTTTGTTGAAAGTGTGGAGTATGGTTGTGCTTAATGCTGTGCGCTTCATAAGCACGGGCAGAGTATCTGTATATGGTAAATATCAGACACATCAGACATACCAGGTGGTGTTTTTTTCTCTCTATTATGCCTCTGGATACCACCAGGATGCTGTCCTTGTCACTTCTTGCTGACAGAAGGAGTCAGAGGTGCAGTATCAGAGCCGTCAGCTCAGGCTGCAGCTGCATGTCCAATGGCAGGCAGGTCAGATGGCCACCAGCTCCATCGGTGCACCCAGCAATACAGGCTGTGTGATCAGGTAGCACACATCAGCATCTTCAGCAAACCATCAGGAACAACGCCCAAGCCCCTGTCACACTGGGCAGGTGCTTGCGTTCCCCCTGGCACTAATTGGCACCTTTGCTCTCATGCTCTCTCTCTCCAGCTCTGCCCCACATCGCCATGATAGAGAAGCTTTAATGACACCAGTGGGTGTGTGGGACCCAGTGTGGCACATAGCTGAGTGCTTTAGGCTGCCCCTGGGTGTCAGACCTGAAGGAAGCTGGTTTGCTGCCACCCTTGGAGCACTGATAAACAATGATATGCTTCTCTGAGTCTCTTGAGTTGGATCTCTGTATGTATCAATGTAAGTAAGTTGGTAAGAACTAATGATCAGCCCCTTTTTGGCTTTAGCGACAGAAGAAAGTATGTGCATTGCACGTAAGGCTGGAGCCTGCTGGGACAACTATCGTGTTTTTTGTGTTTCTTAGGATTTTTTAATGTCTCCTGCCGACAGTGTTAATAAACCAGAAGGGAATTACACAGACAGTGCTGCCAGACATACAGAGATGTTACTTTAAAGGAAAAACATGTGATGTTGGGATACATTTGCACATTCTGTCAGGCATTGTCCCCACCTTCACATGCAACACTAGCCAGGTGAAAGACTATGCAGGGAGAAAAATAGAAATCGAAAGAGAGGAGAGGGGAACATAAAGACAGCTTCTTTTGGTTGGATCATCAGGGTGAAAAGGTAGTGGTTAACAGTTCAAAGTCTAGCTGATAACTTGTTATGATTTAACTTAGTATAACCCTTGTCTTCAAGGATTGATACTGGGGCTCATATCGTTTAGCATCTTCATCAACAGCCAGGATGAGGGGAAGGACGGCGCCCTCAGAAACAGGATGTGGGTGACACCAGACTGGGGGAATGGTCACTGCATTGGAAGTAGGGGTGCCGTTCAGAGAGACCTTGACAACCTGAGGAAATGGACTGACGAAAACCTCATGAAGGTCAGCATAATCCTGCATCTGAGACAGAGAAATCCCAGGAAACAGCACAGCCTGGGGACAAACTCTCTCAGGAGCAGCTCTGTGGAAAAGGACTGAGGGCCCTGGTGAGCAGCAGGTCGCACAGCAGTCAGCAGAACACCCTGGCAGGAACAAATGGTGACCACGCTCTGGGCTATGCTAGCAGGAGCACACCAGCAGGTCACAAGAAGAGATTATTCCTCTCCATCTGGCCCTTGTGAGAGCACATACCCAAAGTAGTGACCAGTTTTGGACAGAGTGGGACAAGTCCAGCAGACAGCTATCAAGACAGCGAGGGGGCTGCAGCATATCACAGATGAGGAGAGGCTGAAGGAGGCGGTAGTGGTGGGGCAGCTGGGTCTTTGAGTTGTTTACAGAAACTGACTGCTGCGAGTTATAAAATGTGATTGATTTCAACTGCTCTGTCCTTTAGATGGCATCAACTGCTGTTCTCAAAGCCTAGATTCTCATTTCAGGTATATTAATGTGTTTTTCTGTCATCTTCAAGATAACATCAATAAATGAGGACCTGGCCATTCTGGCAGGAAAGATAACAAATATTTCTACTATCTTTTCAAACAGGATGTCAACCTTTGTTAAAATTGTTATTGTTTTTTCCTCAAAATTGCAATCACCTGTCCTAATTTTTTCCCCCTCTGTCAGAATCTGTATGAACCCTCACCCTCTCTCAGCTGCCAAAGGCACCTCAATATTACCCACTCTGGGCTGAAGATGCACACATACAGGTGTGCACAGACCAGGGACCATCATCAGCCAGCCCTCCACAGCCACCCACCCCTGCTGCTGGGGTGCATTAGGTCTCAGAGGGGTTGCACAGCAGTGGCACTTATTGCAGCCAGTAGCTCAGCCCAGGCACAATGCCTCCACCCAAGTGATTCTTGAGTCTGTCCCCAAATGGAGAGGTACTGATTTTGGAGGGGTTGGGGATGGCAGGCCTGAAATCTGCCACTACTGCTCCAGCGTGGTGCTGCCATGCACATGCTGCCATCTTCCCATTCTGGGGAGACAACGTGGCTCTGCTCACCACCTTCCTTGGGATCTCCTGGCAGCTTATTCACAACCACATTTTCTCAGCCATAAAGGAAGGCTGCAGTAATTAGCTCACCCAAATAGTGTGAAGCTCATTAACAGCTCGCAAAGAATGGAACATTTCAAATGCAGTGCTGTGGAGGCACCAAGCATCACTTAAACACGGTGTGAAAAATGCTCTGCTCTTCCCAAGCCCTTCTCACCTCCTTCCGACAGGTGTTGCCTCTGCAGAGACACCAGGCACCTTCAAGGCCACTGCTCCCGCTCCCCTCTGCTGTTTTCTGAGTTATTTCTTTGAAGCAAGTCCCAGAGGGACCTCACCTCTTCAGGCCTGATGACCAGGCTGTCACTTGTGCCTCTACTGTCATGCCTGTCTCTCCTTTGTGAAGCAAGTCTCCTGTCCCCTGGAGACCTGCCAGGCACCGTTTGTCACTCTCTCCCAAAAGCACAGCGGCCCTTTGTGCTTGTAAGGAAACAGTGCTTCTGATATCAGTAGATAAAGTCCTTGGGGAGTGGAAGACAGAGATCGCTCATTCAGCAGAGTGTGAGGATAGGGGAAGGCTCTCTGTGTCTAACCTCTGCACCAGCGAGGAGGAGCAGGTGAGCATCAGGGGCTCTGTGGAGGACACCTGCATTGTTTGAAGGAGCTGCTGACACCCAGAGCTGGAGGCAGTGGACAGCAAGGGCAGAGGTGAGCACTTTCACAGCAGGTGAGGCTCCAGCTCTGAGATCCTTTACATCCTGCCATCCCGGAAAACCACACAGCTTTACCAAGTCACTCTCTTTGAAACCAGCAGCGAGTACACCACCTCAGGAGCTGTTGGTGCAGTTTGCTCCCCTCATCCACATGATGGGGGAGGCACACTGGGTGTCAGAGGCTGGCTGCACCCAGCCTGCCCCTGCTTACCGTGGGGTTGTTGGGGAAATGCTGCTCCTGTCCTTGCAAATGCCGCCGTACTCACCCCTGCTGTCCTCCCCTCTGGGAAACTCCCACACCCAGCCCGTACCCTGAGCTCTGTTGTGGTGAGCTCGCCTTCCATTTATGGTGTTAAAAGCTTTCAAATCTGTTTTATTCTTTGCCGTTTCCCCAAGGTAAACACCTCAATTTCAGTCTGAGTCATATCTCCTTGCGCCACTTGTGCTGACACGCTGGGGTGAGTGGTGTGAAGTACCTCTCTCCCTGCGTGGATGCTGCAGGCCAGCATCCTGCGAGCGTGAGAGCCACCAAAGTGATACAGCAACACAGGAGCTGAAGCCTACCAGTATTTTTGCAAGGCTGGGATGTAGACACCAGCCCATCATTAGCAATGCAGCAGTGGCAAAATGCCATACTGGTTCCCAAAATGTCACAGAGCAGTGACTGCTCTCTCACCTTGCTCCTTCTGCCTGACAGTGGAGACATCACTTAATAGGGTTTCCTTTTCTTTGCAGTGATAGCTGCTGCAGTTGTTTATAGGATTATTAGCAGCCTGCAATAAATTTGGGCAAGAGCGTGCTCTTGTCAAGGGGCAGAGAGTGCTCCCCAAGCTGAGCCCCGTGGAAAGTGGTGAGACACAGCACCTCCTGCTCCTGCTGTTGGAAGGAGAGCCTGAGGTGTCCTGCACCACCTGCCCTTATGGAGGGGGCAGGAGAGGGGAGCTGCCAGTGGAAGATGTGTGGCAGAAGATCATGTTGCCACCAGGAAAAGCTGCTCAGTGTACTGTACTCAGTAGCAGCCCAGGGAGAGTGAAACTGGATGTAGCCAGACCAGGCTATAAAGTGAGCACTGAGTCCAAAGTCAGGGGAGAACATTAAGGAGCATCTTTTGCTGCCTTGCGACCTGCTGGCTGACAAGAAATTGATCCATCTGTGTACTCAAATCCTTGCTTTTCTTATCTCCACTTCCTGAGCCAGCTCTCCCCAGGGGCAGCTCGGTGCTGAGCAGCCTGGGAGCTAGGCCATGCTTTGCCCTGTGATGGCTGCAGGCTCAGGCACCTGCATGGCCAATCCTCTCTGGCTAGTCTCGGGAGTAGCAATATTATTACATTATATCAATATTATACAGATTATCTTGGTTCCCAAGGTCTTATTTAGAGAAGGATTGAGAAGATTTTCATGCTGGCTGGTGTTTCTTGCAGCTGATCCCTCACAGTCTGGTGTTTCTCCTGACTTCCCTTGTGCAGCTGCCAGGTTTTCTGAGCTACTTCAGAAGCTAATTGGCCTGGATTTTGTCTTTCTCCCCTTAAGTAGACTTACTGATGACTTTCTTCTCCTGTGCATGCCAATGAGGCTGCAGTGGCAACACTACACCCGCACAAGTTGCTGTCTTAAATTTGCCTGCTGTGTGATGCTGTTTTCCCAAGATAAATAGAAAGTTGTCCGTCACTAACCCAGCAAGTGACCCCAGGACTTCTAGAGAACATAACAACTGGAAGCCTCTTTTCTTTTCCATGGTAGTTGATTTTGCAGCCATTTAATTATTTTTGCTTCTTTTACAGGAGGTGGAGTGTCCAATACTTAGAGCTTACTTCATCAGTACTCACGTTCCTGTGGTGCTGCTGGTGGTGGGTGACAAGCTGAGGGCAGGCTGCAGAGACACTGCTCATGTTTGATCTTCTTTTACCTGCAGAGACCATCCCAGCTTCTCGGACTTATTTTCTGAAGCTTGTCCTCTCACCAGCTCACCCAAGGTCGCCTTCACAAAAAAGGTTGTCAAAATGGGTGACGTACTTTCTGAGACCAGTGTCTGCCATTCTCCCCTGGCTGTTCAGGGAGCCCATGTGCACTAGCTAAGACTTGCATGACTAAACCTCAGACCTGTGAAAGGAGAGAGGTGAGCTCCAGCCTTCTGAGTTACTCCTGGCCCAGGGAGAGGTGGCCATGCGACCTCCAGGGCGTGGGGGAAAATATAGAAATAGGCTGGCCTGGTTGTTCCCCATCTTTACATCCCAACAACTGGCGTGTTCCCCATCCTTACATCCCTGTTTGGTCACCCTGCCTCTCATCCATGTGCTGTACTGCCTAGTATGTAGCCTCAGGAGCTCTGGGAATGCATGGGGCCACCACAGAGGGTGGCTTCTGGGATGGACAAGGATGTAGGTCCTTGGGGCTGGGTGCCACTCCTCTGCAGCAGGAAGCGCAGTGGAAATGCTGAGGCCATGCTCCAGTACAACCTGAACAGTAAAAAATAAATAAGCAAAAAATAAAAGAAAAAGCTCATCCTGTGGAGGTGCTGTGACACATCCTTGAGTTCACTCAGGCTTCTTTCTCTGTCACTCTTCTGCGTAACACCTTCATTCCTTTGCTCCTTTCCTGCCAGTACTGTGTGAGATACATTTTCCACACAGCAGCCCCCGCAGGGTTTGGAAATGTACTCTGCTTCCCAGCTCCCTCCCTGCCTCCCAGCACGTCCTGGCGGGCCTAATCCTGTGCCCTGCTGTGCAGCTCTGTGCTCTGGGGGTGAAAGACAGGGCCCAGTCCCTGTGTGAGAGGCAGCAAGGCAGGCAGGAACATTGGTGGATGCCTTTAACAAGAGGCGAGACAGAAGCAGCACTTACTAGGAATAGTTTTGTGACGCAGATTTCTGGTGTATATTTGGCTCGTATCTGCTACAATAGCCTCATGGATATTTGCCATTAATACACATCTGTTAAAAAGGGGGGAAATAAAAAAGGAATAAAAGGAGATTATTCTTGGAATCAAATTGTAGTGTTTTCTACGCTTCTCCACCGGCCACTTTATTTTCATCCCGCTGAGGCAGTGATTTCACTGAGGCTGCGGTGCTGGCCAGGGGCCAGCTTGAGGCCGGCCCCAGCTGCAGCCTCCCTGAAATGAACACCTTGAGGGTGTGGGGGGACATGATCCCGCTCCTTCCAAGCAAGAGCAGATGTCACCAAGCTCAGGGCTCCTCGCAGTGCTGTGGCCAGCCACAAAAAAAAAAAAAATAAAATGAGACAAGGACCTCTTGGTGGCAGCACGTAGGAATCGGTCACACAGGAGAAAAGATGGGTCAGCAACTTCACTGGGCAGCCTGGTTGCACAATGGGCTATATAATGGATGTTCCTGTAAACTTAGTGTGGTCTGGACCCTGCCACTGCACTAGCAAAAGTCCTTTTTGTGTGAGATACCCATGCTTCAGTCTGTAACTAAAGCAGTAATTGCACAAGTGCCATTTGCACATGACCTAACCCAGAGTTTCTGTGTGTTGCCAAAACAGTCCTTGCTGTAACTGATGTTCTCAGCTGCTGTTTTGTTCCCTTTAAAATCTGAGCCTGGGCAATGCATTTCGGTGTGTCTGGGAGCTGCCAAGGGTCACTCTGTGAAACGCCTGGGAGCTAGCTAGGGAAGGGGGGTTGCTGCTGTTATTTAAACACCTCCGGGGCAATATTTTCAAGTGTATTAAGAAACTAAGGGTTTAGAGGGATTTTAAGGAAAGCTTTAAAGAATTAAGAATTTCGTAAGAATTTCTGAGAATCCATTCCAAAGTCAGGGTGTGAATGAGAGCAGAGCCACTGCACCAGGTGCTGGCACAGCTCTCGGTGATGCCCAGGCACAGCACCACGAGGGACACTGGCAAAATTGCTTCCTGTGAAGCAGCACGGCCAACCTTGCCCCATCGTGCCAGGATGGAGGAGCACACCCAAAGGGATGGACAGCATGGGACCGTGAGGGGACAGCTTTTTGCTGATAATCTGGAAGGGGAAAACAGCTTTTTGTCAGCACGCCCCATCTTGCTCTCCTCTTTAATGTGAAATCTCCCACGTCCCGACCCCCTGGGAAATACAGCCGAGGTGCTGTTTCCACTTCAGAGCACGCACAACCCTTGAAAAGCCTCCCCGGCTGCTTGTCTGGGGTTTTGTTCGGAGGGGGCTCTGGGGATGTCAGGGAGCATGGGAGGAAAGTGTGTCCCAAGGTGTTACGTGAGGAGCCCCCGAGATGGCTGCGTGCTCCTGGGAAGCAGCGCAGGAAGCTGCCACCCACTCCTGTGCCCACCCCTTCACTGCATTCCCCTGCCTTGTCAGCTCTCCCATCGCAGGGCAATTTTGGGGCTGGCTGCAAGCCAGAGCGCTGAGATGAGCTGAGTTAAAGCATTGCAGAGCTGCAGCCTCATTAGAGCAAAAGGGGAAAACAGTAGGCAAAGAGGAAGGTACACAACCGAGAGGAGAAGCCTGGCACAAAGTTTGTGTACATGTTTACATCATCCCAGTCATTTAGTACACGCATTGGAAGAGCCTCTGAAACTAGGTGTTTTTTGTTTTATTTGGCTGTTGTGCTCAGATCTGTATCAACATGAGCCATCTCCTGCCCCATCCCTGCCCCAGAGTGGTATATAAGGCAAATGAAGAATCCAAGTACACGGATGGGGGAGTGGAGGAAGAAAGGGCCCGTCAGCAGGCAAGTCAGGAGCCTAGAGCTCCAGACTCCTCACTGCTGTCAGATTTCCTGCAGGCACTGCAAGGAAGGGAGGTTTTAAATTGCTTTTATACACCCCTGCCTGCCTGAGTGCACAGAAAAGACAGTGCTGGCTGGTGCTTTGTTGGGTACGTGGCCCCATGCCTTGTTTGCAGTTTGCTGTGTAAGCACTGTTGTCAGGCTGGAGCTATTCATTTCTTCCAAGCTTTTCTATTGGACTCGTCACCATGGCATGGGAGGATCTCAGATGTCAATGAATTTCTCTCCAGAAAAGCCCTGTGAGACTGAGGAGGGGGAGGAAGGGCTTGTCGTTGCTGCAAACCAATCCCAAATTTCATGTTGGGCATGCATTAAACAAGAAACTGTGATGACTTTTGGGTACAGTGACTCACCCAGCTCTGCAAAGAAATTTAGTGGCAAAAGCTAGACTCCCATCTTGTGCACCTCGACAGCGTACAGATCAGTTAACCCCCACAAAATTGCTCTTTTTCCTCCTGAAGTCCCTCTCACTATACAGCTTCTTCACCAGAAGTTTTAGCTGTGACATGCAGGGAGCTCTCTCTGCCCCAGAGGCTAAAGGATAGGACACTGAATCCTATACCACGGTGAAACCTATCACCCACTGAAGGCTTATCCTGTCCCTGGGCAGGCTTTGCTTGTGGGGAGCCATCCCTGCCAGGGCCCTATGCCCTGAGAGCACTTAGCACCCTGTTAGCACCTTGTTGGCCATCCACCTCCTGGACCTTGCTAGGGAGCATGCAAACTATTTATTTGCTGATGACCAAAGGCTGGTGCTGGAACCCACACCTGGCCTCATTTTGTGCACTAGGATAAAGGCAGCTGGAGAGGCCAGAAGAGGCAAGCTTCTCATTTCTGGTGCCTATAGCCCAAAGAAGGATGCTCCTGGATAGGTAAGTGGGGGTGGCAGTGGCTGTAGAGGCTTAGTGTCATCTGCTGCAGCTAGAGCTAGTGCTTTCCCACCCTGGTTTCTTCCTCAGCATGGACAAAATGCTGTCATAAGGCAGCCAGATGCTATGTGGGGGACAGAGCTCACCGCAGACCCACCGCCACGGGAACATCATGCTCTCCCTTGTCCAGACACTACTCATGGTGGCTAACTGAGCAGCTAGCAGTCTTCCATGAGCTTCATTAAACTGATACTAGTCAGACTGAGGCTGCTTCATTTTTTTTTCCCTCTTATTTTGAGTAGCAGGCTTCACCTTTGAACTATGATGCTGTGAATTCTGCAAACCAATCCAAAAGTGTGTAACTTTATAGCTAGATATTTGTGCTACTCTATGCTTCTTCTCTGTGTTGCCAACAGGTCTACGGAAGTGATTGTCCCCATGTACTCAGCTCTGGTGTGGCTGCACCTTGAGTAATATGTTCAGTTTTTGGCCCCTTGCTACAAGAAGGACATCAAGGTGCTTGAGTGAGTCCAGAGAAGGGCAATAAAGGGGACCAGGACTGGGGATGCTTACCTGCCAGCTTCTGAACTTGAGTCACTGCCAAACTACTTCACAGGGAAGTAGCACCACCAGGATTTTCCTGTCCTGAGGAGGCACCAACAATGTAACTAGCTCATAGAGTTTCTAAAACTATTTCACAGAGATGGAAGAAAACATGAAGAAAAAGCAGCCTACTGAGGAACACTAAGTTCATTTCACCAGGAAAGGAGGCTCAAGGGTGACCTTATTGCTCTTTGTAAGTACATTATAGGAGGCTGTAGAGAGGTGGGGGTTGGTCTAGTCTCCCACATGCCTGGTGACAAGATGAGGGGGAATGGGCTAAAGTTGTGCATGGGGAGTTTTAGGTTGGATATTAGGAAGAACTTCTTTACTGAGAGGGTTGTGAGGCATTGGAATGGGCTGCCCAGGGAAGTGGTGGAGTCACCATCCCTGGAGGTCTTCAAAAGACATTTAGATGTTGAACTTAGCGAGATGGTCTAGTGGAGGACTTGTTAGTGTTAGGTCAGAGGTTGGACTCGATGATCTTGAGGTCTCTTCCAACCTAGACAATTCTGTATTTCTTTTCAGAAAACTTCACTTCTTTGCTGAAGTTCCCCCTCACTGTGGGGAGGATGCAAGAACATGGAAAATTTCAGGACCTAAACATGTACAGCATTTGTCAAAATCATAATCAGCTGACAAAAGGAGCTTGGACCAGGCAGCATAAGGCAGTCTCAGCAAGAAGGGATGTTACGAATTCAGTTTAAAATATGCCTAAAATATTTTTATAAGGCAGTGCATAGCCTGTTAAAATGTATTCTTACAATACTAATGTACTTCACCCCGAGAGAAGTATGTGGTCTTCTGGCAGGAGAGGAAGCAAGAACTTGGAGGAAACAATGTAAAAGAAGAGTCATTAAGTCAGCCAGCAATCCCCTGTCCCCATGGCTGCTTAGAACTTTATTATTGCAATAACAATAACACAGAAACCTCTTAAATATAGATTCAGCTGGTTATAAATTGAGGAGAAGCATCTATAGTAATCAAGGTTTGTTGGATGTGTCTCAAATTGTTCTTAATTACTGAGCTCTGTACATCTGCAGCAAATTTTTAAAGGCAAAAGACGTTTTCCAGCACTGTGCTGCTGGCTAAGGGAAGCAAAGGCATGACAGCACTGCGTGGTTTTGTATTTACAAAATCAAGACTGTGAAACTTTGCCAGTTCTGTGCTAGTAGTGCCAGGTTGGGCAGACATGGCCACAGCAGTGTCTAGTGTGCAAATACCCAGGCAAGGACTAGGGTAACTGGCTACAGCAGTGGTAATCAGGTAGCTGCAGTAGCACGGGGCTTGGTGCTGGCTGAATCAGCCCATAAGGGTCTGCTCCTTGACAGCAATGCAGACACACTTTTACTTTGGGGTAAAAACAAAAAAAAATCAGGAAAAGAAGGACAATGTGCTTAAAAGCAAAGGTTTGAGTAAGGTGTTCTCTCCAGGAGGCCCCTGAAGCATCTTAAGATAGCAGGACAGGCACGTGGCCTTCCTTTGCCAGTGCAGAAAAATACATGGAGTGAAAACAGGAGCAATGCTCTAAATAAAAAACCCAGTCTGAGAATACCCAGGCCTGAAGCTGCATTTAAGTGCATGGCTTGCTTCACAGGATGATGTTGGACATGGATATGCTTTGGGGGTTCTTCCCCCTCCCCCTTTCTATTTTAATTCTTTTTATTTATTAGTCTCTTTTTTCTTTTCCTTAGGAAAGAGACCCCACACCTCAGTCTGCAGCAGGGATGGACCTGGTCACCATACAAGCCTCTGGGCAGGATGGTTACTACTTCAGCTCTCACCTGCAATGGGTCTGGGGGGTAAGCCCCTACCCTGCTGCATGTGAGGAGAAAGCCAGCCTCCTAGGGCTTGCTTTGGGCAGGTGGGAGGCTGGTTTTGCAGTAGGCGCCTGCTTTGTTCCCTGGTTCCTGAGCCTACCACACTGATGTTACTGATGTGTAGCAGTGTGGGATGTGTGAGGAGAGCTGACAGGCAATCCAAAGCACAATAACCGCATGGAAGTGTATTGTAGTGGCAGCAAGAGGAACTACAAAGCTCTCCACTCTGCTGGGTGGGGAACCAGTACAGCAGAACCAGTGGTATCTCCAGGTTATGTAAAGCTGGTGATGAAAAGTTTGTGCCAGGCTCCCTTGTTAAGCTGTTGGGATGTACTTATCAAGAAGAAATGGAAAGACAGAGACTGGCACAGCTACTGTTGGTCTGATTTTTTTCCCTGAAAACAGGGGAAATTAAATCAAGGTCTCCTGAAATCTGTGTTCGTGAGTACCCACTTGGTGGTATCTGATCACATTGCTCTTCTTTACAATGATCCTGCTCCCTGGGTACCCTAGGAAAAGTCTGTAAGAAGGCAGATGTTATTTGCAGTTGCCATCACTGAACCCAAAGTGAAGCTGTGGCAGAGTGGGCTGGCTCACCCCTGACATAATGCCATTGCAGCTCCCCATGGTGGCCTCTCAGCTTTTGCTTCTTGTCCTGAAGCTGGGATAGAAAACATGCAAAGGAGGCTCCCAGGATGGCTCTCATCACACAGATCCTCTCAATAGCAAAGGAACAAATGGCAACATCAGACATGCCCATGTCTGTTTCAGAGCTGGCTAAAAAGGCATGGCAAATTCAGGTCCTTGCTGAACTGTGACCCCTTTCTGCCTTCCTCCTGCTCGCTCCCTCCTCGCTGCCCACCAACATCTTCTGCTGTGGGTGCAGAGTGGCATCATGCCTCTTGAAACCTTGCTGATCACTGATGTTATGCGAGGGATAAAATCCTGCCTTTGGGGACTGAGATCCCGTGCTCACCACAGAGCGCAGCCAGTGTGGGTGTCTCCTTCCATCTGAGTGACTCGGCTGACCCATGGATATTTCTGGTGTGCAGCTGGGTGTCAAGCCAGCCAAATGGTGAGAGTTACCTTCCTTTTGTTTTCTTTCATTTCAGAGCAGAAAGAAATGCAAAGACGGACATACAGCTCAGCGATGTTGTTGCACTGACATTTTATTTTGTGAAGTGACATAAAATGAGGTGCTCCTCCCTATCATCGGGTCCTTAAAAGCCTTGGGAATGGAAATTTATGTCACTCTTAACCCCTCATGTTGTTACAGACAGTGACCCCGAATAGTTTCATTTGGCTGTTAAATAGCAGCTCCCCTCCCTGCTCCATCAGGAGGCTGCTTGTGGGAGATAAGGAGGCAGGAGCCAGTCCCAGCCTCACCTCTGCTGCTGATGGCAGACAGGCAGTCGGGGCTACTCCTCCCAGCCCTGGGAATGGTGTGATCACCTGCCTCTGGACAGAAGGACCAGGTTCATGTCATCTTCCCTCTTTCCTCTGCATTTATAAGAAGGCAATTTCCATTTTTCTTTTCCTCTGGCAGAACTGTTCTTTGGAGGACAGCCCTGGGCCAAGTCCAGCTGAACGCTTTTTTTTTTTTGTGGTGCTAAATACTGGCTTAAGGCTCTTGATCTTTTCAACATTATCTTTGCAGGTTTTAGAAATGTGCTTTTGTTTTTCTTACGCATATTTTTCAGTAGCAGTCAGAGTTGTTTTTCCTGGCATTTGGTAACCATTTCACGAGGTGTCCCTTCCCTCTGTCCCACCCGGAGCTGACTGCAGCGCTGCCCCTGCTTTCCTGCTGGCTCAACAGGCTGGCGGCAGCAAAGGCAACATCACCCAAATTGCACAGGAGAAAAAAAACAGCTATCATTAACCATGCTGTGCTCCTCATTGGAACACACAGAGCTTTGGTACTTCTGTTTCTTCCCTTTGCTCCCAGACTGAACGCTTTCCTTCCTAGCCAGCTTCAGTACAAAGCAGCCTTGCTTAAATCACTGCCGCAAGGAGCTGTGTGCACAAATCCCCGACCACAATGCTGAGTAGTGGGGAAGCAAGGCTGATCTTTGAAGGAAGTAAAGGTCTGAGCGTATTGCTGCGGCAGAAAAATACCAAATGCAATTATTTAAGGAGAAAAGATGAGTTCTGACAGCCGATCTGAGCTCCGGCGGTGAGTCAGGCTCCCCTGCCACTTGGGAGACAGAGCACCATATGACCAAAATCGATGTTCTGGACTTTGTGATGTAGTTACTGGGATTATTAAGATGACTGGATTTGCCCATTGGAGTGTACAGGGTGAAACATATGGTACTGAACAAGCCAGCAATGCAGTCAAGGAGCTTCTACACGAAGGGATTTGTATGTAAACATAGCGGGGCCAGGCAAAAGCCGTGCTCCTGTAAGTTAATTTAGCTGTGCTTGCCGTAATGACAACGTAATTATAGGAGTGCAATTCAGGAGATTTATCTTTTTAATTAGTAAACTCCTGTGTCCTTCAAAAATCTCCTTTGGCAGCTACGGAGCCACCTGCGTCAGAGTGCGGCGGGGAGCCCTCGCTTACGCACGGCGCCCGCGCGCCCCACGCCGCAGCGCTGCCACGGCTCTGAGCAGATGGTCCCGCATCACACGTGGCCTTCCCATGTCACTTGCTATTAATTAATTGGAACGTTGTTAGTGCTCATCATAATTTCCTTGGACGTCTTCCTCGTGTTGGTTTGTTTCCTTTCAGCGGGCCCTTAAATATACATAAATATGAAGCTATATAATGCTTAGCAGTAAAAGTTTTGCAGTGGTGATTTCAGCCGAAAAGGTTGTTGTTGTTATTGTTGTTCCTGAGAAGGCAGCAGCATTAGCAGACAGGAGCAAGACAAATGCTGGGAGCTCTGCCAAGAGCTGGGGCCCACCCTGATGTAGGACACGCGGTGCCCATGTGGCACAGCCCTCTTCTTGTGGGGATGTGGGCAATGCCACTCGCACACATGGGAAGCTGAGAGATGCACAGCACAGCCCCAGAAACCATCCTGGGTGTTTTGTGTGAGTGCTTTGTGCCAGGCTGTGCTTCCTCTACCTCTGCAGTTCCGATGTGTGGGACCTGCCGAAAGAAAAACCTAACGAAACTCTCAGAAGTAAAACACTGTCCATACATTCTCAAAGAGCAGCTGTAAACTTTCCTCCTCCTGGAGTTACAGCTGAATAAAGCCTTGCAATCCCATCCTTGCTGTGTTTCTGTAGCATCTGTGCCCAGGTCATGGAGCAACCAGGGCCCCAGTGGAGCAGGTGGAAACTGTGCATGCGTATGGTGAAGGATCCAGCTTGGTGGCTTTATCAGAAGAAGCTAAGAAAAAGGACAGCAAATCTCAGCACTGATGCAGAATTACCTCAGTTAAATATGTGATTTGTGCTTTCCTTCTTTTTAACTGCCAGGAGCGAAGGAAGGAGCCCCACCACGCATGAAGGTCCAGAGAGATCCTGCAAAGGCTCTGTGCTGGGGAAAGCAACACTTGCCTGCCCTCAGGCCTGTCCCCATGTCACAGCCATGGCAGGAGACCTGGGGACAAGCAGCCACAAGGATCTGGTTGAGCACATCCCAGCCAGCAGCTGGGCTGGGACAACCTTCATCAGCTGCCTCTGTCCTTACCACAGACTGCAGCCAAAAAGAAACAACTGCAAATGCTTTCCAACACAAGCAGTTTCTCCAGGCTCTGCTGGAGGTGTCTGACCAGTGCCAACATGCTGCCAGCCCCTGGCCCTCGGGAGGTGTCAGAGCACAAGCCCCACTGATGCCTTGCTGGCGTCCAGGCGGTCCCTGGGTGCGTGCAGGGAGAGCATGACAAGCTGTAAAGATGAAGACATAGCAGGTGTAAAAAAAATAATAAAAAAAACACAGAGTAAATCAGTTTTCAGGGAAAGCCTCCGAGACTTGACACACCTGGACTGTGATACCAAAAATGCCAACACAAATCTGTGCAGGAAGGTCCTTTTTCTCCCTCCTGCAATGTCTTTCTTACAGCTGAGACCTCAAGGCAAGCAGAACTAAAAACATGATTGCTTCTGAGGAATGAGAATATTAGAGTATGCCAAAAGAGAAATATGTTTGTTAGGTGTTGCAAGATTTTTTCACTCCTGCTGAATGGACTACAGAGTCTTAGCCATTGTTTGAGCCCAAGATTTCCTCTAAAAGAGGCTGATGCAGAGCTGCATCATGACAACAGGAGGGAGAGCTCAACTGGCCTTGCACACGCCCACTCATTCCCCTCCAGGAATCCCAAAGCTATTTACAACGGGAACGAATAGATGAAAGGAAGAATTAAATCTTGCATAACCTTTGGGAGGTGGAGACAGGCAACAGTATTTTCCCATTCCAAAGGTGGAAATTAAAGCAGTAGTCTGTCACCAAGGGCTTGCTTCAAAGGTGTCAACAGCCACGAGTGAGGGAAAGAAACCTAACCAACCTCACACGGCTCTTCCTCTCTGTGGGGTACAAGGTGAGCTGAGGGCAAGCAGCTCAGGTGAATCCAGCTCTGGAATTTCTTGGCTGCTTTTGGACCATGCCCCAAAGCAGCAGTGAGATGAGAAAAAGCTGATCTCATAAATGCCCCTTTCTTTTTTGGCTGGAAAAGGTGCTCTTCCAAGCCTGGTCACGACCACTGTGTATGAGGTGACTAAGGGTGCTTGCTGTCTGTAATTAAAAAGATCTGTTCCTCGGGGGAAAACAGCTTACCAGCCAGGTACATCTGCCCCATCACCTGTGGTTCTCCCGCCTGTGTGTTGTACAGCTCACACGCTTATCAGCAAAAGGTTACCCGAAGAAACAAGCAGAAGAGAGAAGTGCAAGAGCTGACCAGTGCCTTCATCAGCTTCTGCGTGGTGCTGCCAGAGCGGCTGGCACCCTTGTGGTCCAAAGTCCACAATCTACTCTGAAGAAGGTGAGTGGGGAGGGAAAGCAGAGGCAGAACACAAGACCACGCTTCTTACTAGACTATATTTTTGTTATGTTATAAGAGGGTCTCATGGTTTTGGTTCCCTCTGAAAAAAAAAAAAAAAAGAAAAAAAAAGTTACTAGGACATGGATATTGCTTTTCGTTGGATGCATGGTGCTAAACTCAGTGCTATGCCTAGATGTAAGAAGACCTCACTGTCCTTAGGATGTTTATAAATTGTGCAATCTTTGAAACAGGGTTGTGGGTCATATCTGCAGGGTGACTGTTTTGTCCTGGCTCTGTGCATGCTTGGGAAGTGATTACTATTGAGTAAGAGGTGAAGCCAGCGTAGACATGAACATCTCCTGTTTAACTAGTCTTCCACCAGCTAAATGAAAAACTGTGTTTGAACTACAGCTTATGACTACTGTGTGTTTTTAAAAAGGCCTTCAAACCAAATGGTGCTTAAATCTGGTGTGCTTTTGATCTGGATGGGGATCCAGACTTTGTCTGCTTCTTTTTTTTTTCTCATTTTGTTTAAATGAGATCTGTGTATCATTAAAAATATTGTTTGGGGGCAGTACTTTGCCTTATGGTTAACTAACCAAGTCTCAGTGAGCAAATATTTATTTTAAATGTGAAATTCCTGAGGTCTGTGCACCTCTGCTATCTAGAAAGGTTTGCAGTAAACTGGCTCACTGCATGGCACTGAGAAAAGCATTATTCAGTGTTTCCAAAGAGGCTATTAAAAATATCCCATAAGAAGATAAGTTGCTTAGTAGGTGTCTGTGTAGCAGAAGATTAAACATACCTCAGCCAGACAATGTTTCATGGTTAGACCAACCAGGCACTGCCTCTTCTCTTCATAAACCGTAATCCACTATATCATTTCTTCTCTAATGTGCTCTACCTGGCTTCCTGCTGAGAATGATCTATGTGCTTTGTGGAAGCAGAAACTAATATTATTCTGGGGAAGGGAAGAGGAAATAGAACTTAAGCTGATTGTTTAATTTTCATACAGAAAATTTTAAGGACTGAGCTTTTTTTTTTCTTTCTTTCTTTCTTTTTTTTTTTTTTTTCAGAAGGAATTGGGGTTTTTCACTTTATTTTTACTGAGAATGTGATATAGGGTTTTTTTGAGGCTGTATTTTGCATAAGGGAATATATCGAAGGATAAAACCCAATGAACCAGATTTGCTTCTGGGAAGGTCATGTGTAACTCCAGGAAAGTATGTGGAGATAAAATACACCTGTGGTTAAATTATCTGGGGAGAGGGTTGAAGTGCTTACTGAAATCAATGAAGCAGCCTTTTACAGCAGGAGAAGCTGTGGTCTGTGGGCTGCTAAGTGAATCATGCAGCTATTTGTGAGTGGTGAAGCAGAGGAGCTCCATTGCCAGGCTGTTGCGGTTGCTTTTGGGTTGGCACTGCACTAGGTGGGAACCAGAGAAACGTGGCAGTTGGTCTGTCTTCAGCAGCTTGCACCATGCTCCCATCAGCTGTGGTGGGATGGGGTTTGGTAAAGCAGCTGTGAGGAGGGGAGCTGGGGAAGTTTAGAAACTTGTCCAAGGCGATCCCAGGGAGCAGTGTCAGGGCTCAGGTTGCCCCGTCCTGACACCTGCCTCATAACCACAAACCCATCCATCAGCCCCAACGCTCTGTAGCTCACAGCAGGTGGACTATAGGACTATTACCTCCCCTCCCCTCCCCTCCCCACCCGTCCCCTTCCCACAACATTTGAGTGTTTAGGGACCTGGGATTAGCTAGGATGCATCAGATCTCTCTAATCTATTAGTCATTGGGGTTCCTGTGTATCCTATCACCAAAGTAATCATCTTTCCAGGCCACCTGCGCCCTCACCAGCCTATAAAGAAAACCATCATAGCTTTGGCCGCTGTGATTAAAGCATGTATGTGAGCAAAGGCACGTGCTTCTGCCAGCCTTGCCAGTCCTGTACAGGGTAGTGCAGGAGTACTTCTGTATGCTTTCCACTTTTTTTTTTTTTTTCCCCACTGTGCTGTCTTTAACTTACCTCCCCCTTGATAGACACAGGGCAAGCAGGTCCCATTTGTAACTGCTATTTCTACCCAGGGTTAGAAAGTTATCACACTGAGATTATTTTTCAACTGAAAGTCTCTTTCTTCCTTTTGGGGCAAAGGGGGGATGAGGAGTGAGGAAAAAGAGAAGGCGCTGAAGAGGCAGAGAATGATGGGCAGCTGGCAGATAAGGGAAGCAGTGAAGTGGAAATGAAAGCTTCCATATCATTGCAAACGGATATATTCATGCATTGCGCTAGGATGTCACAGGCTGTAATCATAAAAAGAATCAAAGATACATAATAGCACCATTACTGGGAAATATGAGGAAGACTTGAAAGATAAGGTATCATCAAAACTCTCTTACACTGAATATTTTGCCTCTGCTTTGTGCAAAAAGAGGCAAGGAAATTGTTCTTTCTGCCCCCTATTATAGGCAAGTTATTGCCCTTTCTCCACACTGCCTCTGGTTTAAAGCACAAATAAAGGCAGCACCTAAGATAAAACTACATGACAAATGAAGTCATAAAGCTCCATACTGAAAGTCCAATTTGAGAAGAGCATTTAGGTTTTGAAGGCTGCAAAGGCAGCTGCAGGGAAGTGGCTGTGATGAAGTTGCCCTTGGAGTTCTCACACCAGCAGCCCTGTGTGCGTGTCCGAATATGGCCATGACAATGCAGACTTTCACTGCACCCGCACACAATTGTTTGGTCAGGACCTTTACCTCTTCCTTTGAAAGGACAGGCACTGTGCGGCTGTGCAGTCAACAGGGTACCTGCTCTGGTTTTCCTTTGTGCCCCTATCAGAAGCTGCCTAGTCCAATGTCTCATGCAGAGCCTGATGAAATTCCCGTATCACCCAGCAGGAATTCCCAGTGCAGCCTTGAACGTGCCCCGAGTTATGTCCTCTATTTGTATCCCAGGGATGTCCTTCCTCCTCCTTGGAGGACCTGAGAAAGCTTGAAAAGATACATATATATGTCTGCTTTACACGTTTCCTAGCCAAAGAGAAATGAATGAGCTTGATCAGATCTGCCAAAATCCACACAGAATGTTTTAAAAATTAGAATATATTAATCGCTTGAAATGTTTATTTTAATGTATTATATTTTCAAATGTAAATTTCTGGACAGCACTTTCTGCATTGTAGAAACAGTACATACATGCGTTGTACATGTAGCTCTGGGGGGTTGTCTCTCTGTAATTATACATGCACTGTAAATTCCACTTAAAGCTGGCAAGTGGCAAAGGCTGAGCTTTTTGGAACAGAGGACAGTTAATAAACAATATAAATCAGCAGCAAAAGTAGATTATCACGTCCGTAATCTCCCACAGTTAGCGAAATTCATGCTTGCACTGAGTGGACCTACTCTTCCACAGCAATAATACTTTTCTGTATTGGCAGATTAGTAAATTAGCCTTTGGCTGAGAGTTATTAAAACATCTCTAACAGATTTACTAGCTCCTGGGCGTCTTGTGGACAGACATAAATACTGAACAGGAATCTGCAGTACAAATCCTTCATTTTTGTTTCATGCCTTTCCAAAATCCAGGTCTTTAATGTAATTTATCTCACTGGATATAAGTCATCATTCTGATGGGCTGATTTTAACCCTCAAAGATTTGTGATATTCTTGGGGCCGCAAGAATCTGGAGTTGGAAATGCTTGGCCAGCAGCTCCTTCCCTCCCACACCAGTGATCCGAAGGCTTTCTGGCTTTAAGGACCCCTCTGCGAAGTGGCGCTAGCAACTTGATGGAGAAGCCATCTGGCTCCTTCCAGCATCTCCCGGTTAAGGTAAGGACACAACTGTGTCCTTGAGTCATCTTCACAGGTTGAGGTCTGCAATTACTCCCCGAAGGGATGGAGCTGAGAGGAGAAAGAGGCAGGAGGGCTCCCGTGGACCATCTGCAGCGAAGTCCTCAGGGCAGCAGCTCTGGCCGAGCCGCCTGCCTCTCCTCCCCAGGCGCTGGCGGAGCATGGCACTGAGTTGGAGGTCAGTGGCTTGTGCAGCAGACGGGGCTGTAACCCCTAGGCAGAGGGAAGGGCACGTCCTTTGCTGCTCCATGGCCCTCCACAGAGATTAAGCCAGCTGACACTGCAGACATCACCCGTGTCCCAGCCATGCCCCCAAGGCTCTTCTTCAATGTCTGTGAAGAACTAGAGCAAGAGATGAGTGCTTCCCCACAGCAAGAAGGCAGAACTGGTAAATGGCAAGGAAATAGTTAACAGGGAAGAAAACAAAAGCTAGTTTTTTTGAAAAAGGAGGCTAAATGGCAGGTAAGGAGGATGGATAATTTCTACTTTCTAGATTGCAAACAGCAGAGTAAGAGGCCCACAGCCCACATCATGAAAAATAGTGTGGGTTTGGCAGAACATGGTTATAATTTAAGAAAGCTCAGTTCTCTATTCAGTCCCAAAGATTTCCTACAAGAATAAGGCTTGGAACAATGCCTCTGGCTGATGTATGGCAAGTCATTTAGATGAATGTCCCTTGTGTGGCATTAAAGGAAACACATTTAACACCATGTGCCACACACTGCTGTGGGTAGGGTGCATTTTCTTCCTTATCCTTTTCACGAACACGCTTCAGAAACAAGCAGGTAATGGTGCAAAATGACCATGAAATACTACAGCAGTAAGCCCAATGAGCAATGGGGAACCCTGTGTGGCTGGTGCTGCTGTTTCTCACCACAGCTGTAGAGAAGGGATGTGGAAATAGTCCTTAGTGTCACTCTGACACACCTTATAGTGGTGCAGTGCTTCTTCATGGAGACCCAGCTGGAATCCTCAAAAGTCTCACTTTAAATTCATGTAAGATTGGTTCCGTTTCTCTGCCACTCATCCAGCTTTCCTGCCCCTCTCCCCACTCTGAGGGTTTTAAAGCGGTGCTTAGCCTAATGTGCCTGGGAAGGCTGCTGGGGATTATCAGTGGGGTGACACTGAACTACATAGTGATACTCCCAAGAAAAAAACATGAGAAATGCTACGTGTTGTTGTTCTGGTGGTTTTGATGGCACTGAAATGTGCCTCATTTGTGCTAACATGAACACTCCTGCCCTAACACTGAGGCTGTAGCATGAAGCTCTGTAAATTCTCATTCTCATTCACTCTTCTGTTTCTCCCCTGGGTTTGACCTTTGGGATGAAATCCATAGCTGGAATTTTTCCACTGGCCAAAGAGCAGCCAGGACTTCCTCCAGTTTCTGCTGTAATAAGCTGCCATACAACAGGACAAATAGGGTCTGCACAGCCCAAACAAACAAGGCCAGCATTACTTCAGCATGCTTCAGCCCTCCAGAGTGATGCAGAGATAGGAAAATCTGTACCTTGCTGGAAACACATGAACAGCTTTATCTAAGCCTTCCCTCTCCTCCTCAATACAGGATTTTGCAGCCATGAAGAGTTCTCTCTATAATATTAATTAGTGTAATTTTTTTTTAAAATCTTTTTTTTTTTTTGGTGTAACTATATATAACTATATCCTGCTCAGAACTTTTTGCCCCCTTCAAAAGAAATTTTGTTTGGATAGGAATAACTAAAAGGGGCTTGGCCAGAGAGATCATGGATTACAAACACATGTCACCTTAACTATAACCTATCCATGGTAAGATGGAAAGTGATGCCTTTGAAAACAATCTGCCTTCAATTCTTTTTTAGCACTTTTCAGACTGAAAAACATTGCACACACTGAAAGAACTGCCAGCACCACGGCACTGAAGGTTGTGTCAGCAGCACTTCTGTTATAAAGCCTCCCTTTCCCCAGGAGTCTATAGCTCAGCTGCAAAACTTCCTCCAGGCTCAAACTTCCTTCCAATGTACTAGCTAGGAAGTTATTTTATTTTCAACAGTTTTGTCTATTTTTGAAATATAAACAGGAAAGTGAATATATATAAGTTATACCGGAAGGCAAAAAAGAAAGGCATGTGTTTTTATTTTAATTCAATTTGATTTTCTTACTTTCTCACACCTTGAAAAACTTACATTTACATGTAAAATAATGTTTCACAGCAGGCGATCGCATGTAATGAGGTTTTCTTCTCTTCATACACTAGGTGAAAAGAAAAAAAAAAGATAAAAATCTGAGAGGTTGGGCCAAATTTTGCTCTCATGGGTCTGACTTCAAACATCGGATTTAGTGGAGGCTCTCTCGGTAAATGAAATCAGAACCAGACCTATTGTCTTGTAGAAAACTGTGTCTCTGCTTTGCATAGCATATTTAACCTGCAGCCCCTAATTGGTCTAATGATTAAGTGGCACATTATTTTTCAGACACCCAAGCTCTTACAGATAAATCTCAAAGAGACATTATTTGATTTTAAATCAGTATTAGTGATTTGATGGCTAATGACTTGCTATTAAGTTCCACTGGCAGAGACAATACAACCTACCCTGGTAACAATGCATCGTATATGAGTGTCTCATAGACTTTTAATTATGATTATCAATCTCCTTTTCTGTCTCTCTCTCCCTCTCTCAAGTCCATGTGTTAATCCGTATGTTGCTCTCTAAATAACTGGGCTAAGTCAAATCCTGTCCTTAATGAATCTGCTGTGATTTTCCATAAAGCTAAGGAACCCTAAAACCCACATCATTGGTGAGTAGGGGATGGGTGCTCCTTTGGATGTTTTGAACAAGTTGTGTGGCATCTCAACGATGCTGTAGGAAACAGGACATAGAGAAGAAAGTGAAAGCAGGCCCATTTGCCTCTGACCTTTAGTTTTTGTGCTCTGGCTCCAAGTGTCTGCAGGTAGTGCAAAGTGGGCAGCCCTGTCCTTTACATAGTCCTGTGGGGTCCGTGGCAATGTCATGGCTCCATTTGATGAACGAGCCTTGTAAGAACACCCGTCCTTTGCAGATGTTGATCTACACCACCCATTTGAACCCCACTAATAATTCTTTGGCTTATTAGCACAGCACTGGTGAACCTTTCAGGTTTTGGGTGTTCCTGAAGTTTCTCAGCAATCCTGCAATACAAAGTATCTTCCATTGCATCCTCGTAGTTAAAAGACAGGTGAAGCAAGACTTCTGTGTATTTCATGGGGTTCCTCTGTGTCTCTTTACATTTCATTCTTTTCTGCTGGCTGATCACTTCCTCTCCCAGTTGCACTCACAGGTACCTTTACCAGAGAGAGGGGAAGAACAGATGTTTAAAGATTCATTTGTAAAGCATATGTGCATTAGAATAACATTAATTTGCAGTGAATCACTAGCTGTTGCAAATTAGGAAGTGACTAAATGCAATATAAGAGCAAGAATCATGCATTATAAAATATGCTTTTTTCATTTATTTGGACAGTTGTAGTTCAGTTTTTAATTATTGATGGTAATACTCCTTAATGTGCTAGTAAATGTGCTGCTTTATATTTAGTAAAAAATGAAGTCTTAGTAAAACATAAAGTCATTACAGCACTCAGCTGTTAATTATTGCTTAGGGAAAGAGGGAAGACTGCAAATTTTGTGCAGGTTAATGAAGCATGGTATCAGCTGGCTCCGACTGGAGGGAACAGCTGAATATCTTATGTGCTGCTGCAGATACACGCATTCCTCGGTCTTTGTTTTTGCACTGGCTTGAACATCAGCACCTGAAAACAGCCTGTAAGAGATGCATTTCAAAGCTGTGAAAGGTTGCCAACAGCAAGGAAAAATCAGATTTGATCCATCTCCCAGTGAATTAAATGTGACTTTGATGGAGAGTTTGTGAGGTCTCGGTCAGGCCTTTGAAAGAGTCTGTGACATTTCACTGGTGCTGTCTGGAGAAGCAGGAGGTGAGGATTACAGGTGGATTGATGATGGAATATGCAACTGTCTCCTCCATGCATGTGGTGTGTGTGTGCCCAACCATCAAGAGAGCAAGGAGGAGAAGCTTTGAGAATTCTGTTAACTTGTCCATCTGCTTGGAAGGCTTTCTCACACAGCCTCTCTAATAATGTTTCCTCTGCCTTGCCACTTGCCATCTTCTGTTTAGCAAGCAAGATAGGAGACCGTTTGGTTAATATAGCAAATGAGTATTCACAAATACCTGTAAAAATAAGAGCTGCTGATGCATATTGCTGGTACCTCTAGTCCCTTTATTTGCCTTTTACAGGCATGGAGGGGTTCTGACTTTTGGAACTGTAGAAACCAAAACATCATAAACACCAGCAAATAAAAGCTGTGCCCAGCTAGCACTTTCCAGCCTATTTTTAAAAACCTCATAAAATTCATGCTGGATTTACAACATTTTTTTTTATTATTTTTTTATTATTTTTTTTTTTTGCCAGTAATTAAGAAATGGGAGAAAATGACAGTCCTGTTTGTAATTCTTTGGTTGTTCCAAGCAAAGAAGTCGGATAGCAGCTTTGGTCACAGGTTGTGCAGCAAAAGACTGCTAATGCTCAGAGCTATTAGCTCTAAAACAAACCATGAACTAATGCAAACTCTTTCGAAGAAAGAACATGCTTGTAAAAGGCACTTCCTCTTTGTGCAGCCTTCATGAATGGGAACAAAAAGTTACATTCATTACGTAAATTAGTACCAGTAAATAACTCAAGACACTCCAGTCCTGAGCATTCACATCAGGGTGAATGAAGTCTGACCCTACAGGAAGCTGCTGAGGAGCTTCCCTGGAGGGGATGTGCTCACTTTCCTCCCAGTGGTGCAGAAACATAGGCATGGAGGACAAACATAGACTGGAGGACACAAAATTTACTGCCTCAGGAAAGTTTGGCCCTTGGTATTTCATGGTGTCTTTAATGAAAGGAGCTGGTCTCTTCACCCGAGCTGCTGGGAGCAAGGTTTGCACAGAGGCACAAACTGCTTCTCTCTGTTGGTGTTTCTAGCTGTCGATCTGCCTCTGTAGCCCTTGGTCTGAATAGAAATGAAATAATATTGCTGCAATTTTTCTGCAAATTCTTTTTCATGTGGATTTTAAGCAATTTGGGAGGGGCACTACCTCAGAAGAGAGGGTGCTGTGTGTGAAATCAAGCAGCAATTGTTCAATATGCTAATTATCCATATCAGCTGGTGTTTTCCTAATATTTTCCTGCACCATGACTGTATTCTGAATGACACTTCCTATACACAGAGCGATGCTGTGAAGAAACCTGAACTGTGATGGCTGAAATCCTGGAGGCTGGTCCAAGCGCAAAACCCTCTCAGATGAGAGAAGCCCCTGGGATCTGACAGTGCCCCTGCCATGTCACCCAAACATCCCCTGCTTGCCAGGGAGGGGCTCAGTCCCTGTTCTCACTGGTATGGATGCCACCAGTTCTTGCTGTGGTTCCTGTAGAGGGTTTTGGGAGGGTTTGTGTGCTGCAAAGATTCAGCTGCTGTCAGGATGGGTGCAGCCTGGCTTCCCTCTCTTTCCCTCTTTGCTCTGGGTTGGTGGGGGACCAGCCATCACAATCCTGGGGCAGAGCTTAGGAAGTGTGCACTGAGTGTCCACTGGTGGTGCAAGCTGAAACGGGACGTTCCTGGGGCCCTGCATTTAACCTGGCATCTCTAGGGCCACTGCCTCTTGCTTACCACGTGTCCACCTTCTTCCAAAGGGGTCACGCTAGACAAAAATATGCTAAAATATTACCTGCTTCTGCCCTCTCCAGAGCCACCATCTGGCAGCCATCAGTCATGGAGCTGTGACACATCTGGGACACGCTCCTGAGTAATCATCCTGGGCCACATTGCAAGCTTTCCTTTGGGGTTGGCAAAATCCTTATCAGGTAAGACTCTGGCGTTGCTTTCAGAGGGAAAGGGGAAACAAATCCCAAAGAGCTCCAGCACTGGACCTGTCAGTGATGATTAAGCCGGATGCACCTTTCTGAATTGCTTGTGCCATGGCAAAGAGGTGCTTAATGCAGAGGCAAGGCAGGCTGTGAGAAATAAGAGGTGACACTGATCTTGTGCTATTTACATGCCAGAAAGAAGGCACTTCAGCTGAGTGTAGTTAGGCCCTGTCAGATCCAAAGGCAGGACTCAGAGCAGAGCCATGCACAGAAACTGGCGCTGCCAGCGGTGTGTTTGCTGTAGGAACTGTCACGGGAGCTGCATTTATAAATGAAAGAGGTAGGGCAACACTTGACTGGGATGTGTTCAGGAAGAAGCACAATGACAAAACAAGGTTTCTTCCCCCATCATTACCTCTGCCTCAGCTGAGTGGGCCGGGCGCTGTCTGTGCCGCCTGCCGCTGGCGCACAGAGCCTCATTCATCAGCCTCGCTGCAGATGGTGTCATCCCCTGGGACCACGACGGGCTCGAGATCAGTGCCAGCATCCTCACAAGGAGAGGGGAGCATGCAGGGAGGCTGGGAGGGAGCATGCAAGTGCTTCTGACTTGGGATGCCACATCCTGCTGCTCTCTGCCTTTCCTCTGCACAGTTGAGAAGGGGAAAGCTGATGCTGCCGTTCCCAAAGACAGCTGTTCCTCTCCTTGGGGAGGCAGGCGTTTCCCCTCCAACCTCACTCTGTAAGGGGGAAAGAATAGGTTTATTGTCTATACACCCTTACAAGCAGGGTTGGCAGTCATTGGAAGTATTAGAGATAAATATGGAAATAAACAGCAAAAGCGAATAGTGGAGTCTGTTAGCCCCAAGTTTTGTATCCTTATATGCTCCCACAGGCAAAAAAAAAAAAAAAAAAAAAAAAAAAAAAAAACCAACACTGAAAATAAAAGGAAGAAAGTTTCAGCTAAGTTACTGCATTTATGAAAGCAAAATAATGCCTCATAAAGAAATATTTCCTCCGCCCCTTCCTCGCCTTCGAAGGGAATTAAATGGCTATTAAAAAGTACCTTCCTTTTAAAAAGGACAATGAGCATTTTGATTAAAAAGAGCTTTTTAAGTATTTATATGATTACCTCTTTTGTCCCTCTGGCAGCATCTGTCTCGTTGACTGCTCAGCATCTGGCGTGCGCTGCCTCGTGTCAGGAAGGCCCTGATTTTTCATTCAGACAGGGGGTGGGTGAGGGAACAGACGTATGGATGGATGCATGGAGAGGCTTTTGCCAAATGAATAAGGCCATTTCCCTGGCTGCCACTGCTGCCGGCTGTTTGGCCACAGCACTGCTGGGCTCTCCTTTCCTCCTACTGCAGCAGGCTGTGGGTACCAGATGGCCAGCTCGCCAGGGTCAGCTCTCCATCAGTGGGCTTCTGTGCGCACCGTGGCCAGCCAGAGCATCACAGACCTGATATTTCCCCTGCTGGTGGCCAAGATGCCTTTTGTTTTTCACTTCCAGGCTCTCCTGCTTTTTTACACATCACAAGGACACATGATGGGACCTCCAAAGCCCTCAGCCGTGGCCTGGCAGTGGGCATTTTGCATCCCAGCAGAAGCAGGCTGTGGTGGGGCGCTTGGGAAAATCCCAATACATTGTTCTGAGGTATGTTCACATCGAGGGTGCACATAGCAGGAGATCTGCGGGTTTTGCAGGGTCAGCCTTCTTTTCTGCGTATTCGTTTCTCTTAAACTGTCTTCGGTAACACAGTTGATGACTCACACAAACATTAGTCATACTTTGCACCATGGATAATTCCTTGCCTTGCAGAATTTCGGAGTGTTTCTAAGATTGTTTAAACTATCCACCATCCATGAAAGACTGAGCAGAATAGGTCCATTTCAAATACTGCCACTTAACAAAGACTGGGAGAGCAGTGACTTGCCCAAATAGTACAGAAATTGTCTGTCAAGGCATGAGCTCTGCTCATGGATCTCCAATCACTGGGCAATATATGTGCTCCTCCTGCACCAAGTCCCTTCCCAATCTCATTTTAAGAATGACAGGTACCAGCATCCCTAACTAGAAGTCAGCAAAACTGTAAGAGAAACGTTTTGGACTCCTACTTCATCATTCCTATGTTTATGAAGCTTTGCTTCTGAGATGAGAATTGCAACTGCTACACGCTACTTGCCGCGGGGAAGGTTGTGCTGTCCTAAATCATCCTTTGAAATCTAAGATACACCGTTTGGTTAATCTTCATTATTAAAGACTTACTTTTAATGGCTTCCTCAAGAGTTTGACTGAACACTAAGTCCCATGCTGAAATTCAGTACACTTTCTTGTTTTGGGGGAAAGAAGGCTCTTACCTCCAGCTGATGACAGAGACTTGAGGCCCAAAGGAATGGGAAGCTGAAGAGGTAACTAGCCAATGCAGGGTTATTTTGTCTTACCCAGTGCTGTGTGACTCTTCAACATGACCTGGGACCCCATCTGATGCAGTGCAGGGAAACATAGCAGGCCAAGGAACCTTTCTGAACTCTCTTGTGCTTTCACACAACAGCCCAACAAAAAAACAGCAGCCAGAGATGGACTCGCAGCTTTGCACGTGGCCCCTGCCATGTGTGGAAGAAAATAGAACAGAAATCCTGGAGCGTCCAGCTCATAAAGGAGCAGGTGCAAGGCTAATGTTTTTGGTGCCATTCATTGACCATGCTGTAATGGAATTTACAGCTCAAGATCTTTTTTTTTTTTTTTTTTTTTTTTTTAACTGTATGTTTGCAAACAATCTTAGGGTTCGTTCTTTTGTAGATGTATGGGTCATCAGCAAAACTAGTAGAAGTAAAAGGGAGAAAATCACATGTCAGGCTTGAAAACTAGATTAAAATGAAGAAGAGCTGTTCCTTTTTTTTTTTTTTTTCTTTATTTCTTTTTTAATATTTCCATGGTACTTTTTATTTGCCTTTTTTTTTTTTTCTTTTTTTCTTTTCTTGTATAGAACACTCAAATCGTGCTTTTTCATGCTTGTTTTCCAGATGACCAGAAGTATAAAGTTCTGGTTTATATTAAAAAGGAAGGTGCTATTCTCATTTGTTTTCAATGCCCAAGGCTTCAAGAAACAGCACATGCTGCTAGAGACCAGCAATATGATACAAACAATTGGCAATATTGCATCAGTGATTTAGATGTCTCCTCTCATTTTACCTGCAGTATTAGAGAACAGTGATCCACACTTCAGAACAAATAGCATGGTTGGAAAACAAATAACAAAGTGATCTCATTTTTCTGAGGTGAGGAAAAGTCTCTCTTTCACACAATGAGCCATCTCTAGCCTCCCTCATCACAGTGCAACGGAGGGTGGGATTAATTGAACCTGATTTAGTTAGAAATGAAGCATCTCACCTCAGTTCATTGCCTAATTCCTCCTGCAGTCAATGGGGGCAGTGCCAGACAGTGATTCATCCCACCTACCCCTGTACCTGGCTTAAGTGGGATGAATCAGCCACCGCTGCCTCCTCTCTTGCCGCTGGCTGCAGAGGCTGTGCAGGCAGCAGCTCGGATGAGAGGTCCTGCTTCTGGCCAGGTGTGCCTGGGTGAGGTGAGGCCTTTGTGTGTTGGCCTCCAGGATGGACTCACCTGGCACTGGGCACGGCTCACAGGATCCTCCCTGGGGTCACCGAGCCTGGGAGCCTCCCCTGGCTGCAGGAGGAGCAGAGGGCAGCAAGCCAGCCCCGCTGGCCACCTAACATGTAGGCTGACGTGTCTCCTCATGACGCACCAAGCCATCCCCAAGTGTCTGGGAAACTGAGTTGGATCCTGACATGAAAACAAAGTTGGCTTAAGAGCAGTTCCTAGAGGAAGCATAAGCTGCACAGGGGCAGAAACCACATCAGCTGCTGACTGAGAAGTATGGCATTACTGGTTAATGCAGTCCCCACACCTGCATGCAGGTTGTTGATGGCAAAGGATACCATCATTACCCTCTTGGTTTCAAGCCCAACAGGTTCAGGATGTGTGCTCTCTGACTGAACTGAAACTGCTCATAGTCGAAATTTCTTTGTACCTGCACTGATAGCTGCTTTACCCATGGAAATATGGAGTAACTCTGCTTAAGACAAAACCAAACAAAAACTTACCTACTATAACTGTTAGTGGTTATTTGGTGTCCATATACATCTCTAAATTCTTTTTCTTTACCCTAAAAATCAAGGTCTCTGATGTATTGTGTATCTAGATCTCTATCAGCTAATTATGCATACTGCAAAACTAATGCTTTGTTCAGCAGCTACAGATGTTCTGTTCATGTTGGAAAGCTAAACAGAACCACCCTGTTTGCCATCTGGTTATCCTTAATTATTACCTTGCTACCAAATCTGTACCCTGAGGATGAGATTTACCACAGTTTGCCCACATTTTATCACTCTCTGAGAAACTGCTATGGGATATTATGAAAATAGGTACAGTTCTGGAGCATGAGCATGTAACAGAATGGTTATTAAGCTGTCTGTACTCCTCTGGATAGGAATTTGTGCCCAGATTGTACATTGTGACTGTCTCTGAACCTCATTGTCTTCTCCCTTCCTGTTAAAGGCAGCATGGGGTTGCAGAGTGGCTCAAGCTAGTAATTTGCTCCAGTTTGCTAAGGCAGGTGCTCAGTTTGTTAATTGCACCTGTGGAGACTTCTTAAGGAAATACAAGGTAGACTTTTTTTCTTTTTTTCATCACTCCTTGGATTGGGAGCAAGTTACCAAGTGAAGAGAACAGCTGGTAGAAAAGAGGAAAAGTAAACAGATCTTCAAAAGTTATAGTGGAAATAATGCAGGAGTCAAATGAAGTGTTTGCAGAGGCCAGGAGATGTGAATCAAAGGACTGAGATTTGATTACAGAAAGGGAGACCCTGCAGAAGACAGCCAGGTGAGTGGATAGATGAAAACCCTGCAGACTAATGAATGTCCAGGGAACAGCTGAGCTGAAATACATAGGTATATAAGAAGCTCAGTTTATGATGAGAAAAGGTCTCTATAAGGATGGAGGATCCATGTTCCCTGGCCTGTGAGGGCACCCTAAGATGAAGACAATGAGGAAGAACCTTCTCTGTTGGTGTCAGACCAGGCTCTAGGCAAGGTTAATTGTAATGGAAGTCTGAGAAGGAAATGTTTTACTATCCCAGTAATTAATATGAAACTCTAAAGACATCCAGAACAGACCAAACTGAAGTCTGTTTTGGAAAGGGTGACTAGTTTACAAGGAAACAGTAATGGTGTCTGGCCAGTTTGACCCTTGCTGAGTGGAGCATAAATAGATAACTGTCATGTTTTTGGGACAGCATCTCCTCTAGAAAGGCATAAGCTAACTGACTGGATCCTTTGGGGTGTAGCATCGGATTCACTGTGCTGACTGTTACCCTGTTGCTGACATTCAGCTAATGAAGAAGGGCTTTTTAATGTGTTTTCGTGGGGTATTTTAATTCACGATCATCACAATTTCCAGTGTGATTCACTGACTGGCGCAGGAAGCAGGAGCCCTGGAGCAGCAAGCTTTGCCTGGCTCGAGTTGGAGGCGACCCTGGGGAACAGGCAGCCTTTCATTTGAATAATGCCTGTGTGGGGACGGGGTGGAGGAGTGGGTGACACTATTTGGAATGAATTTCTATTTATAACCATAATTCGGCATTATGGAAGACATCTTTTTGACGGGTAAGAGACATAAAGTGTACCCACAGCTCAGCAGCTTTCCGTGCAGTGAAGGGAAAGAGCAGCAGCAAAAGAGCAGCCACCACAGCACTGCTATGGTACCATGTCCTGAACTGGTAGTGATGGGAAATGCCAGCAGTGGACTCTCAACAAGATGATTCACACTGCAGCTTGATTATCTGCAAATACAAATGCAACTCAGAATTTGTGAACTTAATGTTGTCCCATTTCAGGGTGATCTGATCAGTGTGAATAGTGTACGTTCCCTTTAGGATTTTGTCAAAATTTTAATTGAACCCGTAATAATTTCAGGCTGTCTAAAAATAGTTTTTTTTTGTTTGTTTTGTTTTGTTTTTCTGTAACCTTCTGGATTCCAATCATGTGATAATTGAAATGTAAATATTTGCAAAGGAGACAAGTTTCAAAGCTCCTAATTCTGCTCTTACCAGGGACTGGTGCACACTTCAACAATTTTGCCACGTCATTAGCTCTGTCAGCCAGAGCTGTTATTCTCCCATTTTCCCTACCCATCCTGCCAAAAGCTGATGCAGACAAAACTCCTCCATCAAAAAAAAAAAAACACCTTTGACAACACATTCAGACTAAATTCTGGGAACTGATTTAAGCTCTACCTGAGAAGGACTGTTTGTACCATTGTATCTGTGATTGTGTGCATGCAGGGGACCTGAATTAGGTTTTCTCTAGAATTTGTTGGTTCACCAAGACCTGCTGTTCCATAACAGAGAGCTGGTCCAGGCCTGTGTCCAGATGGTCTTCAATTTCATGGATTTTAGAGACTAAATACAGATCTACCTTTTGGGACTGTCTGTAATAGGCGTTCACGTTTGCTAAAGCAGATCCTAATCCTGCAGTCCCTCCATGGGAAGCAGAGTCACGTCCAATGCAAGTGGAGCTAGCATGGACATTTTGTGGCAGCATGAGTACAAGGTGCAGAAGCTGAGTAAAAATGGGAAATGCACAGGTGCACAGTGATGAGCTACATCCTTAGACTACAAAAAAATCTCATACATTTTTTAAGTCTTGGTTTATCTCTTCAGGAAAGATTGAATGTGGCAGTGGGAAAGTGTTAATAAAAAGGTAAAGTGGGAAGTATTCTGAATTGCCCTGGTAACCGCATGCTTTTTGAAAAAGCATCATGAGAATAAGTGACCTTCTGTCACTCCTTAGCCAGAAGTTAAATTTGGAAAATAACAGGGCATCCCACAAGGATGGGATGGGAGGCAGAGAGGCTTTCTGTATTCTGCTCTGGCTTCGTCCTTTTTCACCTTTTTTTCTTTGTGTTTACGTGGAGAGGATATTGATTCCAGAAATGACAAAGACAAGATAAGCCAAAGCTCCTTTTTGTTCTTTAGAGAAGAGGTTACCCTTGTTTCAAATCTAATGCTCCTGGTGCTCTCTCCTCCTCCCTGAACTGCCTGGGAAGTCACACAGTTAGCTGTGGGTTGCATTTACACTAATGAACGTTTTTCTCCCCCCACCTCCCCCTCCAAGCTTACTAAGCTTTTTCTTTCAGCATGACCAATAAAGCATGAATACAAATAGACCTGAGTCTTTTTTTTCTTTCCTCTCATTTATATTTTGCCACTTTTAGAAGTTACTGAAGAAAATAGTGTCATTCTGTTCCAGAAGAGCTTTTATACCAAGCTGACACTGTACATTTAAATATGTATTGCTTCCTCTATCATTTGCATTTTAATGTTCCAAACCAATAATCATGAAGTCTTGTGTGAAAATGTAAAATAATAAGGATGGGGAGAATCTTGGATCAGATTCTAAATGTTGCTGAATTACACCTAGACATGGCAGCTCATTGAGAGACCCCTCTAAGAAATTTTTTAGATAAATTCAGAGCTTCTGAAAGAGAACGTGCTGAATCGCCTTGGGTATTTGCACACTTCCCTTTAGATATTGAGTAGGCTCAGTCTTGCAGGCCTTTTCCTGTGCAGCTGGTGCCCTGGCAAAGTGACTTAGCTCTGCTTTGGAAGAGTCACCCTCCAGGCGTACTTAGAGTAGACTCCGCAGTCATTCATTATTTGGCCAATTAGTAGTATTAGTCTGGTGACATTTCACATGTATGTAGCCATCCACCAGAAGCTGGACAGAAAATAATGCATGTGGTTCATGTTGCAAAAACAAATGCTGTCAGAAGTGCCAGTCATGATATTTTCATGTTCTGCTTCATTATTGTCAGAATTTAGCTCCACGTTATAGAAGAGAAGAGCAGAATATCCAAATCAGAATTTACCTTGTGGACATGAGAAATTTGTCTTGTGTGCAAAGTGACCCACTTGCAAGAAATTGGTCTGTTGGAGGTATTGTGCAGTGCAATAAAAGGCTCTTTCTGTGTTTCTGTTGAGTGGTCTCTGCAGGAGAAGACTTAGCTTGGAACAAATAACAACTGATGTCCCAGTTCTAGCAAAATATTTTCTCTGTATTTTTTCTACTTTTTTTTTTTTTTTTCCAGGAGAAAAAAAATGCAGCTTTAGATCCAAAATGCATTTCTTGTATCACAGCTGTCATGAATTTAAATTCCCTCTTGGATCCTTACCACACAGTCTATTTCCCTGCAATATTCTGCTCCTTTGATAAGCACCAAGCACCAAAGAACAAGATATTCAATATTTGAGATGTAAATCTGACAGGAGACTTTTGTTCTCAGTCTTAGTATGAAGCCAGAAACAATCACAGAAGAGTGAACCCCCCAGATAGCATAATAACCAGTATAGATGTTTGCTTAGAGAGAAAATGAAGCTCAATAAATTTTTGAGCTTAGAAAATGGCCACTTATATACATGGATCTTTACATATGACTGCTTGCTTGTGGTTCCAGATATGAAAATGTGCAGGAAAAACTGTAAGTAGATTACTTTCTGCAAATCCCCTGACTGAAGACAGGAAGCCTTAAAAACATAAAAAACATCTGTTTACATCAGCTTTCCATCTATAACCTGGGTAGATAAATCATTTAAAAATGAAGTAAACATAGAAGACTTGGAGAGCCATTCATTCCTCACACACTCTCCATTAAACTGTTTTACTATTTCTTTGTCTGCTTTAGCCTGTTTTCCTTCCAGGCTTCCCTCCAGGTCTCAGATCAACACTTTCACCAAGGCTAACCTTAATTCGAAGGTAAGCAGACTTTGCTGATAGTATGCAGTTATGAGTGATCTCTCTCTTCTTAAACATTCTCCCTTTCTCCCTTCCTTTCATCTCCGTAATGATGCAATAGGTTTCAGGAGAAGATGAAAGTGTAACAAATAAACAAGTAATGGGAAACATGAACAGAGGGGGAGTAAGAAAAGAACAATGCCTGAATTTTCTCTTCTTTTATGCTTACAGGTTTACTTTTTCTTTCCTCTGAATTGTGTCTCATTTCTAGGAAGGTTTCTCAAACATTTCGAAGGGCTGCTACATTACAATTCATTAAATGAAATCTCTATACTTGCTGTGAACAAGATGTTATCTTCATTGCTCTTGGAAGCTTATCCTTGGTTGTGGGTTGACGTGGCTTTGCCACCGGCACAGAAACATTTCCTGCGTGCATGCAGATTGCTGAAGCTTCCCCATTTCCTGGCTGAACATGGCAGACTACTCCGCTCCCTGTGCTGAGGTGATGGAATTAAGGCACAGCCCCATCAGATGGGCCGACGTTCAGCTGATAGCTATCTTGGCAGACAGCAAGGCCCAGCAGGAGAGGGTGGTGGGGCTCGGAGCTCTGACCTGAGGTGCCCCACTGGAAGTCACCGCTCGGATGCACGGGGCTGGACGCCCAGCACGCGCCCTGCCCGGCAGCCTCACGCGCCCTCGCGGTTTTATCTGGGGTTACATCTCGCCCCGTCTGTGGCCTGGCTCTCGCCCCATGCCCACGGCGCAGCCTCTCACCCTGGAGATGAAGATGTGTGAGAGGCCCCAGCTCATGGGGTGAGGCAGACACCTGCGAATGGGATTCACGGAAGCCAGCAGGACGATCAGGCGCTGCCTAAAATAGCTGGTAGGAAATGCTGAGGAGAGGGGGTGGATCTGGCATGAAACTTGTTCATGAGCTCAGCCCTTGAGCTAGACCAGCCCTTTCTTGCATAAAACGGTGGTGTTTGTCTCCACATGAAGCACTCTCTCCAGGAACAAATACATGCTTCAAACCCCCCGACAGCACCAATGGTTTTATTTTTCCCAGGTAGTCCTCTTCTGACTCGAGCACTTGTAAAGGTTGGATTTCTTCAGGATCTCTCACTGAAGCTGCGTTACTTACTCTGGATCCCATATACCCCTGGAATGAGGCATGGATGCTCCCTTGTCCCTGGTGGATCCGCTGAGCATGGTATACAGTGGGAACACAGTGGGACAGTGGCAGTGCTGCCGCAGGGACTTCAGGGCGATGTAACTTGGGGAGCTGTGCACAGCGGTGGCCAGGCACTCTTCTGAAAGTTAGGAGGCACTTGCCCAAGGCCCTGGCCTCATGCAGCCAAAGGGGGTGACCATGTTAAAGGTACTTCTCATCACTCCATGAGACCTCTGATTTCCTGAGGGCATACTTAGTAGCTTGATCTTTGCCAAAACCTCGAATAGGCCCTCAAATTGTGAGGGGCTATTAGATTGGAAAACTGGCCAGGACTGAAATTATGAAGCAGGTTTTGAGACTCTGACTTTGGGTTGCAGGTGCTGGAAACATTAATGAGATATCTAAGCCCTACTTGGGAGTTTAGTCTCAAACCTTGCAAGAGTACACCAGGGTGTTGAACTATAGTCATATAATACCTCTCTTGGAGGCAAAGAATCCCTGCCTTGTTTTCTGCCTCTTTCCAGGGGCTGGAAGGACATTGGCAATCAATGGAGAGTTTACTGCTGCTGTTCATGGCTTTTCAATCAGGGCCTTTCAAGAGACCTGGTAGAAAATTTCAGGTGTGAAAATGTGCTGACGGGAGCAAACCAAGCAGTTAGACACAGACATGTATATCTCCTTATCTGTTGTGAGCGGTCAGTTATTCTGTGTACCTAGGAATACGAACTTTATTTGAATGTCTGTGTGTGCTTCTGTCTGTGTGGTGTTTGACCACAGTCAGCGTGACTGAAATGATCTGATATGTTTGGAGAAAAAAAGAATCTGCTAAGAGCAGAGGGCCCAGGACAACCAACAAAAGTTTGGGATTCAGCTGTGAACCATGAATAGCCAGTGCAGTCAGACAGAATTAGGAAGTCTTGCCCAATTTGCAATATAGAAGGGAGGAAGGCAGATGAATAAAAATGGTACTAAATACAGGAAATATTTTTAGGCTTTAAGGACTGCATCTTATTGCAGAGGGTGAAGTATGTGAACATTGACTCAGTACAGGGTGGAAGTCTTCTTTGCGGTTTCTAATTGTCTGTTCTGTTAGTTACTACAAGAAAAATGAGGCTTGTGCATGTTCTCATGAGACTATTGCATGTTCTCATTATGGCTGTAGTGTTTATTCCTGGTTTGCTTGGTTGATTGCAAGGGCTAGGAAACAACAGGGGAAAAAAAGAAAAAAAGAAAAAAAAAGTGCTATTTATATGCTCCTAAGACTGCTGTCTATAAACTAGTTTGACTGTTTCCTTCCATACCATTTCCACTGGGTTTGAAGATGGTTCAAGCAGTGTATTTCATCACTGTGGGTATACCCTGGCAGGACCCCTGTGATAGCTCCTGCTCTCCCAGTCCAAGGTGCTCACCCTGCCCTGCCTCTGTGTCAGGAAACACCCAGGGGAGCACCAGCTCACATGTCCCCACAAAAGAAAACCAGAGTCACTTGGGTTGTAATGCATGCTGCTGATGTCTGTTGGATAGCATTTTAAGGAATAAATATAAGAAGATCATTAAGTTAGTAAGTTACACGTTTGATTCTCACACCCTTACCTGTATAAAGCAGCACAAGAAGTCTCAGGGTAGATTTCTGTGGAATGAGGTGCTTGTCAGTATAAGACAAGACTGCAGATCTTCCGATGCAAATCATATTTATCTTCTTTCAGGGTGCACTTACAGGATCAACATCTGGTCCTCAGGGAAATCCATCTGGTAAAAGAACACGTTGCTCTGTAGTAATGCGATTGTAAAGTTATGATATGTGGCTAAACAAACACAAATAGAGTTATTTAGAAATCTTTTACTCCAATTTTAGCCGTTTTATCTTCAGCTTTTCTTGAAATTCAGTTCACATTTTTCAGGTAGGAGTCAGTTTGAATTGGAAACAAAGCAGAATATTTTCTTTAAAAGCGATACAATGCCATATTTCATATTTCAGCGTTTTGAATTCTCCCCACTCCCAAGAATTTTGTCATGCATTTCTGTATATATTTTAGAAGAAAGGCTCAGTAACAAGTTGGAAATTCAAGGAATCAGCCTTTTCAGTGATTAACATTTCATTCTCAACTAAAATTGTAAACAAGTATTAAAAAAATACAGTGATTAAAAGCCCAGAAGATGTCAAGCAAATACTTACACATGATGTTGAGGATATCAGATCCATTGCAATTTCTTCTGTGCAATGTGTCTAACCATTTATAGGATACAGAATTTGGGTAGTCTCTCTCTGTGGTTAATGCAGAAGTCTAGCTATTCTGTAATTATTATAATATACAATAATGAAACAATAATTTCATTCCTGCTACGTAATGCACTCTACCGGCTTTAATTAAACCTAACAACCTCATTAGTGAATATCATTACATTGGCTTTAGGGAGGCAATACTACCTAGTGAATAAAGGATTATTACATGATTTTGGAGATCTGGCATACCAGATGCGCCACTGGGCTTCTGTTTGACCTTGGGCAATTCATTTCAAATCTCTGGGCCTTTTTTTACTCACTGGCCAAGTGAGGTAGAGTTTTAGAGTCCTTTGTTAAATGCTGTGAATTACACAGATTCCAAATATTCTGTCTGAGCTGTGTATTTTCACAAACAAACTAATAGAGACACAGGGAACTGCTGCCTGAAACCGCAAAAATAAGATGTTGTCAGTTCCTAGAAGTCCCCAGGTGCTCAGTAACTTTAGCAAAAATACATTTTCTGTGGGTTAAAACAACGTTCATTCTGCACCATCTTTCTTATTTCATGCTGGTTGGGAGTGTTCCACACAGACACCTAGAGCACCCCCAGTGCTCAGGTGCCCACGTGGAAGAGTGTGACTGTGCCCCACCACTTCATATGGATTTGTAAAAGGAATTAGATCGAGCTTTGTGTCCTCTTGTAATTTGACTTTGTGAGACTTGCCCAGGCTGCAGCAGAGGGTTCTGCCTGGGTGGATGGGTGCCCCGAAAAGCAGGGAGGTTCAACATGAAGATGTTGGTAGGACTTCAGAGCTGGAATTAGAGCAACCTCCCTGATGTTAGCAGCTCCTAAGTTATGGCTAGCCAACAGATAAGGGATGTATTTTTGAAAAAGGAAGGCAAATAGGGCAGGAGAGGGTCACAGCAGGCTGTCAGCAGGAGCCATGGACAGCATCAAACCACCAGAAGGTGAGAGGGCCCGGAGAAGGGCAGCAGCAGCTGGACACAGCAACAGGGGCTGATAATGCTTTAGCCACTGGAACTTGTTTTTCCCTCAAATGTCACATATTTGGTATTGTTACCAACAGCAGGGAGCCTGTTTTAACATAAATGATTTTTCTATTCACCTTTTTTTTTTTTTCTTCTCTCCCTGCACGCTGCCAAGTTTATAGCTGGAGAGTCCCAGTCTCGTCGTGCTCTTTCTGAGGTGGAAGATGTTTCAAATCTGGCCTCACAGAGCACAAAGCATTTAGCTCCACTGAGCACAGGATCTGGCAAAGCAGGCTGTCAAGGTAGGCAGGCAGAACAGTGCTCCTGAACGTCCAGTGGGTGACTGAGGTGCAGTGTGTTTGAGGACACTTATACTTCCTCCCCCTTTTCTGGCAGCTTTAAAGTGAGATGAAGAACCAGCTGAGGTGTAAGGATCATGGACGTCCTTGGTGCACACTAAGAGGACGCTACATGGTTAGTGGCTGCAGCAGGCAAGTCAGTCATTACAACTAACTGGTGGTAATGGCAGGAGTGCAGCATGGAAATGTGAATTTGTCTGAAATGCACAGCCATAAACTACAAATTATGGAAAAAAAATCCTGTTGTGTGTGACATGTTTCCTGAAAAAATTAACATAGTTTATTTGTACATCAGTATATTTAAGATGTCATGTGTTTGACTTTCTCCTCTCATTTACAGTAGATTAAATCTCAAATATCCATTAAAGTTGAAGTCATAGCACCAGTGTGAAACTGCAGTGAACTTAAGGTATCTCAGGTGGTTTAGCAGTGGAAAAGTGTGGATGACTGCAAGCTGCAACATGAAGTTGCAATCTTTTCAGCTTTGTCCTCTAATGATTTGGAGTGATTCATTCATCTTGTTGGCTCAGTCCCTGGTTTATTCTGAAGGAAGTGCATGCCAAAACAGATGGTCATGTGAACATCTGCCTACTTTCCAACACTGACTGCCACATTTTTCTAGTAAGTCAGAAACCAAAGCAAGCTTAATCCAGTTCTGACTTTGATACCTGCACTAGTTATCTGTGCTCCTAAATGAATCTATGAAATGCAGCTAGAAACATCATTGCTGTTTTTATTAGATGCTATTAATGCTCATATTTTGCATAAAGCAGTGGTGATCCATCAGGGCTTGCTGAAGATGCTGAGCTCAGACACTAGGGAATCCCAGTGCCCAATCCTTCGGTTTTACCCCTTACTGGACTTGATACAAATAGGTTCGTACCACGAGATATATGTTGAGCAGACCATTAACCACAGCACAAGCTGTGAGCACTGTGGTTCACTGCAACATGCAGCACAGTGCTCTGGGTGCAGAAAGCAACCGTTCTGCAGTTCCAACGAATGAGAGAAATATCTAAACTTCCTTCTGTCCCCACTTCATCCACAGACCGAGCTGGCAACACAGAGGCATGTATTTGCAACAATTATCTGTGGCAACCTTTGACATGCTAACGGGATATCTGAGGGAGCTTACTCAAGGAAAACCTCAAGAATTCATGGATCACCTAATATCTACCTGCATTTGCCATACAGATATGGTGATGTATCTCCACACAGCGCTGCCCTCTGCTTCTTAGGACAAGTCATGAGTTCATTGCTACCACAACCATTGGAGGTATCTGCTAGCCTTTGCAGAGTTAAGCTTTACAGTGAGGGATTTTGAATCTCCTACTTAGAAGTAAGTATTCATTTGCTAACATGGACATTTGACTAGTGTTTATGAAAGGCATCTCATCTTTAGCTTGGTTTCCTAAGAAAATAGATAAAGAATTTTACAGTATCCATCTACCCATCTGTATGTCCAATCAGCTGTCCATCTGTACAGATGTCTGTTATTTACCCTCCAAAAATACCTGTAAGACCATTAGGCTTTTTTTCAGTCCCATTGGATAAAGCATTAGAGAGAGCTCTGAGGCATTAAATGCCCAAATGCATTGTGAAAATCAGTAGGAGAGTGCAAGAGCGAGGTGAACAAAAGCCATCAACATCACGCAGCTGAAACCAAGGATCCCATCCCTCTGGAGGAAATGGTGGCACCTGCAGCATTAGCATCAGCAGCACCATTGTCACCACTGTGTGCTGGTTTTCACCCACTGAGGACCCCAGGCTGGGAGGAGGAAACCCTGGGAACAGTGGAGGGCAATATAGAAAATCGGTGAAATTTAAGGAAAAGTAGGACAAAGTCTCTAGGAACTCAGGGAGGCTTCTCTTGTTCCTCTGTGAAGAAGGCAATCTGCACAGTTGTTAATTTTACCACATATTTCACTTGAAAGTAATAGAATAAATTGAATTAGCCTGTGAGATAGCAAGCTGATTTGTCTAATGGTTTCTATATAGCACTGAAATCCAGATGGCTTTTCCTGGTAATGCTGTCATTGCTGCTGCATGTGTATGTAAAAGATGCCCAGGTACATTATGTATAATTAAAGGTGAACTCCATTACGTATCTTCCTAGAACATAAACTTTGCTTTTCCCTGAGATACAGGGTTGATCCACAGATACCTCACATACCAATACCATTCTAGCAAATGGAAATACATTCACAGACTCAGTTTGGGCAATGTCACGAGCAGGTCATCAGCAAATTATAAAATAGGCATTTTCACTTAATGGATCCTGGATCAGGAGATAGTGTGTGGGTGCTGAGACAGCCCTCCAGTTTCCAACATGTCCCAAAGCATTGGAAACATTAACAAAATCATATTCATATCTGCATTATTATTATTTATTTCTTTTGGGAGAAAACTAAGGCACACACACACAAAAAAAAATAAAAAAATAAAAAAATTAACAAATAAAATAAAAAAATGAGCAAGACAACATATAATGAGCCTGGGCATCAAAATTCACTTGTCAAGATCTTACTGTTTACTTTTAACTCTGAGATCATCCTTCCATGATATAGGAGCAATTTCATCACAGATAGGCAGAGGATGAGAGAGAAACAGCCCAATACTAAGATCGCAGCTGTAACTGCAGCCCGAGCTGGCCGCAGCTTCTCGTGCTAGAGGTCATGAGTTTGACAGGTTCCTGCTGTACAAATCCCACAGCAGTACAGAAGCAAAACCCAGATGATTTCCATCAACTTCTTATAATTGTAAACAAAAGACAATGAGAAACATCAGGGAGTCACATTTCACTGGAGCATAGAGACAGTGGGGGGCATAATTAGCATTGGAATCACATCTGCATCAAATTGAAAATTAGTAAAAATAAAGGAAACTCTTCACTTTGCCACTTAAAGCAGCAATTCTTCTACACATAGCATTTTCTTTTTTCTTTTTTTTTCTTTTTTCTTTCTGTTTTTTTTTTTTTTTGGGGGGGGGGGGGAGGGGTAGTAAAATTGCTTTCTTACTACTTACAGGATTTAAATAAAAGATTCATAAAAATAGACGATGCATTTATCCACCCATCTGAGGGCATGTTCCCCACATGTGTTATTCATGCTTTTAACAAAGAAGAGTGGATAGATACCTAATTGTTGCTGGATGATCATTTTTCAGCAGCAGCCGGATCAGCTCTTTTTGGTCCTTCCTATTAGATTATGATCACTTTAAGAAAGCTGATGCAGGCACAAGTCACACCTCAAAGAGACAAGACAGAAGGCAGAAATGTGCAGTTCCCCTGCTCTTTTTCTGCCCTTTGCCACCCAGACATTGAGCAATGCCTGGATGTCTGCACTGAATCAGGTTGGCTGGGAGGTGTGCCCTCCTGCACGGAGCATCACTCTGGGACTCAGAGGACAGAGAGCCTCTTCTGCCTCTGACACTGTCTGACTGGTGACCTTGGGGAAAAGCTCATCTAATTCTCAGACCTTGATTGCCCTCAGTTGTAAAATGAGGTCATTGCTGTCTGATTCCCATGTGAAAATTATGGATGAAAAGGTGTTGTAAGAGCTACCAAAGCACTACTTCTCCCCAAGGTGACAGGTGGTAGAAGGAAGCACAGAAGGGAGTGAAGCCCATATAGAGACGCAGGTCTCCTTTGTCAAAGCTATCTTTGGACCTGAGTAAGGTGCAGTGTGCCTGTTTAGCAGCACCCATCTTAGACAAAGCAATACCTAAATTGTTGGTCCCCATCCCTATAGGGACAAGTAGCTGGCTGGGAGATATGTCTCAGTAGGACAACCCAAAAGTCCTCTTCTCAGCAGGGACACAAGGCTCAGGGATGTCCCTGGACACCTCTTCCATGTTCATTCTGGTTGTCTGAGTCAAGGCAGCGCATTTCTTTCCTTGCTCTGTCGATACTGAGGAGCACAAAGCAGTCCCTTAAACCCAGGGACTGAGCTAAGCAGTGCTCGGATGTGAATTGTAATTTAAAGCTTTTACCTAAGCACTCTTTGCTAGCACAGATCAAATGGTGGAAGCTGAGCTGACAGGTTAATCCCATTGTCAGGGGATTTCAGTATTTCCAAAGCAGGTTTTGTCTGGATTTGGAGTGAAAACCCCGAGGCTGCTGTTCCTCCTGGGAGGGAGCAGAGTCCCTGTCCGGAGAGCTGGGTCAGACCTGGGCTGAGGAGCTAGTAGGGAACAGGACAGGCTTGGCTCAGCCAAGCCTGCACCCTGCCACAGTTGTTTCTAAAACTAACCTTTTGTGGAACATTTTGACCTTGTCAGCTGGCATTTCCAACAATAAAAATGCTTAGTCATTTTATTTTTTTCTTTCCTGAGCAGCTCTATTCTGACAATATGCAATATGCATTTGTCCAAAAAGATATCTACAAACCACTAAGCTTGCAAATTTGCGTCTGAAGACTCAAAAGCTTCACGACCTCATTGAATATTTGGGCTCTTTCTTTCTGCTGCTGTTTTGACAATGTAGATAAAGGCCCAGATGAGAACAGCTGCTCTGTGACAGTTTTCCAGGCAGACAGAAAGATCTAAATGCTGCAGTGTAGCACCCACCCTGCATACATCCCTTTGATTGCACACATCTGATCTGTACCCATATAAGTAAGAGCCCAACCTCTGGCTAAGGTTTGAATGCCTCTGAAATTATTGTTCTTATTGAAACAACTTGCCCCAGCTAGTGGAAATCATTTCAAAATAACTTGTAAAACTATATTTTTTAACTACGCAAGGCCCAGCAAAACAATAAGGTAATAAATCTCACCAAAGAGTGATGTGTGGTGCAGCTGATGGGAATACGTAGACAGACAGTACAGATCTAAGAGTACATCTGGAGCATCTGAACAGGTGACGTGCACAGTGAAAGGGACAGACCCAGGCATATTGCACTTGGCACCTCTAAAATATTTTTGTCCAGCTTATTTATAAACATAAAATCTAATCTCATTTTTCCATCGTTCATTTGAATGTAACCTGATGATTCCAGTACAGCTGATGATGATTTTTGTGGCTTAAAAGTAACAATAGGTCACAACCCTTCTTCCTCAGTTTGGTGCAAACATGAACAGCATCTCTAGATCATCGCTGTATCACTCCAGAAATACGTGACGCTGCAGTAAGTCTGTGTTATCTCTCTGACACCTATACAGGCATGGCTCAGCTCAAATATTATTTCACCAATTTGTACATGGTCATCTGGAAAAATGTTGCTTTCCCTCCTGGTCACCGAAAGAGTGAGTTGTTTTAAGGAAACAGATTTTAAAGTGGGTTGAGGAAAGTAACAAAACTCTGCTTGCAATCAACAGTGAATTGTTTCTGGCAAATGCCAAAGCACTTGATAATATTAGCACACAAATAAATCATTGCAAAGAATAGGCTTTCCATTGCAGAAAATGTTCTAAATCTCCCGGGTATTGAAGAATAATGTGCATTTTAGCATATTTTCTTGTTTCAGAGCACATTATTAATAATTTCTTACCAAAATATTATGTAAAAAAGCCATCGTTTGTATCTGTAAATGAATGGCAAATCACAACTTAAATGAGACGGAAAACCAATCTGCTGTCTTTGTGAATCTGTCTCTGAATATTACTTTTTTATTTTATAAAAGGAAATCTCTTTCATCCAATAGAAGTGTTTTGCAGTTAGTTAGGTAAATTTACATATCGTGGAATGAGGGAAAAAAAAAAACAATCTCATCTCCCTTGGTGGAAGGAGATGTCTGGAGGTTGAATTCCATAGCAACACCAATCCTTCCCTGCTCTTGCTTTCTGTCTTCAGGTCTTTTCTGTTTTTTGATGTTTCCCACCCAGCCAGGCGAAAACTGTCTCTTGTGTTAGTTAGAATATTCTGCTTGTCCTTCAGTCTCATCCTCCCCTGAGCTAGAGGTTGAATTTAATACAGAGAGAAGGAAGGACTGTGATTTGCCATAATGTCTCAGAGACTGAGGCACATGGGCCCACAGAAATGTCACTGATTTCTGCTTTTTGCCTTCCCCAGGCAATTCAGAAAACTGTTCAGTCATGCATAGTCCTACCAGCACTGGACAACTCGTGGTAGAGCTTTAAAGCACTTTGCTGTTCAGTCTTCTTAGTAGGAAAAGTTGAAAATGTGGCCATAGATGTCTCACCATTTGAGAAAGTAAAGATTAAGATCTTTAAGCCTTTGCCTTAATTGTCTCCTGTGATGTCATTTCTATGGCAGATTCCTGAGGGATTCCTGAGTTTTCTTCCTATAGCTGCATGCCATTTTTCCTTACTTGAAGCAATATGCTGGGCAAACACATCATCAGCCTGTGGTTTAACAGCTAGGCCTCAAAATAATTAATCATGTTAAGATAAAATAATTACTTCATTTATTTGAAATGAAAGAAAAATAGGTTTATATATATCATGCTGTGTTTGTAGGAGGAAAAATCTTATAATCAATCATGGCACATAAATTGCTTTAGGTATATTGTTTAAGTGCTCTTTGAAGGTGAACTTGTTATCATGCTTTCAAGACTAACAGAGCTTATAGGCTCTCACAGATGTGAAATTCATGTTTCTATGCATGTATCCTTTGGTTTCCCAGTTTACTTTTTCTTTGCTTTACAAACATCTGCATTCAAAGAGTCGATATTGCAGCATCAAGTTGTGGGGAATGAGTTTACAAATTGAGGTTGGTTTTCAAGGAGCGCCTGCATGCTTAGTATTTCTGTTGATGTTTTTCATAGTTGTTTTCTTTTAAATATTATTTTTTAGATAAAAAGAGACCATGCGGTTGGGATAAAAAGACACATAATCAGATATTCTAAGGGTGTTTTGGTTTCTGGAGAGGGGAAGCTCTGGCAGAACATTATAACTTGCTCTGGAAGATGCAGAGGACATCAGGCAGGGGAGGAAGGAAGGTTGCTGTACATAAGCAAGCACGAGCACTCAGTTCCTGTGGCTGGACTGTAACAGCACCGTAACGCTCAGCCCTGCTGCCTGCAGCACTGATGGCTGACTTCTGTGGGACATGGTGAATTATGGAGGGGAAGTTCCTATAAACAAACGAGCAGCACTATTTACTGATTTATGACTTACTTGAAAGAAAGGGAAGAAGTGGAAAGAACAAAAGTGAAGGCTTGAATGAGAGAGCACAGTGTGTCTCCACTGTGCGAGGCTTCAGCATCTCCAAGGACAAAATGGGTTATTTGTGTGCAGCATGGCAGAGATCTTAGCAACACACAAGAAACAAAAGCATCCCAGTTTGAAGCTAGTACTCCTCTCAGAATCACAGGAAAGGCTTCTCACCTGGTGTATGTCATAGCACTGCATCTAATTAGATGTGTCAAAAAAGTAAAACTTGCAAAAATCACTTCACAACTGTTCTATTCTTTGATGGGAAGAAATTCTGCCTTCTAAGGATGCACACACAAACACAAATAAGTTGCCCTGCTGGGAATTTTGAAGCTTGAGCATTGTTATTTCTCATTTGTATTATTCCTCTGTGGGTGTAGCTGAACGGAGGGCAGGAAAGGCAAGCCCTAGCACTGGAAAGTAAAAAAAAAAAATAAAAAAATAGGAACTGTTGACCCTCTAGCCAGGTAGCAAATAGAAACCAAAGAGATTGATCCCCCTTGGGCATAGCAGGGAAATGCATCCTCCACCCAGACTTCAGTTCTTCAGGGGCATTAATGCAGGCTGATTTTCATGCAGTAACAGTTTCTTCTTGCCAGTGCATGTCTAACAGCTCGCCCTGTGGCTCTGCTCTATTAGCAGTGATGAATTCCAGTCAAGGGAGGCAAGTCAAGCTGCAGTATCTCTTGAACTTTAAAACAAGAGAGAGCATTAATGAGGGAGATCACTGGCTTATCTCTGTAGAGTGTTGCCTGACACTTCCTTTGTTTTCCTGCTCCTTACAAGTAGTGATTTGCTACTGGTTCTCTAGAAATCAACCCCTCCTTTCCATGATGTTGCCTACATGTTGCAATAGATCTTGCATGTTGCTGGGAATGACTTTTTGTCAGCTGTACCTGTACTGGGAGCCATTCTGAGGAGAGTGTAGAGCGTGAGAGCATGTAGAGCATGGAAGCCCACAAGGACTGGCCATTAATTCAGTAGCATGTGCTGCTTTAACTGCAAGCAACCCACTTGCTTTCTGATTTGAATGCCTCTGGGACTGCACTGGAGATCTCCTGTTTCTATTCCCAGTCCTCCCAAGAAATGTTTGAATACACTCTCTGGTTGGAGGATGAGCTGCAGTATACACTTGTGTGTGTGTGTGTAGAGCTGACAAGGAACAAAGGCACTCTGAAAACTCATTAGATTAAAAAAGAACCCTGACATACTCAACATAAAAGCTAGCAGGAAAGGTTTAAACCCACCACAAAGGCTGAGAAGCTGCATGCTAAGACACAGCACACTGTGCTTACCCCACATCACCCTGCCTTGGGGCTGCACTTGGCAGTGCACCAGAGCCGCAGCAGCCTGTGGGAACAAACCAGGGTGGGTGACATGATCCTCCAGGTCCCCTGGAGGGCTCGTGCTTTCTCCCATGCTTCCCCTTGCAGAGGAGACGCTCCCTGCAACACCTGCAAAGTCACCTCAGTTCTCCTCCTTGCAGTCTGCATTCTCACTCCTCTGCAGGCTGGAGGCGAGCCTGGCGGGCTGATCTGCAGAGGTGCAGCCTTTCCTCACCACTCTTAGGTAGCTGCTGCTTCTTGTCTGCCTGCTGGGGCTGGGGCTGTCTGCTGAACTGGGTTTGTACAGTAGCTGGCACAGCATGGTCCAGGCACAGCGTATTTAAATGTTGTCATCAGGCAAATGGGAAGACACATCTCCACTTGCCTTCCAACACAGCAGCTGTTTTTAAGCTGCCTCCACAGCAGAGTGGATTGAATTTTCACATTTTTTGTATTTAGGCATTTGCTAAGCCACTGGACACCCCTGTGCAACTGTCACACCTGCCAGAAGATTGCACCACCTTCACCCAGGGCAGGAAAACTTACACCAAGGTGGCAGGTTGTGCTCATGAGAAGGAGAAACAGGTATGTAACACCAGACTTATTTGAGATGATTGAACCAGTACAATGAATGATGGCAAGGTCATTTCTCAGATCTTAACTGTAGCCATCTGGAGTGCTGGAAGCATTGGGCTACCCTTTAATCTTTTATGTTTTTTTAATCTTTTGGGAGCTAGAATTTTTAAAGCCAAGCTAAATGTGGTTTCCAGGTGAGCCAGGAGCGATGGGTGCATTTCCTGACCATGTCTAGTAGAAAGGCTCCTGATGGTGCTATGGTGCTTGGCATGAGTAGCAGTGGATGAACTCCTTACTCTACAGGGGTCTATCTTTTGCACTAATACCCGTGTTAGTATGCCTTTCATTCCTACTGGCCCTAAGACTTGAAGAGATTTATGAATAGAAAGATGTCTATCACCCAGAGTCACTCGTTCCCTTAGTTGAAGTTTTTTTCCTTCTAACATTGGCTGTGTCCCCCCCAGATTGGTCTTTGTTCAAAATTCATGTGAATTAGCCTGATTCCAACGAGCTTTGCATTCCTTCCTGGAGAACAGGAAATATGGGAGGGGAAGAGAATGAATTTCATCTAATGTTAGCTATGTAAATGTCAGGCAAGGCATCTCCACTGAACCAGTCATTCAGGCCCTGCAGCCATCAGTAGAATACCACCGGTGGAGATGGCTTTAGATCAACACCACAACAGATGCCCAAAGCTCATGGATGCATCATCTGCATGTGCTCGTCTCACTCTGTGCACTGTGGAAAGAGCCTGGCTGACCTTATTGAGCTAAACTACTCACTTTTAGGTCACTGAGGTCCTTCTTTGGGTCACTAAATCCCACTCCCAGTGCCTATAGCAGAGCCAAAAATGGCTGTTGGGTCAGTTGACTGATGTTAGTTGTCTCAAATAAGGATGTCTGGACAAGAAGCAGTGTATCAGGGTTTGTTCAATGCACGCACATTGTGCCAGTCAGATCCCACAGAGCCTGTGTACAGGGCCTGGGTTGAACATGTCCCTACAGACTGGTGGGGTCAGGGCTCTACTGTATTCCCACAAACTGCAGCTCTGTTTAGCTCCTATTGTTTGCCTTTCAGCAAACAGTCGTGCTCTGAACTGGGCAAATACCTGCTGCTAGTATTTGACCAGCTCCTGGGGAGGTGCTTGACACTCACTGAAGTGCACACATGGAGCAGAATATGCTCACTGTGTCCATGGGGCAGCAGTAGGACAGATGAGTGAGCCTGATGATCTTGAGGTCTCTTCCAAACTAGAAATTCTGTGATTCTGTGTGTGATTCTGATGCAAAGGCAGGATTAATGGGAGGACTCGGCTCAGCTCTCCAGCAGCAGCTGCTGATGGAGTATCCAGCAGAAAGAGCAAAGTACTCCTGGGCAGCCCGTTTGCCCCCATGGCAGCTACAAACCACTCTGAAAATCCTGCATTTTAATCAGCAGCCAGGTATTACTGCCATGGATGGAAAATCACCTCGTGCCTTGCTTGCATTGTTACTGCCTCCGACCGCACCAGGGCATCAGGCTCAGTGAGCGCTCGTGCTGACTGATCCTTCTCCCAGCTGCCTCGTTCCACATGTAGCAGAAGTTAACAGTGCAAAAAATCAGACGTCCTACTCCTCATGACACAGGGGCATGATCATTCCTCCCTGCAATGTATGCATTTGGCCCCTCAACCACCAAAGAATCAAGTAATGTTGCTTTTGCAGCTCCCTGAGCAAGCATTTAATGATTTAATAGGTCTCTCCATTCCTATATCTTCACTGATGTCTTGCCTGCATTCTTTTCACTCCAGTGGCTTACTTGTTTGTTGACATTTTATTAATTTATTTTATTTTATGCCTTGGTTTTAGTATAATTTTTGACAATAACAGTTTGTAATGGACATCATGAGAGATGTGAGGCTCTTAAAGCCTTTCTTTACAGTGGAAGGAATGCACTAATAAATTTCTCTTCCCATGCCAAAGCCTAAATTGGCATAAATCAGCATGGTTTCATTGCCAGGCATGAAGTCTGCACTCATGTACATCAGCAAAGGATATGTCCCTGAGAACTTCAATCCACCATATAACAAGGTTAATTTTTTTTGTTCTTCTTGTTTCTGAAACCACACTGAATTTTAAGCTTTCTGAAATCCAGCTCAGTAATTCTCATTTCTTTTAGTCAGAGTTATTGACAATCAAATTAATCTAAAATGAATGAGAAGAGAGCTCGAAGAGAGTTTTTCTATTTTGGATAGGTTTTATTGTGTTTGTCCTTTTTAGTGTCCTTCCTCAGTCCTAAATCCCTCCCTCTTTCCTTTCCTCCTTTCCCTGAAATCCTTCATGCTGATGCCTCTGAAAAAAATCAGAAATCAGAGTATGTTCTTTTGCTTTGGTATTTTTTCCCCAGCCGTATTAGCTAGCACTGTATACATCATCATAATTGTGGTAAGATGCTGTCAGCATCACTGGATAGTTTCATAGATTGCTCTGCCTGCTTTCCAAGCATCACTAAGAATAACTAGAGACAGTGATGTATGAGGCTGAGTGGAAATCTGTCACTGTTATGGCTCCTCTCTTCCCATGGACCTCTATCAGGTATTGCAAAAAGAACAGACTGCAGAATTTCCTGCGGAAGTTTGGTGAGGAAGAGGTGGGCGAAAAGGAGCTGAGGTGCATGTTCTGTGTTCCTTATATCCTCTGACTCTGAGCAGCACCGCATGCAGATACCATCTGAAGGGGGTTACTGGTACACTGTTTGTTCATTCTGAGCAGGGAGTTTGTTTATAATTGTTAATCTGTACGGTTGTGTTGCTTGAAAATCAACACAAATGGCATTTCCTAGAGTAATGTCCTTGCGAAGAAAAGCAGCACATTAAAGTTGTTGTTTATTGCAAAGGGTTCAAAAATGCTTATTCCATAAAATATGCTTCTGTCTTGCACTTCTTACAGAGACAGATGCAGCGATAAGTTCTGCCTGGCTAGAAACCACACATGCAGATGTGCACACTCTTCAAGGTCTGCTGTCGACCAATTCATATTTCAGAGCCACAGAGACTTCTTGATATGTGTGCAAATGCTTGTTTTGCTTCCTTTTGTTTGACTTTTATGCCTATTAGTAAGGACACAGCTAATTAACTGTGGACCAGTCATTCCACTGATGAAATCTGTAAACCTGCCACACAGCTGTAGTGAAAGATAGTGCCTTTGGGGACAAGGAAAATGCAGATTTTTTTAATTTTTTTTTCTCTCAGACTTCTGTAAGAGCAAGCGGCCTTCTACCAATGTTTGTCAGCCTCTACTGACCTGTCTAAAGCTTCTCTTTCTGACAACAGGCTGAGACATTCATGACAACATTTGGATGACATTTTTTTTCACAATATTTCTCTTTCCTTCTGTGCACACAGCGCACAGCTACAGGGAAGGTGATGGAACAATGATCAGTGCTAGATGAAGGCTACCTGGGCTCTGTTCCCAGTGTTGCCATGCTGTCCTTATCACACATGTCTCTTCCACCATTTTCCTCAGAATGTGGGTTCACCTTTAGAACCAGGATGATCACAGAGGGCAATACCTCTTGTGTTTTAGGCCAGCGCTGGCATGCATTTTGGGGCAATAAGAAGAGAACCTGCAAGCAGCTGGGTCAGCATTAAGAAGCCAAAGTCCACTCTGCAGCAGGGGTTAACCCCCTTTAGCAACTGAGACACATCTTCTGGTTTCATTTTATCCCCGAAGACTCCAGGTTGTGTGCTCACAGCCTCCTTCATGATGCAAACCAAAGCAGAACTAAGCAGAGAAAATGGATACAGCTGATAGCTGCAAGCCCTGTGTTGCCAGAGCTGGGCTGGGAGTCCCATCAAGCAGCTGTGCAAGTAGGATGGGGATGATTACCTGCTGCTAATTAAAATATTGTCTGTAATACTGCCCGTGACCCCTGTGTCAAACCACCCCTGTCACTCGGAAGTTTGTGAGAGGGGACCAGGAAGGCAGGGGAGCCTCCTGAGGTTGCTATCACACTGTTGCCATTCAGGAGCTTGCTGTGAGTAGTAGAAGGGGAGAAGACTTCCAGCCCACACATCCTGCAGTGAGGAAGGCTCATCTCCACCAGATCCCCAGAGACAGCCGCAGCCTGCTGCTTTTCTGGAATGAAACTTACAATTTTCCCAAGTAAGTACTCCCAGTTGTAGCAGCAATTCTTCAGTCACGTCATGTTTTACTAACTTTGCATGCCTTTTATGCTGGGTTGTCATCAAAGGCATACATATGCCTTGATTCAAAGTTATTCAAGATGTGGAACCTATAGATTTTATCGACGGAAAGGGGTATGTTTACCTACAGAACTTTTTAAAAAGTCCATGTCTTAAAATGCTGCTACAAAGGCACAGAGATGCTCCGATATGCTTCTATCAAGCACCTGGTCTGAGCAACTGCAGCTTTAAAAATGCTGAATTCCACTCTCTTCAGAATTAGCTTTTGACATCTATGAAATCTACAAGCAAAAACAAATCCAAACAAGCTTGAAATATCTAGTGCACCAGCCATTCCCAATTTATTGCCCACAGTTTTCAATCTGAACCTGTGTGAGGGAAGAAACTTCCTCCTCCACCCCAGACTGGCATGGCTTGAGGGCAGCCTGAGCTGATTTGGCTTACCTTCCCTATACTGAACTCTTTTTCAAAGGAAAAATCCCTCCTAAAATATTTTCTTTGATAAAAATGTGACCATAGGGAGCCCACTGGCCTTTGCTAGTGCCATCAGGGTTCAAACCGATGCCCTTCAGAGGTAGGTGTCATTAGGCAGCATCAGACTGTGGCTTCAAGGAGGAGGAGGCGTGAGGAAACACAGCTGCCCCAGCCTTCCTGGGTGTCCTGGGCAGCAGCAGCCTGGGGTCTTGGGGGTCTGGAAGGAAGCCCAGCATGAGGGGCCAGTGATGGTGGGTGGCAAGGCTGCGGCTGTGACTTCAGGGAGGCAGCAGCCATGCAGCACAGTCCGGCGTACCCATTGATGTGGCTCCTGGCACCACATCTGAGGAGAAGAATGCTGCACGGCTATTATTTCACCTCAGGCATTTTGCACTTGAAAGAGCCCAAATTTCAGCTGGTGTTGAACTAAAAATACCCTATTTCCGTAAGACTGTAGCCCCTCTCAGAGATCCCTTCACCCCACAGCAGTGATGAAAAAGCACTCAGAAGAAATTATTATCTCTAGTCTAGGAACATGCAGCAGGTGAACTTTGCAGCCTGAGTACATCCTTCATTTCTCTAACTTATCTAAGATCCACCCTGTGAATCTGATGGAAGAATATAGCCCTAAGAAATGAAGCCAAGTGAATAAACGTGAAATGAAGGATTACCTTCATTTGATACCATATAACGGTAGACCTGTGTGCAAAAATGTACTTTTGAGATAATCCCTTTTTTTCCTCCCTATCCTATTTCTACTTTGGAATATTTCATATGTCTTGTCCAAGCTTATGGTATTTTAAGAGATAAGCATGTCATCATCCAGCATGCAGCAAATGGTATGGAAGGACGAACAGCCAATATGTTTAACACAGTCTCCCTAAAATGGATCCATTTTATTCTTGATGATAACAATGTGTTTAATATCCTTATACAGCGAGGCATTTTGTATATGGCCATCAGAAGCTTAGTTAATGTGAAACAGAAGCTTAGACCCAGAGCTGTAAGTGTGTTAAACAATCTTCCTGCTGGCCAGCTCCTCAGTCACACACTGAAATCTTGCCCTGAAGCTTACCTCAAAATGGCATAACAAAATGGTAGAGATAGCACAAGAAAGAGTAAAAACTGAGAAGTCTTCAATTATTCCACTCTAATAAGTGTGTATTTAGTACTTGTTTTTGCCAGGCAGTAGTTCTCCAAAGGCTTCCAAATCAGCTGGCTTGCATTATTTAACTCCTTACATTACCCAATTATTGTGGAGACCCCAAGATGGGGTCTCCATTAGAGGTAAGCAGCAGCCTGGGTAGCTGCACTGAGAGGAGACCACCAGACCCTCAGAAAAGCCTGTCATTTTCCACCACTATACCCTCCACCTTTACTGTTGCTTCAGGCTCCATCATGGAACTGTGAGCTATTTAGGTTGGAAGCAAAGGAAATGCTGGTTATAAATGGAACAGCATGTCTTTCTTCCTCTACATGTTCACAGTCCTAGAAACAAGCAAGATGTGAAGATGCAGTTATTGAAGCAGATGAGCAGACATCATCATCTTTCAAGTTCTGCACATGAATATGGAGGAGGGATTAAATCATGGGCAGTGTGTAATATTTTAACCACAAACCATAAAGTGTCCAAAATATTTTCTTACAAGTTTGTGCTCAAGGAGGTTCCTAAACCACCATCCATCAGAATATTTGGATTTCTGCTTCAAGAAAGCCAGAATAACAGCTTGAACTTGGCAGGGCAACCTTCTTAATGTTTGCTCTCAGTCACGCTGTGGCCTGCTGCATAAGGGGAATTTCATTTTAGTGGCAGGCTGTTCTGTTATCCATCACTAGGCATGATGGAGCTACACACCTCCTTAAAGGAATCCTGATCATTTTATAATCATAGAATCATAGAATATCCTGAGTTGGAAGGGACCCTTAAGGATCATCAAGTCCAACTCTTGACACCGCACAGGTCTACCCAAAAGTTCAGACCATGTGACTAAGTGCACAGTCCAATCTCTTCTTAAATTCAGACAGGCTCGGTGCAGTGACCACTTCCCTGGGGAGCCTGTTCCAGTGTGCAACCACCTTCTCTGTGAAGAACCCCCTCCTGATGTCAAGAATAATCATCAGTTGCAGTTATCAACTGTCTACTTTAAGAAGTTTCTGTTATTGGTAGCAGCTTACTTTTATTTCCAATCAGCAAGATTTACAGGCATGAACAGCAAAATGAAGACAGAGCACTTACAGCTTTTGTTTCTAGTTTCATATCTGTCTGGAAGTTGAAGATGTGCCACAAAGAAAATATAGAGGCTACAGACTAATCAGACCAGGTCTTGAGATAACAGGACTGGGGTGGTAACATACACTCAGTATGACTTTCTGAGTTGAGAAAAGGTGGACAGGGAAAAAAAAAAAAAAGAAAAAAAAAGGCCGTAAAAAAATTATACTTCATACTCCAGCACCCTAACTTTCAGATAAAAATCAAAGGCAAATCCAAAACCAATTTAATTCATCACTGGTACTCCTGAAAACTAAAATGGGGATATGCTACCCATCAATTTCCAGGGAGTTTTGTCACAGGCTTCAGCAAAACTAGATTTTCTCCAAACCTTTTTGAAAATCTACATGTTTGGCAAAACAAGTGAGTCAATATGAATACCAAACTCAACCTCAGACATCTCTGATCGCCTTATTTGATGCAGAAATCTATATGCATCGCTGTTCTTGGCTGGCAAATATGTTCTCCAGTAAGTCTGCACCTAGCTGGGATTACCATTTATTATCACTATAGGATCTGGGGCACGCAGTTACAACCAAAGCCCCAACACGTGTGAGCTAATATTGCCACTGTGGGAGTGGAGGAGGGAGATGCCATGGCCAAGGTCTACCTGTTGAAGAGCTGGGGCTATGCTTCAGCACCCGTCTCCCCAGGGAGTATCCGCTGCCCACTGGGAGATGGCAGAGCCTGGACATTTTCTGAGCATAACTATAATTCAAGTTGATGGGATTTCTGAAAAATGTTTTGCCACCTCATCCATCAAGGTCTGATTTGATTCCATTGACAAAGTAGCTGAGTTATCTTTTTTCTGTTTGTTCCTCCCCCACCAACACAAATGCAAAATCTGTAAGTTGCAGGTGTCAGGAGATCTGAACATAATGTAGCAATAGGATGGAAAGGAAAACACATAGTTCCTCAGTTCCTGTGCATTCAATAATAATAAAAATAGCACAAGGCAGGGCAGATAACACTGCCTTACTGCAACCTCATCTGCATGTGTACATGAATATAAATATTTATACTTTTATTTGGACTTTATGATTTATTCATTGTATACATAAAGAGATAATGAACAACACATCTGCATACTATGAATCTAGGTTTCACTGAGGGGTTTCTATTGACAAAGTAAACCCCCGAGGATGAATCTTCTGTTGTGTTTTTTTTTTTTTTCCTTTTTTTTTTTCTTTTTTCTTTTTTTTTTTTTTTTCTAAGGTAATGTATTTGGGACACCAGGAGTTTTTTAAGTTAGGCTTTTATTTCAAACAGATACACAGATATTATGAGAGAAGTAATACTATCGCACACAGACTATATAGTCAAGCAAAGAATACTTTTTTTTTTTTTAAACATGAATTATACACCTTCTTTATTTTTTCTTATTACTGAGAAAACCAGACAAAACAGGAATTCACTAATCACAAGTGACTAAAGCTATAGCTTTGCAGGCATGACAATGGCTCAGTACAGCTCAGTTAAAATCAGCACAACTGCTCTAAACTTTCTCACAGAATTCTGTGATGATATATAGCTGTTGGACAACACAATTTTCACATTACTTTTCAGTTTTAATTGTTTTTATCTTTTTGTTGTTCAAGCTTGTTGGGATTTGAGGGAAAAACAGCAAACACACCCTCCCCATCCATCACCGTATGACTTTCTAAGACATGAAATTGTAAAAAAATTACCTTAATTTCTTTTCAGCAGGAATTTACAGTATCAAAACCAGGTGTAAAATCAGTTCTTCTGGAGAAATAACAACACAAAAATGCAAGCCACTGTAGTATAACCCAGGTTTGTGAAAAAAAAAATCCATCCCATGAAAATTTTAAACTTTTCCAGAGATCTCAGCTCAGCTTTGAACTCTAGTGAATATAACATCTGGTTGTCCAATACCCTCAGCCACAAAGTTCCAGTAAGTTATTGGTTCTGATGCCTTCAGCAATGGATGTTATAATTTCCATGCACCATCTGAATACGTGTGCAGAAGCTGTAGCTCCCAAAATTATGCTTTCTCACCTTGTAACTTATACAAAATGCAGAAGAGGAAACGCTGCTACGGCTTCAACGAACATCTTTGCCCTATCCTTTTTCTCTGTAATTTGAGAGGCAAAGAAGATATTTTCCCTATTAAATTTTGTAATTTAGCCACAGATTCTACATCAAAAAGTTGTAAATGTGCAGCATATTCTGCATGCTTATTTGGAAACATGAATATGGTGCCTAGAAACCTGTGGCCTTTGCATCTAAAGAAGCCTTTGACCCAACCTTTGTGGAAGGCTTCCATTAATTCATGCAAAAGAAGATCTCAGTATATTAAACATCATCCCATTGGTCATGTTGCAGCTTGCAGTAAAACAAGGCTGCTGTAGTCTGCTCGAGGGGCTCGTGTAAAGTTGGTGGAGTAAGGAAAAAGTACCTCTGTTATCCTAACAGGTCTCTATCAGCCCCTGTTCTTTTGCTGTGGCCCTGGATACTCAGAAAATAAAGTGTGAAAGGTGCATAGCTTAGGAGAAACATTAGAGAATTTAAGATATATTTTATATATGTTGAAATTCTTCATCAAATTTGCACAGGGCTAAAAAGTCCCCATTCATTAGAAAGGATGTATTAACCGTCTGCCTTGGCTGATGATATAAACTCAACAGCAGGTCAGGTTCAGCGTTTCCCGCATTACTGCAGGTGGCTGGCAAATTTTCTTCAGGATATTCTTTCTTCTGCACAGCCACAGAAGCACAGGACCCTGGAACTGCTCAGGATACCTACCCAAGCGATCACTGCTGCCTCCATTTTTTTCTCTCTAAACTCCTTCCTCCATTCCTGCTCCCAGGAGCTTCCACAGATTTGTCTGTCTGCACTGGCTCCTCTCATTATGTATATTATTTCTTCTACATAAGGCCTTTTAATCATCAGCAGACGGTTTCTGCTCTCAGAAGAACGTATCGGCCCCAGAAAACATGCCCAGGAAGCCAAGGGAGAACACAGGCCCTTGTAGGGTGTTTCTGTTCATTTCCTGGACCTTTACATCTCCTTCAGGGACAGCAATGCCACAGACTTTGGGAGGAAAAGAAAAAAAGCTCCAAGAGATTTCACACCCCTCATCTGGCTTCTCTTCTTGCAATATTTCCCAGTTGTAATGCTAAGGTAATTTTCATGCAAGGGGGCTGGGGTGAAGGAACAGATGCTGCTCCTGCGTCCTCCCTGTTATCATCCCACTCCCAGCGATGCTCCCATAATCATTCCATTGTACCCTTGCATTTCCTATAAAGCTGAACAATGAATAATGGATGCAAAAACTAAGTGGCGTTTCAGGTTCATTAGTATGCATATTGTTATAAATTCGTTTCAGTAGGTGCTGTGAAGCCACTCTCCTCTCTTTTGTATTTTGGTGTCGCTGCTTCAGGCTCTGCTAATGTTCATTTTGCATTCATTCATTTGAGTCTGTAGTTTTACCTGGATTGTAGGCTATTGTTCTTATTTGCAAAGCTTAGGTTTAATTTCCTGTAGGAAGCTTTTCTTTTGTCTCCAAGGCTCATTCTCCTATTATCATCTACCTGGAGAGTACTAACACACTGTCCTGCTGGTAAAATAGAATTTATTTTGTAGGGTTCTAATGAAAATTTTGCCACTTTTGTCCTCAAAAAAATAAAGATCAAGATTTTCCCAATTTCTTATTCTAGCTGTCAGTAGCCAGGGCTTCCTTTCCATTCATTTTTATTCCTGAACGCTGGGTAGCCCATGAGCTCCTCAAACACAGTACTGCAAATTCTTGTTACACACGTTGTTGCACCTGTCCATCCACTGTCAGAGGCTTTTCTGGTAACATCAGATGTCTGAAAAGAATTTCTGCCAGCCATGCAGAAAGCAAGTTGTGTAAGAGCATATTCTTACAAAGTTGAACAGACTCTACTTTCTATTCTGTTTCAGGCCCCCAGTCTCTATTAGTACATCTTGCAGTTAATCTCTTTATTTATATGACTATACATATTTTATTAATTCTCATTAGGCTGCTCAATAACAGCCCATTGCCTTTCAGCAGATTCATAGCAAATAAAACCTTCACTTTATTTCCCTTATTTTTATTTCTGCTTTATGATATTCTCCCTCACACATTCAGATTTGTGCTTCCTAACAACAGCACATCATAAGGCCTTGCCTTTAGCTATTGTTAACAATGAACTGATAAAATGCAGTAGGATGCTACAAAAAGTAGAGCATATCCTAGTCTTTTTTCTCTCTGGCCTATCTGTATTAGACTGATGGTCGTACAGAGCTATCAGCTCAAGAAAGTACCAAATGAACTCCAGTGACAACGGAAGAAAGAGACAATAGTGAGCTATAGCTGTGCTCTCCCAGGACACTTTGCACAAAAGAACAATCACCCACAGCAGTCTCACTAAAATGGAATTTGCAGTGATAATATTCGGTGTATGCACGGTGCATATAAAGTAATGCCATAGTAGCTGATAGCAGTTTCTCTGTGCATGAAGAGTATCTCTTACCGAAACCGTTTCATGTTTTTGAAGGTCTATCTAAAACCTTCTTAACATTGCAAGCAGCACTGTGTGTTAAGGATAAAATATTCAGACCAAGCTGCCAAAGATAGGTGTCGAAACCCAGTACAGAAATGAGCTGTCCTACATTTGGAACCAGGAACCGGTAGCCACATTTGAAAATGCTGGCGTCAGTGACTCTCTGAAGATGAAAAGGAGAGCCTGCAGCAGAGAAAAGGGTAAGTCCTCATTGCCTGGATCGTTATTACCTTTGTTCTCCTTTTTTCTTCCCACAGCAGTAAAAAAGTCCAGCTCTCTAGTTCTTTGGTCATATGAAACCAAAGATGAAAAGATCTACTAATGCCAGTAAAGGCCACAAGACCAGGTGAGGTCGGGGTGTACGAAGCCAGGCTTTCACCAGGAAGCTCACAATCTTGTCAACATCCAGGATGCCTGTTCTGTTCATGGTGACTGCAGATGTTTGTGCTCTGGAGTGTCCTTGATAAGAGAACCGAACAGAACATCCCTAAACAGAGTACAAGTGCCCATAGATAACTAGACAACATGGACAACTGGCAGATCTAAGAGGTACAAGAGCATGAAATTGAGACATGTCACATGAGGAGACAGAGATCTGTCATAAGCAGCTCATTTCCACTTTTTTATGGTAAGTTGCCAGCTAATGGTAAATTGAACAGATGCTGGTCTCTGAAGTTTGAAATACAGAAAATTCAAATTTCACAAAATATCATCTGTGTGCAGTTCCACTACAGAGATTATCACGACCACAGGAACAGGCATCTTCATAAATATCATAGCCTCATGCATCGTGTGTGCATGGTTATATATGGATATATACAAATACGCTTAAGAAAACCCATACATATACACTGCAATATTACTCGTATATAAATATATACTCACATATCTCTCTCTATATAAACAGGCTGGTCTCTTTACATATATATGTAGACAAGCACAAACACACATATGTATATAGATACCCTAACACATACGAATATTTAATGTAGTTTTGTGGTTTTTTTTTCTTTTTTTTCTTTTTTTTTTTCTTTTTTTTTTTAATCAGGTTTGCTCTTAGATATATAAATACCCTCTCTTGCATTTGTATTTAAGGCACTGTACTCAGACACTTTTCTGTTTGCAAGGGACATTTCCAATGACACTTGCAGATAGCCTGCTTCCTTTAACTTTTCTAAATAAGGTTTTACTGTATATTCAATTGGGAACTTGACTCTGCACAGTAGGAGATAATCAGCTCTTGTATAAACTACATAACCTCTGTTGAACTGAGTGTTATGTGTGTTACTTAAAATCAGGGCTAGGTTTGTCCATTGGGCTGAAAATATACCACCGTTTACCTCAGCAGAGGCAAAACTGAGTAACAGAACAGAATTTGTACCCCAAATGAACACGATCTTCTTTATAATCATAACCAAAGCCAAATAACAGACAGTGGAAACTCAGTTTTCAGGTGTCTAGCTTCAGATTGCAAAACTGGAAATGAGCATGGTAGCGTGTTCCCTTTTCTTTCTTTTCTCTCTTGGTAACTTGGTCTTTGTTCTTGCAGTCTACTTGAATCTAAGGATATTTTTATTTTTTTTTTCCAGTGAAACATTTAATTTTTCTTTTTAATACAAGACCTGGCACTGAGCACCTGCTGCAATTAAAGCGCTGGTATTTGGCTCCTGTGAGGTCTATTCTATTATGAAGTCTTATCCATTGATTGTAGACTAATGAACCCATCAATTCATCACAGCACTTCTATTACCCTACTGCTGTTGTGGGATATTGTATTGCTGAGCATGGGTAAGAGGACTGACTCTCTTGCTACTGCCCCAACCATTGTTAAGGATGTAAAAAAGGTAAAGTAATCAGAATTTCAATGCAGTTCAACTTTGTGGCCCTTCTGTGGCATGTCAGTTTCTCCTATAGCGAGACTTTCTCATTTAAAGCAAATCAATTTCAGCAATACTTGCTGTTCAGAAACAGTGGGTCATGAGTGGTACTGAAGAGGGGAGGAGACTTGATATTTTCCTGGGAAATAGTGGGGGACAGACAAACTACCATTTTTTCACACATAGAATTTGTCTGGAATGGGGCATCAGCGAAGTCTAGATAAAGGCAAGTTAAGTTAAATAGAAACAACATGAAATGGCTTCAGCAACAATGTTTTTTCTCCCTCTGCATCAGATGCTGTTTGTTGTTGCTGTTTTTGTTTTTCAAAGCCAAGTATCAGATCATATGTGCCAGATTTATTTATCATTCCATAGATTTTTTTTATTATTTTTATTTTCAGATTGTTTGGCATTGTATTGATTCAGCACAAAAATGCAGAAATGCACAAAAGGAATTGGGAAGAAAATAAAAACCAGGACCAAAACAGGAACTGCCTGCAAGCTATCACTTTAAAGTTTGAGCTGTCAAGAACTAAATGTAATAATGTAAAATAAAAATAATTTCTGTCAATCTTCACATCTTTTTTGAGAAGATAGTTTGGTGTTGAATTTGGAGGGTGAAGACTTATAAAGAAACATACTGAAAAATAAAAGAAACCAGACTGTTCTTTGCAACTGTGTCACAGAAATGACAATGCCTATATAAGAACTGTGTAAAGAAAGGGTCTGCAGATACAAACTAGAGGAATGGAGCTGGCTGAAAAAACAAGAATCCTACAGAGAAATCACTAACAGACAGCAAAGAATACAACCTTTTCAAATTGTATTCCTTGCTGAAAGCCATTTAAAATTGCCAATGTTGGCAAGCAACTGAAGCCAAAAAAAAAAAAAAAGTTTATAAATTCCACATATCTTTCCATCCAACACAACCCCCATTTGAATTTAACCACCAACTCATTCACTTCTTGTTTTTTCAGCCAGCTGTTACAACACATAGAGCATCCTGATTTTCCAAGCATCTCAGTTCTAGGACTAGCTTGTGTTTCTAAAGTGCATCATCTGGTTCCACAGTGCAGACATGAGATTTGGGAAACATGGGCATTTTAATGCCATGTTCATCTGCTGCATGTGTCCTGACATAGGTTGTTCTGGATGTGGGAGAAAGAACATCTAGAGCAGTCAGAAAATAATGTTCTTTAAAAACAAGGCAAAGGATTAGCTTGTAAATAGTGGTGCTGCAAGTCTAATTAATTAATGTTTGCAAAATGTTCTGAGATTCCCCAGATAGAATGTGTTACAGAAGTGAAAAATATTACAAGTAATCTTCGCTGATGTATTAACAATACAGAAGTTAGGAATGTGATCTTGTTATAAAAAGGCTCATAATGGATTTCTCTTGCAGCGGTTTGCTAACAGGAGCAATCAGCTGCAAAGCAGGTACAAAGCTCTGCTCCAAGCTCTGGTGCTTCAGTGCAGAACAGGGGAAGGGATGTGCATGACACAGGAGAACTCACTTCATGCTGCTAATAAGAAGCAGAGCATTGGTAACGGAAGAAGGGGCAGGATCTTCAAATGGAAACTCAGCCACAGGACCAGCGAGCACACCAGTGTGGAATCACTGGGCTCTTTCTGCAGACCGCTTTCCTTGGAGTGACATGCTGTGAAGTGACAGCTTTGCACAGCAGAGTCCTGGGTGGCTGCAACACACCCTCTATGCTCACTGCACCTGTGAACAGGCTTTGTTGCAGACTGCATGTCATGTTTGATTACTTCATTATTGTGGTTGCCACCGGTATGAATGAATACCCACACCCAGTTTCTTCCTGAGATCTTCTGATAAGATACACTTATCAGAAGTTACTCCTTTAATGAAGGTTTGTGGGAAAGGCTGCAGGCATCCCTGAACAAAACTCATTCACACTGAATGCAAGATGTGCAGGTCTTTACACCTGAACTCTAACCTCTTTAACTGCGTCTACAGCAATTGGATATTTATTTTCCAGCAAGTCCCTTGCAGCCTTCAGAGAGATCAATAAGGCTAAGCAACTGCAGAAGCAGCACATAAGGTCAATGAACAAACTCCACTCTCCCCCAGCATGAGACAGGAAGGTATAAGTGATTTATAAACAGGAGTCAGAGGTGATTGCAGTCCTCAGGACTAATTACACAATTTCATTATCCTGTCACTTTTTCCACGTTTGTCACAGATCTAGCAAAATAAACTATGGATTCTCAAAAACACACAAACAAACAAAAAAAACAACAACAACCAAAAAAACATACCCTTACTCACTGCCACGGAGGAAAGGAATTAAAATCTTGGATTAAGATCTGCAAGCTGCAAAGTTATGGGCAATGACTGCTAAATGTGAGCAGCAGGGAGCAAGTGAGAAATACGCTTCTATGGTTCATCTCTGACATTTGTGGGAAAGCTTGTTTTGTGCTCAGCATAGCAGACCAGCCTTGCTCCTGAAGCCATCATCTAGCTCCATATCTTACTACCAGCTCAGATCATTACGTCTCTCCCTTTAGGAAATGAAACCATTGAGTGGTGTCGAATATTGTCCAACCTCTTACCCCTCTTCAACTTCAGTAGGGCTACCACTGGCTTAAAAAAAGTGAAGTCACAATGGCCAGTCTGTTCCTGGGGACAAATGTATTCACCCCTTCAGAAAACAGAATCATTTTGATTTCTTTTCTCCCTGCACTTGTGCAAAAGGGCATCCCTTCCATCCCTGTGAGACATTGCTCTTCCACTGTGTTCCTAGGAGCACTTAAATCCATCATCACCACCACAGCGAGACAGTCTGCTCCTGGACTGATCTCATCCGCTCCCACACAGCATTTCCTCTCCACATTTTATGCAGAGAGCTTGGAAGCAGTGTGCGGCTTTAGGGCTTTGCAGCCAGTTTTTTGGGTGGAGCAGCTGATGACCTCATTGGGGCTGCACTGGCCCCAGTGGGGTATGGTGTTCCCGCTCAGAGGGAACAGCTGAGACACTTTAACCTTTATGCACATTTAGAGCCAGACGAGTGCTCAGCCGCTTTGGAAACCATGCGTAATTAAACTAATTGTTCTGTTCAAAAATAGCAAGTGCTGTAACATCTACAGAAGTAATTAGAATTGCCACACCATTACTATTAAGAAGCAATACCGTATCCCTTATATAGTCATTAATCTGATAATTACCTACATTAAAAGAAATCAAATATGAGGGTATTTTTGATCCCAGATGTGTAGAGTCCAGAATCAGGGCTACGAGCCCCAGAGGAGTCTTTTTTAGTGGGGCTTTTGGAGGACACCAGTCTTTTGAAGGGGTGAGGTTCTCTTTCCATTCCCTGCACCAAAATCTCCCTTGTTCCCTCCATATATAGATAGAAGATATACATATCCACATGTACCTATACATACATCTCTCTATATATATCTATATCCATATCTGTATCTATGTGTATATCTATGCATTACTGTGTAACCAGGGCTCCTGGGGAAGCCGCTAGGTTCCTAGGGGTAAAGAACTTGTGTTTAATTCCGTGCTCAACCTGAGCTGCTCCCCTATTATGGACAGTCAATGATAGGTCTACAGAGTCACCACTTCAACCTCCCAGTTAAGTCCTCCAGGTCAGGTAATAAAAACTCTGGGCCTACAATTTTTGTAGGATTCTTAGTTCTCATTATAATTTTTGAAAAGTGACCAAGTTGTCTTACTCAAAGGACCAAAGAGCAACCCAATATTCTAAAACTTAGATGGACAGCACAAGAAAATGAGGATGGGAATAAATGTGCTCAAAATGGAGGTGGGTGGAGTGTTAATAACCAGTCAATGTTCTTCAGATGAAATCAGCAAATGCAGGTGTGCCTTAATTTTAAAATGTTATACCCAGGTGACTGATTATATTGGTCTTGGAAAGCTCTCAGGTGAGTGGGTTTACATAAAATGAAACTAATGACTGCTGTTCAAGAAAAGACTCAGGGATTAACTCATGGCTCTGTTGTCTGAAGTGCATCATACTGGTGAATGGATGCAGAAGAGAGAGAATGCATGATAAGTGTTGACAAAAAGATTTTCTTGGCATAACCTTGCTGCCTACACCACATTCACATCTCCATACAAAAACAAAACAAAAAAAAACCCTGACTTTAGGTATTGTGATTTTGGAGGCAGCAGTCTTTTTGACTAGTGAAAGGGAAATGAACTTTCTTTCTCCTTTAGAAGCAGAGATTTAACAACGTGTCAACAGATATCTTTTTGGAGCACGTACTCTGTGTTTAACAAAAAATAATTACCTATTCTTTGTCATCATCTTGTATTATCACACACTGAAAGGTTAGCTCTGGCATGCTTTTGTGAAGCTGTTCACCTACATGTAAACTTTATATACCTATTGGAAACAACAGAGCTTCATTTTATGACGACTGTGCTTTCTGATCTTTGTGTAGAAAGTTTTTCAGAGGTACTTTTCCCTCAGAAAATACTGCTTCTATTGTTGTTGTTGTTGTTGTTGTTGTTTTTCTCTTTCTTCAGTCATCCCCTTACAGCTTTCTTGAATTGGGGTTTTCACAGTGCCTAAAAATGCAACTCCAAACTCTGCAATGCAGAAGAATAATCAAAAAATCCTCAGAATCTTCACTGCCTCTTCTGTTCTCTGCAGCCAAGACCTTGTACTGAGAACATACTTACCCCTAAAGTGCAAACTTAGATTTGTATCTCCCCCCATGCTTTTTGCTACAGTATTAATGAAGATTAACTCAGATCCTTTAAACTGAAAACAAATGTTTTCCACAGTTTGGTTATGACCATGTAAAGCTGAGTCCACCCCTTGTGGCCCCCTGTTGGATCCAGAAGTGGTGGGGAGGGTGAGGCTTGCGAAGGGACAGGCCTTGGGGAGTAGGTCATGTTGTTTTTCAGCATAGAGCTGCATGCAGCTGCAGCTTAAGAAAAACAGAACAGAAAAGCCCCAGTGGTTTGCACAAGACTTCCACCCAAGGTGCAGGAATTCTCACAAGACTGTCTGGGTTTTCTGTTGTTTGGTACTTTTTTTTTTTTTAACCATGGATTTCTGCCTCTTAAATTGCTTGTTTTGATGTGACCTAAAATTCAGGCTGAAGATGTTTACAAAAGAAAAACAGCTTAATAATTCAAATCTAGCCAAAGCCATTAGCAATTGAAAACTGTTTCTCTGGAGTATCCTTGATACAGCCTATGTGAAATGAGTTCATCATCTTCATCCAGCCCTTAAATTCTGGCACAACTGAAATCAGTCTAATTTGGAAAACATTGCAGGCAAGAATATAGTATTGCTTACCCCAGAGAAAGGTCTTCACTGGAGAAAAGGACAGAAAAGAGTAATTCACATCATCCAGAGAAAAAGACAAAAGCTTCAAGAGCTTGCCTTGGTTAGCCTGGCAAAGTGAAAACTGAAAGGGAAAGACCAGCAAGTAAAGACCAAATAGCAAAGTAATAGGTCAGCGTCTACTGCTGGTCATAAATTTAGGAGGGAAATAAGAGAGTTGCTGATGATCACCACAGCAGTAGAACAGCCATATAGAAATGAAAAAGCTTAAGTAGTTTTAAGGCAGTGCTCGATCTATTCCTGGAGGAGAGTCTGTGACGCATCTCCAGAGCAAGCAACATTCCCAGTGCAGTAGGTATGATTAGTTGGAAGTCACTCTCATCCTTACTTTGGAAATAGTCACAAATTAACACTTCTCATCTGCTATAAAATAGATAAAAGGCAGATCCCAGTGTTTTGCCTGCAGGATATCCTTACAGCTGGTGCTTTTTTCAGCTCTGATCATGGGGCTGACTACTGGTGGAGCAGAGGGGAATGGACCACAGAAAGTGGCCAGTCTCACATGGTCTTCCAAAATAGTACCTCCTACTGCCACCATCATAAACAGTGCCGGGTAAGAGGGACCTTTGCTTTCACCCTCCGCATCATTTCTTACTTTCTTTCATGTTCTTAATTGCTCTCTCACCCAATGAAGTGAATCCTGAAACTTAGTTTTGTGATCATGTCTGTAGAGCAGTAACAGGAAGACTGATGTCATATTCTCTGGGTACCCTGCAGCTTTTCTACACTGCTGGCCATACTTCAGCAGAAGAAGCTAGATGAGGAAATATCATGAGAATGAAGATGGTGAATCCCAAAAATGCAGTGGCACACAAAAAATGAAGACAGTGGGAAGCATGAGCTAAATCACAAGTAGACACACTTATGTGCGAGGTCAGAGGGATTATTGAGGATAATGAGGCCTCTGCAAAGGGTAAGAGATGCAAGCCTTTTTTCAACAGGGTTATTCAAGGAAGAAGGAATAGCCTAGGAATGTCTGGAGGCCCTTCCAGCTCTATTTTTTACAACTCAGTGATTTCTATGACTGTGGTTTGAAAGAGTAGCTGATGTCAGACAAGTCAGACTGCAGGGGAGCAAAGGATTTGGATACCAGTCATACTACTCCCAGGAATAGAAGGCGAAGCACAGTCATGCTCAGACACAGGGGTCTGTGGCTGCCGAGGTGTCTGTGCAGATGAGGGCAAACAGACTAAATTAGTTTTGACTGGAACAAAGAGAAGCAGTACAAGGGGTGGAAAGGGAAAAAAATGTCAAGGATAGAAATGCTGGCAGAAGACTATTAGGAACCACCATTGTCTCTGGACAAAGACATGGGGTGACTAGTCATGGCAAACCACAATGCACGGATTGGAGCACTTGAGTCCAGTGAGCACAGTAACTCACCCTGCTGTTCCCATGACCCATAAACACCGAGCTGATGTATGTGACAGACAGGAACAAGAGGGGGATGCTGCAGTCACTGCTGTGTCTCAGTTCAGGCAGAAACATGTTTACAAAGGGTGCAGCCCAGTCACGAACTCAGAAGCGTGTTTGCACCCGCACTCATTTATTCATCATCATCAGCGTGTTGCAAACAATCATAGGAATGCCAGTTACTTGCCAAGGCACTGACATTTCTCACGTCTGTCACTTGAGCTGGGCACAGCAATAGCAGTACCAGATTCCAGCTGTGTGCTCCATATAGCTTAGTATTTATGAGCTTTGCATTGTGGAAACATTTGTTGTGGCCCCATTCATCTGGGCACAGCAGCAGCATGCCAGGCCCTGGGACTGCTCACACTGGCTTGGCACTGGACTTACTGGTGGCAAACAGAGCCTTGCTGCCTCCATCACAATGTGACACCTAAAGATGAGCACGGGCACTGAAAAGGGTTAATTGGCATTTGTGCTAAAGGCACCCAAGAAGCGGTGGTACAATCCACGATGCAGAGTTGTCATCTAAATGCACTCATGCAGTTAATAGGAAACCCTACAACCAGCTCCTCCTGCTGTGCTTTTTGTTACTCATTTGTAGCACAGCAGCACTTTGCCAACCGCAGCAAAAGCCCAAGATTTCGCTGTGTTAGGTGACGTGCAAACACAGAGTGAAAAAGATGGCTCCTGTCCACAAATACTTAGCATCTAGCTGCCTGGTGAAGTGTCACCATCCATACATAGCCATTCACTGAGCAACCTGCCTGTCATCCCAACAGTCTGCTAGGCAACATGACCATCAGCTCTGCAGCACCCAAGTGCTTGCACAGTTAACGACAATATCCAGTCAAGCTCTTTGTCACGAGCACTGCTCTCTGCCAAGCCTGTGTGGCTCGAACTTAACAAGTTTGCTGTATACTCATATTTCCATATAACATTGTGTATTAAAGTTGATGCTTGATTGAAGCAGCCACTACAAATATTTTGCAGAACAAGCCCTACAAGTGGTCTCTCTGTTTCCAGCTGCTAAAGACTCACTAAGAAACTTGTATTATTCAGCACCCCTCAGACAGGGTGGAAGTCTCCGTTTGGTTTGGAAGAGCTGAGTAGTATGATATCAAAACTGCTATAAGCCTTCTGATCATTCTGCATTTCTCTTTTTCTTCTCCCAAATCTCCACTTGATTCTCTGCTCTCCCTCATCATCCGTATTTTCCATATTTCCTTCCTTTTCTCTGACTTCTGTCAGAAGTGCCTAAGGCAAAAAGGTAAATCCCAAGGCAGGAAGCAGGAGCCCAGGCGGTGTTTCAAGATCTCCCTGGAGGAGCCAGCCCCAAAAGGAGGAGCCAGGAGCCACAGCTGGGTTCCTGCCTGCAGGGATAAACAGGCAGCCTGAGAAAAGGTGTTCCAGGGAATCTGCTAAAAGTCATGAGACGTTAATCTGGGGAAGAGGGAAGAGGAAGATGAAGGACTGAAAGGATCATGGTATGGCATCAAAGGCTTCATTAGCATAGATGCAGAGCTTAGCTCGCTTTGTCACTCTGGCTATCCCCAGCATGACCTTGAGCTTCCCTGGTGCAACAGCAATAGTTTAAGGAGAGAAGAAAGAGGGGCTGGGCTGGGAGGTGCCCTTCCAAGTAGGAAGGCAGGAACTGCAAGAAAAGCATGAGAGCAAGTTCTCACTGAAGGCACAAGCACACTGCAAAAGAAAGGATGCAGCAAAGCATGCATGAATATGTATTGTGTGAGATAAAGAACAGGGAACAGGAAGGTACATCCAGCCAGGGCCACAGGAAAATCCACCAACGGGTACTTCCCCACCCAACCCCACCCATCTGCAGGCCAGGACGGCTTTGACAGTGCCTGCATTTTTTTTCCTACCCTGGACAGATTTCTAATTGTGTACCAAACACACTGTACCAAAAGCAGCACTAGTAAATTAATTAGAATTAAATGCACTCAACACTGCTGTAGCAGAAAATATGGGTTCAGCAGGGGGAGGCAGCACTCTGGGGTTTGTATGTAGGACTTTGACCCTCCACCCATTCAATTCAGGGTGGTTCCTGTCACCCTTATTAACACTGAATAATGCTTTCCTGCAAGAGGTGTCCCATTGCAGCCAGCAGTGCTAAGACACAACACTTACCGCAAGCACTGCAAAAGCTGGCCAATAAGGATGATATTCTTTGTTAATGCAAACGCCAAAAAATCTCCTCTGAAGTGAGTGGTACTATACCCCTGTGGTTTTGTATAATGACGCCAGACTGCTTTATAAAACCCTAACTTGCCCCAGAGGTGTTTTGGCCATTCATCCCTGGAATAGGGATCTGGACATTTCCTGGACAATGTAGCCCAGAGGCAGAGGCTGGCCCCCAAAGCTGCATTTGATGAAGCAGTGAAACAGCCAAATCGAACATATCCAAATCTGTGCAATAAAAATCTTCCATCTCATCTTTTTTCTCATGCTGAAAGCTATGCAATTATCCTTTTTAATAGTTCCCCATACTTTCAATAAAAATAACCATTAAAAAAATTAGCAAAGCAGAAGAAATGCTTTGGAAAACACCTTAATTGATATTCAGAAGTCAATTTTCATAGTTTATTATTAAACTTGGTATGAAGAAATTATATCCTGTGGTCAGTCAGGGGGATTGGTATGCTTTCACATTATTTTTCCCTTTTTAAAAGACAGAGTTTTGAGCTTGGATTCCATGTAGTTCTCCAGATAATTGTTGGACCGGGTAGCCATTCCAGCCAGTAAACATGCATAAAGTGTAATTGATATTTTATAATTAAAGTCCAACCTGAGAAGGAATAATAATAATTAGTGGGGAAAGCACATAATAAGATAAGGAACGACAATATAGCCAAGAGATTTCCTTTAGGTAAAGGAAGCAAATCACCCTGGAGCTTTGTTAAAGCAAAATCAGTTTCTTGCTTTTTGGGAGTTTTTTTTTGTTTTTTCATTTGAAGTACACTTCAGACTCCAATAGCCACTAAAGGGATGATGCATTTGTTTGAGGCAGAGTTAATAGTCTCATTTACATTGCTTTATTCCCAGATGTCCCAAATAGGAGCTGTTCATCCTCACTGCTAAGTGTTGGGCAAATACAAAACAGGAGAGAGCATCTGCTCCTATGGGCTTCCTAGACAATGTGATGTCTCCAAACACAGAGCAGCCTGCAAGTGCTAATAAGAATTTTTCAACTTCCTCCTCTGTAGGTTTCACCTTTCATTCATTCACAATAACTTGCTGATATGCAGTGTGACAAAGGGAAAATATGACTGAAGAAGTCTCTCAAGAACATTTCTCAGAAATGTCCCCCCTTCATTCTTCTCTTCTTTCGTTTTTAATCAAAGTCATTCAGAACGGTAACAAAGAAATTAAAAAATGGAGGAGAATGTAATATAAGAAAAAGATTTTATTAAAGCATTTTTGAAAAATTTTCTTAGTTTCGATTTTCTGGAGGCTGTTTTCTTGTACCTTGTAACTCTCTTTAGGAAACCCTACCTAATAGACTTCTTTCCATCACTTGAGGTTCAATGTCCAAATAGATTTTGTTCTTTTGATTGAGGAAATTCTATGCTTCTCCAAAGCTCAGTTCCTTGGGCTAACCAACAGTCCAATGCAAATCCAATCCACTTCAGCAATTACTTCCTTTAATTTATCAAAGTTTGCCTTTTAGAAATATCAGTAATTCATTTAGAAAGGTACTTAGACATTTTTGTAACCTATCCAGTTACAGAGACTGGTTAAACATAATGAAATCATGAGCAACATTACAGTAATAATAACATTAGTATTATCTGGGAACAACGTAGGATTATGAGTCACATGCAATCTAAGGCCAGACTGAAGAAGCTGTAGTCATCCCATTGCACTGTACTATATTACTAAAATGTCTGACAGTATTTCTAATAATACAGAAATTGCTGTTCATTTCTATGTGTTTCTATTCGCCAGAGACCTGTAGCATGATTCTACTAAAAACTCTTCAGCTGTCCTTCTCTGAACTGAGTTTGACTTAAACATTTTTTCCATATTTTCTGTTCAAAATTTTAAGTCGTATTTCTTGCATTATCATAGTGCTTCCTCATGACATTTTTCTTCATTTCTACTGTTCCTCAGCAATGTATACTTTTCAAGGTCTGTGTGACAATTTGTATGACAAGTAGGACATGTTTCTATCATCTTCACACTGCTTGGTTTCATAACCTACAGTTTTAGGCCTTTCTATTAGTTTCTGGAGCAGTTTCTTGGTGTTCTGCCCACCAACACTGTTTTCTACATTAACTTAGGCTACGGACCCGCTATCTCTTTTGACAAAGTCCTCAGTCACATGTACCTCCTTCTTCATGGCGCTGCATTTCGCAGGTTCATTCTACTCTGCTTCTTCTGATTTCTGCCCACAGGTCACACTGATCTTTAATTATTTTTTAATTTGGCTAGGCACATGAGCAGTTAGAGTTTTCCTATTCAATGTCCATACAGGCATGCATAGACAATGAGGGTGGGATTTCACAACCACATTCACAATCAGTTGCCTGTATATGACCTAGTCTTGCACGCTCCTGTCACATCCAGTGGCAATTAAGTCACACTCTGCACCAGGGAATGGTTCAGTTCATCCTAAAGTAGCCATCTAAATATTTATTCAGTTCATTTGGTATAGACATCCAGCACCATTTTAGATGCTCTGTGGTACATAGTGTGACACCCAGTGTCTCAGAAGGGTGCATGTCTCCCATGGGTCCTGTGCCACATCAACCCAACATCTTGTGTGCCTGTGGGCTGGATGGCTATGTTTAATCAGCTGAAAGTGTCTGACACATCCTTAGTGTCTGGTCAGCTGATTCACCTTCCAGCATCACTGTCTGTAAGGGGATTTGAGACCATCAAAGGTGGGAGAGTTGTCTGTGGGAAGCCAAGACTTCTTTCATAAGTTTTAACTTATTTCTTTACTTGTTTTCTCAGTACTGGAATCGGTGAACTAAGGCTTATGTTAATTGGCAATAAATTAAAGTGATTGAAATTGTCTCATTCAAAACTATTTTTTCCCCACAACAGCTGGGTTCCTCTAAAACTTTGAGAGTTTAAACTAATTGAAGTAATTTCGATAGCTCAGAAGTTTTTGATAGCTCAGAAGTTTTCGTGTGTTGACACAGAGCGTGTGTCGATCTGCTTGAGGGTAGGAAGGCTCTGCAGGAGGATCTGGATAGGCTGCACCGATGGGCTGAGGTCAACTGCATGAAGTTCAACAAGGCCAAATGCCGGGTCCTGCACCTGGGGCGCAATAACCCCAAGCAGAGCTACAGGCTGGGAGATGAGTGGTTGGAGAGCTGCCAGGCAGAGAAGGACCTGGGAGTGATGGTGGACAGTCGGCTGAATATGAGCCAGCAGTGTGCTCAGGTGGCCAAGAAGGCCAACGGCATCCTGGCTTGCATAAGAAACACTGTGACCAGCAGGGCTAGGGAGGTGATCGTCCCCCTGTACTCGGCTCTGGTGAGGCCGCACCTCGAGTACTGTGTTCAGTTTTGGGCCCCTCGCTACAAGAAGGACATGGAGGTGCTTGAGCGGGTCCAGAGAAGGGCGACGAAGCTGGTGAGGGGCCTGGAGAACAAGTCCTACGAGGAGTGGCTGAAGGAGCTGGGCTTGTTCAGCCTAGGGAAGAGGAGGCTCAGGGGCGACCTTATCGCTCTCTACAGATACCTTAAAGGAGGCTGTAGTGAGGTGGGGGTTGGTCTGTTCTCCCACGTGCCTGGTGACAGGACGAGGGGGAATGGGCTTAAGTTGTGCCAGGGGAGTTTTAGGTTGGATCTTAGGAAGAACTTCTTTACTGAAAGGGTTGTTAGACATTGGAACAGGCTGCCTAGGGAAGTGGTGGAGTCACCATCCCTGGAAGTCTTTAAAAGACGTTTAGATGTAGAGCTTAGAGATATGGTTTAGTGGGGACTGTTAGCGTTAGGTCAGAGGTTGGACTCGATGATCTTGAGGTCTCTTCCAACCTAGAAATTCTGTGATTCTGTGATTCTGTGATTTTTCTTACTCTTCACCTCCTTCTTATATTTTTATTTATTCTTTTTAATAATACTAAAAAAGGCTCTTATCATACCTCACATCATTAAATACACAGAAAAATCCCAACTGCATGAAAGCGACTATTTCTAAAGGAAGTCAGCCTCCTGTAACAGAGCCAAAGGGGCACCTTGCACACAAATGTGGTTACACAAGCACAACAGCCAACTTCTCCAACTTTTAAAGAAGGGCCACAAACCACTTTTGCCAAACACATGGCACCAGTCAGCAAACAATAAACCATCCAGAGGAAGCAGGAGCTTTTTGTGACCCATCTGTATTTTAGGAGTGGACATGTATTTCTGGGTGACTTTCCACGTGTTTGAAGCAGAACATTTCTTGTAATATCAGGTGGAAGCTGTCTGGGTGACCTCCACTATCACAATCACAATGGTTGGCACTCTGACACCACTCACCAGGGAGGTCTATCCCCTGTTCCCCCATGTCAGCTGAGGTATCTGCTGCACCCCCATCACTTTGGTCCCCTGGGCAGTCACTCCAGACCCCTTGGCAGCCACAGTCAGTCACCTCCATCAACTGTGAAGAAACAAATAAACTATGCAAAATAGACAGACCATGCACTAACATCTCTGTGTGCAGAGAAGCATTTCAGATGCTTCAAATATTCTGCACAAAACTAAAAAGATGATTTACTATGAAAGTGGTTCTTAAGAATGTCTTTTTTGCACAAGTTGAACTTTATCAAGAAAGTTTTGCAGATGTGTGCTAATTTGTATTCAACCCCATCTGCCTTCATTTAATTCTTGTTTAAAAAAAAAAAAAAAAAAAAAAAGGAAAAAAAAATCATCTAATTAGAGAGAAGAAATAATGCTAGGTGACCACTGTGCAATGAAAATAATAAGTAATTTATGGTCTAATGAAAGAATTCTAAAAATACCACTGACTGAAATAAACAAATCTAAACTGCTAAGAATATTTGGAAATAATGAAAGTTGTTTTAGATGTAAGTTCTGCACTGAAGTATTGATGAGAAAGCTGACCTTACCTGATAGTTCATTTGCAGTGAATAATTTCACTGCCTCTACTAATTGAACACTTCTACACAGTCAAGTTTCATTAGATAGAAAAAAAGGGAAAGTGATGGGCAAGTATGTTAATCCAAATATCAGCTAAAGAAAAACGTTAAGATCCTAAGCTGTGCTTGAAAAAATGAAAGGTATATTCAAAGTAACATGCTAGGACATGTCTAATATCAGAAAGGAGGGAAAAACGACAATGTGAATTGATAGGGACTTCAAAATTGAAGAAGCTCAGCCAAAAGTCAACATATATTTCTGATACTAGCTGAGGGGCAAGACCTATTTTGTAAACACTGACATCAGCACACCAAAATTGCATGAAGAGAAACTGGGCTTTTACTGAGATAGTGAGGGCTATACCTTCCAAATACCTAGGCACCCAATTACCACTGAATACCACTGAGGTCACTGTAAGAAGTAACTGGCAAAAGTATAAACTCCCTAGAGCCAAATTTTAATCTGATTACAATTGAATTTTGAGCGACTGGATAATAAACTCCCTAGAGCCAAATTTTAATCTGATTACAATTGAATTTTGAGAGACCGGGTACCTAATTCCCTATAAAAATGGCCCTAAAGCTTTAATCCTGCTCTCAACTACAACATTTTAAACTGACTTCAGAGTAGCTATTTTGGATTTAAATTAGTGCAAGTGCGATTAACATCAGAGCCAGAGGCAGTTCACACTCTGTGCAGGTCTCAACAGCAGAAAGACAGGGGCTGCGGCACAGTGTAGCTATGAGGGAATGTAGGAAGTTTGGATTTTTCATGGATTTTCGTCCTACATGTCTTAAACTACAAGGTATTTTGAATGTATGCTCCATAACACTTGCTCACCAATATAAATAAAATATTAGTAACCACCCAGGGCATGAATTAATTTTGCACTCTGCTCTCTCTCTCTTTTTTTTTTTTTTTTAATTTAATAATGACTTTAATTACTTGATAGTATGATCTAATCAATGTTTCTTTAAGTTATCTATAGAAATTACTGGCTGGCACTTTAAAAAAAGAGGAAAGCCACTGAAAGAAGTAAACAAAGGTGAATGTGACAGTGTTTGCATAGAAGCTATAGGACAAAGAAGTTGTAGGCGTGTGAAGAATGCCATGGTATATCGAAGGCTCACATGGGAATTAATCAAGCAACAGAAAGTCTATAAGATGCTATTGAATCTATCTTCCCAGTTCACGGTGGGATCAATTATTTCTCTGTGCTCTCTGCTAGGTGTTCCTCTCATCTACTCTTCAAAACATCCTCCATGGCAAGTATTCCAGAGGTGCTTTCTTTTCCACAGTATATTTTCACTTGCCTATGGCATTTGTCACACAATTCCTCGGAGATTTTCTAACCGCATAATAAGGTTCACTTAAATGTTTAGTTAACAATATTCTTGATACCTTATATGCTGACTGAATCACGCGTCTCTACAGAGCTAGAAAATTACAATAAACCATCCCCTGTTTTCCATTTAGATTCATCTGAAATAAGTGGCTTAATTCAGAGCTGGAAAACCACATAGATTAATGAGATTGTCTTTACTAGATTATCCGCCTCGAAAATTGTCCTTTAAGTTGTTTTCTGTTATTTTGCAAGTGAGGTTCTCTCCTAAAGATAGAGGACTGCAGTCTCTCATATGCATGTACCACAGCTACCTGAAGTAGGGCTCCAAACTACTGACGTGAAAGCAATGGGAACCTCCTGAGGTGATGCAGCCTGTCTGAAATTTGAAGCATCAGGGTGACTGCCATCTGTGGGCTACGCAGGAGGGCTGGCATCCCGGCAGAGCTCAGGCAGGGGGGTGCCACCAAACACACACACCCTCTGCCACTGGAAATGACTCAGGCACCCTGCCAGGCCTCTGGCACTGCCAAGGAGGATGCAGATCTCCCAGGGGTTCTTCAGTATCGTGTCTGTCTGGTCAGGGAGAGTATCTCAGGTACCACAGGACATTTCAGAAGACACCAGAAATCTATGCCAAGGTCAGCTGCTGGTAGCAAAATGCAGTGAATCATGCAGGGCATCTTTTGGCCATGCGCTGTGTTGATTAGTTTTCTTTCTTTCTAAAACTGTGGCTGTCCCTTTCATTTGATGCTGACCACAAATTTAAAATGGCAGTTTTCTTAGATGAAAATAACCCATCACCCTCCTGCATTGATTGGCAGCATTTTTCTCCAGAGCTTTTGCTTGGTACATAACAGAGGGTGCAGAGCTGAGGCTCAGCAGAAGAATTGAGACCCTCTGTGCTCCCTGACTCACCAATTCCAGCAGGGTTTGGGTCAGGCACTAATTTTGCTTCTCCTCCTTAATCTTCATGCCCATTACCAGGCAGGGTGACTTGATTGTTGTGTGCCTATTTAATACATGGTTGCTGCATTTAATACGTGGCTCCCTGCTTTGCTTTTATTGTAACATGTGCTTGCAGAAGCCACGCATGTTCTGGGAAGAATCATGTACCAAATGACTACTTCCTTGAGGCAGAAAAACAATCTGAAAAGACTTTAAATTAACCGAGAAAAAGCCACTAACAAAAAAAATATTGATTGCATCCGTCTTTCTCACTTGACTCACCAACATCTATCTCTGGGTTTTATGTTTGTAGAGGTCATTGAGTTCGACAGATGTACTCCAATGTGAAATGAGAGCAAAACAGTGAGGAATCAGGCCCTTGATTTATCAGTTACTCTGTCTAAATCTCACTGTTTGGGATTTCCCCATCTTCTGCATGTCTTGTTAAATGGGAATTTTGCTATCACATTGATGTTGTAGGAGTAGTCTTCGCTTTCCCCCATTAATTGGTTAAGTTAGTATATTGACAATTTTCCCAGAGGCACTGGTAAAATATGCTGTATAGTGTACATCAAAAAGTTTGTATTGTATAGATAAAGAGGTCATTACTATTTTCTCTGTTACTTTTCCCATATGTTTTGTATTTTATTTCTCAATATTGTGTTCTTCCTTGTTTTCTATAGAGATATTTTTGCTAGTAGTAATATAAGGGCAATTTAGGAAGCTATTGGAAGAATTTGGGAACATTTAGCTGAAACAGGAAAGTGTTGTCCCCAAACAACTATAGAAACAGACAAAATGTCATTTGTACACACGTTTTCTATTATATAAAATTGCACACATCATATCCTTACAATTGAAGAAAACGCAGTTTGAAAAATGAGTCTGTGATGGATAACAGAGCTTTTTATCTGTGCCTCTGACTAAGTGCACTTAGCAACCCTATTGTATGATCCCAAAGCAGCTGGAAGTCTTCTGAAGTTCTTGGACATGGAAACAATGTCATTCTGATATCATTCTGTCATGCAATTATACCACTATAAGCACACTTGCTAATAACAAAACAGAAGAGAACAGATAAGCTAAGCAACAATGAAATATAATGGATATTTAGGTTTGAAAAAACAGTACTGGGAAAATGCTGCAGTTTCAGTGATAAAACTACTTCAGATTGAATCTTCCTTTCTGCTTGGTGACCTTCAGCTTCCTCTTTACTGCACCTCCTAAGGTAAGGAGCATGTCAAAGAAACATGATGATAATTCCTATTTTCCCAATAACTTAGTTTGTCCATAATTGAGATTTATTTATTTAAGCTCATAGGTTATTTTTGGGAAAGACTTCTCAGCTAACTAGTTCTGCATAGCAGTTAGCCTGCCAAGCCTGAAAGCCAGTGGTTCATGAAGGCAACCTCTGTCCAGCCCACCAGCTCTTGGAAATCTTCTGGGACACACGTCAGTCCCCACAGATGGTTTAGAGCCTATGTCTGCTACAGATTCACACCAGGTAGCTATCGTCTCTGAAACTGCTCTCTCTTACCTCCATACACCATAAAGGAAATGACCTTTTCTGCACAAGCAGAAAACTTTCTGCCTGGTTTCTTGCTGAAAACAGAAATGTTTCTTTCATTTACCTAGGAAAAAAAAAAAAAAAAAAAGGTGCACGTTGTGTTCATTGCATATGTGCAATAAGCCTTCTTAAGTGTATATAGTTCATCTAGCATCTCTTCAGACATCAGTCCCATCAGTCCCTTTCATCCTGCTGAGGAATGGAGGTTACAAAGTCATCTTTAAGAAGGGCATAATAATGTGAACCTGAATAATCTACTGCCTTACGACTCCAAAATCCACAATAAGGGTACTTGATATTCACTCAGAAAAGAAGCAGCCTTACAATCCCAGCTTGTTTAACTGACACCATCTGCATTTTTTAGCCTCATTCTCTTGCTGACACCAACAGGTTTTCACCTTCTGGTTCATGAACATGTTGCCAGAATAATCTCCATCCCTGGCTGGAAATCAGCTGCCTTGTTCCTCACTTTGCCATGCCTCAGGCAAAGCTTTCCCAGGAGCAGGACTGGAAGACAGGAGTCCCTTCCCCATCCCGGAGTGGGTGCGAACATCCCTGGCACTGCTGTGCCACACACCCTTTGTGTCTGGGGATCAGAGCAGAGGGGTGGCTGAAGCAGGGAGATGGATCTTGGATCTTCAGACTGCTCGTAAGCTCCTACCTGCAACCCTACAACTGGTTGGGCACCTTCCATGCTGAAGATCCTCACTCAGGAGAGAATTGGGAAACTTGGATCTTTATAAAATGGGGCTTTTAAAAGTCTGAGGAGAGGGAACAGTGTCAATCCTGAAACTTAAGCCTTGCACCAGCATTTTTTACTGCTCCCATTGCAAAGGTTTACATTCCACGCACAAGAGGCAAAATATTATTTTTTCATCCAATTTGGGCACATCTGTGAACATCATATTTCACTAATAAGAACCAGGCAAAAGGAAAACTGATTATTTCACACAGTGCTGCCTCGGTGTACCGTCTCTCCCTGTACCAGTTATCTGAACCTGTCTTCTGTTGTCTCACGAGCTGTTGCTGATTACATCTAATACGTTATCTTTTAAACCCAGCATGAAACTAATTACTGCCACCCATATCTCCAGGCACCTTGGCTGCAGCTCTGATTATTCCTAGCTTTATATCAAGAAAACCCACCGACCCCTTAGTGTATGAGTTCTTCGTCTATAGATTTTCTCTGTGCTGTGCCTATACTTGGGGCACCTTTTACACATGGAAATGCAGTCAAGGACAGCTGTTTGCCCTAAGCACAAGCCTCCATTTCCTGCTTTCCCAAAATGCTTTTTAATGCCAGTGACCTCAGCAGATTACCAGAAGATGAATTTCATGTCAGTAAGGAAAGGGCATTTTTTGCCTTTTTTTGGAGACTCATTTTTTCCACCACAGAGATGGCTTGAACATCCCATTTTGGGGTACCATACCTTATTATTTGGTCAACATCCATGCATGAAACTCCCTGAGTGCAAAGTGTGCCTGTCTTTGCATTGTAACAGCAGGCTGGCCATAATTGAGGGTGCATTATCCCACCCTAACAGTCCCATGAAGGAGGGTCCTCCACACTGTGACACCTCCCTGGCAGCATTAGGGGCTAGGGATGCACCAGAGTTCTCTGCTTAGGTTTATAAAGTTCAGCAGGGGTTGTTCTCAAAGGCTTCCTTGAAAGAGTGAAAAGATAAAATACTCGTCAAGACAGAAAGCTTCTTTTCTTTGTTCCTGTTTTGTTGTTGTTGTTGTTGATGTTGTTGTTTTGTTTTGGTGGTTGTGGTTTTTTTAAAACTAGGTTTGTGGTGGTCTTTAATACTATGAACCTCTAAGAATGATATTTCCACATTTTGAGGGTCCACCTTCAACCTACACCTTTTAAGTTCCTGTCTAATTAAATTTGCTGTTAACCACTCCTTTTTTTTTTCTTTTTTCTTTTTTTTTTTTTTTTACTTTTAAGACCTCATTAAGAATAGAAGAGGTACAAGAAGATGGATGGAAGATAAACTTTGAAGGAGTAGGGACAGAATGATCTCAGGGATTACAGAACTGGCAGTTCAGTTGCTAAAGAAAACAACAACAACCAGTCAGCATGATAATCTGTTAGTCCCAGTAAGAAAAGAAATGAGAAAAAAAAAAAAAAAAAGATGTGTGGGAAATGGCATAGGTTTGTCATGGACAAATTGTGACAAACACCTAATTTCCTGCTGAATACCTGCAACAGGTTTGGACTTTTCTGAAAGAGGTACTGGTGTCTTGCATTTCAGCCCAGTAAGGCTTCTGCAGTACGTTACATAGATTCTCACAAGCAAACTGGAAAGATACAGTGTAGGAAGAGGTGAAAAAAAAAAATAATAAAAAATAAGAGAGAGAGAGAGAAAGAGTTTGGGAAATTTTCTATTTGGAAAATAGAAGAATAAACTGAGGGGGTGCAGGGTAGAGTTTTCCCTGTTACTATTTGGTGCAGTAATTCAATGCAGAGAGGGCACAAACCAAGGGACAGAGGAGCGGATTTATATCACAGAATGACCTTGGGCAGATTAGGATCTTAGAAGCTAGATGCTTCTAAACAGGGAGGAATGCAAACTACAGCTCTTGAGGAGGAACTGGGTGCTAAAACATTTGGGAACCACTGAGTAAGTGGGAGTACTGAAGAAATACATAAGTACATTGTTGTGAATTGTGTGTGAGAAAGCAAACATCATTCTGGGTTGCCAAAACAGAAGAGTCTCTAAGACGTTTGAAGTCTCCTCTACGCAGCACTGTAGGGCTAACCTGTAATACGGAGTCCAGTTTGTGGCTTAGCAAGTCAGGGGGGAGATGAGCTTGTAGTGACAGACCAGAAGCCATGAGCTCCGAAGCCATGAGCTATGGGGCATAACTGAAGATCTGAGTTCAGCTAGCATAAGCAGCAGTGTTAGAGAAAGCATGCTAAGCGTCATTGACTCTGTAGAAGACTGCTGCAAGTTGGGATGAAATAATGAATCTGGAAATGCAGCAGGATTAGAACAAGAAACAATGTGTTTAAGGTGGAGGCAGCCTAGAAAGAACTGCAGGAGTGGGCACAGTGACACTGTGGAAGAACTTCTTCTGCAAGAGAAGTTTTACCAACAAACAAACTCTATATGGGCTTATTGTTCCTCCTTCCTTTCTCTTCTTTCCTTCATTTTATTTTCCTTTCCTTTCCCTCTCCTCCCTCCCACCTTGCAGAGGATGGCAGCTTACGGTCTGTTCCAGCCCAGTGACAGTATACAAGCCCAGAGGTGATGAAGATAACTATTACTTTAAAGAGTGGGAGGAAGTGAGAGAGATTTGAGTGCAAGTTATGGATACATCTGACAGGTATTGTCACCCTGAGGGAACTAGCAAAAGACATTTAATTTTCACTTATCAACAACAGCCTTACCCTACAGGCAAACACACAAACCCATCTCAAAACCCACCATTTAATTGCTTCAAGCTACCCATGCAGTGCTGCCTTTCACCTCCAAAGTCTCTGAGGGTGCCCATGCCTTGCACATGCTTTCAGGCTCCCAAATTTTACATACAGAGGTGAAATACAATGCCAAAATGACTTAAAAAGACCTATCTTCTGATGTCCCAATGAAGACAGGGCCCCTGGGACTTCTCTATGGAAGTAGCAGGAGGGAGATGAATTCCCCCCAAAATTTGGCATTGGGTATGATTTAAGTTACAGGTTGGTATCAACACTGGCAGGCAAAGGTCCCAAATATACTGCCCTTAGGAAATTCATGTGGAAGGAGTCTGAACAATTTTCTTCTAACAAATCCCTTCTAGCTACAAAGCACACTTCTTTAAAGGGCTGTATGGTCTTCCCACCCCCTTCCCCCTTCCTTCTTTTTCATTTTATTTTCCTCCTTCCCTCTTTGCTCCCTCCCAGCTGCAGCAACCTCCACTGACCTTGACTGTGGAAAGGTAAAACCCAGACAGACACCTTCCCCAGCCCTTGGGAAGTCTCCATCTGGAGGACCTCAGAGCTGCCATCCATCTGTGTGTCACAGGCCCCCTGGGGTCCCCCACCCACCTCCATCCACTGCAGCCTGGGAGCATAGGACCACAGGACATGCACCACACTTCTCCTCTCACACTAAGAACAAGGGAAGGTTTGGCCCATCAGAAAGTGTTTTCTTTTTGCAAATGTTCTACTTCGTCGATGGTGATTACCAGCTCCTTTGGGATTGTCACCAATCTCACAGCAGAAGAGGTAACAACTTGCTTCCAGCCATTCCTTGGTGTGGTTCATTTCCAGAGGATCCTGGGAAGCTTTGGGATCACCCTGACAATAGCTGCTATGACTCCTGAACCATAGGATATAGTTTATATTTATTTTGATTAAATATTTTGTAGTCTCATCCTCCTGAGTCTCAGCACAGGAAGGCTGACTTGGGGGTCTTAAAGGATCGTCAGAAACAGATTTGTTTCTTACTCTTCAGAGAAGACTTAAGCCACCTAGCTGAACTGCATTTTACACCACATTGAAAAAAAAAATCAATGCAAAACTCATAAAAACATATTTAAATCTGCCTTTGATTTTCCTCTCCATTATTTCCAAGGGATGAAATCACATTTTTAGTGCTCCGGGTGGAGATGGTTCTGAGGTATATGAGCCCCAGGGATGCTCAGGAAAGAAATTTTCCTTCCTGAAGTGCAGAGTGCAAGGACACTCTAGAGTAAATGGCCAGGGCACAAGTTCAATTTGCTGATCTACTATAGGTCAAAGAGAAGCTAACTGGGTGACACCGTGCAGGATGTATCATCACCATTACTCATGTTTATTGTGCTAGTGTCTTAAGACCAACCATGGATGGATCTTTGTAGCACAAGATTAGCTGGCAGTTTCTGACCCATGGAAGTTACAGTTCAGTAGCCAGAAAGTTGGGAAAAGCATACAACACACACACATGGAAAGACTCATGCATCATATTGATCTCAAAGTGCTTAATTTTCTTTCTGTCTGTGTATAGGTTAAATAAGCATGGATAAGATAAATGGAATTGCGAATGCAGGAGAGATGAGAAAGAGCAGATGAGACAAAAGGGACAAAATACATTTTTAAAAACTGAATTTCTCTTTGACCCAGAAACTCTGCATTTCTGTGAGGTGTAGGATGCGACCCACATGTTTGCACACACATTCTGCACCCACAGCCCCATCCACCTGGGGAGGGACTGAGGAATTTGTTGCGTGAGAGATGCAGGTTGTCTGTCAGCCATGCAGGTTTAGAAGTTGTTCTGCCTGTTTATGTCTTTCATCCAGCCACAGGAACACAGCTCTAGTTTGATCTCTGTTACTGGCAAGTATCCATCCGCCAGTCCCATCTGTTATGCTTAGCCTGCCTGACACATGCAGCAGATTGAGTCCTGAGGGCAGACTGACAAGGGGCTGGTGCACACTTGCATTTCCTACCAGTGACTGAAATGTATATACCGGCATTTTCTGCAGATGGAAAATGGGAGAGCACCCAAATGTCAGGGAGAGGTTTGACGTCAATACTTCTAATACTTCTAAATACTTCACAGACAAAATGGCAGCCCCATTTAGACCTTTTTATATTTCTGCTCCCAGTTCTATCTCCAAATCAGGTCTTGTACCATCATGCCTAGGAGCTGCTAGGGTATTTCCAAATTCTCTCCCGTGTCATCCAGGGATGTTCAACAAGTTTCCTCCCCTCTACTTTCTGGGTGCAAAGGATGTGATGTCAATCCACATAGGTGTTCAGCAGCTTTCAGTTTCACTGCATTTCAGCTTCCCTCTGTTTGGACAAGGCAGTTTTTCATGGCCCTTCCTTCCACATCAGCTACCAGTATCATCTACAGGGGGATTTGTTTGTATAGATTTATTTCTGACCTTTAAATTGCTTAGGTAGAGGTAGTGCCTGCTCTTCCCATGCTGTCTTTAAGTACTGCATAAGCAATTGTGTCTTGAAGTGCTGCAAATGACCTGAATTCACCCTGGGAAGTGAAAGCACTGCTACTACTAAGAAAGGTAACATCTAACTGCTGCAGTTGTATAAGAGAGAAATAGGGAGTAATAGAGAGCCTGAAAACACAACTGATAATAGACCAAACAAGTAGAAAGCTCACATCTGTCATCAGTTGAGTTCTGCACAAGATACACAAAGCATTGTGTGGAGGAAATTGTGTGTGTGAATGAGGCACTATCCAAATGTAGTATCCAGTGATCTGACTCTAACTGAATAAAGGTATGGCTAGTGACTGGAACTCCCATATACACTAAATGTATGGATATTTTTAGCCAATTAAAACAACGTAAAGTAGGTGTGTGGTAGGAGATGGCAACCAAGAACACATGAGGCAATGCAGGGAAGAAAGATAAGTATATACATAAGTGAAAGGAATCCTCACTTTGAGCATAGGTTTTTGGACAGTCAGACCCCACCCTATGCTACCTGGTCGCATGAATAAATGCGCAAACTATATGTGTAGCTGCTTCTCACTGATATGGAAACCTGTCTGATGAACCTGATGGGCAGCTGAATGGTACAGTTTATGAGTCCTAGTCCTGGGCTGACACCGGGGACATCATTTGCAATAGCTGGCAGTGGCAAGGATGGAGTACCCCCAGCACAGAGTGCCGTGCAAAGGTATTGCTGCGCTGCCTGCATGTCCCTGACCCTCACACTATGGAAAAGGCTGCTCAGAGCCCAGAGGCTATCAGAACCTCCAGCCAAAACCTTTCCAGAACCAGCTTCACAGATCCATCTGCTGCCTTACCTGTCCTCACAAGCAGACCATGACATTCTGTTTTTAAACTAGCTGCAAAATGATTTCCACACTGGATCAGCACAGCAGTGTAACATACCTGCAGAAGGGCTGCAGCTAAATGAAACTCTCAATCCATGTGGACATTTTTCCTTCCAAAAATCAGTGTAATGCAGTTTCCTTAAAGTTTCCTGAAAGGAGTGGGCTACCGTAAGGTATCAATCTGGTTGTAAAGTAACAGGTATAAAATTGTATAAAAACCAAGCAGTTTTCCTAGTAAGAATTGGAACCCAATACCAGCTCTAAACAGCAATTACCCTCTGTGGCAGACAAGCAGGGCAATATCCCTGGGTTCCACATCAAAATTTCCACAGCTTATTGTATTCATCACTTTTCTGCAGGTCATAGCTCTTTCCACACCTTTTCACTAGTCACACAGGGAAACATATGGCTCTTACTCATAATTGCTTTGTATTTCCAAATTCATGTATGGATCCCATTGCCACACCACTTGCAAGCTGTTGTTTATTAGAGCTGTGAGACCCAGGTGTTTCTTCCCCCGTTGTGCCAGAGGAATAACCAAAGGAGAACAAGCTATGATCCATTAGAATACCAAGAAGAAGCACCCACTTTGCTTTGTCACCTCTCTTTTTTACAGATCACTGGGTTTAGTAGGTTTTCAAGACCACAGCTATTCTTGTTTTTGCACCAGGGGAAATATCCTCTTTGCTGAGGGAAATACGTGACAGTGCTCATTCAGGATGAAATCCATGGGGTTTAATGAGCTTTACCATGAGAGTCTGCAGTGCTCCATCAAAAATGCCAATTAAGCAGTGGAGAGAGAAAGAAGAGGGAATGGACTTGGGAAAAAGACTGTTGAGAAAAATGCAAGATGAAATGGGTTACATCTCTACTGGCTTTTAGTAGTTCCAACATGAGTGTCACATTCTGTCCATTCTGGTCTGGATGTACTGCAGAGAAGGAAACCCAGCTCTAATGGCTGATACATATTTTCGACAGTTTCACAAGGTATTTTGCCTCAGTTGGTCTGTTTTTTGTACAATAGCTTGTCTAATGGAGTCATTCTGTTGTCCTTTCCAACAATTTTGAAGTATAGCATGTGTTGATTATCTCAGTTGAATGAATCTGAGTTCATTTATAAGTTGCTTTGTTTTGACATATTTTTTTCTTTGTTCCTCCCTTCTCTGTCTAAAGCACACAAAATTGTTTGTAGAGAGAAAAACATATAAACACTGTGATTCAATACAATAAAGAACAGCTTGTTAAAAATGTGCTTTTAGTATATGTGGAACCCAAGCTTTTCCTCTTTTTGTCATGCCTTGGTACAGAAAGTTTTTTGCTGAGGTTGTTCTGGGACTTCCATTAGAAAACATTTTCTTCTGCTTATAAAAGCCTGAAAAATTCTCCTTCTCAGTTGAAATGGTCTGTGTTTTCCTTTAAGCCAAAGACAATATTTTAAAAAGTCTGAATCAAGCTCACACACCTATTTTTTAGTTTTATGAAAGTAATGAAACTTATCAGAAAATAATCTTTTTGCAATGATTAGTAATGGTAGGGAAAATCTCTTTATTCCTTTCTTTTCTTTTTATCCAGCTCAAAGGAAGCTGAAAGCTGTGCCGTCTTTCCACTGAAACAGAATCAGATTCCATTCCTTCAGCTGAAAATGTGCCAGTGCCAAATGTGGGCTGCCATTAAAGCTGACTTTAACTAGTGAAGAGTTGAAGTGACTGAACACCTACTTAGTGCATGCACGGTCGTATGCATTCACTTAACATCAGCCTACATGTCTGGGGCTACTCACTGACATAAATGCATCTAATGAATGTTAATTATGTGGTAGTGTTTCATTCTGGAGATCTATCGCTGCATAAGCTTCCTTGAAAGAGTAAAACTGTCTCACTATTGAGGCTGATGTGTTTGGGCCTGCTTCTAAGGTTTTTGCTTGCCCAGGCAAACGAGAAGCAAGAATGCTCTGAATAAAAAATGCAAAGCCCACATGCTTTGAATAACAAATAAATAATGGCATACAGGTAGGGATGCAGTTGTAATGAGTAGCAGGATGAAGAGAAAGGTATTTGCCTTGAGCCACAGGGACAGAGTGTGGGGAACTGGTTTAGTGGGGACTGTTAGTGTTAGGTTAGAGGTTGGACTCGATGATCTTGAGGTCTCTTCCAACCTAGAAATTCTGTGATTCTGTGATTCTGTGAACAAGGGTGCTCCCCTCATGGATGGAGGTGGATGTACGGAGGTGGAAGGAATGACCAAAGGCTCAGAGACAGGGTTACATTTGCTGCAGAGGGGGCATCACTGATCTTCTCCAGGGCTAAAGATATGTTAAATTGTCAGGTCTTGGTGCAGAGGCTAGAGACTGGGACGCAGAGCATGAGGACAGGACGGGGTGGGCAGCAGATGTGGGGGGAGGGATGAATGAATACAGAAAAGAAAGGGGAATATGAGCTAAAAATATTATGAACCACTGGTACAGAGGAAGTATTTCGGGGCCTTCTGTTCCTTCTTTTTATAGCAAAAGGGAAAAGGGGACAGACTCTGGAAATAACAGGCCACATATTCCTGATGAGGGAATCCATTTCCAGCTGCAGCCTCACAAAACTGTGAAAGTGCTGCTGCAGGAGCTCCTGCAGGACAGGGTTCAGAGAGGGGCTAGACTTTTGTGCAGCAGTCAAGGTGGTTCATGGGGAACTTCTGGCCCATTCAGGAGCAGGTGTTTTGGAAACTTTCATAGAAGAGCTTGATATCATGAGATTTTCATCTAAATTTGCAAACACAAGAGGCTGAGGCACTTTATAGATACGTTTTTGAAGAACAAATTTTTGGATGCTTATGTGTATGTAGAACCCTACAGACAGGGTTTTTCTGGTCTCTGGCAGAGCCATTAGGATGAAGAACAGCTTTTACCACTGTAGATACTCAAAGAAAGCAAACACGATCAGGTTCATCAAGCTGCTCCCTCAGCACGGCATGAACTTTAGCTTCAGAGTTTCTGAGAAGAGAATTGATCAAATAGCCTCTTGAAGACAGAAACCCTTAGGTAATTAGGAAGATGTCATTATTCAGGAACCTTTGCTTTTTAGTACCCTTTCCTGAACAGTTGGGTTTGGGTAATTATAGTCCCTCGGGGATAGGTTTCTGTGAGTGACAGCTCCCAGCCAGGCGTAGGCCCCATGCTCCCAGCTGCACAGAGAAGTGAAACTGCACACAGAAGCAGGTTTTGTTTGAATTCACAGCAGCAGGACTTGTGTGTGTGTGTGTGTGTGTGTGTGTGTGGTTTATTTATTTATTTATTTATTTATTATTTATTTCAGGTTTATCAATCCCAGCTATAAGAGAGAGGTTGTACGCACATTTCCCTTGCATCAGCACCAACACCACTCTGGAAGCCTATAAGCAATTAATGTATTGAGATGTTTTTAACTCCTTGCTTGCTCCTCACCAAGCCAAGTGCAAAATCCATTCACCTCTATGTACCATGAGTACAGAACATGAACAAAAGGATAGTATTTTACTGACCTGTTTAAAAAAATAAAAATAAAAAAGCAATTGCCATTATCAGTGGATGTATGCAATTATGCAAGACTCCTGTATATGAGAAAACTTAAAACTTTTTAGCAGTTACATCTTTCTTAGCACAGCATGTGGATTTAGAAAACAAAAGTACTAGTGGATGCCACTGCTCTCCAGTTTAATAGAAATATTTTTTCTTTGCAGCAGAAAGGGCTACATTCCTTGTTCTGAATAGCCCAAGGTATTTCAGTATTTTTGGAATTTTCCACATCCTTTTTCAGTAACAGAGCTGGGAATTTCAACGTATTTTCTGTTCAGTTATTAGGTGTTCTTCTTTTTCTTATTAATTCAGTCTGAATTCTGCATTGTCTAGATTCCAAATATCTTTCTGATGTAAGATATTACCCGTTGGGTTACTGATGAATACACCTAACCTCAACACCAGATTAGGTAAGGAGTTTGATTGGATTAGCAGCTGTTCATTAGACTTGCTTTTCTCATTTTTAGTTAACATCTGTGTTTTCCTATTTAAGATTTTATAATACCAAACAAAACACAGGGTAATTTCTTACCATAAAAAAAAAAGTTTTAGATGCATAGATTACAATTAATTGTGAGCTACCTCTGGAGCTATTTTGAGATTTTTGGTTTTAGGATAAACTATGTGATTAAATAGTCGTCAAAGTGGGAACCAAGGACTCAGATTTATGAAAACAAAGGCCAGAAATGCCTCAGAAATGAAGTCTCTGGAGATGTAGAAATTTACTCATGGAGGTGCCTTGCAGGCTCTCATTATGTATGGACATGGACCAGGATGCATCAGGCAGAGGTAACTGATCAAATGAGCTTAAACCCTGGGAAAAAAAATGAGCCATGTGAGTAATCTGTATTAGCTCTGGCAAAGAAACTGTCTGCAAAGACAGTCTCATGTTGTATAAATGCACCCTGAAGATATGCCCTGTGACAGCATGGGAATAGGAAAGGTGAGGCTGAACATTTGAAGGGAGTGAGGAATTTGATCCAGAGACGAGCATTTAGGGTGAAATACTCTTTCAGTAATAAGAGTGAAAGTCTGCAGTCCAACCACAGGCCCATGTGCAAGTTGCTATCTCTCTGATCTCCCTGCTTCGCTCATGCAGCCTTCCTGTCCCTGCATTGCAGAATAAAAACTCTTACCACCCAAGGCAATTTTGTCAGATTAGCAGCCACCAGTACAGAGCCGTCCGTCTGAGCTCACCCTCACTGTTACATACATTGTACTGCCTAGTCAAACACTTTGGTGCTCCCTGCAGCACCTCCTGACCATGTAACATAGAAATGGCTTTCTCATCACAGAAAGCTGCCAGTGGGCCTGGGGACTTCCATACGGTCAGAGCTCAGCTTCCTACCATTCTATTTTCTGTGCACCCTTTTATCCCTTAATTTGTGTGACACCACATGAAAGCCCAGAAGTTCCCATACTTTCTCTCCTTCCTGAAGATGTTCCCACTATATTTAAGTTCTTGCAAGCACAACACAGGGATGCATGTTTGCATTTGCTCCACTTGAATGGTAAAAGCATGTACAAGGGATGCTGGTTTGAGTCCGGAACAACAAAGGAGCAGAAATGGATGCTGCAGCAAATGATCACTAGCCCGCAGGCTCACAAACATGTGGCAGTTATTTGAACCTGATGGTTTCTTACTTTTCAAGTCCATCAAAGACTGGGATCATATTGTGATGCAGGGCTGGCCACAGTAATTTTGTATGCATACAGTGACGTGTATGATGATGGTTACTGTGGTGTTTAGAGGGCATAACTGTGGCCATTAGAAGCACCAGAATGGTAAAAAAGATGAGGAAAGCAGCAAGCAAAGCAAGCAGAAAGCACTGTGTGGGTGGAGGGTAGGTTACACATATAGCCCCTCACGGGCAGTAGTCCTTGAAACAGAGCAGTAAGTACCTGTGCAGATGTTACATTCTCCATCTGTTTACAACATCTGTATCTTCTTTAAGAGCTTTATGATATCCTCTGATGCCATAACTTCAGTAAGATTATGAGACTGCATTGCCTTTACTTACCTGTTTTCCTCTCCATCTCTTTTTACTCTTTTATTATTATTTTCCTCTAAAAAAACATCCTTTCTGGTGAGAAAACATAAAAGACCTGCAAGGTTTGGAGAAGTAGCACACAAACGGAACTGTGAACACTCCAGCGGTGGTGCTCTGCAGCAGTAATCAAAGCTGTGCTGAGGCCAGGGTTTGTAGGAAAGACTGCTGCAGTAGGGCAGCTGAATGAGGCAAGACTGCCAAAAACTGGGTAATGGGTAGCCAGAAGAAGGACTTGCATAACACGAATGCTGGTATGTGCCTGCCACGGGCCGTCAAGGTCCTGAGGTACATGTGGAGACGTGAGATTCCTAGATCACTGTATGGCTTGGCTATTGACAGGAACAGGACCCACAGAAGTGGCCACAGGCCAGTGCAGAATGATATCCTCCTGTGGTGGAGGAACTGTTGGCTACATAGAAATGAGAAGAGGGAACCTACCAGAGCACTTCTTGGAGACTGGCCCAGAAAATTAAAGGGAACTAGATTATCCTTAAAGGTCACTGGCTGCACATTCACCATAGCTGCCAAATAATGATTTAGATCCCAGGGCTGGCCTGCAAACAGCCGATTTTGCTCACAGAACAATTGAAGGCTCTGAGCCTGGTTTTCTCATGGCTATGTAAGACTTAGATATCTGCCTGTTGTCTGTTCGAGACAACAAATGAGGCTCACACATGGCTTCTATGCAATGGCATCAACATCAGTCCAAGAAAACTTCATACTTTGCTCTGTGCAAGAAAGACCCTGAGGCCTGCTATGCAGAGAAGAAAGATTTTCCTTCCTTTTTTCTTTCTCTGACAACTGGCTGATGATAAGATCCCTGCTTGCAAAGATGTGAAGCTCCTATTTGCTGGCCACATTGCCAGGCATCTCTTGACATTTCTTTTGGAGGGTGGTTCTTCACTAGAGCTGGTGTTGGCTTGGCTCAGAAATACTTCTCAGTCTGCTCATGCTCCTTTCCGTTCTTCCTCTTTGAGTATGATGGGTTTGCACCACTCTTTCCCCAGAGGCTGGGGACTACCAGCCTCTCCCTTCCAGCCAAGTAGAATCACGAGGTTTCCAAACATGCTGCTCTTGATGGGATGCCACAGCCTGGCTGTTCACAAGCTTGAACAAGCAGAGAGAAACATATTTCCAAAATGAAGAGTGACGTGAAGCAGCATTCTGGGTTTCAGTCAGCTCAACCTTGCCCACCGACACTCACAGCCACAGCTGGAACAGACTCTGAAGCACACCATGGAATAAGAGCAAAGATGTGCTCTTTTTTGCTTTGTGTCACCAGTTAGATGGTGTGGGGGAGCTTGTGCCATTGAGGAAGGCAGCGGTGTTTAGCCAAACAAGCCATGAGTGTTAGTGGCCCACAGCCACTTTATGTGTAAAATGAGGTTTCTTTTGGCAAGACTTCTTAGTGCAGGGGAGGCTGCAGAGGAAGCAAACAGTGAGGTAAGAGGGATGGGAGAGAAAAAGAAAAAGAGGGCAGGAGAGAAACAAATAAACCAAAACCTTAGGTAATCATCCAGGATACACATGGAGGGGGCTGGAGAGAGAGGTGGTCCCAGAAGTAGTCTCATCAGGTCTGACTGGTGTCTTAGCTGCAATCTGAACCCACAGCTTGATCCTATCTTCCCTAAGAGAAAAAGATGAGCTCCACCTCCATACCTGCATTTTTCTCTAGGCAAGGAGAAAAGAAGGGTTCATTATTTGGCTGTAAGGCTGAGTTTCTCAGCTTCTGATTGCCAAGTGGGAGGCAATGGAGACAAGTGCTCAAGACTGCTCCTGTTCCAGGGAACACTGAGATGACCCATGCCTACATGATGCATAAGCTTTGAGGAAGCCCAGTGGATCGCCTACATGATGCATAAGCTTTGAGGAAGCCCAGTGGATCTCCCTAATGAGTAATTTTGCTCATTTGTTTGCACAGATACTAACTAGAAAACACCTTAAAACCTCAGTGTGGGATCTCTGGTTGCTGCTCTGTGTCATTAAAGAGGATTGTACATAGATCTGGTTGTTTGCTTCTGGTTTTCTTTAACCTTCCTTTTAGCTGGTTACACACCTGCAACAAACAACCAGCACCAGACCAGTGAAAGTGAAGTTCCTAAAAATGTTGTACGCTTTTTGGGAAATTCATTGTCCCACAGGAATTTGAGGTCCCACTCCAGAACCCAAACAAATGCTGAAATGCAGGAATCCCCTTCTGAACAATTATTCCAATCATACCTGATTCCTATGGACTGTGTCTGCAGTGTAGACCACCTAAAAATACGTTATCCATCCCACTACACTGACAGACTGCACAAGAGGTACACTCGGAGCGCTCACATATACAGAGCAATAGAGCACGTGCAGCCTCCTGGCTTGGTCCCTGGTCTCTCTCTGTAGCAGAGGTCATTCAGGTTGCTCTTAACAAGTTCACTGAGCTCATTTCTCTGCAGGACCACATTTTAATCTGGGTCATTCAGAAGGATGAGCGCACCACATGAAGAACAGATGTCTTTAACACTTAGAGGCATGAAGAACAATGGGCAGGACCAATACCTCTCCAGCCAAAGCAGGCAAGCTTGTTTCACCTGTAAGTAGATAGACCAGAAATTTATCCCATAACACTGATTCTTCCTTAGGCTATTGAATTTTTGTGTCTACATACTCTAGTGAATGGTGGGTTAACAATCTTATAAAATCAATAAATACAGTGATTTAAACTGACATGAAGACATGGGTTGTGTTGAAGAGTTTTTGAAGGAAAAATATCTACATACTGAAAAAATATTGGGTAAGAAAAACAAAGATTTTAGTGTTACTGACTGGACTCTGACTGTTGTTGCTGTATTTTCAGCAGATGATGGGAACTGTGAAATTAATTTAAAAGAGAGTATTTTCCCTGTTTGGATTAAAGCCACACTATCTCTGTCAACTTCCTTCATCAGCCTTTTGAGAAGCAAGGAGTTTCTTGTTAATCAGACCCTAGAGGAGTGAGTTTCCAAGAACCACATATGCAATTATCTTGAGCATGCTACACTGCATATCCTAGCCCCCAGCCAACTCATCGGCGTATATAAATGCCATTTTATGCCCCCTTCCTCCCCCTCACCTAAAAACAGGCCTGGCCAGGCAGAAACAGGAGTGGAAGGGTGCTGCTAAAATGATCTCTTGCAGCCCATCCATATGGTAGGTGCTGGTGGTGGAGGAGGTGAACACACATCACTGGGGCTGGCCTGCAAGCTACAGGGCTCACAGAGGGAACTTGTTTTTGCAGACGGTGGGCTGTGGCACAGCACCAGCAACTCCTGGCAGCACTCCAGGGAGCAGCGAGGTGGCTGGCAAAAGCCCCTGGGGGGTTCCCGTGGGGCTTGGTGCTCTTCCAGGGCAGCAGTGCTGCTGTAAGCCACAAGGCACGGGATCCCCGTGACAGGGGAGTGGCCAGCCATGCACTGGAGGCAATTTCCAGTAGCTGTGAGCAGTATACAGGCATGCCTGTGCCTGCTAATATGCCAGCAGTGCTTGTTGGTGGCTCCTCCATCACCAGCCCTACTTTCAACTCCTTGAAACAATTTTCCCATCTCCTACCATTGCCAGCTGATGGGGAATCTGCTGGAGCCAAGCCCCACTTCTTTGGAGGGTCCTGGTGTCCTGTGATGACTGTGGGAGCAGCTGCACCTCCTGCCTCATAAATGTTGCCCTTTTCCTCTTCAAGAATCCCAAAAAAGTTTTCCCCCAAAGCCTGATCTTACTCTCTTTGCTACTAGTTATTCCCTGTTTGGAGGAAGAGACGGCACAGGAATACAAGTGAACCTGAAAGCCTAGAGTGTTATGGACTAGGGTCAAAGCATACAAGAAATGTCTTCATTGTTTTCCATCATGTCCTGAAATCTCCACTAATATTTTTAGGAAGCATTTAGTACTTCTCATTTGAGTATTTTAACGTAGTATAAAGACCTTAAATACATTTTAATTAGAAAAAAAATAAAAATAAAATGAATTAAGCTCTATGGGAACCATCTTTCTCTGCCTTGTTTTTCCTATCTCCTTGAGTTTCTACAACATAAAATAGCCTGCCTTGCTAACCTTCAGATTCCACAGACCAGTTTCCCTCCACCCTCCAGATATTAGGTAGGATTCTGAATTATAAGTTTAAAACCTAAAATACTCTCTTGAGCACAAAGTTGTCATTCTGGTTTTTGCTATATGAAATTGTAATTAAATGTGGTTATGCATAAACAGTTCCTGTGTTGCTGTTAGGCAGCACTTCAGCATAAAAGTTTTACTCTTCTTTTTTTTTTTTTTTTTCAATTTTCAACTCTACACTAACACCTAAATTGATGAAAAGCCTGATTTGATTCAGATAAGGTAGACTTGAGTTGAGATCAATATTATTAACACTGTTGTGTGTCTTCAGGATTTAAAGAAGGTTTCATTTATCTTAGGATCAGTCTGAAGAATAATTTCATTATCATTGTTTCTTTTGATCTTGCTGCTTCTCTGCCTGGGTCCTCTTATAACTCTTCTGGTCTAGGCTACAGGAAAGCACAAAATCCCTTCACCTTTTGCAATACTGTCGGTCACTCACCATTACTACTTCTCTGTGCAGACTCCCACCGTTCTGGTCTTTAATATAAGGGTGCCTTATTAGATACTGTGCACATAGGGCTCTGTACACATTGGCAGTAATAGGGATATATCTGACCACTGACTTGATAAAACCCCAGAAGAGCACAGTGCATAATGTTTAAATAAAACTGTGCTGCAGCGGAGCGGTTCCAGCAAGGCATGGCTGTCTTCTGGCCTTGCATCTGTATATGCTTGTATACATTGCCAGCTCCAGCTACCGAAGTGAGTAGTGATAAGATTTATTCTGAGACAGTACATTACCTTGAATAGCATCACAGTCCTGGGTACCAGTGACAAATGAATAATGGAAGTACTTCTTCTGCCAATAGCTTGTGTATTTGTCTATTGCAGCTCCTGCCAACAAGTTTCTGAACTAGTGTTTGTGTATCTAGGGCATGAATTTACATAGAGTGTGAATAGATATTATTTACTGTGGGTTGTTTTGCAGATGCAATGCATTTTTATACTTTTATATCTTAAGCTGTATTTCTCAGAAACTGGTAAGCAAGCAAGCAGTTTTTATATGTTTTTTAAACTAATGAATGCAAAGTGGAAAAGCATAAGAACAGTCCTATATCTCCACAGTAAGCCTTCTTTTCAGTTTAAAACTTAATATCCTTATGCAAGTAAGTGGTCTGCCCCTTTTGTATGCAAACTGGCTACATTGCACACAAGAAGGAAGTAACTGCTGTTTCAGGGTGAGGGTGAGCACATTACATTTACAGTTTTGTAAGTAAATTTTAATATTGAACTTTTATCACTCAGTCTATGCACCAAATGAAGATTAAAGCCTAAATAACTCTTTAATTAAAGACCACACATGGACATTCTGGGGTGCTGTAGGAGTCCAATTTTCCCCACACACAATACTGACCAGTATGAGAGCAATGTGTGCAGTATCTTCACCCTCTGCCACAAAAGCTGGCTGTGGTTGCATGAAAGAGGCTGGGACTACATGCCTCCCTGAGACCTGGATCATAATGCTGAAGCAGAAGGGAAAGGACTGACTGAACCTTGGCCTCCTTCCCACCCCTTTCTGAAGAGATTTCTGCCTTGGAGGAGAGAAGGGACAAGTGGTCCTTACTTATGCTGATGGACCTTGGCATGTCCAAAGAACAGGTTTGGAAAGCTACTGTGCACCCATGCACCATCCTGCGCAGTCTGCGCTAGAACTGCTGGCACTTCAGTCCTCATTAATTGAGACAGACAGAGACAGGACTTTTAGAAATGAGTCTGACATATCACACTCCCTCGGCGATGGCCAGTGCCAAGTTACATTGACTTCTGCTGTTTCCTTCCCAGTCTGGATCTCACCCCAAGGTTATCTCAAGGTTGGAAGGGACCACGCTCCTCACTTCTAGCCTGAAGAGCTGATCTCTGCTCATGTTTGTTTGTGAAATGATTTTCTCCCTGGTTATAGCTGTCCCCTTGGCAGAATGCCACATTTATTTTCATAGAAAATTATTTGAAAAAAAACATCATGTAGTTTGGGCTTTTGCATTTATTGCTAGCTATTTGTTTGTGTTATACGTCCCTTGATGACTTTACCTCTGACTTCCAGACCTGCAACGCTTCCTATCTTATTCCCCTGGAGCATCACCTTCTAGTTTATGGTCCATTTCAATCACCCTCTGTCCCTTTACAAGACATCCACCCTGAGTCACCATCATTATCGCTCCGACCAAGTCCCCAAAACCAACCAGAAGTCCCTTTACAGGAGACCGTGGGTAACCCAACAGGGGTGGAGGAGGCAAGTGTCTGTCACTGAGCAGAAATCTTACCCTGCAAGGTCAGGCAGTTCTGGATCTGGTGAGGAAAAGCTACATGAAAATTCATGTTAAAATCCAAGTCTCACCAAGGCTGTCTGTAGCACAAAAGCCTTGCCTCCTCTCAAAAGCTTTTATTACACACTTCTTGGCAATTGGGAGAGTTGCTAATCGGGTGATCATAAGACTTTACTTGCCCGGGTCTGCAGAGCCTTCCGGGATGCTGAGCAGCTCTATTGTCTCACTCACTTCCCTGAGAATTTTTACACATAAAACAGCACACTATTTAAAAGAAAAATACTGATGAAAAAGAAAGAAATCAGTGCATCAGTGGAACTGACTGTACCTCACACTGATTTCAAAATCAAATTTTATAGAACGGCAGATTTGTGCAAGTCTCTTGCTCCAATTATACTTTCAGTTACAGCAAGCAATGTCGGCTGAAAGGAAATGTGATAATAGTTCCACAAATGCTGAATCACAGTGGACACCTTATAACTAGCCTATCTCATTCCAACATATATAAATTGGCTATTGTCATTTTCCCTGTAGTGATGGGTGACATAATACACTAACGTCAAGACGGAATGGTAAGAAAGTCCAACTCAAAAGAACACAGTCTTAGTATGTGTTAGGTTTGAAGAGGGATTTATAAAGCTGCCACAGCCAATTCATTCACGGTCTTCATTCAATTATTGTGCGCAGAGAAAAGAATGTCACAGAGCAGAGCAGTGCTTCAGCCTCCGCAGCCATGCCTGATGGCAGAGAATAGCCCAGTCCCCAGGCCAACGTTATGTATTAGTCACCCGGCGCCTTATATATTTGAGCTATGGATCTATGCTCCATTTTTAACAGCAAAGGAAAGGAACAGGAGCTGAAAATGAACAATGATGCATGTGTTTCACTCTGCCTGGCGCCAAAGGCCTCAGCCCAACTGGAGACTGTCAAAAAAAACACCAGTGTATTTGCTGCCTAAGTGAGCTCAATTAGCAGTGCCACCCACTGCAAAGGAGAGATGCTGTATGTCTGTCTCAGACCTTCAACACAGCTATCATCACAGGATTTCCATTTGCAGAGAGAGAAGTAATGCACAGAGCAATTAAGTGTTGAGAACTTGTCTGATCTGAGGCAAGCCTCAGCTCCAAATTTTGTGCTGGCTAGAAAAGGAGCACAGCTGATATCCAGACTGCCTTCCTTAAGTCTCCGACTTAAACTTTGACCCCCTTCACTAGCAATGGAGAAAAGTTTATGTTTAATGGCTCTCCTTGCCCTGTGTGAAAGGCCAGGCAAAGTGTTTTACCTCCTGTAAGAGACTGTTTCTTTCAGAAAATCTCTGTTGTGCATAGTGGTGTGTCCTGTCCTGGCCCCGAGCCTGGTGAAGGACGAGATGGCTGCACCATCAGCCCTGAAGAGGCTGGTGCACCCAAGCACAGGGCAGCCAAGGGCTGCTGCAGCCTATCGAGCTGTGTCCCCCTCCTCATGGGTTGTCACACCACATGAGGCCTCCTAAGTTCCGTTTTAAACCAGCTCAGTGAGGTCTTCCTATTTTTAAAAGCCAACCACAGAACTCACTGCTCTCGTTTCACAGAAACTTTCTAGTTTCCTAACCAAATATATTCCTGTCCCACCTTGACCAGCAGGCAATGGCCAGGCTCACATTCTTCTCCTGCCAGGTGCCTTCTCCTACCCTACCAGATGCAGAGCACTGGGCTGGGTGGACCTGAGGGCATGTTGTTCTAGTATTTCCCATGCATGGGAAATGCCATGTCATCCCAGCATCTGAATGTGTCATCCCAGCATCTGAACAGCTCCTACACACAGCTGACATCTCCACCACAGGGTGGTACTGTGGGGGTGTTTCTTCAAAAGCAGAGACGCTTTGGCACAGGGAAGATGGCAAAGCTCATGTTGGATGCCTCAGTACTGCTAGAAGAGCACAGACCTCAGAAACTGAGCAATACCACCAAGCTGTCCAGGAAAACTCTTTTCCTTCATGTGAAATATCAGGATGGGAGGGGGCTGGTAATGTTGCTGTGATGCCCTACAATAGGAGAGCTTACAGACCTCTGGTGTCCCTTTGACAGAGCTCAGGGGGTGCTGCTCCTGCCCTGCCTGGCAATAGGTCCTGTGAGGCAGCAAGGAAGGTAGCATGGATACCCTGGGGGTTAGGACAGGCTTTGCCATGTTCTGGAGAGGACAAGGGAAAGCTCTTTGCGCCCTTATCTTCTTTGCACATTCATTCAGCGACCTGGCTACAAAGCTGCGGATCTGTGTATCTATCTGTTAACACATCTGGAAAAAAGAAAAAGATACATTAAATTCCCATTAAACTGACAGAAAAACAGCAGAGGGTCTGCCTCTACTGAGCCTGGAACAGAACTGGAAGCTGTCCTCTCCTCTGTGCAAGTGGTAAAGCAATGGGCAGGATCCTGATGACCTCTCCCCATGGATTTACCCGTGGCTGCTGCTGGGGAGTTTACTTCAAGGCAACTGAGATCTGCACGAGATCCAGGATGTTTTGAAAGGCTTAAAGTAGGCCACAGCTTGGCCAAAAATTCTAAATTAAAAATCTGCTTCCAAGGTTTTGGCCAGCAGCTCTAGCCGTCACGGCAGCAGGCTGGAAAGCCGGGCGCACAGCTGTGCACGGCTTCCTGCGTCCAGGGCCGGAACGTTTTAATTGGGGAAGCATGGGGAAAGCTGAAGGGACGGAAACCCTCTCAGAAAGAGGGATATAGCTGGAAGGGTTTGGGGATTACATTTGTGGAAACAGGGCTGTGGGCTGTTGAGCCCCCCGGCCCTCTCACTGATGGAGGGAAGCATCCCAAGGAAACAGCCCTGGCGTAGCAGACACTGGGCCATCATTTTACTTGCTGCAGCGGTATCCCCTTTAAAACATATATAAATAGAATAGAGGATGTATAAATCCTGCCTGAGCACTCAGACCCTTCATCATTTACTCCCTCCTTCCCAGTGTTGTGCCCATAGCTGATCTCGCCATCAGCACCGATTACTAAGTTCTGCCCAGTTCCTGGAGCAGTGAGTTTGGCACGTTTGTTGTTCCCATCCTCTCCGAAACTTGAATTCACTCTTCCAGGCAAATATTTCAGGCTTCAATATCATACTGGCTGACTTCAGCTAGGAAAATTGATGGAAAACAATGTTATGATAAAGGGGTAAAGTGCACAGAGGGACCAATTTTTGAGCACCTGTTTTTGTTTTGCTTTTTGCTCTGAAGTCAGCTGCTGTGTTTCAGACGTTTCAAAGGTGCTATGTGCTAGATACCTTGTCTAATCTTTTCCAGCCATGCCCATTCAATCTAATAAAAGACAGCCTGCAGGGGAAAGTCTGAGAGTTACAGAGTGGTGAGGCACCCAGCTCCCACCACTCCAAAATATCCCTGCGCTGTGGCAAGGTGGCTCTGATAAAAAAGCTCAGGGGGAAGACATGAGCCTAAAACAGAGGTGCTTATTTATGAAGGCAGCTCTAAACAAACAGCTTGTCTTACCCATGTCCTTGTGGTTACAGCAACACTCTCACTGATATATTTCAGTCATGTCATCCACTTGCCATTATTCTGGTGGAAAAGAAAGAGAGGACTCACATTTCCACTGCATGGCTGCAGTCTGTACAAGCAGAAATAGCTGCAGTATCAGTGGAAATTTCCAAGGGCAAAACACAAGGTGCTTCCTCTTTTCATTCATAACAAATGTCCGTCTGTCAGCTTCCAGGTACAAAGATCTGTGTTTAGAAAAAGAAAAAAGAAAAAAAAAAAAAAAAGACAGTTTTTAACTCTTGTATGTTTTCTTTCAACGTTCTCAAAAAATAAATAAATAAATAAAAATAAAAAGGCAAAAGGAACCACAAAAACCTTCAGTGAGACTAGACAACCTTCATGGCATACTCTCGGGAGAGCAGCTCTTTAAAAGTGTAGAACTGTTACAACTAATCTGCTTGTACAAGAAGAATCCCTGAAAAGCAATAGAAGTCTGTAAAATGAGTATTAGTGCTGAAAAGTAGATCAGTTCAAAATCTGTGATGTGTTTGCTGGAGAATTTCATCCATGTCAGTCCAAATACACAGGGACACATGCACACTCACACACACACTTCTAAATGCTTTTGTTGAAACAACATCTTTATGACTGAGTATTTTTCACGAAATATCCTGGACTGCTCCACCAAAGAGCTCTTTTTTTAATCAAAGGAAATTGCAGAGATCCTCAACAGAATGAAATGTGTTTGTAACAATCCCTCGTTATTAACTCCTGATGGTGCATCTGTTTCATCCTATCCAATAAAGGCTTTCACAGATTTTGATTCTTTCCTTTCTTGTAGCAGACTAACATTTCTTGCTGCACACTCTGAACACGCACCCTTTTGTTTCCATTTCCTCCCACGTGCTGTTGTTGTCCTGGACTCTGCCATCCAGGGATTGTTCTTGTTCCCTGCCACTTTGGTGAAGATTGGACAACCTGCTTTCTTTGTTGTTTTGTTTTGTTTTCCTTAACTTTGCCCTTGACTTAGTTTGTGCCCTTAAAAGTGTATTTAATATTTCACTTCGTACAAACAGCATGCTTTCATAAAACCTGCAAAGGCCAGTGGGGTTTTCGGCAGTCACACCTCAGAGCTCGACATGTTTGTGACTGCGCTTCCCTCTTCTCTGGAACAAAGCACTTCTTTTCAGCCTTCCACCATTTGACACCATCTATTTCTTTTGCTTCTTTCACATTATTCTTTTTTCATTATATTTAGGAAATCCTCAGGAGAAAGACCATAAAAATCACTATTAGTTGTACAGCACCTTTGAAAGCCTGCTTGTTAGCATCGCACCCCAGAAAACTAGATGTTGGAGATAAACTGAGAGATAAACTCTCCCCATATTATACTCTGTCCACATATGTGTAAACTCAAGTTGCAATCATTGAATATCCAGAATATGCACAGGGTGGGTTCTCAAGTGATCTTGGTGATAAAGTCCATGCTTAAAAGGACCGTTAATCCCATCCCTGAAAATCCTTGAACATTTAAGGGCTCCTCACTCATAAGCAGTTCTTCCTCCAGGAGGGCAAACTCCCTGCGGAAAACACACATGATCTTTCTTTCTGCTTGCTGCATTACTGTTAAAGGTTATGACCCTGCTAATTACTCTGAAAGGAAAACATGGCCACACAGTTTGCATAAGGGCAGATCTTGCTGATACAGAAAGGTTCACACTTACTCTACCCCTCTTTGATTTTGTGAAAGAGTCATTCAGATGTGGCAGAGGTGTCTAAGCCTTACCTGTGGCTAAGCACAAATATTCTTCCTGAACTATCCTACTTTGCCACCAGGGTTATAACCAAATGTTTGAACTAGTCTGAGCCTCTTAACCAGACCCAGTCTAGTTTTCCTTCCCCCCACCTGGGCTACTGTCCAGACATCCCACACAGGCTCTTGGCATAGACGCAGGCCTGCTGAGCTATCAACTTTCAACATAATCATGAATCATTACTGTAATTGAAAGGATGATTCGTACTGTGAGCTACAGTAAAGGCCTTTGCTACCAGAAAGTAGATGAGCTCATATTTACCTAGTTCACTGACAGCTACATCACTTGAAAGATGCTCAGTATCTCCACTGAAGAAGGTTATGTGCAAATCAAAGGAGCCGTTTACAAAGCATTTACAACTGTTCCAAGAGGCTGATATAAATCCTACTTCTCTTGCCTAGACAGAGCTGTGCTGGAGATGATTTAGTCTGGTCTGATAGAAGTGGCTGTCAAGATCACAGCCAAATTGGCTGTTAAAAATGCTTTTGGCAAACTCTATTCCCTGACACTGATCTCCAGTCTCCCAGAGGCAGTGCTGCTGGAAAACTGCGTCTTCCTAGCCCACCTACTGAATGTCCAGACTGAAATCCTCTAGGCTAACTGCACCAAAGGTGTGGGAGCCTCATGGCACAGCCTCATCCCACTGTGCCATGGCCCCTTACTTGCTCCCAGAACAGCTCCTCTGGGTGCTGCTAGCATCCTTTGAATTGAGGCAAGCAGTGGGAACACCCCTTCAGCTAACAGGAAAAACACAGCCATACCTGCATATTTATATGTTAAAAAAAAAAAAAAAAAAAGTTTTGCAGTATTACCAATGCTGATATCAAGTAATGTGTCATCTTATGACCTCTTTTCTATGGCCCTTTTTTTACGTTTGTTTGATGATGTGTTTTATCTCCTAAATGCCATCTTACCTCAGGAAATTATTCCTCAGCAATTCTTCCAAGAACCATCAGTGCCATTCATAGATGACCTTCCTTCCAGAGGTCAGTAAAAAGCCTCATGTACAGACAATGACTGTTTCATCTCGAGTCCAGAAACTCCTGGTCTTAGTGCCTCCTGTCTTTCTGCAGCACTCAAAGCCAGCAATCTGTGTTCAGATGGAAAGGGGACCAAGGATGGGATGCTTCTGATGGTGCAGTCTCAGCCCCACAGATCACCCACGTTTGGTAACACTTGCGGTTGCTGCCCAAACACATCTGCTTTTCAAGTACATTCCATTCAGCTTTCTGAAGATTAAAATGTCTACACCGAGGTTTCAGCTTACCCTAGCAAACTCCCCCTGCAAAGAGAGGCTGCAGTTCTGTGTCTGTGCATGTCAGTCTTTGCCTCTCCTGTGTAAATGCATCCCGCTGGCCGTGACCCCAAGGTTCAGCTGCAGCAGCACCAGGCAATCTTTTCTGGGCAGTTTCACAAAGAAGCTGTGCTTAAGTATTCCTGCTGGCAGCTGATGAATTTGGGGGTGTCGCGTGCTGAAAACGGTTGTGTTTTACAAAGAGCACAAAGAAGCCTTAAGGAATATCCTCGCAGGAATTTTTGCTGATGCAGTTTGTTTTGTTGCTTCCTAATTGGAAGGAGGCCTTGTTATCAGCATTTGTGCCCAATTGCACAGATTGTTTACCTGCTGTGAGGGAGCCACATCTCTCTGTATTTTAGTCAGAGCTGCTAATACCATTATTTTCTGAGGACACAGCCAACAAAAATATCACAGCTGCCCGAGGTTAACATGGTGGTACCTCCCTTCAGCTTTCGCCTCAAGCTATAAGAAGCTTTGTGGTTATTCAGAGAAAATCTCCCAGTTCTTGAGAGTTTAAACTTTAGCTTAAGTGGATATAAAGGAGAACAGATTTACACTGCTAAGGGATATTTCAAGAAAGATGACAGTTTCAAGAGCAGGGCCACAGCCTTGCTTCCTTAGCCCTTCTGAGAACCTGTCCATAAATCCCAGGTAACTATATCTGAAAAGCAGCTGCAAGGGGCTTGGGAAACACCCACCAGTACAAACCAGTATAATCAGATAATCAGGACTGACAAGAACAGGATTCTGTTTCTGGATGTTCCCTGACATCTTCAGCAGGGTACAGCAAGGTGAGGAGCCCTCTGGCCTGAGGTGGCATGCAGCATGGTCAAAAAAAGGAGTCCCTGCCCTGCGTGACAGGTGGGTCTCAGACCACTCTGTGGTAAGGATCCAGTGCCAGTCAATCACTGCATTTATTAGGAAAGTCCTTTTATAGGGATGAAAGAAGCTATTTTTTTTTTGGTATGGAAAGACAATTAAGAATGAAACTGATACTCTTAGAAACTGAAACTGTAAGAGAAATTGGAAAATCTCTTTTTTAAAGAGTAATCTTCAGAAATCTTTGCTTAATTTCATGTCAATGAAATCATTAGTCTTTTTTTTTTTTTTTTTTTTTTTTTAATGGACTATTCTCAATAAACTGATAACATTTTCCCTGAAGCCAAGATAAATACGTGCCTGTATTTATATATTCAGTGCTTCTCCATAAAACAGTGAATATGTGTTTACCAATCCATTACATTACACTTGCACAGTGAGGGGATTTTTTTATTCCTTTATCAGGCTGATTGCAGCCTTTCTGGTTTAACCGAGTACGTGTGTTTTCTACATCTGTGATGGCAGAGCCCCAGAACGGGATGTGAAACAGGGAAGTGATGGGAATTCACCGAAGAGCACTGCTTATTCGTGTGCTTCTGTCTGAAACAGGTGGATCTGGAGGGAGCATTCTGAGCTGAAGTCAATGCTGACCTCAGCTGAAATAATTTGCCCTCTCGCTCTTCCTCCGATACAGAGTCAAGAGGGAGTTGTCTGGCTGCTGCGCACGATTGTACACATCTGTCAACAGCATCGGAGATCCAAATGCAAAATGCAGCACTCGGGAACACTGTGTGGGTTTCTGACACTCCCTGAAGGACACGAGGACCATAAACCAGTGAATGGATTACAATGAGGCATAAATAGAGCATTTTTATCTGTGACAGATGTAATCCTGCTCCAGCACTTCCTATGTTATTTAAAGGAAAGCCATATATATTTCCCTCAGACCAGCTTTCTGAATTTCAAGTGAGAAACTAAGTCGTAAGTGTTTTTCCACACGGAAAACCTGGGAGCCCCATTTGGAATTGATTTGGCAGCATTGTTTTGCAGGGGGGCTCTCGCAGCGTGCCACTTCCCCACCTGCACAAGACCACAGAAATAATTCCAACTGTGAAATGAAAAGAGACGGGGGCTTTTGGACAGCTTGACATCCCAAGCAGGGAAAGGCCCACTTTGCTGCCCCAGCTTGCCATTTGAAACATGCCGCCCCGTGAGCCAGAGAGGTTGTAAGAGAGTTATGAGGAGTAATGTCCCAAAGCCAAGAAGCAGGTGTGAGACATGTTTCTTGCTTGAGCAGACATATGCTACAAAATGTTGCAACCTTTCCTGCATAATATCTTAATGTATAGTCATTAGGCAGGACAGAGTGGAGAGCGCACATATGGAAAATGTCTCTTCTTTGGAGGCAGGAGCACGTACTTTCCCTTTGATGCTCATATGTGTAAGGAGACAGTGAGATGCCAGCTACAAACTGCTGATCGCAACCTGATAAGGAGACAATCTTAAAAATGGCAGGAATTTCACCACATTTTAGCCTAGTAAAAATTTTATATGAATTGTTCACAGAAATGGCACAGCTGGAGACTGGATGACTGTATCTGAATTTCAGCAAACGGGTAAGTCCTACCGGGGAAATGAATCAAAAGATGAAGATTGAGAGTTAAGGCTGTGCTATGTTCCCATAGCATGGGCATACAGCATTGAGCTGGCTCAAACCTTTGGACATCTTCTGATGTGCTCACAGCATTTGAGTCAGGAAGGAAAATGTGCATTTCAAGCAGCTGAGCAAGGGGATGTAGCTGAGGAGAATAGTCATATCAATAAATGGATTTTCTCAAGGCTGTGTTCTGGCATCTTTGCAGAAACGCTTGATTAGATTAGTTTTCCTTAAAAGTAGATCTTGATGAATTCCAGTGAACTCTAAGATGTCTCTTTAGCCAGCCAAGAGACACTTGCAAATGCTGACTTGCCATGGGAAACAAATCTGCAGGGTGGCTGGGGTGTCAGGAACTGTTGCATTGTCTCACTAGGCAAAAACTGATACAACTCATGCAGAACAACAAAATTCTGTCACTGGAAAGACTACTTAAAAGAACTATAATGGTAAAGAGCTAATTATCTGAAGAATTATGAAATATTCAGAGATTAACAGAGATTAAGAGTGATGTGTCTATTAGCATTGAGATGAAATTAGGAAATTCTAAATTTTGGCAGAACTTAAAAAAAAAATAACCCAGGCAGAGAGGTCTGGAAATAACTTCACGGGAAGGGGGAAAGCTCCATTTCTCGCAACATTAAAAGATCAGCCAAAAACTAGGAAATGAGGTGCAGAAAATGGACATAGAGTGTTGTGGAGATGAACTAGATGAACCGCATGGAACAACAGGCATTTTTTCACCTCTCTCTTTTCATCTTTAGCTACAGAGACATATCATACTGGTGGAACAATGCAGAGATTCTGTAGACTTGATCTTTTGACACAGGCACATAAATACACCTCGCTAAATTCCTCTTTTTCTCTTGCCCATTGTAGCTTAGATTTTTACAGAGATCACACCACACGCTGCTGTTCTGTTTCCAGCTGGGGAGATGATCGGTGACTTCCAGGTTAAATAAATTCAGCAGGGTCCAACTGCAAAAATAACATGCTGACGCAAATCCGTGTGCATGTATTCGGCTGCTGTTGAGTCCGTGCTCAGGCTCAGTCCCATTGTTTGCTCTGCCCTTTCTGGATGCTCTGTGTGCAAGTAGGGACAGAGACACAGGCACTGTAGCCTTGCTGCCTCAGACTCCTATATTTCTCCCCCCACTTTCTTAGCCTCTCACAGCCACTGCTCACCTACTGGACAGGTAAAATCCTGGGCATTCCCCCAGTGGTAGCTCATGGAGCTGATCAGGAAGCTGATGGAGACAGAGGTGTATAGTCTCTTCCCTTTGCATATTCCAGAGTAAGAGGACAACTTGCAAAACAGGGAGTTTTCCTCATGATACTTTTCAGAAGGTATCTGTAGCAGAGACACCCTGGTGGCTTGTAGGACAAGAAATTTGCTGAAGAAATTTGAGAATGACACCAAAAAACAGAGAAATACAAGGGTATTCTTATTCCTTCAAAGTTGGCTCCCAAGCAGACTGTAAAGGAAGGTAAGTGACACATACTGGTCACCAAGAACAACGTCTTCCTATCCCCTGTCACCCAGCCTTTTACTGGAACGAGTTGCCCAAAGAAGCTGTGGGTGCCCCATCCCTGAAAGTGTTCCAGGCAAGGCTGGATGGGGGGATGGGGCTTGGAGCAACCTGGTCTGGTGGGAGGTGTCCCTGCCCATGGCAGGGGGTTGGAAGCAGGTGGTCTTTAAAGTCCCTTCCAACCCAAACTACTCTGATTTTACGATCCAGAGCATAGCACGCTTGCATATCTGCCCTTATAAAGTGAGCCCATACCTCATTTTCTCTACTGTGAGTATCAACCCACTGAACTCAGCCCATAGCTCTCCGTTGTTTATAGCTGGTGCATCTCTTCAGTCCCTTCCAGGTTGGAAAGGCTCCCTGGACTTGCCACAGTTTGTCAGTGGTAGAGAGCATTTGATTTGTTCCAAGCGTGAGGGCATACTCGGTACAGCCAAGACAAGCTGCAAAATTCTTCTGCTTCTCCCATGACCTGTCATCACCTACCTTCTAGCCAAGACGTGGTTTGGAAGAATCGGGATAAACAGCATGTGGAGCAAATTATATCTGGAAAGAGGAGTAGTGTTGCACTCTTCATTGTCCCTTGTGCAGGGATGTTCTTGCTGTTTGCCACTGGCAGTTAGTGGAGAGGTGACAAGGACTTGTCTTATATTGATATTACTCTGTGCTCTTTAATTTTATCTTGCAACTGTACCTGTTAGTAAGCAAGTGAGGATTTTAGCATGCATGGCATGAAATCAGGTTTTGCAGGTGGAATAAAAATTCACCTCTGAGAAGGAAAACCCCAAGCCCGTGCCAGATGCTGTTTTGTTTGTTTTCTGTTTGTTGCAACACAGTTATATGCAACCTAGAGGAACACAGCAGGCATCAAATTGTGTTCAGTTGCATGGATGGAAACTGTATGACCTAAACTCATATATTTAAGTAAATTATTTACCCCTGTTACAAATTATACTGACAAGCTTCTAAAATCAAGTCTCTTTTCCTCTGATTGAGGATGTTTCTTTCTTTTATTTGATGGGTGTTGGGTGGTATTTTTAGCTTGGACAGTAAAGACAAAGTTGTTTTGTTTCCTGTTTATTGAACATTTCTTTTTTTTTTCTAGTTCCTGTATGCCACAGAAAAGAACTGGCTTTGATTTCAAACACTGTAGAGGAACACTTCAGTTCAGAATTACAGCAACAGAATTTTAATTGAAATGGTTTTGTTAAATGTTATACATTAAGATCAGAGCCTAGTGCATAAAAACCATTTTAAAGAACACTTAAACTGCTCAGCAGTGGCAGTAAGACAGGAAAGAGGAAAAGAATATATATTAACTGTGTGTGATTCGTCCTGCCCTCCCTGTAGGGAAACACAGTCATGAAGTTTCCCATCACCATCCCAGTATCGGACAGCACTTGGTTTTCCCCTCCACGATGGGTGGAAAGGATGGGATGGAGGGCAGGGGGCACGAAGGGAAGTGCCCAGCTCCACACAGCACAATCATGAGGACAAGGCTGGTGAGAAGCTGGTGTAGCCCTGGCCCCACACCCAAAGGTCTGTGTGTGGGGATGGGGGGAAGCATGATGGGTGTGTGAGGAAGGAAGGGGCTGGGGACAGGGCTCCTCTCCACCACCCCACTGGTGTGGCACCTCCTGCTTCTCATTTTCTGCATGGTTCTGTGGGGCCAAATCCTGATGTATCCACACAGCACCCAGTGATGTGAATGTCTGCTGTGCTTTTCCACAGAGCTGGGATGGGAATTTGGCCCCTTGGGCTATCGATTATCCAGGCCACATTTTTGCACTGTCCTCACCATGTGCAGGGGAAGTCCATAAAGTCACTCAGGAAAGGTGAAGTTGCTCAGCTAAGATGAAGCTCTGGGGTTTCTCAACATCCAGCTTCTTCCTTGCCCAGTTAGGATTGCAGCAGGCCGAGTGACTTGCTCAGCCATGCAACAGCTCAGCGGTATGTCTGCAGCCATTCCTTAACCTCCCTCTACCTCCAGGACCACACGATCAACTAATATTGCATCCCTGGGGAGAACTTGCTCTGTGCAGCTTTGGCCTTTTAACCTTTTAATGCTCTTCCAGTTTAAGCTGTTTGTGGCAAGACCCAGACTTAAATTGCTGAATGCAGATGTCACAAATTGCTTTTCAATATGCTCTGGTGATGCCTGGAGCTGCTGACAAGACCTGAAAGAGCTGGATTTTAAAAGAAGGATTTTGTTTGGACAAGCTTTAAAGTGCCTTCGCCTTAGTTCAGCATCTGGTCCCACATGAGTGATGAACTGACTAGTACAAGGGGAAAACCAAAGTGCTTTCCCCTCAGAATGGGCTCAGCCTGCAAAGCTCTCTGCCAAAAGATGAAAGTAAATACTATAAAGAACTGGAGAATTCTGAAGAAGGTGGAAAGCCTCCTTCCATGGCCATTTTTGAAGAGAATTTAAGAGGAAACCTTGAGCAGCGCAGTTTGTAAGTGCCTTCCACAGGAATACTGATGTATCTCTCTGGGTGGAGGGACAAGACCTCCCATTTGCTATGACAAATCTTGCACCCTGAGTGACCACTGACTCCTTAGCCGGGACAAAAGCAGCTTCCCAAACATCACCTGGAAGAATGCACTGTTCCCTCAGAGTCTTCACCAGAACTAGTGAACCAAAATCACATTTAGGAATAAATAGCGTCTTTTGGTGCTCGCCTCTGGAGTGGTGGAGAACTGAATGGAAAAGTCCTCCTTCCAGCTCTGTGACACATTCCTCATAAGCTCTGCCACAAAAATTCCCCATCAAATCCTCTGAGCTTTAATGCGATAAAGACATGCAAAAATTGCTTTGGGCAACCACATACTTATTTGTTTATAATTTTCTTTATAAGTGTGTTCATCTGAGAGTTAATGTCCACAACTGGAAATTCAGGTTGTATTCTTCTTTCAACTACTGGAATATCAAAATCTTATTTCACAAATAATAGTTCTTTCTTCTTCTTCCCCCACCAAATTCTCCATTCACCCTAATCTCTGAAGATGCCTCAGGTTTCTGGCCCACAGTTAATGACCAGAAGTTTTTACTGTGCTAATTACATGTATATTTGGCAGTTAATTTTGATGTTGATATTTGATCGATCTGCTAAGCCTGATTCTCTTAGTGTAGATGTCTAATTATATGTCAGTTTTTGCTTAAAATGCACCAATATTAGTAAAAATCTTATTGATTCCCTCACTGTCCATCCCAGCCCAGCCCAGACTGGGAACACTTACATGTAGGTGGCAGTGCTGGGTGGGAAGGTATAAGTTTTTCTCTCTGGCTTCTGCCAGATCATCAAGACTCTGCCTGTGCCGCCAGATCCCAGTTTGTCTTAAGCACGATGGAGACGTGGGGAAGGAGAGTGCAGCCACCTGCCTGTCACATCCCAGTGCCTCTACAGTCTCTGCCGACTTGTCCCTGATGAACCAGATCTCTACCATGATCGGACACAGATCTGCACCTACTTCCTCGCTGCTCACAGCCTGTGTGTTTATTTATCTTTTAAATCCAAAATCCCTATGATAAACACTGGGTAGCACACAATACCATGTTTACCCTCGCTTCTCTTGTGAGCAGATTTCTTAATTGTCTCTCGTGATGACTGCGTATTGCACTAGTGCTCCCAGTCCCCGGGAGACCTCACGCTTGCCTGGCTTTCCTGCAGGGGTTTTCTCAGAGCAGATGGTTTTGCTCTCAGAGGCTGAATTTTCCCTAGCAGGAGGAACAGTTACGGCCCAGCAGCTGAGCAGTCCCCAAGGCAGGTGTGGGACCACCGCTAGAAAGAGCCTTCTGGTGGGATTGGGGATGGGTCATAGCCAGGGCCGTGCCTGCTGGCAGGGTGAAGGCCCACCAGACAGAAAGAGAGCACGTGAGGCTGGACACCACCCCTTCCTGCGATAAAATATCTGAACCTCCAGCTTGTTTTAAGCAATTTTTTGCAATAACAGAAAAACTTGATGAGCTCTCACTCTGCCTTCCTATCTTTCACAAGAGCGCAAGCTAATCAGGCAATTTTATGTACGACGATGAACAACCCTTCCCTGCGATGATTTCTCCGCTTCTGGTGTACTTGTCTTTGTTATACCAGACAGCACTTCAAGAGACGATTATCCCCACTCTGCAAATGAGGAAGATGAGATACAGAAAAGGTGCGTGACCGGATCAAGACCCAGTAGCATTCACTGAAATAGGTATGGAAGGCCTTAAAATCCAGGCAATTGTGTAAGGTTGCTTGTTCTTCTCTCATGGCACCAACTTTAATTCATTTCCTGGCACACTGCGCGGGACAGGGGCACTCATTACTGGTGGGGTTCACCTTCCGTCCTTAATTATTCCTTATAAGCCGAGCACTAACAGAGATCTGCCAGTCTCGAGAAGGCAGTGTGCAAATAATTATCTAACCTATTACCATCGGCTATGGTCATTTGGGCGCATACACGTTTGTACATCTGACATTAACTCTGCATATGGAAACCTCTTTGCGAACACAAAGCAGCTGCTTTTGAAGTGTTGTATTTTAAGGCAGTTTTTAAAAAAGCAAATGTCGAAGGAATGCCCGCTCAAGCCCCTAAAAAAATTCAAACACACATATTTTGACTAATCTCTTGCCAAAGTTTGTTTTTAATTGACATTTTTTACATTTAATTACCATATATAAGTGCAGAAATGCAAGTCAAGCCACAAAAATTCCCCTGTTTTACTTCACACTCACAATAAGATACAGTAAAATTGTCGAACGCGTGTATTTTTTAACAAATTTGGAAACCCTCCATCCTGTGAAGGGACAGTTTCATTTTTGTATCAAGGCCACTCTGCAATAAAGCCATTTCTCTGAAGAATTACTATTCTTAGACGAGGGAAGATCTTAGCGAGACGCTATTTTTCAAAAATAGTAACAATGTGTGCTTAGTAAAGCAGTGGGGGTAACCATGAGGGCTTCCAGCAGGAAGATCTGACTTACACGCAGCAAAGCATCTCCACCACCATTTCAGAACCAAATGGGTTCCACCTCTGAGCTCCATGGACTCTAAACTTGAAATGTCTTCAGGTGCTGACCCTTAGGGTACTCTCGTGATCCGCTTCAGGAGTGCCAAACACACCTCTTCCTCGCTGGTACCCTGGGGATTAGGGATGCTTTCTGAAGGCTGGGCTGGCAGCATCTCAAAAATCAGTTGCCAGCTAATGAGTTGCCACCTCTGATGAATTGATCGTGAATTTTTTAAGCCTTTTCAATTATGAAGCCGTTGCCCACCTGATCCAGTCACCGCCCACAGCGTGCCTTTCCACTAACTTTAATGGCCTTTGGGAGACCGTTCTGGGCCTTAATACAAACCTGCCCTCAGGGATGTACATGCACAGCCAGCCTGTGAGCACATTAGGGGTTTAACACTTCGATGGCCTGAAGGCAAAACTCACTACTGCAGACTCTGTCACATCCTCTGTGGTAAAGCGCATATGGAGCAGAGGGCAGTATGATGCCAACCAGGGTGAAACCAGTCACCTGGGAAACAAGGCTGAGAATTGTGAGACGAGGGTGTGAAAGAAACACTCATATACAGCAACCTAAATCCACTCAAGTCAACAGCCAACAAAGATGCTGTGAAGTGGCTTTTCTTTGCCTCCTCCACAGCCCCCCGCCCTTTCTGTTCGGCAGGCAGAGGGAAAGCCTCACACAAAGGTGGGCTTTAACCTGGCTGCAATGCCTGCAATACACCCACAGCATCCCACCACAAGGAGGAAAACCACCACTGTCGGAGGCACCACAGCTGTAACAGGGATGGAGAGTGCCATGAGCAGATGGGAAGGTGGCGTGCCTCCAAGCAGTGGCTTGGCCTCCCGCCTGAGACATGGGTACAAAAATAGACATCTCTTCCTCGGGGCCTCACTAGCAATGGACCAAAACATGCTCCAAACACCAGTGCATTTGTTATTTTTCCCCCACAGCTTTCAATGTTTGTTTATTGTCATGTTATGCTGCATAAGAAAAAGCATAGTCCTCTGGCAACAGGACAGAAACATCCTGGATAACAAATAAGGAAGTTTGTCCATTCCATTCTCCCTGTCCTTTCTGGACAGATGAGTGTTTCTAAATTGTCTCCCTCTCCCCACACTTGCAGGAGATGGGACCAATGCGGCTTTGATGAAGTCTGGGGGAAGAGAGAATTTCCCCTCTTGCTCTGCAGCAGCCTGGCAGAGGTTGGTGAGAGGTTGTTTGGAGCCACAGGGTCTGGTGGAGTTTGCAGCTGTTCCTTCCCTTCCTTCCCCTGCATGTAACGCAACGCGTGAACAGCAAGCAGATCCACCCCAGGGTGCGAGCCCTTGAAAGACCTGCTTGAAGCCCTCCTCCCTTGGCTGTGATTTAAAGTGACATCTTGATGTTGCCAGCTCTTATGCTTTATCTATAGCCTTGTGATAGCTGAAGATTTAATGAGAGCATAGCTGTGGAAACAGATGGTTACCTGAATATTAGTGGGTTTTCTCTCCCTTCCTTCCTTCCTTCCTTCCTTCCTACCTTCCTTCCTTCCTTCCTTCCTTCCTTCCTTCCTTCCTTCCTTCCTTCCTTCCTTCCTTCCTTCCTTCCTTCCTTCCTTCCTTCCTCCCTTCCTCCCTTCCTTCCTTCCTTCCTTCTTAAACATATTTCTGATTTTCAAAGTGGAAAAAAAAATCAGTTAATCAGTTCAAAAAGAACTCAGCCTTCTGTTTTGTTTTGTAGTTTTGAAGACAATCTGATTGTTTGGGGAGAGCAAAAGCTGGGTGCTGAGATGGTTTTAGGGACAGGAGAAGTACAGCTACAGTGAAAGATCCTTCAGGTTTCTGGGGGGAGTTTCACGGATTTTTGAGAAACAAGCACGTTTCTCATTAACTGCCTTTGCAAGCTGATGTTGTTTATGCTACAGCTATGTTTGTTGATGCGTTGGCTATCTTGTCTGGCCAACTGCTTAATCACAGCCTATCAAACGTGGGTTTGTAGAGATGTAGGACCCGATGGATACCATTGTTCCATTTTTTTTTTTACAATGTTTGCCTTTGTTTATAGTGTGAAGGAAGGGACGCTGAAGGAATCCAGAAGGGCTGAGATTTCAAAGAATTTGCAGATTACTCATGCAGTGCACTCACCACAAATCTGGCCGAAGCCACTGGGCTCCCCATCATAGCTCCTGCAGCAGCTCATCTGGAGAGGTGTGCCACAGACAGAGGTTTGTGCTGCTGCACTGCCGGACATCTGTGTTGCATCAGAAGGGCTGAAGGAGAACAAGCACAGCACAGACAGGTAGTCCAGACTATCAGCTCTGTTTGATCCAGGACTTTGTCATTAGATCAAAACCAGCTTGCTTATAATTGATATTTTTTCCTCTAATCCTTTTTAGGGTCTGGCTGGAGGAATTCACTCACTGCCCGGCATACAACATTCATTTCTTTGAGATCTACATAAAAGGAGACATTGCTGAATAGATATAGAGAATATATAGAGAAATCAGAGCTCATTGCAATTGCTTTAGTATATATACATATATGTATATTACATATATATATATTCAAGCTTTTTGAAAAAGGATTTTTAAAAACTAGGAAAATAAATTTAACTCTGCAGGGGATCAGAAATCTCAAGGTAGAAGCTGAGGCAGAAGCTGAAGTCAGGCTTAGCTTTGACAAAACATTCTGTAACAGCTCCCAGAGAAGCCAGAGGACAAGAGATGGATACCCCATCTCCACCCAGCACCTTGTACCCATATTGTGTGGCTTAAAAATGCCAGTTAGAGACAGATAAACACAATTTATGAATGGGGTGCATATGATCCTAATTCCTATTAGTATACATACAGGGAATGAACTTATCTCTCTCAATATGAAATCCTGAGTTTGCATGGCCAAAGCAAAAGCACTGCTCCTCTCTTGGACCACATGGAAACTTTGTTAGGCACTGGGACATCTCTCTGTGCAGGGTGGCACATCCACAGCACAGGACCTTCTAGGCTGGATCCCAAAAGCGGGGTAAGCTGTTAGGTGCTCCCCTGGTCAGAAGCAACATGAGCACCTTTGCTTCGGCATGGCCTGGCCACTCAGAGCCAAAAAGCTCCCAGCAGCTGTACAGACTGTGCCTGCTGTATGAGGTGGGCTTGGGGGAGGCCCTTCCCACACAGCAGAAGTTGTTCAGAGGCCAAACACCATTTCTAAGTCAGTTTTCTGCTTATAAGCAGGTCACCCAGGTTCCACCTCAACACGCCCTCCTCCCAGGAAGCCGGGAGGCTCATTTTACAGAGATTAATGAGTGCTTTTACAATTTGCTGAACTTGTCTAAGTGTGTCCTCGAGCTGGACGAGTCCTTTTACCTTGCTGGGACTGAGGCAGGTTACTTCCTCCACCTGTGCTTGCTGAGGGCATCTGAGAGGTGTCTGACAGTACCACCGCCGGGCTGCGTTTGTCATTCCCTAATGCAGCTGACACTGTGATACATTTTCTGTCAGGTGAAATTTAGAGGCACATTTTCCTGCTTGGTAGGAACAGTGAGTCACGAACAGCTCCTGAGGAGAAATGACCAAACTGTGCAAAGTGCTTTTTTTCAGGGTTTTTTAAGCTGCAGTTTGATCTATCTGCTAATTACATCTGCAGTCTCACAGATACTCGTCCAAAATACAAAGCATGAAAACATAGTCTTCCTAGAAACACAGCTGCCCTTGCTGCCTGACTTTTCGAGAAATTTCCCTCTTCTTTAAATAGGCAAAAGCAAAATCAGCTATGCAACTCCCTCTTCATGCCCCCTGTTCTGCTACTAATTTAAGAGTTTTTCGGTCTACATCATGACGGTTGGCAGTGGCCAGTACTTCTGCTCCAAACCTAGAGTCAAGAAGCAATGACCTTGTCCCCACTTGCGTTTGCTTATTTGTCCCACAGTGTTTCCAGTGGTGTTGGCACTGATGATGGAGATGTGAGTGTTGCAGTCCTGGGTTGCACAGATTGAGTTTTACTCTTAGCAGCACAGCAGAGAGGTAGAGGAGAGGACACACTGCCCTGGGACCCTGGCTGTGGCATAGTGCAGGGACTCCTGTGTGGGTTTTCATCGGAGACCAGCTCTTTCCCTGTTACACAAGTGAGCTATCAATGCTCAGCTGGTTTCTGGCAGGCTTCCCTGGAGAGGGGCCACCTCCAGCGAGATCCAGAGTGACGGAGCCTACCAGGCAGCTGGGAGAGAGCGACCGGGACTGGTTATCTCTGGTCATTTGCTTTAGGGGTAGCCGTCATTCTCAGCTGGTGGCCACGGTTATTGTCACAGATGTTTGAAACCAGGGTTAATAGTGCCAATGGTATCTTAAACTTGAAAGTTACCATAGTTGGAGTGGAATGTTTCTGTCAAAATGTTGGTTTTGCCGGTTCAGTTTCATCTCCCAGCAAGCAGTGTAGCCCAGCTGCATTAATCACTCCTTTCCTCCTCTTGCACTCTCTCTCTATGTACTTGTATGGCTCTCATCACACTTGTATCTGAGTGCCTCTCCCCCTAAGGAATTTAAGAGTAAAAATAACTCTCTATCTCCTTTCCCAGGCAGTATAGCTGTCTCCAGTTTATAGTTTCCTAAAAGAGTGTTACATGCACTTTATCCCAAAAGGGCTCTTACTTTTCCTTGGTAGGAGTATGTGATGGGAAAGTCACTTCAAACAGCAATTTGAGGTAAACAGAACAGGGAGAAATTGCTAGCTGTTCCTCCGTGACAGTGCTTATTTCAGCATTGCCTGTGCCTGTGCTGCGCAGCCCTTGCCACTGGTGGCTTGTGGTGGGAGTGAGGGACGAGAGGCAGGAGGTAGATGGGGTGGGCAACGGAGGCACAAACCCCCTCTGAATGAAAGCCCATGGTCCCAGCCAGCTGCCCAGCCTCCCCAAGGGGTTTTGTAGCCATGATGGAAAAGGCAGCCTCAAGGGACAATGCAGAGCAGCTCTAGGACTGTTTCCTCCCTGAAGGGAAAATGCTGCTCTGCAGAAGTCAACCACTGCTCTGTGCTCAACAAATTCCCAGAGCATCAACGTGGTGACAGAGGGGGAAGCAATGGGAAAAGCCTTTGTCCTGGGTGCTGTCCTAGGAAGCCGAGAAATCACAGCACCTGGGTCTGGCCCTAGAAATAGAATAGGAATGTGATTTTTCATGTGTGTGTGTGTGTGTGTCTGTAAACGTAAATTATATCAGATAAGTTGCAAAGGAAATGGTAATTTACCTGCAGTAGTGGGCTTATTTAATTCAAGTGCAGAATGTTTTTGGGATGCAGTAGTTAATGCTGTAGGCCACTATGAGGATGTAAAATGCCCTGTACATTCTAATTATTATTACTATTATTATTGTTGAAGCTGAATTGAATAATGTAGTAAACATGCAGCAGAATAATTAAAAAGAAGCTTAATTTCTTCCAGTTGTTTTGGGGGGAATGAGCACAAAAAAAAAAAATGCTTCCCATAATGAATTAGCAAAGCATGAGCTGCATTTGCTGTAGGGAGATAAGTGCTTATTTCCTGGGAAAAAAAAAAAATATAATAAAATAAAAAATGCTTCTTCCAGATAACCCCATTAGATACTTTCAATTAAATTGAGCAACTTGATTCTTTTTGCAGATGCTTTATTGCTTGGTAGGGATGCTAACAGTTTATATTAAAAGAATTGTCAATCCTAATTACCTGAAGAATGCAGTGAAACTATAAAGGAAGCTATTTGGCTATAAAACACACCTGATAAGATCTGGCAGGGAGATCAGGAGGCATTCCTGGCTACACTTCCAATGTAAGGGAGAGCGCTTTGATGAATGTACACCACTGCCATGTTTTTACAGCCATTTCTGCCCCACCACTCTGGCTTCCCAGGGAGTAATGCAGGCCTCAATGCTGATCATGTGTATGAGCCCATGTATCCCAAAATGGCAAGCTTCCATTGCCATCAGCAGCATACACGGGAGGAAAAACACGAGAAAAGCGCCATCTATGTAAACATTATCCTGTACTAACAATGACACATTCTTTGGAGAACGATGCAAAGATCTGTAGGTGGGGTATATAAAATGGTGTTTTCAGAGTGGCTGAAGAGGTGAGCTTCTACCTTGCATTTTCAAATACTCCACTGACTTCAGCAAGTGGCGAGAAGTTAACATAACAACTAACAAATGCTTTTGATCATCCATGCACAAGAAGGGCCAAAGGACCTTAGAATACATATTTAAAGCAGGCCTAAAGCAAAACATAGCTGGGCTGTTGCATACTGTTTTATCTATAGTAGAAATCGTATTTTAAAAAATATGTGCCTTTGTATACACTCATACTTGTTAAAAGAAGCCTTACAGCACATGGAAGAAGAATTTCCCTTAGACTTCTCTGGTATGTAAATGCCTGGCAAGTGGCAATACGTGTTGTTTATAAGGCAGCCAAATCCCCAGGTGATTCAGATTTGAAGGGAGCATCTGAGCTGACTGATGTGTGTAAGAGTGAATCTGAAATCAAAGCGCTCATTGCGGAGAGCTTTGTGACGGATCCCTTTCAGGGAAGGCAGGGAGGCCCCTGTGTTGTTCCCTGGGAGCTCACAGCAAGCTGGCTGAAATTGAATTAAGACTTTGAAAGCAATCTTTAGCCTGTTAGAGCTGAGTGGCTGAACTCTGTGCCAGGTCACACACAGAAAGAGGTTATTTTGCATTAGCAGAGCAGATTAGATTTTCATATTTTACTTTTTGTTGTGACCTTGGCTGTGCATGAAACGACAGTCAGGTGAGACCTCATAAGGACTTGCTCTTTAGGGGGAAATGGAAAGAAGTGTGTGACAAAACCCTTGATTTTGCCATTATCTAGGGGAGCACCCTCAGAGCCAGCATACCCCTGCTCCCACCCTGCTGCACATTGTAGCTGAGGCCACAGCTCTCCTCATCCCTTTCCGTGCTTAGATCACTTGTGAAATCAGCACAACACCTCATGTTCCAGGGCGGGCTTGAGCCTTAATTATGTTGGTTCAGGGCCCTCGATAAAATGAGGTTTTGCTACTTGGTACTGCTGGAGTGGCTTGACTCAACAGACAATAGAAATACATTCAAGAGTAAGGTATCACCTGGAAACTCTCCTCAGACCTTGTTTTCAATAAAAAGCATTAACATTTTATTGCACCAACAGACAAAACAAAGCAACCCCAGAGCATGGGGACAGATAGGTGTGAAACTGTTACCGTACATATTCCTTGACAGCATCTTTTATTGAGATATGCATCTTGTGGAGAACTGCACCACTCTGTCAGCTCCAGCCATGCTCTGGATGGCCCAAGCCAGCTAAGGGGGCCCTGGCAGCCAGCCTGATACATCTGCAGGCACCTGGGCTGTGAGGAGTCCTGGCCTGCTGCTGTGGTGTCCATCACACCTCAGAGCTGTAATACCAGCTGCTTTGCAGCCCTTCACTGCTTCTCTTCTCCTGCCCTGTCTTCTTGGGTGCAGAACACCTTCCCAAAGGTCGCTGCTTTCTACCTTCTTGCAAGGCAGCTGAGCAGCACTAGGAATCCAAGGCCATTTCTACAGCAACTGTAGCATTAAATAAGCCTTTGTGCAATTTATACAGATGTACTGATAAGAGTGCAACTTCTACCACATGAATAGCCATTGTCAGTTTAGACCCTTTATTTAGATAGTATTTTACACTGGTATGCATTAAACCATATGACTATCTCTGTTAAGCTAAAATCAGATACAGATTTTACAAACCATAATTAATCTATTATTTTCTTTTTCAATTCTTAGCCTATTTTTTGATTTTGTATCAGTCCATCTACTCCCCTAGACCTATTGTTTCAATTCTGTCTTCTCCACTAGTGTCTCATGCAGCTATGAGGAATGAAGGGCACATAAAGGATTTCTTGGCTTAGGGTATGCAGGCAGCATGTGTTTATTTGGAAGTAATGGGAGTTAAAACAGCACTCACAGAGTTTCCCCAGAGAGGTCAAAATGTGAATAGTTGGACCTGCTTTGAGTCAGAAGTCATATGGTCATGACTTGCTGGTTTAAACTAATGCTAAGTGGCTGTTCTCGGCAGTTTTGCCTGCCCATTTTCAGTGTACTCCTGTGTGTGTTCTAAAATGTTTCTGTTTCATTTTCATGGAGTCATTACAGCTAGTTATAGCCAGCTGTCATTCATGAATTTAGCATACAAGTATTTCCATTTTAGATACCATTTGAGAAGGTGCTTCTCTTCTCTAAAACCTTCAGAAGAGCCAACTACACAATACGATGGGAACTGAGACAGGTGCATTGTACCAGGCATGTCTAAAACCAGACTGTCTGCTTCTTCCAACCACCTTGAGCTTTTATACTACCTCAGACACAACACGTACGAACCTGCTGCTTTTTGGTATCCATTCCATTATGCAACTTTATGCTAAATAGCAGAGAGCTGTATTGTGTGGAATCTTCTCAGATAGGATACAATGCCAATTTTGCAAGCTGATCTTTATCTCCCATTAATTTTAGTCTTAATGCTGCTTTTGTGAAGTAAACATTACCTTTCCTACTGGTTTGGTGATGCCAAGGTCAGTGTTTTGGTAAGTTTCCTTCTTTTCCTTTGTGATCTCCTCTATCCCCTCTGCTTCACTGGTGTGGGTGGGAAGCCCTCTGAAGAGGGTCTCACAGCTCTCCCCTCACTCCCCATGTGCCTAACCAGTCCCTGAGCCACATGCTACAGCATATTTGCTGGTAGTACCAAACTCTCTCCCTTGCAGAAAAACAACTCGTGGACTGGAGGAGAGCCCAAAAGGTCACCTAGTCACTCCTCCCGCCTTAGGGCAGTATCAGCTCTACCTAAATCCTTCCTGAGGGATATTTGTTGCATCAGTCTTTAGACACCCCCACAAGCAGAGGCTGCACAGCCTCCTCAGGCAATCCTTTCCATTGCTTAAATTATTCAGGCTGTTAAAAGACTTTCCTATTATCTAACCTAAATTTCCTTTTCTACATTACCTCTTGATCTGGCCCCAGTACACACAAAGAACAGATTACAACTTGCTATTTTACACTATTCGTATGTTTGTTTGTTTTTTCAATTTTTGAGACAATTATCATGATATCTTCACCTTCATGTCAGCTTGAATACAGGCCTTTTCATCCATCTTTAGCCATGCTTCTTAGATACTAAGCTGTCTGCATTTCATCTTTATCTTTCCTGAAGTGTGATGTACCAGACTGGACACACTAATCTTGAAGAGGCTCCAAAAAAATAGAGAAGGAAGTAAAGGTGATTTTATGTGTCCTACAGATGACATTTCTGCCCATTTCAAGGTGTTTGCACTGTTGATTCATGTTCTCATTGTGATCTATTCTAACCACTGGTCCCTTTACAGCAGGGTGGCTCTCCTGTCATAATTTCCTTATCTTTTAACATTTGCTTATTTAAAAAGCAGTACTTTCACATTTGCACTTCTTGAATTGCATTCCCTTTACTTCAGATCAT